>NC_065581.1:148050851-148691208 GCF_024542745.1 Macaca thibetana thibetana | reverse complement strand
TCACGGGTAAATAATCCAAATAAAATTTTCTTTAAGATTATGCTGAAATGGAAAACTAAAATATAAAAATGTCTTGTGAGAGCTCCCATATTCTGAGTAATAGCTTTATTAGGAGCTAGTAATAGCTCTATAAAATAAGTATACTCAGTGCATTATCCTCCATACTTTCAAAATTATTTCTTTGAAACTAAATCCTGCATTGTACTTTTTTTCCCCGAAAACTCCTTTTTAGTGAACAAACTAGTAGGAAAGTGGGCAAAGGGCATTGATGTACAATTTCTAAAGGTAGCATTAAAAGAACAATCTCACAGGTAATTAAAAATGCAAGCTGAAATAATTTTTCCAGTAAATTATTAGTATTGGCAGATAGCATTATGCTCTTTGGAATACGAATCAATACACATGTTCAGGAGAACTATTGGACTCATGAAGCAGGAGACTTTGAAAATGTTCATATTCTTTGATACAATGACTACTGTATTTATGGATATCTATTCTAAGCACAGTATCATAATACAAAATAATACATACAAGGATGTTTGTAATATCATTGTTTCTTTCTTAACTAATAAACAGTGACATAAAGTGGAAATATGATGGTATTGCATAAAGACTTGGAAGTATTCTCATTTTTGAGATTTTATATTTATATATGAATATGTACATTTTAAGCAAAATTTCATCCATCTATAAATAAAATTTTGTCTAAAATGTAGATATATGCAGATAAAAAAATGTAGTTTTATGAAATATTTTTAAGATACTTAAAATATACCAAAATGGACATAGTGATTTCTTCCTGATAATGGGATTATTTGTGATTTTATTTTTCCCTTATTTTATTCCTAACTTTTCTCTACTGAATGTCTTTTACTTATACTAGAATCAGTAAATGTTACTTAAAAAAAAAACTTAGTTTTTTAAATGGTTAAATGCATTTTAATATACCTGCATGGTGAAAATTAATTTTTAACTATGTACACTAAGTGTTAAAGAATATTCTCAGGATATAATGCACGTGAAACAAATCAAGTATAAAATTCTGTTGATAGAAAAGAGGAAGAAACTAATTTGCCACAATGATAAACTTTATTTTTTAAATTTACTTTTTAATTTTTTGGGGAGAACGTTTAATATCTAATCTCTTGGCAATTTTTAAGTATACAGTACATTATTGTTAGCTGTAATAATAATGCACTACAGTAGACCTGAAGTTACTCATCTTGTCTTAAACCTTTTATCCTATAACTAGTATCTCCCCATCCCTGATATCAGTTATAAAATATCTTCTTTCATGTATGATTTTATTTATTTTAGTCCTCTCCCTTTTTTCTAGTCTAGCTGTTTTGTTAGACTTTTTCTATTGTTTTTCTAATGTATTTCGTTTATTTCTGTTCTGATTTTTATTATTTTCTTCCTTGTGCTGATTTCATGCCATTTTTTCTTTTTCTAGTTCTTTGAGGGGCATGTTAAATTGTTTCTTCAGAACTTTATTTTTATTTGATGTAGGCATTTATTGCTATTAACTTTCCTCTTAGAACAGCTTTTGCTTCAGCCCATAAGTTTTGGTATGATGTGTTTCCATTTTCTTTTTTTTTTTAATTTTTAAAATTTTAAATATTTTTTAGAGACAAGGGTCCCACTCTGTTGCCCAGGCTAGAGTGCCATGGTGCTCTGTTAGCTCCCTGCAGCCTCCAGCTCCTGAGCTCAAGCAGTTCTTCCACCTTCAGCCTCCCAAATAGCAAGAACTACAGGCACATGCTACCATTCCCAGCTCAATATTTTAATTTTTTGTAGGCACGAGGTCTCACTCTCTTGCCCAGGCTGGTCTTGAACTTCTGACTTGCAATCATCCTTCTACTTTGACTGTCCAAAGTACTGAGATTACAGGCATGAACCCCAGCGCCTGGCCATGTTCCATTTTCCTTTGTCTCAAGATATTTTTAAAATTCCCTTTAAATTTCTTCTTTAATGCATTGATTGTTTGAAGTCTGGGAGGTAATAGGAATGGTGAGATGTTGGCCAAAGGGTACAAAGGTTCAGTTATGCAAGATGAGTAAGTTTGGGGATCTAATGTACAACATATGACTGTAATTAATTATAGATAATACTGTATTGTATACTTGAAGTTTACTAAAAGAGGTGATCTTAAGTGTTCTCACCACATACACACACACACAAATCATAATCATGTGAGGTGATGTTAATTAGCTTGGTTCTGATAATCATTTCACAATATATATGTATATCAAAACATCATATTGTACACCTTAAATATATGCAATTTTTATTTGTTGAGTATACCTCAAGAAAGCTGGGGAAGAAATAAAATGAAAAAAAAAAATCTTGTTGCAGCAATAAAACTAAAAATGTGCTAATAAAAGAAGAAAGGAAAATGCCAGAAGATACTGTTTCTTACTGACATCTAACACATAATCTTTTGCAATTTTTGGTTCATAAAATTCCTTGTTAATATCATAACATGAAAAATAAAATATCAAACCTGCAAATTTTAAGGTGCTTTTTTTCCCTGTCCATGAAGAGCAGTATAAATTTGTATTGCTTCATCAAAATCAGTAGGTTTTAATAATATAAAATGTGAGTTACACAAAAGATGGCACTCTGGGAAAAAGATCATTGTAATAAAAAGTCTTAACAGAAAATGTTTCGTACTACTGCTTAGTCGCAGACTGCCTGGTGGAATTGAGAACTCAGTGGCCTGCGCTGCAGAGAGGCACCTTGCACTGACATGCCCATAGGAGTTTTACTTCCGTACAAGTGTGAGATCCGTAAATTGACACAGTCTTAAAGAGTGAGTGAGAATATCTAGATGACTTAGGTTAAAAGTTTCCCATACAACCTTTTATACTGTCGAGGTCAAAACGGTGCCATCCAGCCACTAATTAGCCCTGCTGACATTGTGTGGATTTAAATATAGATTCCAGGGCTACAGCCAGATCTTCTGCAGGTAGGAACTGGCTCTGGTAGAGGCTGAAAATCAGCATACGGTAGTAGTTTTTAAAAATGTGTTGTATTCAGTGCCTTTTGTTTATCTTAGGAAAGGTTTTTAATGAGTGGTGTTTATTCATCCTCTTTCTCAGACATGCAGTCTGGTAAAATACCAGTAAGTGGTAAATGTGCTTCATGTGTAAGTGTGATTTTTGGTAATCCCATGATTTGTTTCACTTATCTCTTTGTGGTATGTGTTGTTTACATTAGTGATTATCCATCTGGCCTCTTACCTTTTTCTTCATAGGAAAATCTGTTGTGCTACTTTTTACTGATTCAACAAAGATATCTACCTGTATATTTTTAAGGTATTCACATCAAACTCTTATCTTATGTCTTAGCTGTCCAGACTACCCTCAAGTTTACATACAGTGAAAAATACCCAGATGAAGCTCCCCTTTATGAAATATTCTCCCAGGAAAACCTAGAAGATAATGATGTCTCAGACATTTTAAAATTACTAGCATTACAGGTAAGGAAATAATAATTCTATGTTGTGTAGCAGCATTTGTTGGCCTTAAATATTACATATTAATTTCAAGAGTTAGAAAATGCTATTGTGTAAATAGTACATTGACCAAGCAGAATTCATGATACATAATCACAGAGCATCTTTATTTTTGTTTCCTACTGTCCCTTTAAAATTTGAGTAATAGAGTTTGTTCCAGTGCCCCTGCTTGAAACTCAGTCAGCCCCATGGCTTTTTCGCTCATGTCATGAGTGATAAAAAGTCCAATGGGTACTTTAAGTTGTAAACAGTGTTTTGATTTGGTTTTTAGAATGCCTAGTCCCATATGTAGCTACAATTTTCAACTTTTTTAAAAAATTAAAACTTCTTCCCTCTCTGACTTGTTACACGCTAGTTGCCTATAGTCTGAGAGAAGTACTAGCGATTGATTTTTTTCTCCCATCTCTCCTCCTCCCGAAGCTTACAAACAATAGTAATGGCTTATGACCCCTTTATGAGGGGAGGCTTGTGTGGAAATAAAAATGGATATTAAAAAACGTTTTACTGGATTAATTTTATTGTGGGATAGGCTACCCATAATCTGGGCTTGGCAGGTATTTAAAATATACTCATGCTTGGGTAGAGTTTTCATGGGGCTCTTCAGAGTAGAGAGTAGGGAGGGGGGTAAAATTCTTATACCACTATCTTAAAGTCAGAAGTTCTACCTTTATTTGTTTAAGAAGAATTGACAGAAAACATATCTCCACCTTAGACATGACTTACGTATTCTAAAGACCAGTGGTCACCAAAATGTTGATGTTGTAAAAATATCTGGAGCTGTTGTACAATGAGGAGTGAAAGAAGATGTATCAGATAGGAATTTTTGCTGATCTTGGGCCCTATTCACCTTGTGACCTAGCATAAAGTTATGCTAATTTTAACATCTTTTTTTTAATATTTTTATTTTTTTGGAGACAGAGTCTTGCTCTGTCACCCAGGCTGCAGGGCAGTGACATGATCATGGCTCATGCAGCCTTGAACTTCTGGGCTCAAATGATCCTTTTGCCTCAGCCTACCAAAGTGCGGGGATTACAGGCATGAATCACCTTGCCCAGCTCTTCAAACATCTTCTAAAACATTGCAGAGAACCTGGGATGGTTATGCTATATTCAGTCAGTCACACCTTAATGTAAATTATATAGTCTAAGTGAATTTTTCCATGTTTTTAATATTTTGTTTGTACTCAAACTGTCTCTTTTCAAAAAGGCTGTTTTGATTTCTTTGACACCTTCCTGAGCCTCAGGTGTGTTCAGGGAATATTTGTCCTTTGTTTTCCAGAAAATAATTGTTATAATTTTCCGGTATCAAAATAATAAATTCATATTACAGAAACTCAGAAGATACAAAAAATCATGAAGAAGAAGAAAATAAAGATTATTATTAATTGTACCCACCATGTATAATTAATTGTCTATTAACATTTTGGTGTGATCTAGTGTGAGACTTTTTTTCCTTATGCTTATATACATAGTCCCCCTCTCCCATCCAAGTTAGATCATTTTATGTGTAATGTTTTATAACATCCTCTTTTTCACATAATATATGTGAGCATCTTTTCATTTCAGTTAAACATATATGAGTCATTATGTTTGGTTATTGTATAGAATCTCATTGTATGTATATGTAATTACTCTTTTTCTAAAACAATTTACAATTGTCTCTCATTTTTGCCTGATATATAATTAACACATAATTAAGAATTAGTATATAATTCTTTCAGCATTCTTATGTATCACTACTTGTAAGTCCTTAGAGCAGGTTCTCTTTTGTACTCCTAGTGCCTGGCACATAATAGACACTCAAATGTTTGTTGAATAAATGAAAAGAAAGAATTGCTGATGAGTATACTAGTTCAGTGTTTCCTGGAAGTAGGATTGCTGGATTAAAGGGAATGCATACTTAATAATTTCATACATACTGCTAACTTGGCCTTCAAAATGGTTGTGCCAATTTATGATCTCACTGTAGTCATTGTGGTATCTGTTTTCCCACATCTGCTAATACCAGATATTTTCATTTGGACATAAAATGATGACAAGGTGAAAATGGAATGTAATTATAATTTGCATTTAAAAAATACTAGTGATGTGAAACTAGTATGACTTCTGAGTTGTCCAGTTTCCATGTGAATGATTATTTTTTTGCTTTTCTATTGGAATACTTAACTTTTCTAAAAGATATCCTACTTTTATTGGATATGAAAGTTTTGTTATTGAAATGTGTCAAGCATTAGGTTGAGTGAACAAGAAAGACACCATCCCTGGTCTCATTGAATTTTTTTTTTCTCTAGTGAGCAGTGTGGATTAGCAAATTGGAAACCATTCTGTATGAAAAATGCTATGATGGAATCTTATGAAATATAAGATTATATGGGTTGACATACACAAAGTTCTGGAGAAGCTTCCAGGAGTAGCTGAGAGCTGTAGGAAGAGTTGGCCAGGAAATAGAGTAGAAGAATTTCAGGGTAGACGAACAAACTTGTTAAAGGATATTGAGGTGAGAGAGAGCAAGTGATTGATTATTTCTCCTAGAACTTCTAGTCACACAAAATTTATTGAACTTAGGATTTGAAGTTAGTGGTGATAAGTGGCGTAACTAAAGAGGCTACTGTCTTCTTTGAAGGGTCTTCTAAACTGTTCACAAAATATGGATTTGGTCCTGATTGGTTTGCAAAGCTATGAAGGGGTTTTAAGCAAGAGACTGACTAGATCAGTTTTGTGGTGCTTCAGTTTATAAATTGATTAGTTCTCTCTGTGACTCTCTCTCTCTGTCTCTCTCTCTCTCTGTGTGTGTGTGTGTTTACGTATGTATGTATTGAGTGGTCAGGGGAGGTTGATGTTAGGTTTTAAGATCATAGCTTTTAAGAAGACCAGTTAGGAGTTTCTTGTATTCCAAGCTGAAAATGTTGGTACTCCGGGCTAGGCTTATAACAGTGTTGATGGACAGACTTAAATGACTTTTAAGAATAGATCAGTAGCAGTGATGGAGCTTATGATGGGATGGGGATGTTCAGGCTGGGTGGATGGTTGTGTGATTTGCGGAGATTGATCATCCAGGAATAAGTTTTGAGGAGAAGATGATGGTTTTGTGTTGAGATGACGGTGGGACATCAAGTCACTGCCCCAAAATAGTCAGTTTTAATATGGGTTTGTCACTCAGGAGAAGTTTGTTTAGTCATAGATATAGGATGGTTAGCATAGAAACACCACAGAGAAGCCCCAATGAATTGCATTGTAGGAGCTAGCTTGAAGCCTAGTACTTAGAGGGCCCAGGAGATGCAATACCTATTCAGATACTGCTGAGGCCAGCCCTGTCAAAGAAATGTTTAGTAATCTCTGCTTCTAGCACTGAGATTCTGGCTAGTATATTTTGAAATTATTTTTGTCTTCTTCATTGGAACCCTATCTTGTTACTTTTTTCTGCCTTCAAATGACCAACTTCCTAATAGCCTTTTGAGTTATATCCTTTTCATGAGTTTGAGATGCTTTTATATTTGGTTTTAAACCATTTCAAATCTATAGAAAAAAAGGTTGATATAGATAAACTACAGTATTTCTTACATTCTTTATTATTCTATTATTTTAGAAATCACTCTGGCCTCAAAATGCAGTTCATTGTCACGGCTCTTAAAATAGAAAGATCTAAAATACTGAAATCATGCTGGAGAAAGGATGTTGCTAGTTACTAGAGGAAACAGTTTTCTGAATTTTACCTATATGATTATTAAACAGAATTTGCTGAACTACAGTATCTGTTTCAGGTTGGATATGGCACATTTACATGACTTTTCAAATAAGATATTATTATTTATATATATGCTCACTTAAATGATCTTTTATTGAACTGTATGAACATAGGGTATAACCAAATTAGTAATCATTATAAATGTATAGACTTTTATTTTTCTGAGAATTTATTCCTCATCACGTTTTTGCGTTACATAGGCTGAAGAAAATCTTGGTATGGTGATGATTTTTACTCTAGTGACAGCTGTGCAAGAAAAATTGAATGAAATAGTAGATCAGATAAAAACTAGAAGAGAAGAAGAAAAGAAACAAAAAGAAAAAGAAGCAGAAGAAGCTGAAAAGGTATATTTAAAAGCCTTGTTTTCTTTTATTATTTCTTAAATCGGTTTTTGGTGGCTTGGTTGGGTTTTGAGGGTTTTTTTGATCAATAGCAGCTTTTTTTTTTTTTTTTTTTTTTTTTTTTTTTTTTGGAAATCACAAAAATAAATAAAAGTAAATTTTAGTAAAGTTTTACTAAGAGTAAAATTGTAGAAGTCCTTCATTTGGTTGGTGGCATAGCGTGAGTAATGAATGATAATCAGTAAAAGTTAGTAAAACTCATGCAGATAAGACCAAGAAGTATAAAGATTTCACCTATGATATAGAGCCAGTGGTGTCCAATATTTTGGCTTCCCGGAGCCACATTGGAAGAAGCATTGTCTTGGGCCATTCATAAAATACACTAACAATAGCTGATGAGCTAAAAAAAAATTGCAGAAAAAAACATGTTTTAAGACAGTTTACGAATTTGTGTTGTGCCACATTCAAAGCTGTCCTGGGCTGCATGTGGCTCTCTGGCTATGGGTTGGACAAGCTTGGTATAGAGTTTAGAATTATAAATCCCCTATACTACAGTGAATTAAATAGTTACTAAATGTAAAGAAACCCTCATATTTTGAAATAAAGTGACAAAGCAATGATTTAGTATTAGAAATTGATGTGTATTCAAAACATGTCATTATTGACAGTGTAATAGTTCGTTTTCATGCTGCTGATAAAGACATACCCAAAACTGGGAACAAAAAGAAGTTTAATTGGACTTACAGTTCCACATGGCTGGGGAGGCCTCAGAATCATGGTGGGAGGTGAAAGGCACTTCTTACATGGCGGTGGCAAGAGAAAAATGAGGAAGAAACAAAAGCAGAAACCCCTGATAAACCCATCAGATCTCATGAGATTTATTCACTATCATGAGAACAGCACAGGAAAGACAGGCCCCTATGATTCAGTTACCTCCCCCTGGGTCCCTCGTACAACACATGGAAATTCTGGGAGATAAATTCAAGTTGAGATTTGGGTGGGGACACAGCCAAACCATATCAGACAGCAACAACTTTTCTTCTTAACAATGAAGAGCTATGGTGGTAAATACAGTAAATACATTGCATATTATCTTTGTTTTTTGTAATAAGTAAAAAAAAAAAGGACTACTCCAAAGTATGTTGCCAAAACCAGTGAGAGTAGCCAGTGCAGGCAGAAATCAGTTTAAATATTTCAAAAATTCAAACATTAATTTTTCTGTTTTTCTTATAAGGGGTTATGTTTATTTATTTAGAAGATACTATTAGGATTTATTTGTTAAACTGCTGTTTCATTAATCTGGTGACTTTTTTTTTTTTAATTTTCTAAGCAATTATTCCATGGTACTCCAGTTACAATTGAGAATTTCTTAAATTGGAAGGCCAAGTTTGATGCAGAACTCTTGGAAATTAAAAAGAAAAGGATGAAAGAAGAAGAACAAGCAGGAAAAAATAAATTAAGTGGTATGATTCCCCTGCCATTCCTGTTCTTCCTAAACCCTCCTGTATCATTTTTTACATAGCAAGAGGATCATTTGGTCAGATTTCTGTAAGAAAATAATATACATAGGCATCTAGGACAAAAAGAGAAAACATATCTACCAGATGATATTTCTCTACTCATAATTTGTAATTAATTTTTATGGCTTATCTTTGATATAAGTGTTATAATTGCTAGATCCTATGATAGAAGGACATTCAGGATCATGTCTTAGAAGTAGTAGAGTCAAACCCATTTGTTTTTCTAGTACCCTAAGGCAGACTGAGTTTTCACTTGTTCCATTTTAATGCAGATACGTTTCATATGCCACTCAGCTACTGAATACATTCAGAAATTTATTGAAATTCACAGGAAAAAGAGGTTTTCAAACTTGCTTTCTAAGTGTCGTAGTGAAAATGGAGAAAAACTATGCCATTTGAATTAAACATACTTTTTTTTTTTAAGGGAAACAACTATTTGAAACGGATCATAATCTTGACACATCTGATATCCAGTTCTTGGAGGATGGTAAGATAATATTAGAATTCCACATGTAGGATGGGCACAGTAGCTCAAACCTGTAATCCCAGCATTTTGGAGAGCCAAGGCAGGAGGATTGCTTGAGCCCAGGAGTTTGAGACCAGACTGGGCAACATAGTGAAACCCTGACTCTATTAAAAAAATAATAATAATAATAATTCCACATATATATAATGTAGTCTCTTTAATTTTGAACCATGAAAATCAAACTGAACTTTATTTATTGTACATTTTTTCCTCCCAAGGCTGTTAAAAAATACATTTTGGAGAATAAATTCTAGTGGTTGACCAATTTATACATTTGAAATGAATGTTGTAATTCTATAGCAACATTATTTTAAATTTTTTGATAACTTAAGCAATATCAAAGATAGAAATAGATAAACAATGATGATCACACTATCCTCACAACTAGTAAACCAGGTTATTGTGACTCAGGTGACCTGTTTTCTTCAAATTTCTAGTATCACAGATCTGTGAAAACTATTCCATGGTCTGTCATGGAGCTTGTAAAAACCTGATGTTTAACGTCTAGCATTCCCTCTCACCAGCCTTTCATATGACTCTTAATGTATTTGGAGCATCTAGTCCCTTGTGCTTTTCTCCTACCACCTATCCTCTTCTCTTCCATCTATCCATCATCCATTCATTCAGAAATATTTATTGCACTGTCCTGGCCACCGAGGATGCAGCAGAGTACAGTATGGGCCAGTTCTCTCCCCTTGGGAGCTTATGGCCTACATGTGTTTTCTTAAACTGGGCTCCATACTCAGTCACACCTCTGATAGCACTCTAGAGTTCTGTACTTCATTAACCTTTTGTTGTGTCTGTCTTGCCAGTTGGGAATCCTTTAGCTTCTGGCCTTTCAGCCTTGTTCTGAATTACCTGCTGAAGAAGGTTAAGAGGCAGTATTGATACAGCTTACTGCTAAATGCTTTCTAATCTAAGCTAGGCCTTTACTGACAGGCAACATTTTAAAGTTTTTGATACCTTTTCCTTTTCTGATTTAAATGTTTTGTCATTTTTACCTGGATTTTTGTGGTAGCTTCTTAAATTATTTCCCTAAATCTCTTCCTCCTTCTAGTGCCATTATCTATTCTATAGTCACTCCCTGTGAGATGGTATTTCTAAAACCCACATTTAATCATAAAATTTCTCTCCTTAAAATCCTTTGATGGTTTCCACTGCTTATAGGGAGAGAATGACCTACACAGTCTTTCTCAGTCTGGCCTTCATCTATGTTACTTTCAGGTGTTTTTTCTCAGGAATTTCATCTTCCAGTTAGAATTATTCAAGGTCTTATATTTTCTCTCTCCCTTTGCATATACTTCTACCTAAAATTGCTTCCTCCTGGCTCCTTTTCTTCTTGGTGCATTCAAATTTATCATGAAGATATTTCAGACTTCATTTACTCCATGATGCCTTTGCTATGTCTCCTAGACAGAGCCGGTTATTCTTTGGCCAGGACTTAATTGTATTATCTACTTCAGACACACTGAAGAGTGAAGATGTTTAATGCAGAGCCTGGGTATTGTTTCCTATAGGCTTTAGACATTGTAACTGAAGGCATACCATTGGTTAAAAGGGGAACTGGGTGAGAATGAAGATCAAATCAAATCAATTAATTAACAAGTATGGCTGAGCTTTAACAATGCTTATCTGCCACTACTGGAAGACGTAACTCCTCATACAGGTCCCATGGTCAGTGATAATTTTCTATAACCATGAGAACATATCATCCTTGTCTTCAACTTATAACATGCTACATTATAAATTCTTTTTATAAAGAATGTAAAGCTCTTTTTAATAACTGGATTTTTAGATTATGAACTGGAAACATGAAGTTGCTCTTAAAATTTCAGAGTCTCTACTGACCAATACAAATCACTTTTGGTATGATATGTAGTAATTATAGTTTGGGATTTCATCACTCCTACCTCACATGCATATTTAGAGATTTCGGTTTGGTAGTGCCAATGAGTTGTATCTTTTATTTCTGAGTATAAGACTAAAGGTGATTTTTTTTTTTCCAGCTGGAAACAACGTGGAGGTAGATGAATCTTTGTTCCAAGAAATGGATGACTTGGAGCTGGAGGATGATGAAGATGATCCAGACTATAATCCTGCTGACCCAGAGAGTGACTCAGCTGACTAATGAACTGTCCCCATCTGCAGAGAGGCTTGACTGCCACAGCATCTGTGGCTATGCTCAGAGGGTTTTGTTTTCCTTTCTTTTTTTCTAAGAAAAAATTATTTTCAGGAGAATATTCTTCTGATAGCTTTCATCATTGAACTTAATAAACTGACCTTAAAATTTCAAATATAAAATGTTCAAGGCTTCTTACTGGTGAGCACAAGGTTACGTATTTAAAATCACCTAATATTGAGAGAGAACCTGCCTATAACACCAAGACTTGAAGGTAGGCTGGTGCTGTGCACATGAGCGAGTTTATACACAGGAAACTGGAGTAACTTGGAATTTCTGTGCTGGAGACTGTGGCTACTTCTGGTTTTCAAGCATTGTCTTTTATATGAAGTGTGAGAAAACTGAGGTGACTAGCACATTAAACCATCTAGATTCTAGCCTCCAGGCACACTAAATTTAAGTCTTCACAAAACCAGGAGGCCCATATTATGATCAGGAATAAAATGAAGTTTAGCCTTCGTTTGGTCCATTTTGTATTGCCATAAAGGAATATCTGAGGCTGGGTAATTTATAAAGAAAAGGATTTATTTGGCTCACAATTCTGGATGGCCAGGAAGTTCAAGATTGGGTATCTGCACCTGGTGAGAGCCTCAGGCTGCTTCCACTCATGGTAGAAGGGGAAGGGGCACTATGTGTGTAGAGATCACATGGCCAGAGAGTGAGGGTGGAAGTGCCAGGGTTGTTTTTGTTTTTTGTTTTTTTTTACAAGTAGCTTTGGTGGGAACTAGTAAAGTGAGAACTCCCTTACCTCTGCTCCCCACAGGAAGGCATTAGTCTATTTATGAGGGTTCTACCTGCCATAACCCAAACACCCCACTAGCCCGCATCTCCCAACACCACCACACTGGGGATTAAATTTCAATGTGGGATTTGGAGAGGACAAATATCTAAACCATAGCAGTCTTAGAGTATTTAAATTAGAATCATTTGTGGAGTTTCTAAAAGGTATGCATTCCTAGGCCCCTCTCAGGTTAGATTTACGAACACTGATCCCCAATCTGAATTTTAAAACAGCAAAATCTCATACTAGTTCTACAGATGATTCTGATACACAATCTGGATTAAGAACCACTGTCCTGTAGTTGTGAAGTCTATATATTTTGGTATTTTCTTTACCTTTTCTCTAATTAACCAGTCTGAAGGAGTTTGAATTTTGGTGGTCGTACATCGTCTGCAAGAGAAACACATTAACATCTATGCACATAGAGTTCTTTGTAGTAATTTCGGATGATTGACTTGGTGGCTCCAGGTAGGAAAGCCAGGCTTCGTGCAAGTTATTCAGTCACTACAGTTTTGGAGGACTCTTAACCCCAACAGGAAATCACTTGTGCTATTTTAAATTTATAAAGCTATTATAAAGAGCTGCCTCCAGTAAAAAATACATATGCCACATACCCACAGACAGCAATATTAATCATTTGTTATTGGAGTTAGACCTTATAATCAAAAAGCAAATGATTTAAGATAAAATTACCATTGAGGAGTTTAATACTTTTCAAGGAATCTTCACGTCAACCTTGATCCCAGACCAATAGAATGGAATAACAACAGGAATGTTCAGCATTTCGATGCAGGGAGAAATCCAAAAGTTTGTCCTATGTAAGATTTTGCTTTTCCCATATTTTTGAAGCTAATCAGCAGATACATAAGAACCTGGAAGAAGCTGCTCAATTAAGGTTAAAAAAAAAAAGCAATTGTTAGCAATGTGGTGCTGAAATCAAGACTTAACTTTGAAGTGTCAAGAATGATACCCCACGCCCCATCCCCTTCATGTGATTTTTAAGAATTAGCTTTATATATTTCTCCAGGTATTAAAGTGGATGTCTACCTTTGCCATTTCAGAACCTAAAGGCAGAATCTAATGGTAAAATGAAGACAACCTTGTTAGTTCTAATAACTCAGATATTTTCATCTAGAGTAAATATTTACCATTGGGTTTGTATTCTGGGAATTAGCCCAAGACTACGCTGCTCAAATGGGTGCAAATATACTCTCAGGTTGCAATAGCATGACTAGTAGTATTTGAAGCAATAATTGTTCCATCTTGGATTATCAGTTTTGCTCTTTGCTTTGGCAAAGTTTTTGTTTTTCTATTTGTGCCAGTTGTATTAAAATATTACTAGGTTAAAAACAAACACAAATATATTTATTCACTACTGTATCCCTGTAATAATGCCTGGCATGCAGTAGGCCCCTAATATTTGTTGAATGAATGAATTATAGAATAGAGTACAAAATTAATTCTAATGTATTTTAAAGTAAAGCATGAGAGTTCAAAGAAATGTTCTATTTGCCATCTACAACTTGGAATAATGTTCCTAGATCCTGCTTCCTGCACTTTTGCCAGCAGAGGTGGATGCCTTGGGGAAAAAGTTGGATAAATGCTGATCTAAGGCAACACATCTAAATGGTTATGTGAACATTTCCCAGTTGAGGTAAAACTAAGAGGAATGATAATAACATCTCATCAATTTAAAGGATGAGTTCACTGATTGTACTGTCATACTCCAGAGATACATGTGCCAAGAAGCAAAGAGATACACTCTTGTATTCCAGAAAAACGATGATTTGTAAGTGTTCAATATTTGTGTGGCAGCCCTTTTAGGTGTAATGATGTGTAACAGAAAAGTAAATGAACTACTTCAAATAGCTCTCAATGTTTGTCTTTCAGAGGACATATGAGTCAGGCAGCAAAAGTTGGAGCCATTGTATGATTGTGTGTCAAAATGAGAGTCACACACTTCAAGACCTGTAGGGACTAATTTTAGAAAAAGACTCTTCAGAACAGATGACACATGAAATGTGAGTTTATGTAAACATGTAGATTTGAGTAGCATTAGTTTGTTTTCTGTTTAGGAACTGTATCAAGGTGACAAAGATGAAAGAATGCTGCCAGAAAGGTATATCATTAAATTTTCAGGGTTCCATTGGTGAAGTTTCAAGTAACCTTTCACTTAAGTTACTTGTGTCAGAGGATGGATGATGGGGTCATTTAAATTGTTGGACAAAGTCATGAAAGGATTTTAAAATTTTGTCATAAAAATAATGATGTTTTTAATTTTACGTCTAAAACAAATTTGCATTATCCTGTGTTAGTGACTGAATCTCAACTCAGTTCTCATTTTTTAGTTCAACTTTTAACAACCTTATTTTCATTGACACCATGGACAGCACAGTAAAAAAAAAAATACACAAATTTCCTTTTCTGTTATTGATTTGGAATGATCACTTTAAAAGAGCCATCAAATACACCTACATGTTGAGCCACTCTTTATCATTAAGGTGAAAAGTTCATTTCAGTTAAGGTATTTGAGTGCTAGTATGTGCCAGCCTTTCTTTGCGTTAATGTTTTTTTTTCCTCCCCTCCATGAAGGGAAGAAAAAAAATTAATTCAGCCATGAGTTTTAATATTCTGGTGAGCACCTTATCCATTTGTAGCCACGCCAACAAATTTATTCTGTGATAGACCAAACTTACAAAGTCACTGCAATTTCAGCAAGCCCCATTCCCAACATGAGTGCTGTCCACGGTCCTGAACCATCAATGCTAAATAGTATTTAGTTGTTGATCTTCATCCTGTCATGCAGTTACATATTCCAGGAATACTGAACCAAGTGAGGACAAAGATAGCAGTGGGTTGCTGCAAAGGAGGTGAGGGGAGGGGAGAGAGAGCAAGTGAGAAAAAGAGACTAGTGGTGATGTTTTTAAATAATTGAAGTAAAAAAGAGAGAGAAGAGGTTCTACCCAGTCCACCAAAGCTTTTTAATTTCCTTACATAATTAACATGATGAATTTTAAATAATTGTTATATTTAGTTTTGTTTTTCCACCTTTTGGCCATTTCTACTACATATTTACTTATTTTAAAAAGTACTTGCTAGACCTTCCTCTTACAGCTACTACCTATCTCTACCTTTGCAGCTGTTCTCCTTTACAGAATAATCTCTATTAGTTTTCTTGACTTCTTCATCTCCCTACACAAAGATGAAGGATATTTAGCTCTGAAAATCCTTCACTGTTGAATATTTAGATTGTTTTCAATTTTTACATAATGAACAATGCATCACGAGATTATTGGCTGCAAATAAATAGGAATAATAAAACATAAAAGAAGTTTTAAGTTTAAATTTTTTTAAAAAAAAAGGTAAACACAAAATATTTGCCAAAGATAAAGGGTTGCAAAGCTACCTTACGATGCGCTCTTATACCAATACTAAAATAAAACTTACAACAACAAAATTAGTGATTAGGAAATTACAGTTTTGATGAACTTGGCATTTCTATCAAAGTCATATTTGCCACCATTCTCTCAGTAGCTTTAGGCCAATTTCCAAATTGCTTTCAACAAATTAGTTTTATTTGTTTATGTTATATATGTATAATTTAAATTATATTTATAATTTTTTCAGTCAGATTTCCTGGAGAACAATAGTTGTTAGGTGCCTACCAGAAAATAAGACTAGAAAGTCATATTGGAGCCATATTGTGGAAGGCTAAGGAAGTGGGATGGGAGCAAAGGTCATGTCAATTATATACTAAGCTTATATTCTATGCAAACTAACCCCTTCCTACCACATATATTATTGAAAAATTATTTGCTTGCTATTTTATCAATGTCTTTTATAAATTAAAATTTTTCTTATTACAACTATATCTTAAAAACACCAATAAAATTGCCAGATCATTAATATTCCTGCTTTTATTATTATAAGATAATGTACCAGTTCTTCAAATATACCTTTGAGTAGAAGGATGGACCTGAAAATTGATTTGGGTTTATTTAAGAGAAAAAGAAACCTTTCAACAATCCTAAATCTCAGATTTTTAATAGCATTTTTCTTGTTTATGGCCAGTTTCCTATTTATTTCCTATTATTGTTTGACAGTGCCCATTTATATTGGAAAATCAAAATGGAAAAGTACATTAGAAAACATAAGTCCTTCAACTTAAAGATGTACGATATTGGTATCTGGTTGAGTAAGTTTCTAGTCAGAGGTTTTTCTAGTCATTTCTGTTCAAAAGTGGGATCCACCAGAATGTACACGTGATGATGGACCTTGTCTGTCTGCTCCCCAGTTTATTGTTACTCTGAGAATAATGCCTAGCAGAGGGCAGGCACTCTGTAAATACTTGTTGAGTGTATACATGAATAAGTCCTTTTGTACTACTGTTTTGTAACATTGTAATTTTTATTTTATTTTTTTGAGATAGGGTCTCACTTGTCACCCAGGCTGGAATGCAGTGGCATGATCTCAGCTCACTGCAGCCTTGACCTCCTGTGCTCAAGCCATCCTCCCACCTTAGCTGCCAAATTAACTGGGACTACAGGCATGTGCTACCACACCTGGCTTACTATTATTATTATTTGTATTTTTTGTAGAGATAGGGTTTCACCATGTTGCTCAGTGTGGTCTTGAACTCCTGGGCTCAAGCAATCCGCATGCCTCGGCCTCCCAAAGTGCTAGGGATTACAGGCATAAGCCACAACATCTGGCCCCTGTAATTTTTAAAATACATAATTTGTTAGATATATAGATTGGGATAAACGAAAATGTGACAAAAGGAGCGTCCCTCTGCCAATTTAGAAATATGGATAAAAATACTTAAGATACACGAAGCTTTGGGTAATTGCCATACACACACTCTACCCCCAGTATACCAGTATTTTACAAATTTTAAAACCAGTAACAAATATTTGTTTACAATACCATTCTGCCTAAAATTTATCTATTAGCCAAATTGCTTTATGCATTTGGTCAAATTGCATTTAGTCAAATTGTTTTCAGCCAAACCTTATGCGCACATGCTAGCCAGTGGGATGATAAAAGACAAGAGATGTAGTCTGTCTGCTTAAGGTATTCTCACATTTCTGTGCACATAAATACAGTATTGAATGAAAACTTACAGGGTGCTCCAGGGTCAGAAAGGAGGGACATCCAAGTTAACCTGGGATTGGGATGGCCCAAGGAGTCTTCTCAAAAGAAGTGCTTGAAATGACCAGTTGGAGGGCAGGAGCTGTGTTTTATTTGGCTTTATATTTATAGCTTTGTAGAGAATCTATACTAAACAATTATTGGATGAAATAATCATTGAAATCTGAAATAATTATTCATGTAGTAATTTATTGGATGACTAAATGAAATCAAGTTGAAGATGCATGGGAACATGTTTAAACTGTTGTATCTTGGAATTTAAGCTGGATGAAAAAATAAGTCAAAGGAAGCATTTATGTGGGGAGAAATGGAAGCTACATATCTCTTTTTTAAAATCAAAGATTATTCCTAATGGGAAATAAGGAAAAGAGAGAAAATTTGAATCCTGGGAGATTGAGATTGGAAAGAAGCATAAGAGACTTAGGTTTCTGAGAAGTTCTTTCAGATAATGACAAGTTCAAGAGTGGTTCTTTGAGGTAGGAGATGGGTGAAGTGGGGCAAAAATAATAGTTATTTAATGATATTAATAAGTTATGAGGTTAGAATGTTAAGGATAGGTTATACAGAGGACACTAAAACTGCCAAAGATATGGTAACTCAGGTATGTTAGTTGGTCTTAACTCAAAAGGTAAAAAGACAGTCATAGTCTTATATTCCTGTAATTTGCACCAGATTTAAAAGATGGAATACTGAGTTCAAAGACTCAGAAATGGTTTATTTTGATTAGATGCTTCCCAAATGGCATTAATATTTAAAGAGAAAAAAAGAAAAAGAAAAGAAAAAAAATCCCAACAAAACTTAGATTTTTCAAGACATGAGACTATTGCGGCTAAAACTACAAAAAAAGAAAAAAAACTATTTTCTATACTTTTATTGGAAAGATGAATTCCATGTGCAGGTGGCAAGACGAATTGTGTGTGCAGGTGACCTGGCCCAGGTAGTGGTCTCAGTGTGAATGCTTACGCTAAATATGTCCTTAGAAATAAAAACTAGACTTCTTCTTAAATATACTGGATTAAAATGATCCTGAATTAATTCATCTAAACATTGAAATAACTTGCTTTTCTACTTCAAACACAATTTTGCTTAGGAGATCTTTTGATACTGAAGCAAAGAAGTGGCCTTGGGGCTCTTTCTAAGGGTAGAAATCTTGGATAAAAATGTGTGTGTGAGTGTGTGTGTGTGTGGCGGCGGCGGGGGGAGGGGCGCAGTCAGAATGTGGAATTCAAGCCACTGCATCTGCAGTTGGGAGGAAAGGAAGTGAGTTGGGTTGGGAATGCACCTAATCCCCTCCAGTATTAAAAGGTGGAAAAATGCCAGCGAAAGTTCAAGGTTTAAGATTATTACAAAGGTGGGGAGGGTTATTAAATCACATATTTAAATAACAGTGAAGTGCAGAGCCATATTGGAGCCTGAAGCAAAGGAAAAATTTGTGTTATTTAACATTTTGATGTTTATTTTGTACATCATAGATTTTACATTAATTTTGATTTTTATATATATTGCATTAAAATATTATTTCTTTTGATTAGTGAGTTTCAGTGCCTCCTTAAAGTTTGCACCTGAGACCAATGCCTCACTCACCTCACCATAGTCCTCAGCAGATCAAGGCAGCTTACAGGTTCCGTGACCTCAATCTCCAAGACCATTAGGTAGAAAGGCCTGTAAATGAAACCACATGGGGTTTCAGGCAAGGGAGTCTTCATTGCTGAAATGATAGTGCTCAATGGATGAACAAAATGAAGCCATGTTATTGCTGGCCCCAAAGAGATAGTTAAACGAACTATCTGTATGATAAAAGGACCTGGAAATCACTGGGATGTGAGCTGTTGCTACAAGCCCAAGACACTGAAAAATAGGTTATTGATTTTGGTCACACGCAGTCCAAACATATCTAAATGTGGTAGAATCATGAAATTAAATCGAATTATACTCCATATATGGTGGTTTTGTTTATATGATGGAACTTAGGCTGTTTTGAAAATACAGATCTAGAACATGTTTCACCTATACTTTTGGGATAAAGTTTTTTGGAAACCTTCTTGATCACTCTTGATATTATTTGGGATATATTTTCTGATGTTTAAATTTTGTTTTTAAGATGTCAGATGGATTAATCTCTAAAGTTCCTTGTAAGAAACTAGGATCTGTTACTAAAGTTGTTTACAAGATAATTATTTTCCTTTTAAAAGGCAAAAGGTAATTATTGACCCTAAAGCCATGAAAATAATGTTAAAGGAGAGAGTTAGGCAAATCTTCAAAGGTATGCATTTAATGTGTTGTTCCTTTCCTTGCTACTATCAACTAATTTTATGGGATTCTATTTGAGATAGGAAGTATCTCTGTGCACGTGTACTTTTTATATAGGAGGGTTGGGGTTTTCTCTTTCCGACATTGACACTCAACTGATAATGAACCTCCACGCTTTTGAGCCAGCCCTAGGGAGCTTGAGCACAAGAGAAAAAAAGATAGTGAAGATTTAATATTTAAATCTTAATATTTTAGTTCATCACTGAAATTTGACACATTGCTTAGTATGAAGATATATGATACAGTTGGTCAGACTTGTGAAAAAATAGTGAGAATTGGAATAATAGGCTCTTTAACTGTGAGAGCTTGAAAAAAATTCTTGAACCCCTGATTTTCAATTTCCTCATCTGTAAAATTAGGATAATAATACTTCCTTAATATAAATAACTTAGAAAAATTGATCAACATGTTCCAAATTGGTCACTTACCAGGGAAGGAAGTGTTTCAAGAGACTCGTCTATGAATCTCTTATCTTTCACATTTCACCTATTCCACTTACCCTACACAATTAATTTACAATGAAGAAGTATAATCCTTCATCTTCTTTTTGCCATTATTAAAAATATATACATATATATAAATATATAATTCAAGAAAAGAAATAAAAGCTTATTTCGATGTGCAGACTATACCTCCCTCAGTTACAACTGCATAAATGCTGTCATGCATTCACATCTGTAGCAACAAAACGTTCTCAATTTAGAACAATTCTGAAGGGCATCCCAGCTCCTTAGCTTCCTATTCAAATACCTGTTGTCTCTGTTACAACTACAGTGTAGTTCAACTTTTGACTCTGCCCAATCGTGCTTCTTTCATTTCCTCACAGACTGTTCCTAAGAGTACTTCATCTTCATGTAGATTTTAGACTGCTTCCTGGGGGAGCCAAAACTAAAACGTCTTATAAAATGATTTAAATCACCAAGGTGACTCAGTGGCAGCAGAGCAGTAGATCAGAACTAGCTGAGGGCAGATTTTGGAAGGATGAGTCTTGAACTAGTGCCCTTGGCTAGTGCCCATAGACCCCAAGTCTTGCTAGAGAAAATGATTCTAGGTGGGCCTTGGAAATGTGTGGGAGCACATATTTATACAGCAGCACCTCAGTCTACTGGCACCAATTTACTGTAGTCCATTGTCATGCCACTGATAAAGACATTCCCAAGACTGGGTAATTTATAAAGAAAAAGAGGTTTAATGGACTCACAGTTTCACATGGCTAGGGAGGCCTCATAATCATGATGGAAGGTAAAAGGCACTTCTCACATGGTGGAAGACAAGAGAAGAGAATGATAGCCAAGCAAAAGGGGTTTCCCCTTATAAAACCAACAGATCTCAGGAGATTTATTTGCTAGCACAAGAACAGTATGGGGAAAACTGCCCCCATGATTCAATTATCTCTCCCTGGGTCCCTCCCACAACACAAGGTAATTATAGGAGCTACAATTCAAGGTGAGATTTGGATGGGGACACAGCCAAATTATATCACTAATATACCTCGTGAAATAGCTAACAAAATATTAGCAAGTGGAATCCAGCTATTTAAATAAAGGATTATTCAGGATGACTAAATGCAATGAATCACATCAATACAAAGTTGGTCTAAATATCCAAAAATTAGTTTTATGAAATACACAATACAATGAAGAAAATATATCATAATAGCATCATATTAGGCAAAGAAAAGTTACTTGACCAAATCAAAACTCAATTTTGATATAAAATTCTCAGCAAATTAAGATAGAAAGGTACTTTATAAACCTGATAAAGAAGATCTACAAGAAACTTACAGATAACATCACACATAATGGAGAAAGACTAAATGCTTTCCTCTCAAAGTAGGGAGCAAGGTAAGGATCATTCCTATCATTTTTATTTAACATTGGGTTTTACCCAGTGCAATAAATAAAATAAATAGAAAATAAAGGCAGCCAGTTTAGAAAGGAAGGAATAAAACTCTCTTTATTCTCAAAAACTTAATATTGTATTCTCAAGATGTTTACAAAAACAGTTCTAGAAATAATTCTTAGTAAGTTCATGAGGTACAAGAATATTATATTTCTATATAATGATAAAAACAAATTAAGATAAAATGCAATTTGCACTTAGCACCAAAAAATAAAACATATAAGAATAAACTTAACAAAACAAATGCAAAATCTTTACACAACAAAATGTAAAACATTAGTGAGAGAATTTAGAGGATCAAAATAAATAGGAAGATTCATCAAGACCAGGTGTATTAGTCTATTCTCATGATGCTGGTAAAGACATACCCAAGAAGGGGAAATTTACAAAAGAAAGAGGTTTAATGAACTTACAGTGTCATGTGGCTGGGGAAGCCTCACGATCATGGTGGAAGCCAAGGAGGAGCAAGTCACGTCTTACATGCATGGCAGCAGGCAAAGAGAGCTTGTGCAGGGAAACTCCTATTTTTAAAATCATCAGATCTCATTAGACAAATTTACTATCATGAGAACAGCATGGGAAAGTCCCACTCCCATGATTCAATTACCCCCAACCAGGTTCCTCCCACAACATATAGGAATTGTGGGAGTTACAATTCAAGATGAAGTATGGGTGGGAACACAGCCAAACCATATCATTCTGCCCCAGCCCCTCCCAAATCTCATGCCCTCACATTTCAAACTCAATCATGCCTTCCTAACAGTCCTCCAAAGTCTTAACTCATTTCAACATTAACTCAAAAGTCCGTAGTCCAAAGTCTCACCTGAGACAAGGCAAGTCCTTTCCACCTATGAGCCTGTAAAATCAACAGGAAGTTAGTTACTTCCTACATACAATGGAGGTATAGGAATTGGGTAAATATAGCCGTTCCAAATGGGAGATATTGGCCAAAACAAAGGGGCTATAGGCCCCATGCAGGTTCAAAATCCAGTGGGGCAGTCAAATCTTAAAGCTCCGAGATGATCTCCTTTGACTCCATATACAAATGGCCAACAATTATATGAAAAAAATCCTCAACATCACTAATTATCAGGGAAATGCAAATGAAAACCATAATGAGATACCACCTTACTCCTGCAAGAATGGCCATAATCAAAAAATCAAAAAATAATAGATGTTGGTGTGGATGTGTTGCAAAAAGGAACACTTTTACACTGCTGGTGGAAATGTAAACTAGTACAACCACCATGGAAAACAATGTGGAGATTCCTTAAATAACTAAAAGTAGAACTACCATTTGATCCAGCAATCCCACTACTGAGTATCTACTCAGAGGAAAAGAAGTCATTATATGAAAAAGATACTTGCACACTCATGTTTATAGCAGCACAATTTGCAATTGCAAAATGTGGAACCAGCCCAAATGCCCATCAATCAATGAGTGGATAAAGAAACTGTTTTATATATATATATACACACACACACACTAGAATACTACTCAGCCATAAAAAGGAATGAATTAATGGCATTCACAGCAACCTGTATGTAATTGGAGACTATTATCCTAAGTGATGTAACTCAGGAACAGAAAACCAAACATCATATGATCTCACTCATAAGTAGGAGCTAAGCTCTGAGGATGCAAAGGCATAAGAATGATAAAATAGACTCTGGGGACTCAGGGGAAAGGGTGGGAAGGGGGTGAGGGATAAAAGACTACAAACTGGGTTCAGTGTATACTGCTTGGGTGGTAGTACTCCAAAATCTCACAAATCACCACTAAAGAACTTACTCATTAACCAATTACCACCTGTGCCCCAAAAGCCTATGAAAATAAATTTAAAAAGCAATTGGGGTAAACAGAAAAGATCATATTTAACAGCCATCTACTGGGCTAAAAAACTGCAGATTGCAGGTGTCATAGAAGTTGCACACCCGTGATACCACTGCCCTTTCTGGGGATCCCCCATGCTTGAGCCACTGTGTTACTGGAAAGCAGTCCCGATCCAGACCCCAAGAGAAGGTTCTTGAACCTTCCACAAGAAAGAATTCAGGCTGAGTCCATAGAGCAAAGTGAAAGATAGTTAATAAAGAAAATAAGAGAATAAAAGAATGGGTACTTCATAGGCAGAGCAGTGGCATGGGCTGCTCAACTGAATATATTTCTAGTTATTTCTTGATTATATGCTAAACAAGGGGTGGATTATTCATGAGTTTTCTGGGAAAGGAGCAGAGATTTTCCAGAACTGAGAGCTCCTGCTCTCTTTAGACTATATAGGGTAACTTCCAGACATTGCCATGGCATTTGTAAACCGTCATGGTGCTGGTGAGAGTGTCTTTTAGCATAATGCATTATAATTAGCGTATAATGAGCAATGAGGACAACCAGAGATCACTGGCATCGCCATCTTGGTTTTGGTGGGTTTTGACCGGTTACTATGCCACATCCTGTTTCATCAGCAAAGTCTTTATGACCTGTACCTTGTGCTGACTTCCCATCTCATCCTGTGACTAAGAATGTCTAGTCTCCTAGAAATGCAGCCCAGTAGGTCTCAGCCTTATTTTACCCAGCCCCTATTCAAGATGGAGTCACTCCGGTTTGAAAATCTCTAACAACTGCATCACCAGATCACACACAGACAACCCCACAGTCCCCTCTGACTTCCGCAAGCACAGAGAACTGGTGGGTCCCAGGTAGTAATGGATTGCCTGGTGACTACCCCTTGGTGCTGACTGCCCCTAAGGGAATACAGAAAGCACAGCTTGCCAAAGCCCCCTTTAGGACAAAGGTAACATGAGTGTAAGTGCCAGTAGCTGAAGGAGACACCACCAAGGCCCAGGAATGGACTTAGAGAGAGAGTCATGTCTTGTCTTCCACCACTCCTCACCAGAACACTGCTTCAGATGCACTAAAATAAAAATGGGCAAATACAGTGAGTAGGAGCCTATCCCCTGGCCTTCACTGTTAAGTGCTACCAACTGGAAGGCAGCCTAAATTATACCACAAAACAAAATTACATTGCTACAACAAGCAACGTCTGAGAAAGTCACTGCATGAACCTAGCTGCAAACAAGGAACCTATACAGAGCCTTGGCACCCTAAAAGCACCTAGAAATGAAGCCAATTGATCAGACATCATACACACCACTGTTGTATCCCTAAGGGGAAAAAGATTAAAAAATAATGAAAATCCATCCAAATGATAGCAAATTAAAAAGGAGAGAAGAATCAGCTATCCCAGATGAGAAAAAACAAGTGCAAGAACTCTGGACATAAAAAAGCCACAGCATTTTGTCACCTCCAAAGAACCCCACTAGCTCCCAAGCAATGGATCCTAAAAAAAGAAATGTCAGAAATGACAGACATAGAATTCAGAATATGGATGGCCAAAAAACTCAACCAGATTCAAGAGAAAAATTAAATCTAACAAAAAGAACCTAGAAAAATGATCCAAGTTTTGAAAGATGGCATACTTTTATTAAGAAAGAACTAAGCAGAATTTCTGGAATTGAAAAATTTATGACAGAAATTTCAAATTACCGTTGGAAGCCTTAACAACAGACCAGACCATGCAGAAAAAAGAATTTCTCAGTTCAGAGACCATTCCTTCAAATCAACCCAGTCAGACAAAAATAAAGAAAAAAGATTTTAAAAAATCAACAAAGCCTTTAAGAAATATGGAATTACATAAAACAATCAATTTGTGATTCACTGTCATTCATGAGAGAGAAGAGAATGTAAGTAACTTGGAAAACATATTTAAGGATATAGTCTGAAATTTCCCCAAGCTTGCTAGAGAATTCAATAACACAGACACAAAAAATTCAGAGAACTCCTGTCGATATTACACAAGATGACAATCCTGAAAGCATATAGTCATCAGATTTTCCAAAGTGAACATGAAAGAAACAATCTTAAAGGCAGCTAGAGAAAAGAGCCATATCGCCTATAAAGGGATGTCCATCAGTCTAACAGCAGACTTCACAACAGAAATTGTACAAGCCACAAGAGTCTGGGGGCCTGTTTGTAGCAATCTTAAAGAAAATAAAGTCCAACTAAAAATTTCATATTCCACCAAGCTAAGTTTCATAAATGAAGCACAAATAAAGTATTTTCCAGGTAAGCAATCACTAACGAAATCTGTTACTACCAGACCGGCCATATAAGAGAGGCTTAAGGGAGTTCTAAACACAGAAATGAAGGAACAATATCTGCTACCATCAAAACATATATAAGTACAATGCCCACAGATGCAACAAAGCAACCACACAATGGAGATTACAAAGCAACAGCTTACAACACCATAACCTCACATAAAAATATTAATCTTCAATGTAAACATTCAAAACACTCCACTTAAAAGACACAGACTAGCAAACTGTATTTAAAAAACAACATCCAGGTCAGGTGCAGTGGTTCACGCCTATTATGCCAGCACTTTGGGAGGCCGAGTCGGGCGGATCATGAGGTCAGGAGTTGGAGACCAGCCTGGTCAATATAGTGAAACCCCGTCTCTATTAAAAATGCAAAAAAATTAGCCAAGTGTGATGGCGGGCGCCTATAGTCCCAGCTATTTGGGAGGCTGAGGCAGGAGAATTGCTTGAACGCAGGGAGGGAGGCGGAGGTTGCAGTGAACCGAGATCGCGCACCACTGCACTCCAGCCTGGGCGACACAGCAAGACTCTGTCTCAAAAAAAAAAAAAAAAAAAACCACAAGATCCAACCTTCTACTGTCTTAGCAAGACATGGAATGACACTCATAGGCTCAAAGTAAAGGGATGGAGAAAATAGCACACAAATGAAAAACAAAAAAAAGAGCAGGATCCCTTTTCTTTTATTTTTCCTTTTTTTTTTTCTTTTTTTTTGAGACTGAGTCTCACTCTTTTGCCCAGGCTGGAGTGCAGTGGCGCCATCTCAGCTCACTGCAACCTCCGCCTCCCGGGTTCAAGCAATTCTCCTGCCTCGGCTCCCGAGTAGCTGAGACTACAGGCGCGCACCACCATACCCAGCTAATTTTTTTGTATTTTTAGTAGGGACAGGATTTCATCATGCTGGCCAAGCTAGTCTCAAACTCCTGACCTTGTGATCTGGCCACCTCTGTCTCCCAAAGTGCTGGGATTATAGGCCTGAGCCACCGCGCCCAGCCAGGATCCCTATTCTTACATGGGATAAAACAAACTTTAAACCAGCAACAGTATAAAAGGACAAAAAAAGAAAATACGTAATGATGAAGGATTTAATGCAACAAAAAAATTTAAATATACACAACCAGCATTGGAGCAATCAGATGTATGAAGCAATTACTCCTAGATCCAAAAAAAGACTTAGATAGCCTTTTTTGAAGTCCCTCCACACAGTAATAGTGGAGGGACTTGAACACCGTATTGCAGCATTAGACAGATCATGGAGGCAGAAAACTAATGAAGAAATTCTGGACTTAAAGTCAGTATTTGATATCTACAAAATACTCCACCCAACACCCACAGAATATACATTCTTCTCATCTAGACATGGAATATATTATAAAATTGACCACATGCTCAGTCATAAAGCAAAACTCAAGAAATTAAAAAAAAAATTATATCAAGTATCCTCTTGCACTACAGTAGAATAGGAATAGAAATCAATACTAAGAAGAACTCTCAGAACCACGCAAATACTTTCCAAGTAATGGAAGGTAAACAATTTCCTCCTGAATGACTTTTGGGTAAACAATGAAATAAAGGTAGAAATTTTAAAATTCTTCAAAACAAATGAACATAGTGACACAAAGTACCAAAACCTCTGGAATGCAGAAAAAGCAGTGTTGAGAGGAAAATGTATAGTGCTAAACACCTACATCAAGATGATAGAAAGATCTCAACAACCTAGCATCACACCTAAAAGAACTTGAAAATCAAAAACAAAGTAAGCCCAAACCTAGCATACAAAAATAATTAAAATCAGAGCAAAACTAAATGAAATTGAGACCTAAAACAAAATTAAATAAAACCCAACTAAACAAAAGGTTGATTCTTTTTTATTGTTGTTGTTTTTGTTTTAGACAGGATATTGCTCTGTCACCCAGGCTGGAGTACAGTGGGGTGATCACAGCTCACAGCAACCTCTGCCTCTCAGGCTCAAGCAATCCTCCCACCTCAGCCTCCCAAGTAGCTGGGACCGTAGGCCTGAGCCACCATGCCGGGCTAATTTTTTCTACTTTTGGTGGAGATGGGGTTTCACCATGTTGCCCAGGCTGGTCTTGAAATCCTGAGCTCAAGCCATCCTCTGCCTCAGTCTCACAGTGCTGGGATTACAGGCGTGTCCCTTGAAAGGATAAAAATAATCAATAGATGGCTAGCTAGATTAACAAAGAAAAAAAGATCCAAAAAAACACAATCAGAAATGACAAAGATGGCTTTACAATAGATTCCACAGAAATACAAATGATCCTCAGAGGCTACTATGAACATTTCTAAGATAATGCTTCCCTTATAACTCAAGTCGTGGCTATTTTCTTTCTCGCTATTGGGGTTTTGCCTTCCTTTTTACTTATTGCTCCTTTCAGATTATTAGCCCACTCTCCTCCATAAAAACACTCAGTTTTGAGTTTCATGTCATCTATTCGTATCACCCATTATCTATTTACTGTTATTATTATTCCTCTTTTTCCTGAGACAAGGTCTCACTCTGTCATTCTGTTGCCCAGGCTTAAGTGCAGTGGCACTCTCAGAGCTCGCTGCAGGCTCGACCTCCCAGGCTCAAGCAATCCTTCCACTCTAGCCTCCTGAGTAGCTGGAATTACAGGCACTTGCCACCACGCTTGGCTACTTTTTTTATTTTATACAGACAGTGTCCCGTTATGTTGCCCAGGCTGGTCTCAAACTCCTAGGCTCAAGCAATCCTCCCACCCTAGCCTCCTGAGTAGCTGGAACTACAGGCATGTGCCACCACGCTTGGCTAATTTTTTTACTGTGTACAGACAGGGTACCCTTCTGTTGCCCAGGCTGGTCTCAAACTCCTAGGCTCAAGTGATCCTCCCACCTCAGTCCCACAAAGCACAGGAATTATAAGCATAAGCCACAGGACTCAGCCTTCATTATCTATTCTTACTGTAATTAATGACCAACTCCTAGGTTAATCCTCTCGTTTCTCAAGGATTTTAGCCCCTTGATCACTGAAGGATAAAGTAAGCACATACCATTCTACTCCCATTAATTACAACTAAAAACCCCAAGTAAAATAAACTATCAGAAGATTCCGAAAGGTGGAGAAAAGAAGGAAGACTGGCCAGAGATCACAGAATTTTAGGAATAACCCAGTGGTGAATTCTCTGGGATTTCCCCCCGCCCCCACCTTATATATCCAAATATGGCACTAGAGAAATCTACACGTGGAAATTCCAGCGTGCCCAGACTTTGAAAAGCCTTAGGAAGGGTCTTCTCTCCCTAGACAAAGACTAGGAATACGAAGGCCCTACAGAACCGAATCTATTTGTACTCTACCCACTCTACTACAGTCAAACCCAAAGAAGCAGCCACATGCTGCCTCCTGCACACTGGGTACTGTAGAGCCAATGTGTTTCAGCCTGTTTAACTGTCCCTACTCTACATGAGCACAAACAGAGGTGGTATCCTATCCCCTGCCACACACACTGAGCCTTTTTAAGACTGTGAGGTAGAGTCCTGTCAGTTGTCTCCACCCTGCATTAACAGGAGCAGAGGCAGCGTCTGTTTCTCTCTTTCCCATTCTGCGTTAAGTGAACGGTTGCAAAGAGGTTGCACACACCATCCCCTCCCCATTACAGAATGAGGTAAAGAGTACACCGGGGAGTCCCAATGGGGTTGGAGGGTGAATTTTTTAAACCTGTATATAAATTACTAAGCAAACCCTAAGTGATTCATGCATAAAATAAAAAAGAATCAACACAACAAAGGGTATGAGAACTGAATGTCTGGGTGAATACGGCTCATGTTTTAAATTGACCTCTGAGTAGCACATAGAGAGGCAGACCAGAATTTTATTTCATAGGTTTTGAAAACTAAATTGACTTTCAAACTATAGCTCACAAAATTGGATTGGACATATGTTATGAGTTTAGGAAAGTTGACTGTCTACTAAAATAGAAGATTTATGTAGGAACCACAGTCTCCAAAAATATAAATATGTAGGATAAAATCCAAAAGTATTTGTCATACCAAAAACCCAGGAATCCTCAACTTGAATGAAAAATGACAACAAATGCTAACACCAGGATGGCACAAATGTTGGAATTCCCTAACAAAGATTTTAAAGCAGTCATCATAAAAATACTCCAAGAAGCAATTATAAACACCTTTAAAACAAATGGAAAAATAGAAAGCCTCAGCAAATAAATTAAAGATATAAATAATCATTAAAAAAATTTCACAATGGAAAAATATAACAAATTTTTTCAAACTCACTAGATGGGCTCAAAAGCAGAATGAAAACAAAAGAAGAAATAACCAATGATCTTGAAGATAGGTCAATAGAAGTTATATAATTTAGCATCATAAGGAAAATAGATGAAAAAAATGATCAGAAACTCAGGGATCTGTGGAAAGGCAACAAAAGATCTAACATTTATGCCACTGGGGCAAAAAAGCAAAAGAATGAGTGTGGAATAGAAACACATTTTTTAAAAAAAATAGTGGCTGAAACATTTTAAAATTTGGTGAAAAACATAAACATACAGATGTAAGAAGCTGTGTGAATGCCACAGAAAATAAATCCAAAATCAGAAATTTAACCTTAATATAGCATCATACAAAGTATATTCTCTGACAATAATGGAATTACATATAAATTAATCATAAAAAAAAGAAAATCTCCAAACTCTCGAAAATTAAATAACACACTTAAAAATAATTCACAGCTCGATGAGAAAGTCTAACGGAAATTTTAAATAGTGTATATTGGACTGAATTAAAAGGAAATGACATATCAAAATCTGTTGGATACAGCTGAAATAATGTTTAAAGGGCAGACACTTCTCAAAAGAAGACATTCATGAAGCCAACAAACATAGGAAAAAAAGCTTAACATCACTGATCCTTAGAGAAATGCAAATCAAAAACACAATGAGATACCATTTCATGCCGGTCAGAATGGCAATTGTTAAAAAGTCAAGAAATAACAGATGCTGGTGAGGTTGCAGAGAAATAGGAATGCTTTTACACTATTCGTGGGAATGTAAATTAGCTCAACCATTGTGGAAGACAGTGTGGCAATTCCTCAAAAATCTAGAAACAGAAATACCATTTGACCCAGCAATCTCATTACTGGGTATATACCCAAAGGAATATAAATAATTCTATTACAAAGATACATGTGTATGTTCATAACAGCACTATACACAATAACAAAGACATGGAATCCACCTAAATGCCTATCAGTGATAGACTGGATAAAGAAAATGTGGCACATATATACCATGGAATACTACGCAGCCATAAAAAGGAATGAGATCATGTCCTTTGCAGGGACATGGATGGAACTGAAAGCAATTACCCTCAGCAAACTAATGCAGTAACAGAAAACCAAACACCGTATGCTCTCACCTATAAGTGAGAACTGAACAATAAGAACACACAGACACAGGGAGGGGAATGACACACACTGAGGCCTGTTAGGAGGTGGAGGGTAAGGAAGGAGAGCATTAAGAAAAATAGCTAATGCATGCTGGGCTTAATACCTAGGTGATGTGTTGATAGGTGCAGCAAACCACCATGGCACATGTTTACCTATGTAACAAACCTGCACATCCTGCACATGTAGCCCAGAACTTAAAATAAAAATAAAAATGTAAAAATGAATGTTTAAAAGGAATATATAAAACTCTAGACACTTAGGGCCAGGCACGGTGGCTCACAACTGTAATCCCCAGCACTTTGGGAGGCTGACGTGGGTGGATCACTGGAGGTCAGAAGTTTGAGACCAGCTTGGCCAACATGGTGAAACCCCATCTCTACTAAAAATACAAAAATTAGCTGGGTGTGATGGTGGATACCTGTAATCCCAGCTACTCGGGAGGCTGAGGCAGGAGAACTGCTTGAACCCGGGAGATGCAGATTGCGGTGAGCTAGGATTGTGCCACTGCACTCCAGCCTGGGTGACAGAGTGAGACTGAGTCTCAAAACAACAACAACAACAACCACAACCACCAAACACTAGACACTTACATCAGAAAAAAAAAAAAGAAATCTCAAATCAATAATCCAAGTTTCCACTTCAAGACATTAGCAAAACAAGAGCAAAATAAATACAAAGTAAAGAGAAGCAAACAAATAAGAACAGAAATCAATGAGATTGAAAACAAAAATAATAGAGAAAATAAATAAAACCCAAAGCTAATTTTAACAGTGTCCAGTAAGATTGATAGACCTCTAATAAGACAAAGAAAAAAAAAGAGGGCAAATTATCAAAATCAAGAATGGAAGAGGAGCTATCACTATAGATCCCGGAAACATTAAAAGGATGAGAATGGAATACTGCAAAGAACTCTGCAAACGTTAAGTTCAACAACTTGGATGAAATGCATAAAATCCTTTAAAATTGCAAACTACCAATATGCATCCAAGATAAAAGAGATCATCTGAACAGTCCTATAACAACTTAAAAGTTTGAATTTGCAGTTTAAAAACCACCTAAAATAAAAGTCTCCAAACTCATACAGTTTCACTGTAAATTTTACTAAACATTTAAAGAAATGACACCAGTTCTAGATAATCTATTCCAGAAAACAGAAAATGAGGAAACACTTCTCAACCCATTTTTATGAGGTCAGCATTATATGAAGCTTAATACAAAACTGAGAACATAAGTAGGCTAAGAGCTTTAGTCTTTATCTTAAGAACAGTAAGAAGCAAATTTAGGATTTGTCAAAGTCAAATCAAAGATAAAGCTTTGTCAAGAGTCAAGAGTCAAGATAAAGCTCTGGACTGAAAATGAAGCAGGAATAATAACGGACAGTTATATTCTTCCTTTCAGTTGCTCTTCACTCCTAAACTGGAGAGATAAGCAAGCTACGTCTGTTCCTTCATGCATTCTTTCTCCTGGCCTTACTACCCTTCTCTGGCTTGTCTTTCTTTTCTCTCTTTCTCTCTTTCTCTCTCTCTCTCTCTCTTTCTTTCTTTTTTTGACACAGGCTTTTTTGACTCCAGTCTGTTGCCCAGGCTGGAGTCCAGGCCTGTCATCTAGGCTGGAGTGCAGTGGCACGATCTCAGCTCACTGTGACCTCTGCCTCCTGGGTTCAAGCAATTCTCCTGCCTCAGCCTCCAGAGTAGCTGGGATTACAGGCACTAGCCACAATGCCCAGCTAATTTTTGTATTTTTGTAGAGACGGGGTTTTGCCATGGTGGCCAGGCTGGTCTCAAACTCCTGACCTCAGGTGATCCACCTGCCTTGGCCTCTCAAAGTGCTGGGATTACAGGCGTGAGCCACTGCGCCTGGCCCTCTGGCTTGTCTTTCGAAGAAAAAAGACAAAAGTGCTGGGATTACCTGCATGAAAAAAGACAAAGTGCTGGGATTACAGTCATGAGCCACCACACCTGGCCCTCTGGCTTGTCTTTCAAAGAAAAAAAAAAAAAGCCTCCATTACAGCTTGCCAGCTGCAAGGGAGAGAAATTAAGGGGGAAAAATGCTAACTTCTTGCACCAATTACCAAAAGACCTCAGAATTTATTGTTCTAGTATATTTTAATGTTTGGTTTTAGAAATTCGAGCATTCTAAATCCCAGACATTTGACTTTAAAGAATCTGTGCCAGCAGAAGTTATATTCAACATTTTGTATGTGGGCACAGAGTTTTTATCAAATTTATTTTAGTCTGTGATTCCCTCACCACACCGAATGGAGGAGAGTATTATGTTCTTCCATGAAGTTAGAATTTAGAGCAACATCTTGCTAAATATAAGTTATATCAATGTAAACTGTCAAATGCCAAGTATTTGTTGGTATATTTAAAAAGAGAAAGAAGTACAAAACAAATAATTAACATTAAATACTTTAATTAATGTATGGTTTATAATTAAGTCCAGATATGATCCAATCTTCTATACCTTCTTCATATTGGAGACTGCATACTAGAAATGAATAGTCATAATCTTGACCTTAAATCATTGCAAAATTATGCATTTACATTTACATTATCAAATAAAAATTATATTATGCCAATATAGTTTAGTGTTAATTTGAAAACGAGTAACCCACGAATTGCCTATTTATAAGTTTTCTGTATTGCCTTATCCTCAAGTATAATATTCTGCCTAATCATCAGGAGATTCCTTATAAGCAGGAAGAACAAAACTCAGGACTGCTTTGTCTATTCTCCGAGTCTTTAAAGTTGGTTGGTTGTAGGTGATGCACGCTAAATGTGAGGCTTGGGCTCTCATGGTCAGCTCACTGGGGTCCCGTTGTCACCTGCATCTCCAAGATTACCAAGGTCGGTCTCTTCCGCCCTCTCTCCTCCTCTCTCTCCCTCTCTCCCTCCCGCCCTCCCTTCCTCTCTTCTTCCCTTCCTTCTCTCTCTCTCTCACACACACACCCTCCACACACACGCTTCATGGATATACTGTCCCTCCACTAACGCACCACTCGCTCCTCACAGCACAACTTGGATCAAAGTCTCAGACCCCTGAAGATCTCTCGCATGGGGTCGCCATTCTTCCTTTGTGCTCAAGGCGCAGGACCTGGAGTTCTCAGTTTCCAAGCAAGACTGGTCTAGTCTAAGTCGGATTGGCTGCGATAGAACGAGGTTATACCAAATCACAAAGCTAGGATTTTCATCTCTCTCTCAGTCTCCGCCCTCGAATCCCGGCAACAGGGCGCTGTGTGTTTTTCTGAGAGGAACCCGGCCTGGGGTTGCTATGGAGATAGGACGCAGCAACTTACAGAGCAACCAGGACCCAGAAATCGCTTAAGAGACCGCGGCAAAGTAACTGAACTGAGTTGCCTTCTTCCATATTTTCACGCCCCTTTCATCCAGAACATTTTTTCTCGAACTGCTTCCATGGAAGACTCAACCTCCCCGAAGCAAGAAAAAGAAAACCAAGAAAAACTAGGGGAAGCAAGGCGGTCATGGGAAGGAAAGACAGCAGCTTCTCCCCAATATTCTGAGCCTGAGTCGTCTGAGCCCTTGGAGGCGAAGCAGGGGCCAGAAACTGGACGCCAGTCCGGAAGCAGCCGTCCTTGGAGCCCCCAGTCTAGAGCCAGGACGCCTCTGGGTGGCCCCGCGGGGCCAGAAACATCATCACCCGCTCCTCTCTCTCGGCGGGAGCCCTCTTCCACTCCTTCTCCCCCGGCTCCGGCCAGACAAGACCTCGCGGCACCACCTCAGTCACACAGGACCACGAGTGTGATTCCTGAAGCAGGAACACCTTATCCTGATCCTTTGGAACAATCATCTGATAAAAGAGAATCAGTTCCTCTTCACACAAGCCAGTCAGAGCGAAACACCTTTCAACAGTCTCAGCAACCCAAACTCCACCTGTGTGGACCAAGGGACGTGAGCTATAACAATGCTAAACAGAAAGAGCTGAGATTTGACGTTTTTCAGGAGGCAGACTCAAACAGTGATTGTGATTTACAGCTGCCTGCGCCTGGGGATTCTGAAGGGGCCCCCAGCATGCTTGAGACCGCCATTCAGAATGCTAAGGCTTACCTGCTGAAGACTAGTAGCAAGTCGGGCTTTAATCTGTAAGTCTCAGAGGGAAAAAAGATAAAAGTTTGGCAAAGCAAGAGGGTGTCTGAGTATCTCTGTGTGAGAGTGTGTTTCTGTGAGTGAATCAAAATATATTTGAAAAGATTGTATTAGTAAAAGAGAGTTAATGACATAAGTCTGGATCACATGACTCAAAACAGGTCATTAATGGAGATTCTTATGCCTTCTTTTTCTTAACGTTTTTTTTTTTTTTTTTTTTTTTTTTTTTTTTTTTTGCTTTTCCTGCAGCTTCTTCAAAGATCCTAGGCACACACAAAAAATAAAACTTAGGAATTATGGAGTCTCGGGCTTGAAAGATATCATAAAGACCATAAAGTCCAAGCATCTCTCCAGGATACTTGTGAAAAATAACTGTCTACCAGTGAAAGCAATCATATGTCTCTCATCTGTAGATGCTATGGCTTGCATGGCTTTTGAGTTCCCAACCCAGGCTGTGCTAGGGTGACCACCATCTCAGTTTGGCTGAGCGCTGAAAGTTCTTTATCCTAAGAAACCCCTTAGTCCTCACAAACTAGGAGAACTGGTCACTATACAAGCCACCTGGAACACATGCCATTTTATCCAAGTCTCTTAAAATGTGATGATCAATAGTCTACATATGTTCTGCCCATCCCATTATAGCTTTAATTTTAGAACTTACGACAATGTAGATTTCTATAGATTTTTGCTTCCAGAGTTACATAATGATAGGGTCAATAGTATTTTAGGGCTAGAAGGGATTTTGGAAAACATCTAATACAACTCACTTGTTTTTGTAAATGAGGAGACCAAGTCATGGAGAACCTAATTTGCTCAAGATTCCAGTGGCTGACAACACTTAGGGACTCTTACCTCTCCCTCCATCACTAAGCTCCAGCCCCATGGCTGTTCCCTGGGCCCAGAAGGCTTCTTTTCTAAGTCTTTGTCTGGCTGGCTCCTCATTCTTCGGAACTCAACTTCCATGGAACACTACTAAAAAGCTTATTCTTTTCCTTCATAGCATTTAATGTCATTCATAATTGTATATACAGAGAGATAGACTTATATTTGATTATCTGACTCTCCCACTAGATTGCAGGCCCCCAGAGGGTAGGGACTCGGAATTTTGTATACCACTATATACTTAGTGGTAGCACAATGCCAGCAACTATTAATCGAGTAAGAAGAAATGAATGCTTTTTATATTCTTTCACTCTACAACAACCAACATAGAAGACTTCTTGTTGTTGCTGTTGGTTTTGTCTGTTTTGAGACAGAGTCTGCTTTGTCGCCCGGGCTGGAGTGTAGTGGCACCATCTCGGCTCATTGCAGCCTCTGCCTCCCGGGTTCAAGTGATTCTCCTACCTCAGCCTCCCAAGTAACTGGGATTACGGGCATGAGCCACTGCGCCCAGCCTCAACACAGAAGACTTCTGTGACAGAATGTTTGGGATTCTGTTTTCCTATCCACAAGCAAGCAATCACTTCTGCAGTGGGCATCAACTAGGTGTCCTCTGATTCAATTCTGACATATCCACCTGGAGACAGCGTCAGATCCCACAGGTTGAGGGCTCAATCCCACAAGACTTCCCCACACTTCCAATGCCAATCACAAGCCCCAGGCTGATTAACCTGTGCTTCTGACCAACCAGCTATAAATCAGGGATCCCACAACTCCCTCCTTGGGTTCGACTGATGTGCTAGAGTGGCTCACAGAACTCAGGGAAACACTAATATTACTGGCTTATTATAAAGGATATTACAAAGGATGCATATGAAGAGGTATTGGGTAAGGAGTGCAAAGCTTCCATGCCCTCTCTGGGAAGGCCACCCTCCAGCAACCTCCATGTGTTCAGCTGGCAGATGCTCCCCGAAACCTGTTCTCTTGGGTCTTTTATGGAGATGTTATTGGATAGGCATGATTGATGACTGTGTAGAAATGTGACTTACAGGGGTAAAATCTAATGCTAAGAGACTGAGTGGGGAGACCCAGCAAGGCCTATCCAGATTCTTCTTGGCCTCTCTGTGGAGCATTATTTCCTCCTTGATATGGAGCAGGACCTCTTTTGAAATGCGGGTCTTATGACCGTCAATCAGACAAAGTAGGTTAGAGAATTTCATTATGGCCAGACATGGAGAAAGGTTAGAGTATACTTTGTTTCTAAGGCCTATCTTGGGGAGAAATGAAAAGTGGTATGAGACTTACGAGTCAGAAACTATGCATGAAAACCAATGTATATAAATCATAATTCCCAAGTTTTCACCATAATCTATTGGGGTGCTTCCTGATTAATCAGTAAATATTAATTAAATGCCTACTGAGTATACATTGTGGCAAATATTTGCAGCTATTACTAGGCTTTAAGATATAGGAGATAAAATTGTAAAGTCTAATGAATAAAAACATTAATGTATGATGTGCGAAATCTCATGAAATGTGAGATCAGTTTGAAATACTATTTATTAGTTAATTATTTTTTTTTTTTTTTTTTTTGAGACAGAGTCTCACTCTGTCCCCCAGGATGGAGTGCGGTAGCACGATCTTGGCTCACTGTAAGCTCTGCCTCCCAGGTTCACGCTATTCTCCTGCCTCAGCCTCCCAAGTAGCTGGGACTACAGGCGCCCACCACCACACCCAGTTAATTTTTTTTTTTTTTTTTGTATTTTTAGTAGAGACGTGGTTTCACTATGTTAGCCAGGATAGTCTCGATCTCCTGACTTCATGATCCGCCTGCCTCTGCCTCCCAAAGTGTTGGGATTACAGGCGTGAGCCACCACACCCAGCCTATTAGTTAATATTTTAAACTACAATTTACTTAAGCTGCAAGAATGTAATTTGCTACCCTGTAGTGGATTCTACTTGAATTTCTGATAAACTGCTTGACATATTGCCCTATGTTAGATAACAAGCATGAATTTACAAACTATTAAAATTGCAAAGGAATACATTACAAATACTTGTGAGTTCACTAACAATTTAAAACTGAATGCAAAAACATGAGAAATTTTTTATTGAATTATTTTATATTTTATAATTGATATTACTTACATATCTAAATTTAATTTTATTTCCAAATGCTGTCTCTGAGGTAATAAGTGAATATCTTCCATAATATTCACTGCTATCCTCTAAGTACTTTAGTGCCTGCAGTTCAAAATTGTTTAGTAAAAGATGACTTTAACTCCATCTCTTATATGCAGATCTAATTTGACAGCCATAAAAGCTATTTTTCATGGCAATTTAAACAATCTTTGACTGAAATATGGAATCTGAAAATGGTTTTTCGTCATTGAATTAAAAGGCTATAGGAAAGAATTGCTTGCTCCTTTTCTTCCATTAAAAAAATAAATTGTTAATCCTCCCTAATAGAAAAAACTATAATTGTAAATGAAAACCTAATGCATATATTTCATAATTTGACACAAAGGCATTTTCAGGTGTGGACTTGAATAAAGCACATATATGCATTATATTGAAACCTGAAAAATAAAATGAAAATTTGGATTGAGAGTCCCTAATTTGATGCCATCCACATCTGCTATTGAAGCAGATCAAACCCTTTCATTATTAACCCAGCTATTGCCCGATAACCAACAGTGTTTTTCGTCTGCAGTCTTCTCCATGAGTTTTCTTTTTCTTTTCTTTTCGAGACGGAGTCTCACTTTGTCACTCATGCTGGAGTGCAGTAGCATGATCTTGCTCACTGCAACCTCCGCCTCCCGGGTTCAAGTGATTCTCCTGACTCAGCCTCCCAAGTAGCTGGAATTACAGGTGCCTGCCACCACACCTGATTAATTTTTGTTTTTTTTAATAGAGACGGGGTTTTACCATGTTGGTTAGGCTGGTCGTAAATTCCTGACCTCCGGTGGTTCACCCACCTCTGGCTCCCAAAGTGCTGGGATTACAGGCAGCCACTGCGCCCAGCCTTCTCCATGAGTTTCAACAGTGCATGAATATTAAGGAAGCTTGATGAAGTTTTAAAGAAACTCCTAGTCAAAACATTTCTGTTCATTTACAAGAATTATTTGAGGAAGGAATTTTATATTCTTCAAATACTGTATAATATTTTTAACTGCCCTTTACATTGATCTCCCATATAATATACATATTTTTCTTTGACATTTCTGAGGTCATTAGATAAATATAGACATTAAATGAAAAAGAAAAAGCAAAAAATATAGCTTGGGTCAATTAATAGAAAGTAGGCAATTATTGAACAACTGTTTATTTTGTTTGACTATAATAAGAGAGGAGATATACAAAATCCTAATCTTGGCCGTGAAGAACCTACTGCAGTTGCTGAATAGGAAATATATAATGTAATAACATTTCAGAGCAGCATATCATTGTTCTCAGGAAGAACCCCTCTGAACCAGGGAAGGATGATTTTGGGGAATGACTTGAGTGCTAAGTCCCTAAGAATGAAAGGAATTTTAAATTATTTTTTTAGAGAAATTATATATATGGTTCACAGCAAGCAAAAGCTCCCAGGTAGAACTTAGCAAATATATGAAAGTAATTTTATTAGAAGGTCTAAATGAACTAATAATTAGAAACAAAGTTGGAGAGATACAATGCGTATCCACCAGAGAAGCAATTTATACAAATTTCCACATTGAACAGAGGAGTTTTTTCTCAAGAAAAGAGCACTTTGACAGGACACAGGAACACTTTGACAGACATTTTGGCCTCTTAACATTCACTTTGTAATTCTGGTATTTGAAAAAGCAAACACTAGCAGTTCTATATAAAATGTAATATATTACTGAGAGGATAGAGGCAATTTCACTAATTCAGTTGTGAAATAAAAATCTAGGGCAGTGTTTGTAATAGAATAGAACAAAATGTTAGATTGTATCACATTTCAATAAAGGTAAGTAATATTTAATGGCACTTTTTTGTTGTGTGTAAGTGGATGTTACAATATGAAATGCAAGATGCTCTGAGAAACACTGAAGTACCAATTGGCTTAAAAAAAAAAATGGAAAGAAAGAGAACAGATCTTAAAGACAGAGTCAACAGGATTAGAAATCAAATTGGATTGGGTGAGGGCAGGGGAAGGGGAATGGAAAAGAAGTTATAGTAAAGAGTGAAAAATAATGTTAATCACTTTTAAATATATAACCAAAAGATTGTAATTTCAGAAATAAAATGTGAAAATGTACCTGATGTGGAATATGTATCATGCTCTAAAATGTTTTTCCTTAATAACTTAAACATCCTTATTATATTAGAATCATTTCCTGAGGAAAACTCTAGGATAAGTTATTTCTGGCATAGTAGAAATTACCTTAAGTGTTATCCACTGAAAATCTCTGAAGACTTTCAGTTATTGAAGTTCCCTAAAAACAAACTAACTGAGTCTGCAAATAGCTGTTCAATAATTGCCTACTTTATATTAATTGACCTAAGCTATATTTTTTCTTTTTTTGTTTTTCATTTAACGTCTATATTTATCTAATGACCTCAGAAATGTCAAAGAAAAATGCTTCTTCAAATGCTCTTGACATGTATATTATCTGGAATTTTCTCTGTTTGGATAGATATGATCATCTTTCTAATATGTTGACCAAGATATTAAATGAGCGTCCTGAAAATGCTGTCGACATCTTTGAAAATATTAGCCAAGATGTGAAGATGGCACATTTTAGTAAAAAATTTGATGCACTCCACAATGAGAATGAGATGCTTCCAACATATGAAATAGCAGAAAAGCAAAAGGCTCTTTTTCTCCAGGGACATTTGGAAGGAGTTGACCAAGAATTGGAAGATGAAATAGTAAGTCACTACTATAAATTTTAATAATTAAATCTTAGGATTTTATTTGGGATGAATAGCTGTGGCTTTAAATTCATACCAACTGTATTTTATAGCTTTTTTTTTTTTTTTAGACAGGTGCCCAGGCTTGGAGTACAATGGCACGATCCTGGCTCACTGCAGCCTCTACCTCTCAGGGTCAAGCGATTCTCCTCCCTCAGCCTCCTGAGTAGCTGGGACTTCAGGCACGTGCCACCATGCCCAGCTAATTTTTGTATTTTTAGTAGAGATGGGGTTTCGCCATATCGGCCAGGCTGGTCTCAAACTCCTGACCTCAAGTGATCTGCCTACCTTGGCCTCCCAGAATGTTGGGACTACAGGAGTGAGCCACTGCACCTGGCCTTTATAGCTTCTTACATAGTATTTGCATCTTATTTTTGGAAAGTATCTTCAAGCCTTCTTTAGTCAACCTCATTTCACACTAGTCATTTCCTTGATTAGGGATTTCTTGTTTTATCATACTGTGTTTTAGTATTTTGCAAGCTAAAACAGATTGTTATAGGTTTGTATGCTAAGTTTCTTAATATTAGAGAAAAGGATTTCTTCACATTTTATATTCTCCAAGGTGCCTGGTGCAGATCTAGATGTACAGCTATCTTTTGCTAAAGATTTGTTGAATAATGAATAAATGTTAGATAATTAAAAATCAGGTTTTAAATCCAGTTGCATATTTATTAGAAAATTCAGAAGCACTTCTAATGTCATTTGTATTTTCTTCTAAGACAAGCTCCTTATGTTATGACTTGATATTATGTATATTACATCAATGGGACGTAATACAAGAGGAGAGGAGTAAAATACTTTTTTAAATCGTCATAGACAAAATGTTGAAAATATTTGGAGTTGGTGACAGAGATTGAAAAAAGCTATAATTAGAGAATAAAATCTTATATATCAAAGAAATTTTAATTTCAAATATTTCATAATAGTATTGGCTATTCTGTTTCCTAAATACTCATATACTTGTAATTTGTACACATCTGCTGAACTTACGTTCTGTTACCACTAGATTATTTAAGATGTGTCTATATACTTTCAAATTTGATGTTTGGAGTAAGGTATTTTCAAAATAGCACTCTGTCAGGGAAGAGAGAAGAGAGACAGTAGATGCTGTCTCTAGGCTAAGCAGCCTACGAGGAGAGAGCTAACTGACAGTAAGATCTGTAGTACTCATACAAAAGGAACAGGTGATAGGTGTCAAGGAGTTGACATTGGACAGTTTCAACAAGGTGGCAGTTGGTTCTGTAGCCATATCCAGTGATGATGAGTCTGGGAGCGAACAGCATATGGAGATGAGGCAGATAGGCAGGCATTCTCATGCAGGAGTTAATCAAAGAAACTTCAGACTTCAGGGTAAGAATGGGTGCCCTTTATAGGCACAGCATTACAAGGTAGGACTTTGCGTCCTAAAACTAGGATATGGGGTGAGAATACAAATAAGCTGTTTTGATCATGGGACCTGGGCCCTTTAACTAGATTCCATAAATCTTCCTCATAAGGGATAAGATTGGCTTTACAGCCTGGAACAGCTGAGTCATCAGGTGAAGATTAAAAGCTCCACCTCAGAAAGTAGAAAGATGCAGGAACAGATAGACAGAGAGGTCTCTCCGATGCATTGAAATATGAACTACATGACCAACCCTGTCCCTGACTTACGTTTAGAGTGTTCATGTTTTTATTCCTGCCTTTAACCACACCAGAATTCATTTGCTTAGTCTTCAGCATTCATTTATTCATTCACCCATTTATTGATACACAATGTGACTACTGCATTCCGAGTACTGAGATACACATGGGAAAAAGACTTTTCTGACTTTAAGTTGCTTACAATTTAGAAAAAGGCAAAAAAGACTGGAAAGCCATTTGATTAGTGCAATAAAGAGCTAGCCTCATTTGATGGAGTAAACATGGGCTTTGGAGGTAGCCAGATCTGAGTTAGAATCCTAGTTCAACTAGCTTGCTAGTTGTGTGATTTTGAGCAAGAGGCTAAACTTTCCAAGCCTTAAGGACAATCAAATGGCAAAAACCTGAGGGGTGGAGGTAGTATATATAAAGGATTTGGCCTATAATAGGAACTTAATAGTAGCAATTATTATTATATTGTTTTGACAACATGATAAATGACAGAATGGAACAACTAACTCTGCTATTGGTAATTGGGCAAGGCTTTTTAGTGGAGGTAATATTTCATTTGGGCCATGAAGGATAAGCAGGAGTTCACCAGGTGAAGACTCTTAGAAATTAAATTCTTAGAAAAAAGAACAATAAAATAATCAGGAAAGATTATTTGATGTTTGGAAAAGTCGAGTGTGGGTTTGAGGGAGTGATTGATGGAAATGAAGCAAACAGAGTGCTTAAAGCCAGACTGTTCTTTGTGCGTTGATAAGTAACTTCTTTCTTGTAAACAGTAAGAAGTTTTTAAATAGAGAATAGCATGGTCTGACTTTTGGTTTAGAAAGATAACTCTGATCATAATATGAAAGATAATGAAAAAAGAAAGGTAGAATGGGGCCGGGAGGAGAGTGTTAGAAGCCTTCTGCTATAGCACAAGTAGTGAGGATGGTGACTAATGCAGTATAAATGAATACAAGAGGAGGAAATAATGCCAACAAATTTTTATGTGCTAGAATCAATAGGAATCTAACTACTTAAATACTGAAGGTCAAGGAAGTCAGAGGAAACAAAGATGACCAAACTTTCTGGTGTGAGAAACTGAGATGTCACTGGTGAAGAAAGAGTACATAGAAAAAAGAGAAAACTTTGAGAGAAACGTGAATTAAATATTAAACTGAGGTATTTTTAGAATACTTAAGTGAAATTTATCAGAAGTGGCTAGAAATATGTGTAGAATATGGAAGAAAATCAGAGTTAAAGAAACTTTAAACAGCCACTTATCACTTGAAGTGGTGTGGAGAACTCTTCCAAGCATAAAGTGTTGAGAGATGCGATAAGTGAAAAGGATATTTTAACAACATCAACATTTGGAGCTCAAGAAATAAGGGAGCAATTAAAGAGACTTAAGATGAAATAGTTCTAAAGGGCCAAATAGGATAGGTACAGCAAATGTCAAGGAAAGACTTTTGCAATCCTACATCAAGGCGATGAGGATTTTAAAAAGTCATTGTACTTATTTTGACACTACAATTATAATATAAATAATAGCATATCATTTGTAAGAATAGCAGAGCTCTCAAGTTCTTCATCTTGAGGGTCAAGGTTTGTCTTGCAAGTTTTCTTGACCTATAGTTGAAGTTCTTTCCTACTTTTTCACAAATGTGTTTCTTTTTCTTTCTTTCTTTTTTCTATTTTTTTTTTGAGATGGAGTCTCTCTCTGTGATCCAGGCTGGAGTGCAGTGGCGTGATCTCGGCTTACTGTGAGCTCTGCCTGTCGGGTTCACGCCACTCTCCTGTCTCAGCCTCCCGAATAGCTGGGACTACAGGTGCCCGCCACCACACCCGGCTAATTTTTTGTGTTTTTAGTAAAGATGGAGTTTCACCATGTTAGTCAGGATGGTCTTGCTTGTGATCTGCCTGACTCGGCCTCCCAAAGTGCTGGGATCACAGACGTGAGCCACCATGCCCAGCCTTCACAAATGTGTTTCTATGGTTCATTTGAGACTCTGCTTATTCATTTCTCTGTATTTCTTTTGTGGAATTTTTTTATTTCTCTCATTTTAAATTCAAAATAATTTATTATAAGTAGGAGGAGCATCTGACTACATTATGGCTTCAAGTATAGACATGAGTACTTTATTATATGTTCCTTTTATTTATTCCATACATTACATTACACAGGATACTACATTAATTTTTAGTGGTCCTATATATATAAAACCATGCACTTAATAAATGTTTATTATTTTTAAAGATATATAGTAATATAGACATATGTAAAACCATATTTTGTTCTAAATATATGTGTACATAGTTATTCTACATCTTATTTTAGGATAGTAAGGGAGTCACTTAAATATTTTTTATAAAACAGGAATGTTGAATTTTTATTATTCATACTGATTATTAAATTTTCTCTACCTATGTACATAAACAAGGTAGCTATTATACATTAATGAGTATAAGATACAAGAGAAGCTACATTTATAAATAATGAGAGAAGAACCGAGATTCAGGAATTATCATACTTTGATCTAAGTATTTTTGTTTCTTGACATGAAGTCTCACTCTGTTGCCTAGGCTGGAATGCAGTGGTGCAATCTCAGCTCACTGCAACCTCCTCCTCCCGGGTTCAAGTGATCCTCTTGCCTCAGCCTCCCAAGTAGCTGGTACTACAGGCAGGCACCACCATGCCCAGCTAATTTTTGTGTTTCTATTAGAGACGGGGGTCTCACCATGTTGGCCAGGCTGGTCTTGAACTCCTGAGCTCAGGTGATCCACCCACCTCAGCCTCCCAAAGTGCTGGGATTACAGGTGTGAACCACCGTGCCCAGCCAATTTGATCTAAATCTTGAGAGAAATGTCAAAGAAGTGGTGGAGAAAGTAGAATATCAAGATACATAAAAAAGACAAGGGAAGCAAGCATTTGTCTTATCGATAAATTTTAACCACAGCATTTGTTTCTGCAGGCAGAAAACGCTCTTCCAAATGTAATGGAGTCAGCTTTTTATTTTGAACAAGCTGGAGTTGGTTTGGGCACAGATGAGACATACCGCATATTTCTTGCCCTCAAACAGCTTACTGACACCCACCCAATCCAAAGATGCCGCTTCTGGGGAAAGATCTTGGGTCTGGAAATGAATTATATTGTAGCTGAAGTGGAGTTTCGTGAGGGGGAAGATGAGGAGGAAGTGGAAGAGGAAGATGTGGCTGAAGAGAGGGACAATGGAGAAAGTGAAGCTGATGAAGATGAGGAAGATGAATTACCAAAATCCTTTTACAAGGCCCCACAGGCTATACCAAAAGAAGAAAGTAGAACAGGTGCCAACAAATATGTCTATTTTGTTTGCAATGAACCAGGAAGACCATGGGTGAAGTTACCACCAGTTATACCTGCACAAATTGTAATTGCAAGAAAAATCAAGAAATTTTTCACTGGGCGATTGGATGCTCCCGTCATAAGCTACCCACCTTTCCCAGGAAATGAGAGTAATTATTTACGAGCGCAAATTGCCCGAATTTCAGCAGGAACCCACGTCAGTCCTCTAGGATTTTATCAGTTTGGTGAAGAGGAAGGAGAGGAAGAAGAAGAGGTAGAAGGTGGGCAAAATAGCTTTGAGGAAAACCCTGATTTCGAAGGCATCCAAGTGATTGATCTAGTAGAATCCCTATCCAATTGGGTTCATCATGTACAGCATATTCTCTCTCAGGTAGGAGCTTTGCAGTTCTCAATCTATCAGGTAATTAAGCAAATATTCATTAAATTATCACTATAATGCATGAAGATACACAAAATAAAGGCCTTTGGATTCTATTTAATAGGCAGGAAAAGAGATAATTAAAAACACAGCCAAAAATGCAGAGTAATATAAAATTCCGGTGTCTATATAATTGTCTATATAACTGAAGGTCCCAGGGATCTCCAAACAGACTTTATTTTCTATTTGAAAATAAAACACATTCTTCTGTGGAACATTTGACAAATGATGTACAGATTTAGATTTGTGTGTTCTGCAATTACGCAATTTTTTTATATGTTTAATATAGATGGGTACATTAATTTTGAAAACAGTTCTTTAATTTTATCTCTATAATACCTGTAGCTTTTATGTCAAGAACAGTAAGGGATTATAACAAAAACAAAAAACAAAGTAACAGTGCTATATAGCAGTTATGTAACACCTATTGTTCCAGGTGTGCGTGTGTTTGTGTGTGTGTGTGTGTGTATAAGATTTAATCTTTACAACAACCCCATGAAACAGTATTATTATCCTCAATTTTCAGATGAGGACATAGAAACAGAGAGTTTAGGAAATGTGACAAAAGGAACATAGCTAATAAGGAACAGAATCAGATGTGAGACTGCACAGAATGGACCCAGTGCATCCACTTAACCCTTGTGCTATACTACCTCATCTGCAGGTAGAAAATCTTCATTATACTTTGATCTAGATAAGAGATACTCTTAGCTTTCTCTACATAAGAGTTAACTAAATGAGACATTATAAACCCTAAACCTCCATAAATAATCTTATTACCACATTTAAATGTTATTGTTAATAATCATTATCATAATAGCTTCAGCTCTCTCATAGATTATTTACCACAAACCAGTAAAATAACACTCTTACCTTTTTCACTAAGGTTCTGCTAATTTTAAAATATAAGTGATAATTTTAAAATACACATTCTGTGACTTCAAGAATTTGGCAAATTCTCAAAATAAACAGCATGGCTTTTTCCTTGAAACAACCTAGATGAAACTAGCACTTGGAAAATGTACATAGAATTGAATGAATGAATAATCGATTAAATTCCCAGAGTGATGCTTCATCCTGATCAATTCAAATGAATGTTCTGAAATTTTAAGGTCCCCATTAGACTACTAAATCTTGCAACATTCATTCCTAGGGTCGCTGTAATTGGTTCAACTCCATACAAAAAAACGAGGAAGAAGAAGAGGAAGGAGAGGAAGAAGATGAAGAAAAAGAAGAGCCTGACTACATAGAACAGGAAGTGGGACCTCCTCTTTTGACACCAATCTCGGAAGATTTAGGTTATTTTACATAACTATTATCACACACAGACACACAAACAACATAATATACTATGTGCGTTATATAGTAAATATGAGAGTTGGAAAGCTCTAAAAAGTGAACAAGAGCCAAGGTCTCATCCTCTTCCCATTCGTGTTCTGGGATGATAGGGAGTGAAGAATATAGCTGGCCACATCAATGTTGTCTGACAGAGGTTGAAGGAGTCATGTAGAGAGGAAACATAAGTTGGCTGTAGCGCTTTCTGGAAATGCTGACAATTGTCTCCTTTATTATTCTTGTCTTGCATTCTGCAGACCATAAACAAATGGCATAAATATTCTTGGTCCTGGTTTTTAAAAACTCTACTCTCATTCCTATATTATTTCTTTCCCTTCAGTTTTGGAGTATTTGTGCTTGCAACCCTTGATCTCAATTAATAATAATATACCTTTCATTAGGCCATCAAATACTACTCACTCTACCACACAAGCCTCCTTTCCCTTAATAAAACTTCTTGTCTTGGTTGCAAAAATGGAGATATATATTTCAAATTCCATTGTTCCAAAACATTCATGAAGTACCCTCCTGATTTTGTTAAGCTGCTGCTGTTTTTCCTTTCTATATCAAATATGTGTGTATCTGTGTTTGTGCATGCATGTGTGGATTTAAAAAAATAGCTTACACAGTAGATTCTTGTCTAGTCAGGAATTAAGCTTTTGCATTTCTCTTTGGGTTCCAGAGATTCAGAATATACCCCCTTGGACAACACGGTTATCCTCAAATCTCATTCCACAATATGCTATTGCAGTCCTTCAATCCAACCTTTGGCCTGGAGCATATGCCTTCTCCAATGGCAAGTAAGTATCTGACCACTTATAAAGCCATTTCTGTGATTAGTTAAGCTCTGGAAATTATAAATAACCACTACAATGTTAAGTTACTATCATTGTTTTCTTCTTGTTGTTTTGTTTTGTTTTTTTGAGACAGAGTCTTGCTCTGTCACCCAAGCTGGAGTGCAGTGGCATGATCTCAGCTCACTGCAACCTCCGCCTCCTGGGTTCAAACTATTCTCCTGCCTCAGCCTCCCCAGTAGCTGGGATTACAGGCATGCACCACTGTGCCCAGCTAATTTTTGTATTTTTTTTTTTTTTTAGTAGATACGAGGTTTCACCATGTTAGCCAGGCTGGCCTCAAACTCCTGATCTCATGATTCACCCCCCATCGGCCTCTCAAAGTGCTGGGATTACATGTTTGAGCCACCATGCCTGGCCGGTACTATCGTTTTAACGCATCTTTGGCATATTATGTGTGTTTGGCATAAAATTTATTAAAATAACATCTGTGATACACAATAAAACATCAAATTCAGGACATTAAGTAGTAATTCGGACTTCTACCCTTTCATCTTAATTATCAGTTTGTTGAAATAAAATATGGTTTTTCATCAATGATTATTTGGGTAATGACTTATTCATTCACTTAGAAGATTAATGGAGGTATTTCTAAGCTGTATTTAAATTAGTTTAAATCTCAGATCATTTTTGTTGGAAATCTTGATAAAAGATAATTAAAATAGGCTATCGCTTTCAAAGGAATTAAGATCAAGAGGACACTGAAAATAATTTTATCCCTTACCTAGAACATATACTTCTATTTGTCTTATGTTTCCATTTCTTTCCTAATAACCCAGTGTCAGAAGCTTAGCTTATCTGGAGAGAAAGCTGAGCAGCCAGGTGTTAGAGTAGCCATTAAAGCACAACAAGCTAAAAATGAGAGTTAAGCCTTCAATCATTTACTGTGATAGTATAAGCAAGAGAAACCTTTGACATCCCCGTTCCATTTTCCCCCATGGAATGACCCTCTAGTGGAGAGTCAGGTGGATCAGCACAGATATGGCTATCATAGATGTGGAGGTGCTGGGGTCATCTCATTGACAAGGGAATCCTCAAATGGCTCCTGCAGTTTTACAGACCTGGAGACCAAGAGGAGGATGAGAGGGGCTGGAAGTGAAAAAGTGCTGAGCACAGAGAGCAGAGAAAGGAGGGGTTGGAAAGGTCTCTGCTGAAGGCCTCAGATAAAGAGACCTAGGAATGGAAGCACTTGGTCTAGGAATGCAAACATTGAAGAGCATGACTAGCCAAAGGGGCCAGCATCCTTGACTGCAACTTCCCATAAAGACAGCAATGCATTGTACTCCAAGTCTGGTGTGCCAGGTAAACTCTTTGTGATTGCCTATGGTCATACCTAAAAAAAGTAACACATAGGTTTCTAACTACAAGCCCAACTCTTTGCCCAGGCAGGAGTCTGCAGGGTTAGCTATTTTTAAATCTTTCTAACTTTGTGGAAGGTAATAACTTTTTTTTCCTCCCCTGAAAATAATTGAAGGAAGAAAGGCTTTTTTTTTTGCTTGTGGTCTAGGTGTAGGGTACATTTTAACAGTGTCTAGTCCCACAGTTTTTTTTTAACCAGCTTAAGCAGTTTGAATGAAAACAATTCCCTGTGGTAGAAAAATCATTGAGGAATATTTTACTTCTAGCATTTTACATGCATTGCTTTTTAAATTATAGGACCATGATATTCTAAGTACTTTAATATTACAGAAGGGTCCATTTTTCTGAGAAATTATATAATGATCTTTTTTTCTTTCCTTTTTTTTTTTTTACTTACAGAAAGTTTGAAAATTTCTACATAGGTTGGGGTCATAAGTATAGTCCAGACAATTATACACCCCCAGTTCCACCACCAGTTTATCAAGAATACCCCAGTGGACCAGAAATTACAGAAATGGATGACCCCAGTGTGGAGGAGGAGCAAGCTTTCAGGGCTGCACAAGAAGCAGTTCTACTTGCAGCTGAGAATGAAGAATCTGAGGAAGATGAAGATGAGGAAGATGATTATGACTAATAAACATAAAATTAGCCTGGTTTTATGTGACACTGATACACACATACCCCTTATATGAGACTAATTTTACACTTTTCTGTGTGTGTATATACATACACATGTCAGAAATTATTCAACTGCAAAAGTCAATCTTGAAAATATCAAGCTTGAAATTTCATATGTAGAAATACTAACATTTTTATTGAAAGATACTCATGGGATTTTCCAGAGGCTAAATAACATGCAATCACATCATTGTTCTGAGGGTTATGGATAATGGAATATGTGCTTGTACATTTTTGTTTTTAAAAGGGCTTAGGTTTCACATGGTCCAGGTGAGGTAAAACAATTAAAATAAATAAATAAATGGTCTCAGGTTTAATTTGTAATATGACAAACACTGGAAGATACAACCCACAGGAAATTCTTGGAAACATCAATACTTTTTTAAAGAGTGTCAAGGGGTATGAAAACAAAAAATACTGTCACTAAAGTAATGTATTGTTAACCTTTGTTAAGAACTGATCTCAGCATGTATTCTTAAACCTTTGTAATTACCTATGGTCGTGACTGTGATATTGTGTGCAAACACTGTATAGCATATATATTCATTTTTCCTGCTTGAGATAGTATCATAATTCCATCACCTGCTTAAAACTGTAGGGAACACTGAATTATTTTATTTTTATTTTTTTGGTGGGGAGGTGGTTGGGACAGAGTCTCTGTCGCCAGGCTAGAGTGCAGTAGTGCAATCTCGGCTCACTGCCACCTCTGCCTCCTGGGTTCAAGCGTTTCTCCTGCCTCAGCCTCCCGAGAAGCTGGGACTACAGGTGCGCGCCACTACGCCTGGCTTTATTTGTATTTTTCGTAGAGATGGGGTTTCACCATGTTAGCCAGGCTGGTAAATTTTTAACCCTTTTGTTACTTCTCAAAGTCTTCTCAGACTCCTCTTTCATCCTACAGAAATTGATTTGAACTGATTGGGGAAAAATGATTTGCTTTGCACAGATATGGTTAGCTGGATACAGCCAGAGACTTGACTTATATTTTCTAGCACTACTTCTCTAAAACATTATTTTCCCTCACTAAAAAAACATTTTTAAGTCCTATATGTACCAGATATACCTGTGGCTATGACTAAAAATTAGGCACTACTCTTGAAATCATAGAGCTTTCACTGAAGAGAGAACTATAAAAAGGTAAATAGAAATGTAAAATCAATTGCAATTTAGCAAGTGTTATGATACAAATATTACAGGTAACACAGAACAGTGCTTCTCAAATTCTATGATAAAGGAATTTTGGTAAGTTAAAAAAAATTCCAATTCATTACTGTTGTTTTTTAAAAATAAAATGACACAGCAGTTCTCAACATCTGTACTTACCTTGCCACAGACCTTCAGTTTGCAGATCACAGATCTGCACTTGGAGTAACATTGTTGTCAAACACTTAAGATGACTGACTTCAGACTTCAGCAAGTCAGGAAGCACTTCTAAGAGCCACCAGGTGGAGTGCTATGGGAGAAGGTTCTTGGTGGCATCAGCTGTATCCTGCCAAAGGACTTTTGGCTGAAAGGAATGAAATTTCAACTGCAAGAAGTGGTGAGAGATGAGCCTGCAGGGGCAAAGCAGGGCTATAGTGTGTAGGAAGTCTGGATTTTACCCATGAACAGTGAAGAGGATTACACTAGAAAGTCACACAAACATTTGTATTTGAGAACATTTTGCTACAGTGTAGATGGATGAGAGAGAATCCAGACTTGAGACAAGAAGACCAGTTAGGAGGTTATCACATTATCAGGTAACACAGTGGCTCAACCTGTAATCCCAGCACTTTGGGAGGCCAAGGCAGGTGGATCACCTAAGGTCAGGAGTTTGAGACCAGCCTGGCCAACATGGCGAAACCTCATCTCTACTAAAAATACAAACATAATACAAACATTAGTTGGGTATCATAGCATATGCCTGTAATCCCAGCTACTTGTGAGGCTGAGGCAGGAGAATCGCTTGAACCCAGGAAGTGGAGGCTGCAGTGAGCCAAGATCGCACCATTGGCACTCCAGCCTGGGCAACAGAATGAGACTCCATCTCAAGAAAACAAACAAACAAACAAAAAAACCCAGGATAACTGCAAGGGGATATAAAGTAGAAAACTGCGCCTGGGGGACTGAGATGGGAGGATCGCTTGAGCCCAGGAGGTCAAGTGAGCTATGATCGTGCCACTGCACTCCAGCCTGGGTGACAGAGCAAGACCATGTCTCAAAAAATTAAAAAAAAAAAAAAGAAAGAAAACTGGTTACCAGTCTGAAGGACAGAACATCAGGAAAGATGGTTTCCAAAATTAAATTGGCAATACTATTTCATTCTTGAAGTGCAACTTTCAATCTTTGTTGGCATACCTAAAATTCACAAGACTTCATTCATGTTGGTTGTTATTCATTTTCACGACATAGTAGACATGTTCTTTTTTGTTGCTTAATATCCATTTCCTTATCTACCCTGATTTCCTTTTGAGGAACTGCCTCTGTCCCATTAGATAGCCTCATGCCAATCAGATGTAGCCTCTCTGGGATCTAAATTATGGGCTCCTAACCAGATTGTTCCTTCTATAAATTAGACCATATTCTAGTTTCCAATGTTGGTTTGGTTCCAGCTAAGTTCTACCCATGGACTGTGAGCTTCTGGTAATTTTTTGATGAATTACATTGGCCAGGATTCTTGGTTGCAACCACACATGGCATATCCAACAAGAAGTGGAAAGTTTCTTTTCTACAGAACACATTAAACACAAGACTCTAAATCACAGTTGTATAGTTAAACAATAAAAGCAAATCCTTGTTTATAGAACTATGCCTGCTAAATATTATTTCTAAGCAGTGAGGAAGACATTTTATTATATATGTTCTCTAATGGAAGACAGCCAAATAGTTTAATGGTAAGAGTTTGCTTGGAAGTGAGATAGCCTAGGTTCATACCCTGGATCAAGATTATTTTGTTGGGCATATTACTAACCTCTCAGGGCTTTAGCTTGCTTCTTCATGGGGTTAATAATAGTACTTGTCTCACAGAACTATTCTGAAGATTAAACTAAGTAATATATGTAACATACTAAGAGTACCTAACAGAAGTAAGGACCCAATGCATATTAGCTTACAGTTATAAAATAAAACTGGTTTCTGAAACATAGATAAGAAAAACAAAATCCACAATGCAAAAACAAGACATTTTATTGAAATACTTACCAAACAATGAAGTATGATAGGTATAACTTAATTAACACAGGCATTTTAGAAATTAAATTATGTTAAGACTTAGAGAATTCACAGATTCATAATTGTGTTAAGGAGTTCAATATCTACATTTAGAAAACAAAGCATTGTTCTCAAGTACTGAAATGCTTGATTCTTCAAGGAATCTTCTCGGCTGTAAAGACTTGAGAATCTTGTCTCCTGGCCTTGAAAAGAAATTTTTAAAAACAATTTTAAGCTATAAGTCAATTAATTAGAATATGTGTTGTCATTCTAACATAAAAAATAAAATCTGGATTTTTTTTTCAAGATAATAATGAAAATTCCTAAAGAAAAACTGTATTCTCAAACTTATAAAGTTAGGAATAAACATTTTTCCAGTCAAGACATAAACAAAGAAAATTCCTATCGAGATAAAGACAAAACAGTATGAAATAGAAAATGTCACTTTTTTATGGAATAATGAGTCAAAAGTAAAATGCTGGCTCAAAGTCAGAGAGAGATGAACGAAAACAGAGGAGGCTAGAGGAAGACAGGGCTGTGCAGAGAGAAACTTTATAAACATTATGCATATCCCTCATTATAGTCTTAAAAACATCACTTCAAAAAAATTTTCAATGTTTGTGCTATTTTCAAAACCTGAGTTCCAAATCAAGACATGTCAAACCAAGCTAAATTAAAACTAAGTTAAATCAAGCTGAGAATACAAGAATGACACAATGGAAAATTAAGAATATAGTGGGGTAACTTTAAAACTGCATATCGGCCGGGCGCGGTGGCTTACGCCTGTAATCCCAGCACTTTGGGAGGCCGAGGCGGGCGGATCATGAGGTCAGGAGATTGAGACCATCCTGGCTAATACGGTGAAACCCCGTCTCTACTAAAAACGCAAAAAATTAGCCAGGCGTGGCGGCGGTCCCAGCTATTGGGAGGCTGAGGCAGGAGAATGGCGTGAACCCGGGAGGCGGAGCTTGCAGTGAGCCGAGATCGAGCCACTGCACTCCAGCCTGGGTGACTGAGCCAGACTCCGTCTCAAAAAAATAAAAATAAAAAATAAAAATAAAAATAAAACTGCATATCATAATGTGAAAAAGAATTAAGGAACATGGCTATTGCATAAATTTGTATTTACTATTTAACTGAACTGCATTAGGTGATATAGTCTAAAATAAATCCCTTCACCTAAACAAGTGCTCCAACATCTAGAACACGGTTTAAAATTAGTAGACACTCAAAACATATCTATGGTAGAAATGTCTTATGGTAATTATAAGACAGTGGCCAAGATAAAAAAAAATTTTTGAAAACCAATCACTCTTTTTCTATAATAGTTGAATGATTATTAAAAGATCAGAACTCATCATAAGTACAAATATGAAGAACAAAACATAAAATGCAGTTATAAATATAAATATTTTGGGATACCATAAACTATCAAAATTGTTTTTAATCCTATAATTTAAAAAATTGTAGTTATTGCTTTGAAGAAATAGACTTTTAAAAAATTAGTTATAAAAGCTAATATGAGATAAAAGTAAAATTACTATTCTGCCCTAATTTAGATAAAGCTGCAGACTTCCACCTGATGATCTGCAAAACACTTGGCACATTAATATTGGCTGAATTCCTACAGTATAAAGTACTGTTAAAAAGGACAGAATCACTATAAGAAACAGATGCTAAAAAAAATAAGTTATATTAAACTAGTAAGGTTAAATTTTTTTCATTTTTCAAAATGTAATATCTTTTCAAGAAGAAATGTGAAACTGTTCATACAAAAGCTCAGCAAACATGACTATGAGGTTTTGTATCCTTACAGAAAAGGCAATATAGGGCAGGGCTCCAGATGCAAACTGCCTAAATTGGAATCCTGACTCTCTATTTAGCAGTTGTGCTACCTTAGGAATACAATTTCTCTCTGCCTCAGCATCCTCTTTTATAAAATGGAGATTAATAATGGTGTCTACTTTATAGGGCTGTTGTGTGGATTAAATTAGTTAACATATGTAATGTGCTTAGGATAGCCCATAGTACAGAATAAGCATTAGACAAGTGTTATTTCAATCTATTATAATTAAAATCTTATTATATTTATTATTGTTATTCCTTTTCTATCTGGCAGTGTTACACATTGTTAGCCAAGTTACGATTCTTACAGTTAAAGCACAGCTACTGTTCATGACTCAGAAAACTAGAACATCAAATGTACAGTGCAGAGAGCACATTTTTAGTATTCTAACACCATAAACAGCTCCATTTCCAAGACCAGAAAGATAACAGCTAACTAAAATGTTCAGCAAGACTCCATAGTAATATTTAACCACACCTATGCTCTCGAATGTGTACGCTGGTGAGCAAGTGTCTTGGTATTTTAAAATAATTGAAACAAACCTCTAACTTTATCTGGTCAAATTAATGATAGGGTTAAAAAAATTAATGTGGCTGGGCATGGTGGCTCACGCCTGTAATCCCAGCATTTTGGGAGGCCGAGGCAGGTGGATCACCAGAAGTTGGGAGTTTAAGATCAGCCTGGCTAACATGGTGAAACCCCATCTCTACTAAATATACAAAATTAGCTGGGCGTGGTGGTGCATGCCTGTAATCCCAGCTACTCGGGAGGCTGAGGCAGGAGAATCACTTGAATCGGGGAGGGAGGCAGAGGCTGCAGTGGGCTGGGATCAAGCCATTGCACTCCAGCCTGGGTGATAAAGTGAGTGTTGGTCTCCAAAAAAAAAAAAAAAAAATTAATGTATGAAATGTTCTCAATGTGTACATTGGTGAGTAAGCATCTTGGTATTTTAAAATAATTAAAACAAAACTTTAACTTTCTCTGGACAATTTAATGATAGGGTTAAAAAAAATGAATGCAATTTTTATACTTAAATCATTACAAAGAAATCTTTTAATGTATCATAAGTAACTTAAAGAACCTCTTAAACAATCCTTGCCTTTACATCCCATGTTACGAGGCTGAAAAGATTACTCTAGCTCCATTATTTCAAAAACTTATAGTCCTTTCCCCCATGATCCCATTATTCTCCATAACTGTTTGTCTCTAGTCTTCAGTGTCTTTTCTCTTTAGAGGGAAATAAATCAATGTGAAGTATTCTGGAGCTTTTTTTCTTAATTTAGGGTTTACACATTTTCTAGACTTGATGTGCTATCATATCAAGTGGAAAATTTTCAATTCCTAGGAATTTTTCTATAATATTATGTCCCTCCCTGACAGTGTAGTGGCTAGGATTCAATTCCTAGAAATTTTTCTGTAATATTGTGCGCATCACTTAACTGCAAGGAATAAAGACAAGAGGAAATTCTAATGAAGTTAAATTCTAGAAATGTGAATATCCAATAAGCCCAAGTGCATAAAATAGAGCCTTAGGAATCACAAGAATCATATATTAATAAACCATAATTATAAGACCAATATGAGTTAGGTCTCCTTGGATTAAGTTAGATTTTCTTATATATGTTTCTATTATTCATTGCTCACCTGACATTAAATACTTTTATGAAGCTCTAAGTATAGAAAGTCATTAAAGTACCATTTCAAATATAAATATGTTCATTCCAGAAAACTAAAAACATATAAAACCAAATGTCTTTTCAAACTTAATGAAACAGAGTAAGGTACTAAGGAATACAAAGTGGGCTAGGCTCAGTGGCTCACGCCTGTAATCCCAACACTTTGGGAGGCTGAGGTGGGCAGATCGTTTGAGCCTAGGGGTTTGAGACCAGCCTGGGGACCATGGTGAAACCTCGTCTCTACAAAAAATATAAAAATTAGCCGGGTGTGGTGGCATGTGCCTGTAGTCCCAGCTACTCGGGAGGCTGAAGCAGGAGGATCAGTTGAGCCTGGGAGGTCAAGGCTGCAGTGAGTCATGATCACATGCCACTGAACTCAGGCCTGGTCAACAGAGTGAGACCCTGTCTCCAAAAAAAAAAAGAGGGAAAAAAAAAGAAAAAAAAAAAAAAGAAAAAAGTGATAACATTGATTTTAAACTAAAAGTTTTAAACTTTTAAGTTCATCTCATTCAAACTTCACATATAAATATTTAGATACTTACAACTTTCTCCTCTGGAGAAAGAGCACCCTCTACTGCCACTATCTGGTATTGCTTATGTTTTAAATTTCCCATAGATTTTCGAAGTTGCTTGAGACTGCTAGCCTCTACGTCTTGCTTTAACAATTTCTGCATTTCTCGAGAAGGACATCCAGGATCAAATATTAGTAAGCATAATGTTCGGTTTTTTTTCTCTTCAATTCCAATAACAGTTCGACTGTGACCTATCAAAAGATTTTTTTTTGTTATACATATGTCACATCTACTTACAGTTATACAAATAGTCTCTGTATATATGCTGTGTGAGCATATGTGTGTTTAGAATATATAGTCGGACTCTCTGACACATATGTATCTGAGTTCTCCTAAGACATAAGAGTTTAGTTCTACTTCAGTTTTTTCATTTAACTTTAGTTTTCTAAAGGCTTCATTACAAAAAAAAACTCTGCTTTTATTCTGCCAAATATTTTACTTTTCCTTTCCCAATCCCTTGATCCTTCTTATTCAAATTATCTCAAATGAAAGAACAAAAACTGTTCTAGAACAAAATTCTCATGATTCCAAAAGGTAAACAAAAGTAAATCTATAAATGCTAGAAATCAGTGAAGGAAGCTTAACCTCTTATAGTTTGTATCCCTAAACAATGAAATTCCTAATATTTACTTCTGTTTATTCCTGTCAATCCAAACCATCATTCATAATTTACCAAGTATCTATGTGCGGAGTACTATTCCAAGCACAAAGGTATATAACAGCAGACAAAACAAATGTGCCTGCCTTCTTGGAACTTATATCCTAATAGGAAGAGATACTCTAGAAACGAGGTAAATAAATGAAGAAAATGCCAGTGGTGGGATGTTGGGATGAGTTGTACTTTTTTTTTTTTTTTTTTTGAGACGGAGTCTCGCTCTGTCGCCCAGGCTGGAGTGCAGTGGCCGGATCTCAGCTCACTGCAAGCTCCGCCTCCCGGGTTTACGCCATTGTCCTGCCTCAGCCTCCCGAGTAGCTGGGACTACAGGCGCCCGCCACCTCGCCCGGCTAGTTTTTTGTATTTCTTAATAGAGACGGGGTTTCACCGTGTTAGCCAGGATGGTCTCGATCTCCTGACCTCGTGATCCGCCCGTCTTGGCCTCCCAAAGTGCTGGGATTACAGGCTTGAGCCACCGCGCCCGGCCTCGAGTTGTACTTTTCTTTGAGACAGCGGAGTGCAGTGGCAGAATCATGGCTCACTATAGCCCCCAACTCCAGGGCTCAACTGACCTTCCCACCTCAGCCTCCTGAGTAGCTAGGACTATAGGCATGTGCCGATTTTCTTACGTTTTTGTAGACACAGGGTCTCACTATGTCAACTCAGGTTGGTCTCAAACTGCTGGGCTCAAGCAATCCTCCTGCTTCGGCCTCTGAAAGTGCTAGGATTACAGGCATGAGTCACCATGCCTGGCCTTGAGTTCCACTTTTAAGTAAGGTAAGGCAAGGTCAGGGAAGGCCTCACTTAAGTGACATGTGGGTAAAGACCCAAGAAGATAAGGGATGAACAATGAAGGACAAGTGAACCAAAAACAGAAAACAACAAGTGCAAAAGGTCCTGAAGATGTCAGGAATATCAACCTTCATTACCCAACAAAGTACTGTAGAAATATCAATCTTAATTTCCTAAGACAGTATTGTACTGTCAAAGGAGCTCTGAAAAATTAGACAGATTAATGTCATAATACTCTCTGCTATTATCAGACCAGCCTGGCCAACATGGTGAAACCCCGTTTCTACTAAAAATACAAATATTAGCCAGGTATGATGGCAGGCGCCTGTAATCCCCGCTACTCAGGAGGCTGAGGAGAATCACTTGAACCTGGAAGGTGGAAGTTGCAGCGAGCCAAGAATGTGCCACTGCACTCCAGCCTGAGCAACAGAGCGAAATTCTCTCTAAAAAAACAAACAAACAGAAACCTTAACCTGTCTAAAAGCAACAATTTGTTATCTTACAAATAACATTGTCAAGTATGAGTTATATTAATACTAACCTTGATGCTGAAGATAGATAGGAGGTTTAGATGTACACACTACCTTTGGACTCCCTTCCCCCTCTGAAGAATAATAGTTCAATATCCATTCAAATAAGCGAGGGTGTGTACCCAAAGGACCAGTTGACTTATGAAAATCAACAATATGACACCTATTAAAAATTGACAAAATGCATATTTAAAGGGCATTTTAAAATATTTTCATTGATGGAGTTATCAAATACAACAAATTCTTAGTTTAGAACTAACTTTTTCTAACCATTACTTCCCTGTAAAAGAAGAAAGAAAAGTAAATACAAATTTTTATTATTTCTCTCAAAAACTCCTTTTTGTGGGGGATAACTATTTAACAATTCTCCCTGTTTAACTATTCCTCTAACTAGCTACCTATTTAAAGAACTTCATATTAAGTCTGCTGACTAACCTAAAGGTTACAAACATTTTCTGATAAATAAAATCTCCATGAATAGTAAATAATGACCATACTTGATTTTTAAAAAGTCATCTACACATAATTTTTTCACAGTATTTATTCTAGTTTCTAACCCTGATGATCAGTTAGAAGCTGATTTCTGATTTTAATTCATTAGCCATTTGTATATATCAAATAGACCCAAAATACTTCAAATCTCTGTAACAGAAAATAATTGCAAAGATCATAAAAAATGTGTGTGTACCCACATCTATAAATGTATCTCCTATTTTCCACCAGACCACTGTGGTATTCTTCCTTCAAGAGTAAGTCACCCTTGAATAAACAATTTTTTAACCAGAAACACTGGTTATACTACTCAACGACTGTTTTTGAAAGGTCAGGTACAACTAAAAAGCATTTGACAGCTTTATCATCACTTTAAACTACAGCACAGATATCCTGTCGTTGTTTCTCTTGGCAATAAAATCTCTAAAACATTCAAATTGCTAACCTCAGCCTCAGCAAATTTAATGCTGGTTACTGGGTTTTAAGTGCTCAAATAAACTTCTGGATAAACTGTTTATAAGTAAAAAGAATGTTTTGGGGTTAGCAGTTTGCATATTTACATTTAGAATACTAATTAAACAGTACCCTACAGAGTATAATTCATATAGAGAGCAACAAAAAGACATGTAAATAACTGTTAAACATATTCACAATATATTAATAAAAAAGCTTTCTAAATTATTTAAGGTACCAAGAAAGAAGCTGGACAAAAATTACAGCTGGGTGCAGTGGCTCATGCCTGTGATCCCAATACTTTAAGAAGCCAAGGCAGGTGGATTGCTTGAGCCTAGGAGTTCAAGACCAGCCTGGACAACATGGTGAAACCCCGTCTCTACTAAAAATAAAAATAAATAAATAAATAAATTAGTCAGGTGTGGTGGCACATGCCTGTAATCCCAGCTACTCAGGAGGCAGAAGCACAAGAATCACTTAAGCCTGGGAGGCAGGGGTTGAAGGGAGCCAAGATTGCGCCACTGCACTCCAGTCTGGGTGACAAACTGGAGACAGACTCTGTCTCAAAAAAAAAAAAAAAAAAAAAAAAAAAAAAAAAGAAAAAGAAAAAGAATTACTTTAAAACTCAAAACATCAAAACATGACAGAGTATATATAATCTGAAAGTGTGAACAGATTGGCAAAAAGAAAAAGGAGGAAAGCAGAAATAAATTTAGAGGGCATTAAAATAGTTCTTTAAATTTAAATAATTCAAGAAAGTTATATATACACACAATATTAGTTTTTCTATATAAACGAAAGAAATATTTTTACCTCTGAATCTAATCAATTAATGTGGTAAAAAGAATGTGATACACTGGTTAAATAACTTAGAAACAAACATAAAAGAAAATATAAAGCCATAAAGCTTAAGGCAAATGTTCCATTCAACATGATCACAGACATCTATCTCTATTTCCTCTTAAAAGCCCGATGACACAATACTGAAGGAGAAAATGATTTAAACATCCGGACAAAGAGAATGGGAAGAGAGGAAAAAAGCTCACATCTTCAGAAAATGAAAAGCAGCACAGAGAACATATCCAAGTAAATAAAAGAAAATGGGCCAGGCACGGTGGCTCAAGCCTGTAATCCCAGCACTTTGGGAGGCCGAGATGGGCGGATCACGAGGTCAGGAGATCGAGACCATCCTGGCTAACACAGTGAAACCCCATCTCTACTAAAAAATACAAAAAACTAGCCGGGTGAGGTGGCGGGCGCCTGTAGTTCCAGCTACCTCGGGAGGCTGAGGCAGGAGAATGGCGTAAATCCGGGAGGCGGAGCTTGCAGTGAGCTGAGATCTGGCCACTGCACCCCAGCCTGGGCGACAGAGCGAGACTCCGTCTCAAAAAAAAAAAAAAAAAAAAAGAAAAGAAAATGGAGACTGTATGTTTCAAAATCAGAGAGAGGCTGAAAGCTTAGAAGCACAAGGTTTGAGAACAGTGAGGCTAAAAATATGAGATTAATTGAAAGTTTGCTTCGAAGGCAAATCACACCTTAACTCTCCCCTCCACTAATGCAGGAACTCTAGGGAGGAAAGTGAAAAACTCTTCTCTGGATAACTTCTGGGAAAAGATCTCTCTATATAATGATCTTTGAGAGTACCCCAATCAAATAGTAACCTTCCACCTAAGACTTTTAAATGAAATCTGCTAATCTGCAAGCTCTATGCAGTCCTTTTTAATGTTTCATTAAATCAGCTTTTTAATGTTTCATTCTTCACTCTCTGAATGGACAACTAAGGATTTCCAAAAGTTAAAAGAAAGCTTTCAAAATAGAAAAGACTAAAGTAACAGACATGAAAATAAATTAATATGGAACAAACAAAATGCAGGCAATAGAAAGAAAACATTGGAAGAAATTTTGCAACCATAAAGAAAATGATGCTGTGAAATTACCCCTTAACATAATGGTGAAAATAAAAATTTCAATACAGTAATTGGGAGATAAATTTGAGTAAATCTAGAAAATAAAACAAAAGGCAAAGATTTTAAAGAAAAAGACATGATAAACTTAGAAGGTAAAGAAGTTCAGGCCGGGAGCGGTGGCTGAAGCCTGTAATCCTAGCACTTTGGGAGGCCGAGGCGGATGGATCACCTGAGGTCAGGAGTTCAAGACCAGTCTGGCCAACATGATGAAACCTCGTCTCCACTAAAAATACAAAAATTAGCCAGGCATGGTGGCAGGAACCTGTAATCCCAGCTACTCAGGAGGCTGAGGCAGGAGAATCACTTGAACCCAGGAGGCGGAGGTTGCAGTGAGCCAAGATCGCGCCACTGCACTCTAGCCTGGGCAACACAGCAAAAACTCCGTCTCAAATAAATAAAAAAAAAAAGAGAAGTTCAGTGGCCATCTATCAACGGTTCCACAAAGAAAACGGAGGGATTATAACTTTCAAACAACAATAGTTAACCTCTGAAGTCACGCTGTGTGCCAGTCACAGTTCTAAGCACTTTATTATTCCATTTAATTGTCTAACTACTATTAATACCTTCTTTTATCAATGGTAGACCTAGGTACAGATGAGCTCATTCATTCAGCTATTAAGTAGGAAAGGTATGAATCAAGGTTAGGCAGTCTCACTCCAAAGTTCAAGCTCTTACCTACTATCCTAGATGGAACTAAGATCTTAGACAACTCACAATTCCAGATTCAAAGAGAAAAACAAATGACTAACACAATGAATCAAAGCCCTACACCCCACAATGAAATTTCATAATATCATGAAATTATGACGGGCTAAGAGAAGACTGGAAAAACTTCCATAGAAAATAAATAGGTTATACATTTTAAAAATGAGAATCTGATCACATCTTACCATCTCAATAGTAATATTCATCGCTAGACATCAGAAGAATAGAAACTTAATTTGATGTGAAAATGATTGTAGAATTAAGAATAATATAGCCATCCAAACTATCATTTAAGTAATAATGACTAGGCACCCTTTCTCAGGAAACTAATGAAGGAAGTGCTCGAGCAAAAGGAAGTAACCTAAAAAAGAGACATGAAATCCAAGACAAATCCAGGTCCTAACACACACACACACACACACACACACACACACACACACACACACACAGAGTGAACAAATGCTACATGATAATAGCTGTAGATCTAGAAGGCAAAAAGTCCAGATTGGAGCAAAGAGGACAGAAGGCTCCAAGAAGGATGTGTCCAAGAATAAGGAGAGCCTCAGATTACATGACAGGTGGGGTGCAAAAACTTGAGGCCATGATGTCGTCACATATTATAGTAAAAGAGAAAAGGAAACACAATTATTAACTCAAGAAAAAATTATAAATGATTTTAGAAAACAAAATCAGCAATAAGCAATATTTATGCAATTGTGTAATAAAATCTGACTTCATAAAATGATGTAAACTCTGATTTTAATAAAAACTGAGGTTTAATCATATTAGAAGGATTGAAGGTAAACAAGTATAAGATATTAAAACAGACAATACTTAAAACTCATAAACCAAGAAACAGCTATGAAAGCATACTATTTAAAAACAATGGAAGTGACAGTTGCCTCTGAGAGACAGGACTTGAGGGTAGAGGAGAGCACAAGATAGTGAATAGGTTACTGATTTTCAATACTACTTAATTCAGTGCTACTTAATTTTATTTTTAAACTATCTCTTTGATAAAAAATAAAATTTTAAAAAACAAAGCTCCCAGATAAGGAAATAACATTTATTTAGGTTTTAAGGTACATACTTTACCCTTAGGGAGGTCAGGAGTATATATACTTCACATGCTCCAATCCAGGCCTTTGTTCCCTGTAACCTGTTATTAAGTTGAGAGGCCCCCTGAGGATCAAAACCTTCCTTCCATGCATCTTCAATCATAGATTGAATTTTTGGAATGCAAGGAACCGACATACCTAAAATTACACAAGCAAACATATTACATGACTGTTAATACTGAATAATATCATTTAGCAGTGCATCATGTACTAGGGGAACTTTACAGTTTTTAAGACAGTTATTCCTGACGTCTTCTATCATTTTCTCTTCTTCTAACCAGAATTCAGGTTTCTTATATAAATATCTGCTAATTGTTAAAGCTATTAATTATGTATGCTATATCATTCTATATCATATGTATTTTATCAGATGACAAGTTCAGAGTACTAGATTTCACATACCTTTTAAGCAATCATCATAAGCATCATTTTGTAATAATGATGAAAGTAGCATTTGGAAGTTTCTGTAACCACAACCCCAACCTTTGTCACCTAAAGATGAATGAAAGTGATCCACCACTGAAGAAAGCCACACCTGCCTCACATCTGTGGCAGCATTCTGATAATACCTATGAAGTGCTTCAATAATTCCTAAAGTAGAAAAGAGATTTAGAAGCAGTCATTATCACTTTTATATGACTATGTCATACATTTTTAGTATCAACCTTTCCTTCACACTCCATATCTAAATCCTGTCAATTCCATCTTCTTCACCTTCTTATTGCTATAACCTTAGTTTGTGCCCTTGCTTGTTACTATAGTCCAAGTTTCCTCACACTAGCATATTATTTATTACAGTTCATTGAAATTTTCTGCATCTGCAGGGCCCAGCACATAAAGTACAACTGTTGAATGAAAGTTCTTCTTGTCTCTCCATTTTATTGTATAGACTACAGGAGATCATTCAGTCTTAATCAATTTGCTCCTGATCAAAAAATATTAATAGCTTTCTATTACTAACAGTTTTAATTTTTTTGTAATTTAAGATTTTATTTTGCAGATTATTCTGTAATTTTCGAAGCATGAGATAACACAAATGTTTTCATTTAAAAACTCAACTGCATGAATAATAAACATATCCCATACTCCAATACACTAAATTTCAACCCTTTAGTAACTTATTCCATTTTGCTATTTGGGGAGATGAATTAATTTGTTTGAGACAACAGAAGACAACCTTTCTTCAGGCAGAACAATAGGCTTAGGAATCTTATTAACAGCCTTATAAACCTAATTAGAATAGTTCTAATCTATGTTATATGAAGTCCACAGAAAGCTATCTATCGACTTACCTTTATTTCACATTACTCTTCTTGCTTTAAATTTGGCTGTGGCCTAACTAAACACATTAAACATAATTTGGCCCATGGAGTTTTAATTCAATTTAATTTTTTAAACTATAATTTTCAAATTCAGCATTTGCTAAGTACTTTTTATACACCTGGCACTATCTAAGTGCTAAGTACAAAAAGATAAATATGATAATATCCTTTAAAATGTCATGGACCCCAACTATAACAAGTGCTATAATATGGAAAAACAAGGTGTTAGGACAATGGACATCTGACTTTGTTCCTTTCCTGCTTTTAGTATACTCTCCTTATGTTTCAAAATTATAGATCCTTCACATGCTACTGTCTTCATAGACTCTTTTTCTGATTCTAACCTTGCTTTTGTGTCCCCAAGGTACTAGCCACATTCAGTCACAGAATACTATAGTTCTCTGTGTATATTTACATGCTCTACAGACTCTGTGAAGCCTATATGGGTAGGGAGATCTTATTTATATTCCCCATAACTTTCTCATAGCTTGTGGCACCAAAGACAATAACTAAATCCTTTTTGCTTGAATGGTTTCCTATAAGAAAATGGGTTTCTATCTTTAAGAAAGACAATAAAAGATCAATAAATAAAAACAATTAAATGAACCAATAGTTGTAGCTGTGCCTTGCACCATGAAAAGGAGAAATACTGATCACTATAACCACTTCCAAAGAACTTAGAAAGACTTGAATTCAAGAAAAACAACAATTAAAATACTATATAACTGAGTACTAAATGTTGTAGCATGGAATGAATGGGTACCCTAGGAATTCAGAAAAAGAAAGCTAAATGTAGATTTTAATATATAGACTTTGATTAAGAGATCAAGATTTGAGACAGCCCTTTAAGAATGAGGTGGGGTGGCAGACAGAAAAAATAGAAAGAAAAGTAATAAACATTCTAGTATATTTAAGTATATATGTTACATATCAGATGGAGTGCCACACTGTCTTAGCAACATCATACAACTGCTTTAGGGGGAAATTTCCTTATACTTTTTATTCCTTAGCACCTAAATCTCTTTAGACATTTTCCACAGTAAACTTATCTTCAGTTATATTCTGTTGTTAAAATTATAATGAGATTGCAGTATAATAGTGAAGGCTCTTTAAATGATAGCTGCTTAATTAACACTTGCATAATTAATGAAAAATAAAAATCTCTGACAGTAAATCACTTCTATATTACAGGGCAGTGTGCTTTTCTACAGATATGTTTTCTTCCTGTACCCTAATGAATCATATCACACATCTGGAGGATGTTCTATGCCATAGTGAGAAATTTTTTACGTGGAGACCCCTGAAAAAATATAAAGGCAGCCTTTAGAAACAGACTCATGGATATATGAAAATCCATAATATACAGTATTACAAATAGGTGGAGAAAATATAGATTCAATAAATGGTAGTGAAATAAATAAGAATAATACATACTTGCCATAAGGACTGTTATAAATAAGGAGAAAATAATCAGATTCCTATCTTCTTTCTCCTCCCTCCAACATATACATACAAATAAATTCTGGGAGGATTAAAAATCAAAATGTGAAATGCAAAATAGAAATATTTGAAGAAAACGTAAAAGTATATATTTGTGATCTTAAAGATGGGGGAGTTACTTAAGACACAAATAATAAATAGAAAGATTGAGAACTTTGATTATATTCAAATTCAAAACTTCTGTCTAATTAAAGGCACTATATATAACATTTAAACACAAACCATAGGCCTGAAAAAGATATTTGCATCTCATATAACTAATGAAAGAATAGTGTTCTGAATACTTAATGAACTACTATAAATCAGTAAGAACAAACTACCCAATAGAGAACAGAGAAAGGAAGAGAATAGGTAATTCATTCAAGAGGAAACTAACTCAGGAGTAATCCAGGAAATGCAAATTAAAACATGTATCATCTCATAACCTGTTAAATAGCAAAAATTTAAAAGTGTCACGATACAGTGTGTGAAATACACTGGTGTGAGTGTAGATTACAAGCACTTTGGAAAACAATTCTTCAATAACCTTAACAAAGTTGAAGATTTGCATGCCCTTTAACTTAGCATTCCAGTTCTGGATGCAATACTAGAGAAACTCCTGGAGGAGACATGCTAATAAATTATAAGAGTAGAAAACTGGAAACAATCTAAATGTTCATCAATATGAAAACAAGGTAAATGAGCTATAATTCATACAAGGAAATACTATACAGCAGCTAAAATGAATGAAGCAGAACTGTAAGAACCAACATACTTGAGCAAAACAATTTATAGCATACATGTTGTATCCCATTTATATATAAACACATGCAAAATATTTTATGCAAGTGTACATACACGGTAAGAGTACTAAAGCATGTATGAGACTGATAAATATCAAACTCTGGATAATAGTTCCCTTGTGGGGAGGGCAAATTAGAATCAGTAAAAGGGTATATAAAGGGCTTTGAATACCTATGAAAGGTGTTGAAGCTTTAAAAACTTTTAAGTAAATATGGCAAAACACTAAGATTCAAAAAATCTGGGTGGCAGTAACAAAGTTTGTTTCCATAAAAAGTCTGTTTATATATTAATATATACAAAGAAAAAAATTTTAATACTTGTCAGAAAAAAGCCGTATTATGGGGCAAGGAAGATATGATTAGGAATAACCAGCTGTGTAACCTTGCTTTGGCAAAGTCACCGTAACTTCTCTAAGCAACAGTGACCTTATTTGGAATATGTAACAGTACAGGAGAGGATGTTTGAGTTAAAGGATACAATGTATATAGAGCTGTCAGTGTCTAAAAATGTACAAACAATAAAACAGCCACCAGCCATTTGTGACTATGGAGAATTTGAAATGTGGCTGCCAAATTGAGTTGTGCTGTAAAGTAGAAAATACACAATGGATTTTGAAGAATGTACAAAGAATGTAAAATGTCTCAGTAATAGTTTTAATATTGATTACGTTTTGAAATAATAATGTAATGGATACACTGGTTTAAACTATTACAATTAACTTCACCTGTTCCTTTTCACTTTTGTTAATGTGGATCCAGGAAATTTAAAATTATATATGTGGCTCACATTATATTTTTCTTAGCACTGTCTAGAGCAGTTTTTTAAATGTCAAGTAACACAATATAAGTGTTAAGTGAATTATTTACTGTAAAAATAATTCAGAGGTTTTAAAATGACACATTTTAAAAAAAATAATGTGCACAGATGGATTATGAAAATTAGGCAAAATTAAAATGATTCTCATTATTAGTTCAGTGGTGTAAGCAATATTAAAACAATGACTGATGTTTAAGTACTCACCGGAAGTTTTTGTTTTTCCATCATCAATACCAATAGCTAATGATTCCATCATATCAGCTTTTCTTCTATGAAATTCAGATGGAGGCATTCTTCCCCTATTTACTTCTATCTCCATATTTCGTAGTTGTTGTTGTTTGTATCCTCCAGAATTATCTAAACCATATTGTCTCTATTGAACATAAAAATAAATGACTTTTTACATCCCTGTAACTCTATGAGGATGGAAACTTATCATAATTTTATTTGGAAACATGTTGAAACATTCTAGTTTATAGACTTTATACAAGGTAACTTAAAGATTTTTACAAAAACTAATAACATATACACAAAAAAAGTATTGACTTAATAAGCAACCACTTCTTTATAATCAATCTCAGGGGCAAGAGATTTGCTTTTCCTGAAGTAGGGAAAGCAGAGGATCCTGTCTTTCTTTTTTTTTTTTTTTTTTTTTTTTTTTTTTTTTTTTTTTTTTGAGACAGAGTCTCGCTCTGTCGCCCGGGCTGGAGTGCAGTGGCGCGATCTCGGCTCACTGCAAGCTCCGCCTCCCGGGTTTACGCCATTCTCCTGCCTCAGCCTCCCGAGTAGCGAGTAGCTGGGACCACAGGCGCCCGCCACCTCGCCCGGCTAGTTTTTTGTATTTTTTAGTAGAGACGGGGTTTCACCGTGTTCGCCAGGATGGTCTCGATCTCCTGACCTCGTGGATCCTGTCTTTCTACCTCAGGTATTGGGAGAGGCAGAAGAGTTCTGAATGCATTACTGATTTTTTCAAGGAAACTTGTCAGTCCTTGTTATTTGGTTCCCAATCTAGTCCACAAAGGCCTACTTAATCCATAATTCATTTAGTCAGTCATGTTACACAATAAATGAACTATGTTTTGTACACTGGACTGAGAATCTCAAATAGTATGTATAAAACCATGGAAAAGTTTTCAGAGACCTAAACGACTAACTTGCAAAGTTACATAATCTCCTTAAATATTGGAAACTTTTTGTATTGATCATGTTTTAAATTACATAAGGCATAAAGGTCTTAAGAAAAGCCAATTTTCTTTCCTATTTTGCAAGTATTATGAGTCACCAGTGAGAAAAAAAATCCTACATTAGGTCTTCCAAAGCACATTCTAAGCAACAATACCCATGTGAGATGTTTGAGAAAAAAAAGAGAGGTCAAATACGGCCGGAAAAATTGTGATATGTACATGCACATTAGTATATTAAAGGTTTTGAGAAGTCCCAAAGTATACAAACCTGTTTAACTGAACACTTTCAAACCTATTCAATTGTAAACCCTTTTTATTTATGCACTATCCTATCATCGCTAAAAACAGAACATTTAAAAACTATGAGCAATAGGCCAGGTACGGTGGCTCAGGCCTGTAATCTCAGCACTTTGGGAGGTGCGGTGGATCACCTGAGGTCAGGAGTTCAAGATCAGCTTGGCCAACATGATGAAATCCCGTCTCTACTAATAATACAAAAAAATGAGCCGGGCATGGTGGTGCACACCTATAATCCCAGCTACTTGGGAGGCTGAGGCAGGAGAATCACTTGAACCTAGAAGGCGCAGGTTGCAGTGAGCTGAGACTGCACCATTGCATTCCAGTCTGGGTGACAAGAGCAAAACTCCGTCTCAAAAAAACAAACAAACAAACAACAACAAAATCTATGAGCATTATTAGCACAGATAACACTATAGTCTACAAATTAGGATTGAAAAAAGGAAAACAGACATTAAAATTTTAAATGCATTAAAAATATAGCAGATGCTGCCAGTTTAGTCCAACAGGTAAAATCACCCACCTAAGATAAATGAAGCCTCAAATATCATTAAAAAAGCATTTTCCCATAAAATAGTTCTTTCTAAATGCCTGAAATTGTGATCTGTAAAATAATTTAAGACTCAGGAGACATTAATTCTAGGTATAAATTTCACTTCCAAGTATCTATACAAACACTTAAATTCTGAGTCTTGGTTTCCTAATTTGTCCCATCAGCTTACACAGGTTTGAGTACAAGCTTTATCACTAATTAGCTGCCTGACACTGAGCAAGTTACTTAACCATTCTGTCTCCATTTCTTCATCTGAAAAAAAAAGGTGGGGTGGAGGAGCCTAAAATAACCATGAATTTGTTGTAAAGATTTTGAGATATTATATGTGAAGTGATTACTCCTGTGCCCGACTAGAATGAATATTTATAAATGGTGGCTGTTACAAACATGTTCAAATTTTTTTTTGAATAATAACAAGGACAAAAATAATATACTGGAGTCCTGAAAGCATATTTGAAAAATAACTTTACCAAATCAAAATATTATAATTCTTATTAATCTTTGTACCTGCAGCTTCTGAAATTCTTCTATTTCTTGTCTTGATTCTTCAGATCTCCTCTTTCTGTCTTCTTCTTGCTGAAGCTGGTGAGCCAATTGTAGATCACCAGAACACTGGACTCTATCCATGCCTGTTAGGTATTTTTAATGTTCAGAATAAAATAACTGTTACAATCAAAGATTATTTATTATTTAATACATGTTTTTAAAATAGAGTAAATGCTATTATTTGCCATTTATTCATGACTGTGATGATTTGGAACTGAGTACAAATCTAGCAAAACTTAGAACTGCTTCAGTAAGGAATAACCTCCAACTAAATGACAACTAATAGTGACTTTTTTTTTTTTTTTTTTTTTGGAGACGGAGTGTTGCTCTGACTGCCCAGGCTGGAGTACAATGGTGCGATCTCAGCTCACTGCAACCTCTGCCTGCCGGGTTCAAGTGATTCCCCTGCTTCAGCCTCCCGAGTAGCTGGGATTACAGGTGCCTTACACCATGCCCCGCTAATTTTTGTATTTGTAGTAGAGACGGGTTTCACCATGTTGGTCAGGCTGGTGTCAAACTCCTGACCTCAGGTGATCCACCAGCCTCGGCCTCCCAAAGTGCTGAGATTACAGACATGAGTTACTATGTCCAGCCTCACTGAGTGTTTAAGCTGTGACAAGCACTTTTCATTAATTATATCATTTGATCTTTATAACAATCTTATGAAGTAGATATTATTGTTTACTGAGGAAACCGGAATTTTAAAAGGTTAAGTAACATCCTTCATTGATACTCCTTAACATAACTAAGGCAGATTGATTTTTCCAAGAAATACTAGGGGAGAAAAAGAAAATAATAAAGAGCATAAAAATACACATTTACAAAGTACAGGTGTTAGATAATAATTTAATTACTGTTTGGCCCCTGAAAATGGTAAAACTTTGCAACAGTCACCCTGCATCTTCTCTACTCAGTGTCCCCCAGATCCATTTGTCAGTGGCTTCTGGCCACTATCTTGTCTCCTTAACCCCTCGACCTGATGTTTTAATTATATCACTGAATATTCTTCCTTTCCCTTCAAAGTTCTCAGCTGCTGCTACATCTTCCTATTTGGTCACCCTTCCATTCTTGGAGATATACAAGTCACATTCAATGTTTAGTGTCCCCTGAGGCTATCTACAGTGATTTACTTAGACCATATCTTTTTCTTATTACCCACTATACGTTTACAGTGTAATATATGTGCTCATACAAAGCCTATCATAAATAAGAGTAAGAATTAGCAGGCACTCAGAAACCACCAGAGCAGAGGACTTTTCCATCTTTGCTCCAATAATCTCAACTTTGGGTTAGGGTGAGTGAGCAGTAACACTGTCCATGAACACTGATACTGGTACTAAGATCATTGACGCTGGACACTAAAGACCTCTGTCTTAATAGAAGCTATCTACGTACCTTAAAAAACTGCAATAGGGTAAAATACAATTGGTTTCTCTTGGGATCTACTTTTTATTTTCGTTCAGTGGGCTTCTAAAATTCATATAGAATTTTTCCACTTCTAAGACACCATAATAATTACTTAAACAAAGCCACTATTAAAAAACGTAGGGGAGAAAGGAAAACTTTTATAGAATCACAATAAAACCAATAAGTCATTTAGAAGCCTGCTCAAGCAGCTCAAGATGCATTGAAAGATGTTTTGGTTATATAGTTCACATTCATTTGTCAAATTTTAGGTGCCATATGGCAGTTTTCTAGTTCAACAATTTTTGCTGACCAAATACAATATGCAGTTACTTCTAGCTGCTAAAGAAATGGCCTCAACTTGTAAATAAAACACTTTTAAAGGAAAAGATGTATTTTTAAATATTTTTTTCCATGTCACAAATCTAAAAATTAGATATGTGTCCTGGAAAGTAGAAATTAAATGATATTTTTATCTTTAAACATATAAACATACCTTGGCAAAAGCTGTTTTCTTCCAAATGCAAGTCAACATGTTCCTGAAGAATATGGTAATTGGTACATATAAGCCCACACATAGGACAATCATAGAGTGGCTGATCACAGTCTGTATTAGAGACATAATTAAGTTGTTTTTATTTTTTAATTTCAATTCTTTTTTTTTTTTTAAGACAGGGTCTTGCTCTGTTGCCCAGGTTGAAGTGCAGTGGCACCATCATGGCTCACTCCAGCAATCCTCCCATCTCAGCCTCCCAATTAGATGGGGCTAAAGGCATGCGCCACCATGCCCAGCTAATTTTTTTTTTTTTTTTTTTTTTTTTAGAGCTGGGGTCTCACTATGCTGTTCAGGCTGGTCTCAAACTCCTGGATTCAAGTGATCCTCCTGCCTCAGCTTCCCAAAGTGCTGGGATTACAGGCATGAGCCACCATGCCCAACCAAGTTGGTTTTATTTTTTTAACTTTTAGGTATTTCACCCCATGTCAAAGACTGTCTACCACTTATTAACCTTATATAAGTAAAAGCTCTTTGTAGTGGATTTAAAAGCTATTTTTCTAGTTCTAGGGTCAAGATAGAAGGCTGAGCATAGCAAAACCTCTCACACCACTCCAAAAAAAGGAAATATTAATAATAAATATTCAGATCTGTAGTCAAAACAAGAGAAGCAGAAAGGAAAACCAAAGCGGTAAGTAGGGCCCAGTCTAGATATGGGTTTTTAGGGCTAAATTCTCAGCACCCACCAGAGTGCTAAGGTGCTGAACTTAAACATTCAGCATAAAGCTGGGAATTAGGGTAATACTGTCTACACAGGAGGAGGAGATTAAAGAGCTACATCCATCACATAGCACTGCAGGCAGACAGGTCTAGCTTGCCAAAAACAGAAGTGGTCCATCTATAAGACCAAGACCTAGCAGATAGGGGACATAGAAGAGGGACCCAGAATTGTGTGTATACGCAGAGTGAAAGCATGGATCAATCCATATATGTAAGGCCTGGTCTGAAAGCAGAGACTGTGAACAGCCAGGGTGAAGGAACCATGAAACTGCTTCACAGGGAAGGGATCATATAAAACTCCCAGAACAGATGAACACTAAAATTTGAATTGATAAACTCATTGGGGGCTGCAATGCCAAGAAAAATAGCCCAGAAATCTATAAACTGAAAAAGTTACCTGTGAAGAAATGGAGCTACAGTCATCCTTATCAACAGTAAAATAAGTATGTCCGAAATGCTCACTGAAATAAAGGAGGTAACTGAATCTTTGAAACCAGGACAGAAAGTTACTAAGCAAAAATAGAAAGATGAAAAAAATGAAAATATTAAGATATAATCATTGGAATAAAAAATTCAATGGCAAAGCTCAAGAGAAAATGAAGTATTAATAAGCACTCAAAAAATATTTCCAAAATCTGCACTAAGAAATAATGGTTTACAGCTTCCATAAGTAATGCTGGGAGATATAAGAGAAGTCTTTCAGCCAGTTCTCTACCATAATATGACTTAGAGTCAGAGCCAATGTCAAGGAGGCCTTTGCTTATCTCTTTGATCATCACACTACTGCAAGCCAAACCCTCCATCCCTTCTAGTTTTAAGTGATAACCAACCTTCCTCAACATTAGACCACACTACACCTCATATCCCTGTATACCTTTTTTACCACCAGAATCTAAACTATGCCTCAGAGGTTAGCCATCATCGTCCGGTGGAGTCATCTAGGGTTGACATAACCACCAACACTGTTCTGTCTATGAATCCAATCTAATTGTTCAGTGGCAGTGTCTTAACAATCTTTAAATATCTGAAGGACATCCACTGATCTGACCCAAGCTATTACCCCTCCTATTCTCCCAATACCTACCCAATGCCTTCCAGAAATATCATCTATCATCAGTCAGCTTCTCTATACATACAATCTTTCTCTGAATATTCACTTCACCTTCTTAACTAAAATCTGGTTGGTTCATGACATCCCATTTTCTCTACAGCCCCCTAACACAGAGGCAACTTTTCTTGCACAATTCAGGGCCCTAGAACTAGAAGAGGCATCCCCTTTGCTCCCTTTCATCATTGTCAAACCTGTTTTAGGCCCCATTTTTGTAATAATTCATGTCACCATAATATGGCATCACCTACCTTTCTTAGTGCCTAATATTTTCTGAAGTCTTAGACACTCCTTTCATTTACTAGCAGCAATTTTAACACCTGGATCAAAATCTTCTTTTCCTAGCCCCTATACTATGATCATTCTTAGCAACTTCAATATCCATAGGGATAGTTCTATGCCTTTATTTCCAATAATCTTTTCCTTTACCCTAATTTACCCACGGAATGACAAAAATTATACCCATAATTTGTTATCACTAATAAATGAACCACCTCTGAAATCTCAATTTCAAATATCACTCCCGACCACCTATCCTTCCATCTCACTTCTTTTAATTCTACCACTCTAAAAACTGTTTGACCTAACTAAAACCTCCTATATAGAATATACAAACCCTATTTTTTTGTCATTCATTACCACCCTCATGTTTTTCTTTACTTTCTAGTCCAGATTCCATGCATCTTCTCTATATGATAATCATTCCCTAAAAACCACCTGCAAATTCACCTGTTCCATTTACTATAACTGAACATTGGTTAAACCTAGCTATTTTCCTATTTAACTTCTGTACTTCTAATGACAACAGGTCTTTTTTAAACTCAACTAAACATTCAGACTCATAAGACTACCATAATTCACCAGTTTACTGGTCCTGAGAAACTTACAGGAAACATTGTGTCAGCAAAGGATTTTCAGGCATTTTTAATCAATACACTTATTTTTTTCCTTGCAGCAGTCCATAAGTTTTCATTATTAGCAGATAATAAAATGATCTACTTAGAATATTCAAGGGAATTAATGTAGAATTATTAAAATTAGTAACAGGCCAGATGCAGTGGCTCACATCTGTAATCCTAACACTTTGGAAGGCTGAGGAAGGAAGACTGCTTGAGCACAGGAGTTCAAGACCAGCCTGAGTAACATAGCAGGACCTCATTTCCACTAAAAAAAAAAATTATCTGGGCGTGGTGGTGCAGGCCTGTAGTCCCAGCTCCCTGGGAGGCTGAGGCAGGAGAACCACTTGAGCCCAGGAGGTCAAGGCTGCAGTAAGCCATGATCATGCCACTTAACTCCAGCCTGGGTGACATAATGAGACCTTGTCTCAAAAAATATAAAATAAAATAAAATTAGTAATAGTTGAATAAGACTAGATACCTCAACTATCTATAAAAATTGACAGTGTTTCTATAAAACTACAAAAGTTTCTTAGATGAGAGGGAAAAAATCTAATTTACAAAAGCAACAGAAACTATAAACTATACAGAAATAAAGCTAACACAAATGTACAATGAAAAATCAACACAAAGTCGGGCGTGGTGGCTTATGCCTGTAATCCCAGCACTTTGGGAGGCCGAGGTAGGTGGATTGTCGGAGGTCAGGAGTTCCAGACTAGCCTGGCCAACATGGCGAAACCCTGTCTACTAAAAATACAAAAATTAACTGGGCATGGTGGTGGGTGCCAGTAGTCCCAGCTACTCGGAAGGCAGAGACAGGAGAATTGCCTGAACCCAGGAGGCAGAGGTTGTAGTGAGCAGAGATCGTGCCATTGCACTCCAGCCTGGGTGACAGGGCGAAACTCCATCTCAAAAAAAAAAAAAAAAAAAAAAACACAAAATTGTATTAAAGGATACAAAAGATGACCTGAATTAACGGGGAGATGTACTTTGATCTAATTTAAAACAAAATTACAACAGTTTTCATGAAACTTGACAATATGGCTATAAAACTCAAAAGAATGAGAAAGTCTAAGTTGATAATGAAAATGAAGAACAAGGGAAAAACTGTCCTATCTGATGTTGATGACATTTTACAAAATAGTTATTAAAATGGTGGTGTAATAAGGAAACAAAAGTCACATACATAAATAAAGCAGAAGTAAGAGACCAGAAACTGGCCCACACAGATATGAAAATGTAATAAAAGACAGAAACTATATTATAAATCAGAGATAAATCTGGTTTCTGTACAGAGAAAACCTAAAAATTAGATCCCAAGTTCACGAAATACACACATGTACACACACACACACAGACACACACAATCCAGAAAAAATTTTAAAAAGTGAAAATATAAAACATTAAAGTTTTTAGAATATATGAGAATACCTTTTTGAACTCAGAGTAAAGAATACTTTTTTAGACAATACATAGAAAACAAAAACAAAATTCAAATACTGCACAAAATTCAAGGATAAGCAACATCTTATAGAATACAGCTGTAGGATTAGTATTGAGAATATATTTTAAAAGCAACTGAAAAAAACTCAGAAAATATTTGACAATATCCAGGTGAAAAATCCATGTAACTCAAGTGTACAAAAAATGTAACATGCAGTTCATAATAGAGGAAATTAAAACAACTACATACAAGATATTTCATAATCAGAGAAATGCACTAAAAAAGAACGTAGACACTGACTCCATACCTTTTACAAAAATTAATTCAAATAATTCACAGATCTAAATGTAAAATGCAAAACTATCCAACTTCTAGAAGTTGGCAAAGAGTTTTTAGACACAACACCAAAAGCATGATCCACGAAAGAAGAAATTGTCAAGTTGCACTTTGTTAAAATTAAAAACTTCTACTCCATGAAAGACACTGTTAAAAGAATGAAAAAACAAGCCACAGACTAGGAGAAAATATTTGCAAAATACACATCCAAAAAAGAACTTGTATCCAAAATACAGAACAATTTTTTTTTTTTTTTTTTTTTTTTGAGACAGGGTCTTAGTCACCCAGAGTGGAGTGCAGTGGTGTGATCACGGCTCACTGCACCCTCCACTTCCCAGGCTCAGGTGATGCTCCTATTTCAGACTCCCAAATAGCTGGGGCTACAGATGCAAGCCACTAGGCCTGGCTAGTGTTTTGTTTTTGTTTTTGTTTTTTTGAAGAGACGAGCTTTTGCCACGTTGCCCAGGATGGTCTCCAACTCCTGAGCTCAAGGGATCTGACCACCTTGGCCTCTCAACTTGCTGGGAATACAGGCAACAGCCATGACACCTGGCCCGACAAATTCTTAAAGTCCAACAATGAGAAAAAGACCTAAGATCCTACATGTGTACACACCAACAACAGAGCCTCAAAATACATGAAACAAAACCTGACAGAGCTGGAAGTAAAAATAGATACATTTACAATTATAATCAGGGATTTCACAACCCCTTCTCAAAAATTGATAGAACTACTAGACAGTTCTACTATAGAAAAACGAGCAAGGATATAAATAATCTGAACACAAACAACAGGATCTAGTGACATACATACAACATTCCACCCAACAAAGCAGAATACACTTTTTTTTCCCAAGTACCCATGGAACATGACCAAGACAGATCATGTCTTGAGCCATAAAACAGGCCTCAACAAATTTAAAAGAACTGATATCACAGACAGTTTGTTCTCCAATCATAACAGAATAATGGAGTCAAACTAGAACTCAATGCAAAGTCAGAGAGTCCAGGACAGTCCAGATGCTATTGGGTTAGTGACAATAAAAAGAATACCCTCCGGAAACTAGACAGAAAGTTCCAAAACTACTCTCAATGTAGCTGAAACATTTTATATCTGCATCAAAATTCTTTTCCATAATGTACTTTTATATTTCAATAATGGCAAATGAAAAATGCTATAGACATAAAATGGATTTCAAAACACATCTGTGGTAAGCTGACTTACAAACCAACTTTTAGACCACCACATATTAAATTGAGGCTGTAAACTTATAATAATTTACATTGAAATGAAAACTTTACCTTCCAATGGAATGTCTAAAAGATTGGCATGCGTTGTTTTCACATGAGTTTCCATATCTTCACTATGCTCCTCTATTTTTCCACAGAATGGACATTCGGGAGGACCGTACGTTGTTTCATAAATAGATCCTTTTACTTCGGTTAGGCCAGACTGTTTTTCCCTACTTTTCAGGAATTTTCTAGATTCAGTTAAGTTCTCTGAATAAAAGGTTTCATGTTTTAAAGTACTATCTTTAGTCAGGCATTGAGATGAATTTTTTGGATGATTAGATGCACAACCTGAAAGAATACTTGAATTAACTTCCATTCCACACTGTAGGGTGTTGTCTTTCTTGTTATCTGAAGTTCCAAATTGTACAGTATTTATCCTCTCAAAGTTTCTTTCAAGTGTATTCTGCTCAAAATGAGCTGTTTCAATATGAAAACACATTTCATCGTAACTCACACCTGACAACTTGCAAAACGGACATACAATTTCATTTTCCATGTGAACAATTAGGTGAGCTTTCATGTCTGGTTCTGAGGTTACTGTTTCACCACAAATATCACAGGAAAGCATGGTATGACAAGTAGCTAGAAAAGAACATAACATTATTTTAAATTTCAAAGTAAGATTTGAAGGAAAAATGTGTTTCATAAAATGATTTGAGACAATTATTTGGTCTTTAACGCTGGATTATTTTGATGAAGAAGTTTTCAATGTACTTACTGTTCCTCAAATACAAAAACTTATTTATAAATATCAACCAAAATTTCAAGTTTATGTTTTCAAAAAAAAGGCAATAATGAAAACAAGTAATTTTTAAAATAAAATATTTCAAAAAAATGTCTCTGGCCCAAGGCAGAGAAAAAATAACGTTTAAAAAATTGTCCAGGTAAGATAAATCAGGTAAGAAAAAATGAAGAAAAGAAACCTATTTATCAACTGATATATCTAAATACTGAACACTGAAGCTGATTATATTGAGGAGGGTAAATAAACACATCTTAATAGCAGAGTTTAACACTTAAACAGCCTTAAATGTGTCACACTAATTTAAGTGCTATTATTATCGTTCTACACAAAGAAATTCTGGCTCAGATAGGTCACCACAAGCAGAAAAAGGTGGAAGCCAAAATGCCAACCCCGTCATGCTCCGCAGCCTGTATCCTCAGCCCCAAGAATAAAAGCAGAAGTGGTATAGTAAAAAAAAGCACTTATTCCAGAGTCAAGAGAACTGGGTAATAATTTCAGATTCGTCATTTTGGGCAAGGTATCTCATCTCTCTGAGGTTGTCAAAGACTACTGTAAAATCCAAAGGTAGTTACTTTTGGATTTTATGGACAAATAAAGTGCTGACTACTGACATAAAAGTGTTTAAAGACTATTTAAAATCAAACAGGAAAAGTAATGGCACTATTCCCTTCATTTAAACAAATTTACCTTTAAAATACCTCCCTACATTGTCCTTATTTTTCTCATTTCTCTCCAGACAAATGGATATAGTCTCTGATTTTAGAAGGCAGTTCTCCCGGGCCCCCAGTGGGATTAAAGTCACACCCGGAGTTTATTCTCTTCCGGTGGCTGGGACACGGTCAGACACAGAATGATGCACTTGGGCATGGACTCAGATGAAGCGGGTAAGAGACAAGAGGGTACCCAGGCGCCTCAGAGGAAGCGAGTGAGAGATAAGAAGGTACCCAGTGCCAGGCTAGGCACTTGGTGGGTGAAGTCAGAATGCCGCAAGGCCGAGTCTCCCAAACGTTCCGCGCCAAAGGCACAAGCCAGGGACGCGAAACTAGCAGGCACTAAGTGGGTCAAGGCTTTGGGCCTGGGGAATGAGGGAGGGGACCATCAATTCTTACCGGCCCAGAGGCCAGCAGCTGCCACACTGCGCGTCGCTAGGCTTCCCCTTCGGGCCTCGCTGGCAGAGGAGTGCGTGCGCGGCGTCCAATACCTCTCCCGGCCTGACGACTGAGGCCAGGCCTTTCCAACACGCAGAGTTTCACAGTTAACGAGGAAAGAATTAGGAACTTCCAACACCTCGGCCCGCAGTACCTCATTCAAAAAGCACTTCCTTACGCCCACGGAAAAGAAAGAATCCCAGCATGCGCCGCTCGACGCCGGTCTGTGTGCAGTGCATTCTGGGAGATGTAGTCATTTTTGCATTCCTCCCATTTCCGAGTTTTTCCTTCTTCCATCGGGTTTCCTGCTCCTGATTTGCTAGGAGAGAAAACTGGGCTCTGAGGTCATTCAGACTTAATCTGAATAAGTTCATAGGGCAGGTCCTGGGGCAAATAGTAGTCTACAAACTCCCTGTAGGGCCTGCTGCGTAGCACTCTATTTTAGTATCAATGAAGGGCTTATAATGCTGCTAGGTATCAAGCTCCCAGCTATGCACTGAAGGTGGAGGATACCAAGTTCTTTCCTCAAGGTTACAAGATAACAAATATCTTGGTATGCATGCGTGTATGTATGTATGTATGTATGTATGTATTTTTAGAGAGGAGGACTCTTTCTGTCACCCAGGCCAGAGCACAGTGGCTATAATAGCTCACCGCAGCCTTGAACTCCTGGCCTTAAATGATCCTCCCACCTTGGCCTCCCAAAGTGTGAGCCACCATGTTAGCCCAAAATCACAAATATCATGTCATTCAGCCTTTATTTCATTCAACAAATATTTAAAGAGTGTCTATTAGGCATTTTGCTTGGAACAGGAGCTGCAGCAGTAATCAAAACACACAAAATTCAGGACTTTGGAGGCTTACATGCTGGTGAAGTAGAGGAAATAAAAAGTTAATTAACTGATCATGATAAGTGCTATGAAGAAAATAAAACTGGATTGACCAGGCGCGGTGGCTCACGCCTGTAATCCCAGCACTTTGAGAGGCCAAGGCAGGCAGATCACTTAAGGTCAGGAGTTCAAGACCAGCCTGGCCAACATGGTGAAACCCCGTCTCTACTAGAAATACAAAAATTAGCTGGACGTGGTGGCAGGTGCCTGTAATCCCAGCTACTCGGGAGCTGAGGCAGCAGAATCGCTTGAACCCGGGAGGCATAGGTTGCAGCAAGCTGAGATCGTGCCACTGCACTCCAGCCTGAGCAATAGAGCGATAGATTTTTGAGACTGAGTCTCAAAAAAAAAAAAAAAAAAAAAGGAAAAAAGAAAAAAAACTGGATTATAGAGATACTAAGATTTAAAAAGGTCTCACTGAAGAGTTGAGTGTGCTGATGAACAAACCTTGCACCAACAGGGGAAAGAGCATTTCAGACACATAAAATAACAAAAACGAAGGCCTAAGGCTGGAGCAAAAAGAACACTTTTTGACCAGAGCATAATGTGGTAAGGGGGAATATGATTACAAGATGAGGTTAGAGTTGTAGACAGGGGCCAAATCATGTAGGACCTGGTAGAAAGCTAGTGAGGTATTTAAATAGGAGGGTGATGTTATCTGATGATAAACAGTATATTTTTAAAAATTGGCTAGGCACGGTGGCTCACGCCTGTAATCCCAACACTTTGGGAGGCAGAGGCGGGCAGATTACATGAGCCCAGGAATTCCAGACCAGCCTGGGCAACATGGAGAAACCCATCTCGACAAAAAAAAAATACAAAAATTAGCTGGGTGTGGTGATGTGGCCTGTAATTCTAGCTACTCGGGAGACTGAGGTGGGAGGATCACCGGAGCCCCAGGAGGTTGAGGCTGCAGTTAGCCATAATGGCACCATGGCACTCCAGTCTGGGCAACCGAAGGAGAACCTGTTTCAAAAAAAAAAAAATCATTCTGGAAATTTGTGGACAAACATGGAAGATCAAATACGTACATTTATATTTCTCTGCCTCTCAAAAACTACTAAAATGATAGGAGGAAAATAAAAAATAATACTACTAACAGCTAATGAGATTTTACAAAACTTTGAAAGCTAAAAAAAGATAAATGATTAATAACGAACTTAACTCAGAACAGATGTCAACAAAAAACAAGTCAAGCCGTACTGTCTTGACTTGTACAGGTTTCTGCTTGCCCAGCACAGCACAGCCAAACACTGACACTGGGAAAGCAGCAAGAGAGAGTTGAGGCATTTATTGTAGGGCACCAAGCAAGGAGAATTGAGTAGCTCATGCTTAAGACCTGAACTCCCACATTGCTTACAGGTAAGAGTTTTTAAAGGTGAGGAGGCAGAGGTTATAGGCGACATCGTAAATCACTACATGGAAGCTATATGTTGGTTTGATTTTAAAAGGCTGGACATCTTGAAGTGGTGGGGGCACAGATCACAGGTGGATTCAAAGATTTTCTGATGTTTGATTTGCTAAGGAGGCAAAGCTTTGTCTAAAAATTTGGGATCAGCAGAAAAGAATATTAGCTCTGGCTCAGGGGTGTGATCTCCTCCAGGCCCCTTGGGAAGAAATTTAGAACAAAGAACAGACGTTAGGATTTAGTCTTCAGTTTCCCCTTATCTGTAGACAGGGGCCAAATCATGTTGGACAGTAGATCTGTTTGGAGGGGGATCTGGGTTTCTGGAAAACAACTCAAGGTCATATGTTAATATCTTAAGTTTCTCTAAGGAATAAAACATCTCCTGACTTTTTTTTTGGGCTACTGTTTTAAGCTACTGTTACCTTTTTGTTTATTTAATTGCTTATTTATTTCTCAGCACTAGCTAGGTTCCTGGAATTTTCCTTGAAGGAACTCAATATTTTCCTTTATTTCTATGCTTGGGGGTTGCCCACAGGCCCCTAAGTAGGGTTCCTACTTCATCCTAATACACTCCTCCTTCCCAGAAATCTGAAAATTTCAGAAATTAAAGACAAGATACTTCTAAAAATGATGGTGACATTTGGAACTAAATAAAGGATCATTTTGCCGAAAGTCTGAATAAGGAACGGTTAGAACTCCAACTCTAGATTTTCTCCATCACCAATGTGATGGTTAATTTTAGGTATCAACTTGACTGAATTGAGGGATGCCTAGATGGCTGGTGAAGCATTGTTTCTAGCTGTATCTGTGTGAGGGTGTTTCCAGAGGAGATTGACCTGTGAGTCAGTGGACTGAGAGAGGAAGACCTACTCTTAGTGTGGCAGGCACCATGCAGTCAGCTGAGGGCTAGGCTGGGGCAAACAGGAAAGAAAGGGAATCCTCTCTCTTTGCGCTCTTCCTTCTGGAACAAGACACCTTTTTCCCTCCTGCTTTTGGACATCAGATTGTACCATATTCAGCTTTTAGACACTGGGATTTGCACCAGTGGCTTCCCAGGAACTCTTGGGCTTTTAGCCTCAGACTGGGGGCTACACGCTCTGCTTCCGTGGTTCTGAGGCTACTGGGACTGAGCCACATTACCAGCTTCTCTGGTGCTCTAGCTTGCAAGATGGCCTATTGTAGGACTTCCACCTCTGTGATCATGTGTCAATTCCCTAATAAATTGCCTCTCGTATATAGTATTAGTTATGTGTCTCTGAAGAACTGTAATACAGCTAGGTTGCCATGAGACTCCTCTTTCCTTTCCAGACAGAAGACTACAGATTTAGTTCATGAAGAAAACAAACCAAAAAAACAGCTATGAACCCTTTCCTAGGGGGTTCAAAGGCTTAACCTTATCCTTAGGGTAAAGGCACTGGACTGAAAATGGGAAATAGCGAAGGCTAAATGCTAAATTATGAACCTCTTGCTCCTTTTCCTCCATCACATCGTGATATGTGATTTCTGCCTCCAAGGCAGGAGGTTGGAAAATTCCTCCCCAGAGAAATCAGTTGTCCCAAGAGAAAAACCTACAGATGTCAACTTTAAGGAAGTTATCCAATGACAACAGCCAGGTCCCCATTTTACCACTCTGTGGAAAGGCTGCCAATTGGTGAATAAACAAGCCCTGCTGATGCACAGTGTATAGAAGGTTTCTTTAATGTCTTATTCTTAAATATGAATAGATACTCAAGTGTTCCAAGCATTTGAGTACAGCCTATGGCAAGTAAGATGGAAAACTAAACAATAATCATAAATTAAAAAGTAAGCTCTGAAGAAACAGACAAAGAAAGAAAGAAAAATATTTCAATGGAAACCACAATTAATACTCTCAGATAGATAAGAAAATGTATTGAATCTCTAAATCCAATATAGGAAATAGGTGTTGGGATTAAAAATATTGCATACTTTAAAATACATATATTAATAGAGGCCTGGAAGATAAAGCCGAAGAAATTTCTCAGAAAAGAGAACAAAAAGAACAAGGGATAGAAAAACAGGAAAGAAAAATAATCAAATGAGAAATTGGATTCCACATCCAACTAATAAGAAATACAGAGAGGAATAACAACAAAAAACAATGGAAAATTTGTTATCAATTAAATGACATGATAATTCATGACTCAATAATAATTTCTCCTGAAACATTATTTCTTATTATTCCCCAGGAAGTTCCCACCAAAATGACGGAAGAAGCAAAGAAAGTGGAAGGTATGGGGCCGGGCATGGTGGCTCACACCTGTAATCCTAGTACTTTGGGAGGCTGAGGCAGGCAGATTGCTTGAGCTCAGGAGTTTGAGACCAACCTGGGCAATATGGTGAAACCCCATCACTACCAAAAATACAAAAAATTATCCAGACGTGGTGATGTGTGCCTGTGGTCCTAGTTACTCAGGAGGCTGAGGTTGGAGGATCATTTGAGCCCAGAAGGCAGAGATTGCAGTGATCCAGGATTGCGCCACTGCACTCCAGCCTGGGTGACAGATTGAGACTCCATTTCAAAAAACAAAGTGGAACATATGGAATTCCATAAAAAAAACTCTACCTAGATGAGAGAGAACAGACAGGAATGAAGGCAGAAAGGAAGAAAAAGAAAGGGAGGGAGGGAGGGAAGAAGCAACTGACAGATCACTTCATGTTTATGACCATACTGAGAGAAATATATTCTGTTAAGCAGAATAATGTCCCTCAAAGGTATTTATGTCCTGGCCAGGCATGGTGGCTTACATGTGTAATCCCAGCACTTTGAAAGGCCAACGTGGGAGGATTGTTTAAGGCTAGGAGTTGGTGACTAGCCTGGCCAACATAGTGAGACCCCCATCTCTAACATTAAAAATTTTTTTTTAAAGATTGTATTTCCTTATTAACAGAACCTGTGAATATCTTACTTTATATGGCAAAGGGACTTTGTAGATGTGATTAAGGATCTTGACAGGAGGGGTTTATCTAGGTAGGCACAATATAATCATAAGGGTCCTCATGAGAGGGAGATAGGGAGGTCAGTCTTAGAAAAGGAGATGTGATGACAGAAACAGAGGTCAGAGAGACGTAATTGCTGAAAGGCATCCAGAAGCCAAGGAATGTGGGTAGCTTCAAGAAACTGGAAAAGGCAAGGAAATGGATTCTCCCCTATAGGCTCCGGAAGAAACACAACTTTGCTGACACCTTGATTTTAGCCCAGTGAGACCCATTTTGGACTTCTGACCTCTAAAAGTGTAAGATAATACATTTGTGTTATTTTAAGTAAGTAAGTTTGTGGTAATTGGTTAGAGCAGCAATACACATACAATACACATCTCCAGCAGTGTGTTTGAAGATGAGTTAGTGATGAGTAGTTAGCAGCAATACACACACAATAATACACATCTCCAGCAGTGTTTGAAGATGAGTTAGTGATGAGTAGTTAGCAGCAATACACACACAATAATACACATCTCCAGCAGTGTGTTTGAAGATGAGTTAGTGATGAGTAGTTAGAAAACTAAGCAAATGATAATGACAGAAAACAGGCAATTAATTTTAGAACAATAAAAAAAATACAAGGAATATAATTATTTACATAAAAATTAAATATTGATTTAACCAAAATAATTTTGATGGAACTATATTGGAGGATGTGAGATCAGGAAGTCTGTGTAAATGTGTATGTTGGGAGGTTAGTGCAGTTATGAGTAACAAATTCTCATTTTACATCTATAACAATAGAAAATGTCTATGACTTTAAAAATCAAGAAATGGCAGTATATGATTTAAAAATATTTAATTAGAAAAGAGACACCAATAAGAACACCTAAACAGGTTGAAAATAGTAGCTTCTGGGGAGTGGCATCTGGGGATGGTCAGGTGGGAAGTGTTTATTTTCATGACAAACTTATTATTGGACCCTTTAAATGATATATTTGTATTATTTGATTATAATAAATAAGAATGTAATTGTAAATTACTACACCTTCTGGACAGGGAATAGATTGTAAAGGAGTCAAGGTAGGTACAAATTGCTTAATTAGGATACTACTGCAGTTTACAAAATAAATGATGGAATGCTAGGAGAAGTGTCAGTAGAAATGGACTAGGTGAAGACGTGGACTATTTTGGAGCTAGAAGCAAAAGACAGGAGGCACGGTAAGGGAAAGGTAAAGAATGATTCGTAAGGTTTTTTTTTTTTTTTTTTTTTTTGAGACACAGTCTCACTCTGTCGCCCAGACTGGAGTGTAGTGGCACGATCTTGGCTCACTGCAACCTCTGCCTCCCGGTTTCAGGCAATTCTCCTGCCTCAGCCTCCCAAGTAGCTGGGAGTACAGGCGCCCGCCACCACGCCCAGCTAATTTTTGTATTTTTAGAAGAGACGGGGTTTCACCATATTGGCCAGGCTGGTCTTGAACTCCTGACCTTGTGATCCGCCTGCCTCGGCCTCCCAAAGTGCTAGGATTACAGGCATGAACCACCGCGCCCGGCCGATTCGTAAGTTTTTTAGCTGGAGTTTCTGGCTGCATAGTTGTATCATTACAGAGATAAAGAGGCCTGAGAAAGGAACAAAGTGGAATGGGATAGAATCAAGAAATCTGTTTTGGCTTATTAAATTTGAAATGCCCATCAGACATCCAAATGGAGGTTTGATATATGAGTTTAGACCTCCAGGAAGAGGTCAGGGATGGAGATTTGAATTTGGGAGAAAGTGGTTTATAGGTAGATGGCTTTTAAAAATACAGGAGTATGTTGTATCACCTAGAGAGCCAATGCAGCAAAGAGGCCTGGCCCCAACATTTATAGGTTGTTTAGAGGAGGAAGACCAAATAAGGAGGATGAGAAAGAGGAGGCATGAAGCTGAAAGAAGGCCATTCATTTCTTTGTCTTTGGAAAACTGAAAAAGTATGTGTGGTAGGACCTTTGGTACACTGCCCAGATCCTTGTTCAGGACTAAAGGATTTTCTTCCCTCACTGATGAGGGCTCTAGGCCACGTTCCACTTCAAAAACTGCACTCTGGTTAAAGGGAGCTGCTGCCTCACCCAAGATTAACCCTCCTCTCTGGATTTAATTCAGTGATATCCAAAGACTTCTTGATTCATTGATAGAAACATGACCCTCTAGCCTCAACAGTGACAATTCTGGAGGGCCATCCCAGCTTCTGTACTTCCTGTAAGATTGTCTGAAGATTCTGTTGCTAACGATGCAGCATAATTTATCTCTCTGTAGAATCCTGCCTCCTCACTCCTGACAGTTATTATTCCTAAAGAGCACTCTGCAATAAATATCAGGTGGCAAGTCTTGAATCTCAGTCTGTTTCCCTGTGTTCTGTGAAAGGGCTGTATATGCAAAGCAACCCCCAAATGCTGAAGAAGCCAAGAACCCAAAAATGCAGAAAAATCGAGTTTGTTGGTCTTGGGTGATTCATTAGGGTAACTTACAGAAAGAAGCGTGGTCTTGGGTGGTTGCAAGACAGGTAGATCTCCATACCACTAAACCCAGGGCTAACCCTCTAAACCCAGGGCTTATATCTTGGGGAAAATAGACGTACTCTGGAAGGAATGTTTAGGTGGCTACAGGTGTCACAGCCTATGATTTCTGCAACAGCATCAAGGGTTGTTTTGGAGGAAATTTACAGTGAATAGGTGTTCCTACTTAAAGAGTAATACATCGACTAGACATTTTGGGAGCATTCCTGGACTTGGGGTTAGTCAGAAGTTACATGGCAGATTAGCATTTCAAATAAAGTCACTCTTGTCCCCACACCCTGGATCAGACCTATCGACAGCAACAAGGATACATGCTGTTGTGTGGAATGACTTGTGCTACAGAAGTGACGGAAATTTAACAATAATTTATAACTTCAACAATTGGGAGGGTCATGTGTCCCAGTTTGCTCAGGACAGTCATCTCAAAAAAGTTATTAATAGCATCCCATTCCACTATCAAAAATGTCCCGATTCACATAAATTATATGATCCTGCTACTAATAACTTTGAGTCTTCACCTAGTTCTCATTAAGATACACTACTTAGGTACGAATCACAGCTGCTTCTTACCAGCCCTGTGACAGTGGAAGTTTACTTACACATTCATCTGTGCCTCAGTGCCCTCTATCTCATGGGGTCATTGTAAAGTTAAGTATATCAAATTTTAACTTGGCAGTGATCAACAGGATCTCAGAAGTATGTTCTTACTTTGGTAACTTACTTGCTGCCTTATTCCATTTGGGCTGCCATAACAAAAATACCAAAAATGGGTTGACTTATAAACAGTGAACATTTACAGACAGTCCCCAGACTTATGATGGTTTGACCTATATGACATTCCAACTTTACAACGGTGCAAAAGTGATACACATTAACAATAAACCATACTTCAAATTTTGATTTTTGATTCAAAAATTCTTCATAACTTTATTCTAACATAGGCTTTGTGGTACACGACTTTGCCCAATTGTAGGCTGAGTGTCATGACCATGTTTAAAGTAGTCTAGGATAAGCTATAACGCTCAGTAGGTTAGGTGTATTAAATGCATTTTTGATTTACAATATTTTCAACTTACTGATGGGTTTATTGGGAAATAACCCCATTGTAAGTTGAGGATCATCTGTATTCCTCACAGTTTTGGAAACTAGAAGTCCAAGATCAAGGCTTAGACAGATTTAGTCTCTGATGATAGCCAGTTTCCTCATAGACAGTACCTCTACCTTCACATAGTGAAGGGGGCAAGGCATTTCCTTTGACCTTGTTTTACAAGAGCACTAATCCCATCATTAACTCCATCCCCGTGATGTAATCACCTCCCAAAGGCCCCACTTCTCAGTACCATCACTTTGAGGGTTAGGTTTCAACACATGGATTTGAGGGGGACAAAAATATTCAGACCATAGCATCTGCCTAAGTAAAAAGATATTGTTGCCCATGGGCTAGAAACCTTTCTTTTCCATCATGGCCTGTGGAGGAAGTAATCTAATAGGGCAATAAGCTCTCTACTTTTGAGGCAGCAGCTTTTGGGATAAAAGGACCACTGAGAAGTGGATTTTATTTTGATAGGCAGATTGGGAAAGATGCCGTAGAAGGTCAGTTCTTGGTAGGAAGTTGCTGTGATTGGCATTGCATACAACTAATGACGTCAGCATCTTGATACCAATCCTATTCCTCCAGTTCTTTCCTGGATATGAAAAGCCAGGACCTAGACCCTTCTGAGCAGTGGTCTAAAAGACACCATTACCATCTCTTCTGCCATATCTATCCAGAGGGAAGACATGTCCAGATAGCAGGAATCTTCTTCGGGAGTATAAAAACAAGTGCAGACCATCTAAATGAGAACAAGCAAAGCCAAATTTATTTGAAGCTTACAATAGCAAGGGAGTCAGCCACCATCACTTGCATTTGTCAGAGACTCAGTGGCAGGCAGAGAGTGGAAAAGCTTTAGAGTGGAAAAAAAGGGAAAGCTTCAGGTATGCCAGTTCAAGGCTGTTGGCATGGAGAAGCTGCAGGTGGGCTAATTAAAAGCAGGGCATCCTGTGTAATTATTTAGGGATGGGTAGATATTTGGCTTTCTCTAGCTGGCTTTGAGTTGGAATCCCAGACAAAAATTAGAGAAGCTATCAGTTATTAATCACATCCTGGTCATTTGGGGTAGATGGCTACAAGGGTTATTGCTTGGCTTCCTGGACTGGTTGCTACATTTAGTAATCTGATTTCTTGGACTGGTTACTGGACACAGCAAGTTGCCTTCCTGGACTGGTTGTTGAAGATTATAGGTTAGTGTTCTATTTGTATATATTGTCTGGCCATTGTCTCTTTGAATTCAGTCTCCCAGGATAGAGGAGTAGGGAGGAAATAAGATAGGGATAAGGTGACCAGGTGATTAAGGCAAGTAAACTCCTATCAATACTTCAATAGTGCTGTTGTCAGAGGCGTTTGAACCAGAGTGACTCCAACTTGAACAGGTGCTGGGTAGAGTGAGGCTGAGACCTACTGAGCTACATTCCCAGGAGGTTAGGCATTCTTAGTCACAGAAGATAGGCGGTCCATGCAAGATACTCTGCTGATAAACAGGATGTGGTAAAGAAGACAGGCAAAACTCACCAAAACCAAGATGAAGACAAAAGTGACCTCTGGTCATCCTCACTTCTCATTATACGCGAATTAGAATGCATTAGCGTTCTAAAAGACACTCCCACCAGCACCATGACAGTTTACAAATGCCACGGCAACATCCAGAAGTCATACAGTCTAAAATAAGGTAGAACCCTAAGTTCCAAAAATTGCCTGCCCCCTTCCTTGGAAACTCATGAATAATCCACCCCTTGTTTAACATATAATTAACAAATAACTGGCCGGGCTTGGTGGCTCACGCCTGTAATCCCAGCACGGTGGGAGGCCAAGCCGGGAGGATCACAAGGTCAGGAGATCGAGATCATCCTGGCTAACAAGGTGAAACCCTGTCTCTACTAAAAATACAAAAAAATTAGCCGGGCGTAGCGGCAGGCGCCTGTAGTCCGGCTACTCGGGAGGCTGATGCAGGAGAATGGCGTGAACCCGGGAGGGGGAGATTGCAGTAAACCGAGATCACACCACTGCACACCAGCCTGGGCGACAGAGCGAGCCTCCGTCTCAAAAAAAAAAAAAAAAAAAAAGAACTATAAGTATACTCAGTCCGGCAGCCCAAGCCACTGCTCTGCCTATGGAGTAGCTATTCTTTTGTTTCTTTACTTCTCTAATAAACTTGCTTTCACTTCACTACATGATTGGCAACGCTTTCTGGTAACAGTGCCCAGGTTTCCTCTCTCAAGCTTGCCTTTCTCAGCCCTACATATTCACAGTTAAATAATCCCTTCTCTCCTGTTTGTTTTTTAACTATTGAAAATAGCAAACATCTTAAAACAATTTGTCATCATGTTTTTCCTCTTAAAAAATTGCAAACGTCTTCTGGGCAGGATTCATGTATTATTATCTTGTTTATTCTCTTCCTAGCATTGCATCTGGAACACAGTCTGCTTTCAACACCGTTTGTTGAACTCCAGGGTAGATTACAGGGCTGTGTGTTATAATCTACACTACTTTAACTGAAGTTACTCGTTTACTGGTGACTACATTGTTGTCAAAAATCCACAGATGTGGCTGGGTGTGGTAGCTCATGCCTGTAATCCCAACACTTTGGGAGGCCGAGGTGGGCGGATCAGGAGGTCAAGAGATCAAGACCATCCTGGCCAACACAGTGAAACCCGGTCTCTACTAAAAATACAAAAATTAGCTGGACGTGGTGGTGCATGCCTGTAGTCTCAGCTACTTGGGAGGCTGAGGCAGGAGAATGGCTTGAACCTGGGAGGCGGAGGTTGCAGTGAGCCGAGATCACAAGATCATGCCACTGCACTCCAGCCTGGTGACAGAGCAAGACTCCGTCTCAAACACAAACAAACAAACAACAAAAACCCACAGATGTTATAGAATATAAAATTATAAATGACAAATTAAAAAGCTTGAAACAAAACGAGCAGAGCATATAAAAGGAAGTTAATGCTGAAGAAAACGTGAGCCTCTCTGTACACTCAACAAGGCTGCGATTTTTACCATCTTTTTTGCAATGTTGTAGCCCCAATAATGAATCTAAAATGGTACTTGACACAGTTTATATCCTTAAGAATGTATGCATGCACGCACGCGTGAAGAATAAATGAATGAGGGGGTTGTCCCTTTGCACGCACGGAGGTCTAGGGGCTGCAGAGTACCCACAGCCTGGCCACCGCAAGCGCAGCTAAAATCTAGGGGTTGTCGCAGGCACAGGCTCCTCCTTCGGTGGGTGGGGCGGAGGCGCGCACTTTCCCTACGCCCCACTGCTAGGATGTGAGGCCACCACTCCTTCGCCGCCGCCGCCGCCACCGCCGCCGCCGCGTCGAGTGCAAGGGCTTCTGGGAGCCGAGCCTCGGGGTCTCGGAGAAGGGGCGCAGGTGGCCGCCATCTTGGATTGCAAACTGGGTCGCTAGGCTTCACGCCAGGGGCGGAGTGGCGGCCCTTCTGTTACCCGCCACACACGTCGCCGCTGGGACTGGGAAATCAGGGCATCGGAGAGTGCCACATTAATGGGTAAGTTGGAGTGAACACGGGCTAGGTTGGGGGAGCCTCGGGTTTCGTCCCTTTGGGAACTACTAGTTCTGGGGCCATAGTTTTTATTTACCCCTTCCTTTGCAAAGGTCTCTGGAACCTGGCGGTGCCGGGTGTTTCTCATGTTTTCCCCAGGGCGACAGCGGTCGCGGGGGCGTGGCAGCCGGACCATTCTCTTGCGGACGCGAAGGCGTGGTGAGTTCAGATTCTTTCAGCAGGTCCTCAGAAGGAGTGATGGGCAACCGGTCTCGTCTTCGCCTCCCCGCCTCACCGTTTCCCGGTAGTTCTTTTCAGTTAATGGAATTGCCAAATGTTGCCACTCATACCTGGTACCCAGCGGTTGTGTCCAGCAGCTTATGGAAATTCCACAGTGTCCAAAGAAGAGACGGGTTCCATCCCGGGGGCCTCCTAGCCTCGCCCTCTCACTCCGCCAGCTGCCCTCCTCCACCTGCGTGCAGGTGCCTCTAGTGCTCATTCCCGACGACAAGGCAAGCCTGGGTTCCACGCTTCTAATAGTCGGTCAGCTCCGTTCTAAGATGAAAACTTAGTTTTTCATCGATAATGCATAGGAGATGGAAGTATTTGAAAGCTGTGAAATGACAGTGATACACCTAAAGAATGTAACACTGGCGGCGGGAGCGGTGGCTCACGCCTGTAATCCCAGCACTTTGGGAGGCCGAGGCGGGCGGATCACGAGGTCAGGAGATCGAGACCATCCTGGCTAACATGGTGAAACCTCGTTCTACCAAAAATACAAAAAAAAAAAAAAAAAAAAAAAAAAAAAAAAATTTGCCTGGCGTGGTGGTGGGCGCCTGTGGTCCCAGCTACTCAGGAGGCTGAGGCAGGAGAATGGCGTGAACCCGGGAGGCGGAGCTTACAGTGAGCCGAGATCTCGCTGTTGCACTCCAGCCTGGGCGACAGAGCAAGACTCTGTCTCAAAAAACCAAAAACGAACAAAAAAAAGAATATGACACTGGCATTTACTTTTGAGCTTTTTGGACACGTTTTTTTAAAAAAGACAAAACCACTAATGATTTATCTCTCAATTACAACACCCAATAATGACTCATAATCTGTAGGAAAGTGGCTTTCTTGGTAGGTCAGGAACAACTCTGTCTCTCTGACCTAAGTATTGCTTGTTTGGTTATAAGGGCTCTCTAGTTGGCACTTTCCCCACTTTGTGCAGTCTTTTACTTTCTCTAATGAGGCGCCCAGCCCCATGGAAATGAAGGCTTTACTGGCATGAGAAATAATGTCGTTTGATATTAAAGAAAGAAAATCGTAAGTTCAGATTCTAGTTATTTGCTCAACTTAAACATGGTTTTTCTAAGAGCCGTTGAAAGCTTATGAATGAAAAAAAATTCCTGTGTTCTGTAGCTTTAAAGTGCCTGAATAACATTTCTTATATTTAAGTTTTTTTTTTTTTTTTTTTTTTTTTGAGACAGAGTCTTGCTCTGTCGCCCAGGCTGGGGTGCAGTGGCCGGATCTCAGCTCACTGCAAGCTCCGCCTCCCGGGTTTAGACCATTCTCCTGCCTCAGCCTCCCGAGTAGCTGGGACTACAGACGCCCGCCACCTCGCCCGGCTAGTTTTTTGTATTTTTTAGTAGAGACGGGGTTTCACCGTGTTAGCCAGGATGGTCTCGATCTCCTGACCTCGTGATCCGCCCGTCTCGGCCTCCCAAAGTGCTGGGATTACAGGCTTGAGCCACCGCGCCCGGCCATATTTAAGTTTTATGAGACCTCAACCTTTGAAGTGCAGCCTTTAAATTTATTTTTCAGTGAAAGAAACAATCCCCTTGGGTGGGGCCCCTTTAGAGATAATTTCCCTTGATTTATTGTCCCCTTTAAATCAACTGCAGTGAGGATGGATGCAGGTGTTAAATCTGAAGCCGGAAGTCAGTACTATTGAAGAAAAAGGAACAAGTGATATATGAGTTGTCGGGGCTATATTTTATTTGGCTAAAATTTATGCTGAACAGGTTACAATGTGGTTGCTTGGATTAATGCTATCATAAGTAGCGCCTTTGTGTGTGTGTGTGGGAGGGCACAAGATGATCCAGTCAGATGTGGTAAGAAAATATTAGAACTTATATTTGTTTACCTTTTCAAACTTTCATTAAAAATTTCTATTTTTTGTGAATTTTATGCTAGAGTAGTATATTAGAATAGTAATGCATGTATAGAAATAAATATGTTGAGGATGAATGCACAAATACATTTTACATATGTAGGATGTGTGATTAAAAATGTTTACAGCCAGTGGCCTAGAATATGCTACATATATAGGTGATAAACATTTTAAGAATTTTATTTCCATGAGCATTTTATTTTACTTAAATATTTTATACGTATTGTATAATTCAACAACTAATACTGTGGTCAGTTTGCTCTGTAATGAACTCTGATCTCTTTCCTTTCAAGAGTCTAGCTTTTTATAGATATAAAATAGAGAATAATACCAAACATTGTTATTAGTAAAGATATGTTGAGCAGTTCCCTCCCTTTTTTTTTTTTGAGACGGAGTCTCGCTGTGTCGCTCAGGCTGGAGTGCAGTGGCATGATCTCGACTCACTGCAAGTTCCGCCTGCCGGGGTTCATGCCAATCTCCTGCCTCAGCCTCCCAAGTATCTGGGACTACAGGCGCCTGCCACCACGCCTGGCTAATTTTTTTAATTTTTAGTAGAGACAGGGTTTTCACCGTGTTAGCCAGAATGGTCTCAATCTCCTGATCTTGTGATCCACCTGTCTCGGCCTCCCAAAGTGCTGGGATTACAGGCGTGAGCCACCGTGCCTGGCCTTTTTTTTTTTTTTTTTTTTTTTTTTGGCGCGATCTTGGCTCACTGCAACCTCTGCCTCCTGAGTTCAAGCGATTCTCCTGCCTCAGCCTCCCAAGTAGCTGGGATTACAGGCTCCTACCACCATGCCCAGCTGATTTTTGTATTTTCAGTAGAGACGGGGTTTCACTATATTGGCCAGGCTGGTCTTGAACTCCTGACTTCAAGTGATCGACTCTCCTTGGCCTCCTAAAGTGCTAGGATTATAGGCCTGAGCTACCCTGCCTGGCCATATTGAGCAGTTACTAATGATAACTATTTGTAGGTGCACATAGTATTGCTGAATCCATTAAATATTTTAAAGAAGGAATTTTGGCAGATTAATCATGCATTTCTTTTCAATCATTCTCAAGGCCTCAGCCCCTTCTTTTCTACCTTGAGCTCCACCAGTAGTGAGATTTGTCTCACTATCTTTACCAGTGACATAATTACCACATCTGATGCCTGATATGGTACTTAGATTATTACAGGCACTTTTATTTTCTGGATGAATCAATGAATGAATAAACCGAGTGGCCTGTTATCAGTGGTACTACATCTTAAATATTCCTTTATCTTTTGAACTCCTTTCCTTTGCAGGACTTTTATATTTTTCCTTATTCTTCTACTTTTCTGACCTTCTTTTTGGTTTCTTTTGCTCTTGCCTTTTTCCACTAAAATATAATTGTCCCCAAGGTTTCTCCTTTGGTCATCCTTCTTCTGTAGCTCTACATGATACTGAATGATCACTCCAGATCCCTGTCCTGAGTTCTGATCCATATTTTCAACCATCTATAGATCAGTGCCTCCTACATGTGCACCAAGTACTATACATTTAACATGTTTAAAACCGGAGTCACTATACGCCTATTAGAATGGCTATGACTAACAACAGCAACAACAAAACCCCTTGCATTATCAAGTGGAGACAGGATGCAAAGCAACTGGAACTCTCATGCATTGCTGATGGGAATGCAAGATGGAATACTCACTTTGGAAAGAAGTTTGGCAGTTTCTTATGAAGTGAAACATAAACTTGCTGTATTATCGATCAGTTCTACTCCTAGATAGTTACTGAGTGAAATGAAAACTTATGTTTACACAAACACCTTTACATGAATGTATGTAGCAAATTTATTCATAACCTCCAAAAACTGGAAACCACCCAGATGTTCTTTAACTGGAAAACTGATAAACCGTGATATGTCCCTACCGTGGAATAATAGCAATAAGAAAGGAGAGTTGATAGATGCCAACAATGTGGATGACTGAAATACCGCGCTAAATGAAAGAAGCCAGATTTATTTTGTTGGTTTTGTTGTTGTTGTTTATTTTACCTTTTAGGCTCAGGGTCACATGTGCAAATTTGTTATATAGGTAAACTCACGTCATGGGCGTTTTACAGATTATTTTGTCACCCAGGTACTAAACCTAGTACCCAATAGTTATTTTTTTCTGCTTCTCCCCCTCCTCCTACCCTCCACCTTCTGGTAGGCCCCCGGTGTCTGTTGTTCCCTTCTTTGTGTCCATGTGTTCTCATCATTTAGCTCCCACTTATGAGTAAGAACATGTGGTATTTGTTTTTCTGTTCTTGCATTAGTTTGCTAAGGATAATGTCCTCCAGCTCCATTCATGTTCCCACAGGAGACATGATCACATTCTTTTTTGTGGCTGCATAGTATTTCATAGTATTTATGTACCACATTTTCTTTATCCAGTCTGTTATTGATGGGCATTTAGGTTGATTGCATGTCTTTCCTATTGTGAAAACTGCTGCACTGAACATTCGTGTGCATGTGTCTTTATGGTAGAATCATTTATATCCCTCTGGATATATACCCAGTAATGGGATTGCTGGGCCAAATGGTAGTTCTATTTTTAGCTCTTTGAGGAATTACCACACTGCTTTCCACAGTGATTGAACTAATTTACGTTTGTTTTTTGACTTTTTTTCTTTTCTTTTTTGAGGCATGGTCTCACTGTTGCCCAGGCTGGAGTGCAGTGGTGTGATCATGGTCACTGTAGCCTTGACCTTTGGGCTCAAGTGACTCTCCCACCTCAGCCTTTCGAGCAGCTGAGACTATAGTCACGTGCCACCCTGCGTGGATAATGTTTTGATATTTTGTTGAGACTTGGTCTCACTGTGTGGCCCAGGCTGGTCTCGAACTCTTGAGCTCAAGCGATCCTCATGTCTGCACCTCCTGAAGTCCTGGGATTACAGGCATGAGCCACCATACCTGACTCTTTTTGACCTTTTAGTAATAGCCATTCTGACTGGTGTGAGATGGTTTTTCATTCTGGTTTTGATTTGCATTTCTCTAATGATCGGTGATGTTGATCATTTTTTCATATGCTCCTTGGCTGCATGTATGTCCTTTGAAAAGTGTCTGTTCATGTCCTTTGCTCACTTTTTAATGGGGTTGTTTGTATTTTTCTTGTAAATTTGTTTAAGTTTCTTATAGATGTTGGATATTAGTCCTTTATCAGATGCATAGTTTGCAATAATTTCTCCATTCTGTAGGTTGTCTTTTACTCTGTTGATAGATTCTTTTGCTGTGCAGGAGCTCTTAAGTGTAATCAGATCCCGTTTGTCAATTTTTGCTTTTGTTGCAATAGCCCCTTCGTCATGAAATCTCTGACTATTCCTGTGTCCAGAATGGTATTGCCTAGATTATCTTCCAAGGTTTTTATAGTTTTGGGTTTTACATTTAAGTCTTTAATCCATTTCGAGTTGATTTTTGTATATGAAACGGGTCCAGTTTCAATATTCTGCGTGTAGCTAGCCAGTTATCCCAGCACCGTTTATTGAATAGCGAGTCCTTTCCCAATTGCTTGTTTTTGTCAGCTTTGTCAAAGATCAGATGGTTGTAGGTGTGTGGCCTTATTTATGGGCTATTTTGTTTCATTGGTCTATATGTCTGTTTTTGTACCAGTACCCTGCTTTTTTGGTTACTGTAGCCCTGTAGTACAGATTGAAGTCAGGTAATATGATACCTCCAACTTTGTTCTTTTTGCTTAGGTTTGCCTTGGCTATTCAGCCTCTTTTTTGGTTCCATATGAATTTTAAAATAGTTTTTTCTAGTTTTGTGAAGAATGTCATTTGCAATTTGATGGGAATAGCATTGAATCTGTAAATTGCTTTGGCCAATATGGCCATTTTCACGATACTGATTCTTCTTGTCCATGAGCATGGAATAATTTTCCATTCATTTGTGTCATCTCTGATTTCTTTTAGCAGCGTTTTGTAATTCTCACTCTAGAGGTCTTTCACCTCCCTGGCTGGCTATATTATGAGGTGTTCTATACTTTTTCTGAGAAGCCAGATTTAAAAGACTACATGCTGTATGATTCCATTTTTCTGAAGTTCAGGAAAAGGCAGGACTGTAGGGATGAAGAATTCAGTTTTTACCAGATGTTAAGGGTCAGGGAGGGCTAATAGGAGCAACGTGAGGGAGTTTTTGGGGGTAACAACTGTTCTGTATCTTGATTGTGATAGTTACATGCCTATACATTTGTTAAATTCATAGAACTGTATACCAAAAGAGTGATTTTTACTAAATATAAATTTTAAAATAAACTTAAAATAACAGAATTCATTATTCTTGTCTCAGAAAAAAGCCGATATGTAAACAGAGCAACCACTACTCTGATCCTCCATCTGTATTCTCTGTCTTAGGTTATCTTGCCATACTACTCAAATGGCTCAGTTAAAAACCATGGAGTCATCCTAAACTCCTTTTTCTTCCTAACCAGATATCTGTTACATTCATATGGCCTCTAATTTTTACTGAATCACTTTCAGAAATGTTTCTGTAATCCAACCTGTCTTCTGTGTTTTCATTGTAGTAACTTGTTTAGTTCATGCCTTCAGCATCTCTCCTGTCTCTCTCTTAACTATGTAAAAGAACCTTTTCCTTCATTTCTTCAATTCTGTTCCTTAGGATCAAGTCCAAATTTCACAGCTGCATTATAGGAACCATATGGACTCTAACCTACCTTTACAGCTTTATGTTCTCCCATGCATCCTCATTTTGGACACACTCAATCTCTTACTGTTCTTGGTTATGCAAGGCTTCTTCAAAAACTTTGCCTTTGCATATGTTCCTTCTGCTTGAAATGCTTGATTCTTCCCATTTCTCTTTCCTGCTTTTCCTTTAAGATAGGATACCCATGAAGCTTTCAGAAGTCCCTAAGGCACAATTAGTTGCCATATCTTCACTGCTCCCACAAGACTTAAAGCATATATTTTAGTGTACTTTACTGCTTACAATAACATTTGCCAATTCATTAGTCTGTCTCTTCAGTAACAGGGATGGCAGACAGATGCCAGCCTTTCCTTCTCTTCTGTTTACTTCATAAGCTAATTGGTCACAATATTGTCGCTGGTTAGACATGGATATGTCCTCTGAATTTAACAGAATAACATACTGGGTACTCACTATCTAATGTTAAACTGAAGTTGGCACCCTGCTTTAGGCTGATTTTTTTGTGTGTGTGATGTATACATCCAGAATAGATTATAATATCAGTATTTTAATATTTCTATAAGATAATATCAAGATATCAATACTGTTACATTGTTAAAAAGTTTATAATTCACTTTCTAAAAGTAAAACTAGCACATATATTTCAAATATGAAATATATTTGCATGTATTCTATGTATTTATAAAATATGTATAAAAATGTTAATGTTTTAAAATACATTTGCAATAAAACTACTTAAAAATAAAGTATACATGTATTTTAGTATTTCAAAAGAACTAATTATACTGGAGTACTAAAAACTGATATTGTAGTCATAATTCAAGTCCTGACCCTTGTGGCCATAGCTCTTAAGGCAGTGCCTTCAGTAAGAAGCCAGACCCCAATAAATATTTGAGATGTGCTTACTGGAGCCTAATATCATATTCCATTAAAAATAAGACACTTCAATGCTGGTTATTTCTTGATCTAGCCAGAAACTGTAATTTAGAAGACTTTTTTTTTTTTTTTTACCAAATAATTCATGATTATTTCCTGATGGTAATTATGTTTCAGAAAGGTTAAAACACTGCGGGGGCTAGGGAGACAGGAAAGGTTGTGGCATCTTAGAATCAATGAGATAGGGTAAACTTTGTCTTCGTTTATTCCAAAATTGTTTAAGATATTATTTCTCAAATATGTGGTCATTTTGCTCTAATCTTGATGTGGAATTAAGGGAAAGTATTCTTTGTACATAATTTTCAGAATGGGTTTTGTTAGCCTGTTAATCATTGAGCCTGAATTTAGTTGCTAGATTAAGTGTCTCCTGTTGTTTTAAGAGAGTGAGTTATCAGTGTCTGTTTTCTTTTCTCCTTCCTTTAAGATGCCATGGCTAGTCCAGGGAAAGATAACTATAGAATGAAAAGTTACAAGAATAAAGCCCTGAATCCTCAAGAGATGCGTAGACGAAGAGAAGAAGAGGGAATACAGCTTAGAAAACAAAAAAGGGAAGAACAGGTAGGTGTTTTTAGCTATTTAATTTTGTTTTTTAAAAGTTTAATTATTTGCTAATTATTGGATAATTTAAAATGGAAATGTTTTAAGAAATTGAATATAGCTAACTCTATTATTTATTAGACTCCAGGCATCATAATTGTAAATTTGTGAAACAGAACTCTGTGCTACTTTTAGTCCTGGGAGAAATGGATTTTCTGTTTTATTGATAAACCTGCTGTGTTAATTATATTTTTACCTCACTGCTAATACATTTTTCCCCTTGCTCTATTTAGATCACTTCCATTTGTCATTATAAAATTTGCCCCCTAAAGAAACATTATATATTATTTGCTGCTTTGTAGTTTTCACAATTCTTGCCCATAAGTAAATTATTGTCATCTTCCCATGCTACTCATACTGTTCCCCCATTGTCTTATTAGCCAGATCTCTGCTTATACTTTGCATATGTGACATAAAGAATGTAAAATCATTTAAGAGAGTATATCTCAACATTTTTTATTCCAAGGTGTACTTAAATGTAGAAGTATTTATAAATAAGTAAAAGAACTGGTTCTCACACATATGAGTTAAAACTGATGTGTGAAAAGGACTAGCAGTGAAGAAAGTAGAAAAGGCCTATTCTATTCTGTAAGTAGAGATGGGGTCCTGCTATGTTGCCCAGACTGGTATTGAACTCCTCGCCTCAAGCAACATTCCTGCCTGTGCCTCTCAAAGTGCTAGGATTACAGGCATGTAATAGGCAAGACCTATTTCAGAAATATGATTGTGATTTCTCATCTCCCTATCTGCAGCATCTAACACAGTCCTTCATGCATTATAGTAGGTACTAAAAAAATCGTGTTGAATAAATGATTAGAAGGAGGATTGTTTACATATTAAATAGGAACAGGCTGGGAGCGCTGACTCACCCCTGCAATCTCAGCACCTTGGGAGGCTGAGGCAGGCAGATCACGAGGTCAGGAGATGAGACTGTCCTGGCTAACATGGTGAAACCCCGTCTCTACTAAAAATACAAAAAAATTAGCCAGACATGGTGGCGGGCACCTGTAGTCCCAGCTACTCAGGAGGCTGAGGCAGGAGATTGGTGTGAATCCGGGAGGCAGAGTTTGCAGTGAGCTGAGATCGTGCCACTGCATTCCAGCCTGGGTGACAGAGTGAGACTCCATCTCAAAAAAAAAAAAACCCTGATATTTATTTAGCTATCAAAAACAATATAATCAGATTTTGTTTTCCTCAAATTTTGATTTAGGAAATGTAGAGTCATTCCTTGGTTCCAGGATTCTCTGCGGATATCAAAATTCACTGATGCTCAGGTCCTTTATGTAAAGTGGCATGGTATTTGCATATTACCTGCACACATCCTCTTGTATTTTTTAAGTCATCTCCAGATTACTTATAATATCTAATACAGTGTAAATGCTGTGTAGTTGAGTTGTTATACTGTATTGTTTAAAAATACGTATTACTGTCGGGCTCAGTGGCTTATGCCTGTGATCCCAGCACTTTGGGAGGCCTAGGTGGGCGGGTCACCTGAGGTCAGGAGTTTGAGACCAGCTTGACCAACATGGTGAAACCCTGTCTCTACTAAAAATACAAAAATTAGCCAGGCATGGTGAGCGCATGCCTGTAATCCCAGCTACTCAGGTGGTTGAGGCAGGAGGATTGCTTGAACCCAGGAGGTGGAGGTTGCAGTGAGCTGAGATTGTGCCACTGCACTGGCAACAGAGCGAGACTCCATCTCAAAAAATAAAATAAAAATAAAGTAAAATAAAATATGTATTTTTTTTATTTTCGTATTTTTGTTGTTGTTGATTTTTAAGAGATGGGGACTTGCTGTGTTGCCCAGGTTGCCCTCCAATTCCTGGGCTTGTTCAGTCCTCCCACCTCAGCTTCTCAAGTAACTGAGACCAGACACATGTGCTGCCATGTTTGGCTTATTATTTTTTATTCTTCTTATTATTTTTGATCCAGGTTGGTTGAATCTGGAAACGTGGAACTCACAGATATGGAGGGTCAACCGTACCTATAAATCTCCCTTAGTGAACTCACCGTGTTTCTTTCTTCTTTTTTTCTGCTTCATTTTTATCTGCTCCTGAATTAATAAGCATAGGACTGTTATTCCTAAGAATTGTTTTCTATTCCTTGTTAATCAGATATACTAAAGCAGTTAATGTATCAGATGTTATCTTTCCTGTGTAACAGATGTGCTTTTTAAGTTTTCTTGCAAAAATTCTTAGATACCTCATAATCCAGTGTGGAAATATGTGCTTTTTAAAGTGCTATAGAATGACTATGTGTATTCCATTTACAAGCTTACTGTTGGTAAAAGATCTGAGATTTAAGTGATGTGAAGTAGTCTGTGCAGCCAAAAGCTAGCCCGGAAATTCTGACTTCTCATAAATACCTTACTTCCTAGTGTAATGATTGGGAAATACTCAAATATTCAGAATTTTAAGTTATAAAATTGATAGGGTTTTTTGGTCCACTCAAATGAAAATATGGAATTCTATGGCAATTGAATGTTTTATGGAAAGCTCAATGTGTAAACTGATTTCTCTTTATTACAGTTGTTCAAACGCAGAAATGTCTCTTTGCCCAGAAATGATGAATCTATGCTTGAAAGTCCTATACAGGATCCAGATATTAGTTCCACTGTACCCATTCCAGAGGTATATTTTACAAAAATATATTTCAAATTATACCTCAATAATTTTAGCAATAGTATATATAATAAATATTTATGCATGCAAAATTATTCATGTAAAATGTTTACATGTTAATTATATTTTTGTGTGTGTGTTTTAGGAAGAAGTTGTTACTACAGATATGGTTCAGATGATTTTTTCTAATAATGCTGATCAACAGCTAACAGCAACACAGAAATTTAGAAAGCTGCTTTCTAAAGGCAAGAATTATTTTCAGTATGCTTATTTGATATTACAGGATTTTGTAGTAGAGGTTTATTTTATTGTTTTTTTTTTTAATTTTAAAATACCTTTCTTTGCTAGACACAGGTGTTATATTCTCTGTAAAATATATTGTAAAGTAACATCCATTTTTGAATATGATGTTACCAAAGTAACATATGTTGACTCTAGAAAAATTGTAAAAATATAAAAGCAGTTAAAGAGGCAAATATAAAGAGACTAATCCTGCTGCCAAGAAATAAGGTTAGAGATATATATTTTTTAATTCTTGTAGAAATATTTTTCAGACATGATTTTTTAAATGGTACCATAACATAGAGTATGAACATAAAATGATGTAATCAGGCATTTAAATTTTTCTCAATTTTAGATTACCATAAACATGCTACAATAATTGTTAAGCAATATAAATTTCCTTAATATTCATTCATAAAAGTGAAGTAGGGGGTCAAAGGGAATAAACTGTATTAATTTACACTCCCATCTTCAGTTTGTACAAGCATTCATTTCACTATTTTTACCAACATTCACAATTCTCTTTTTCTTTTTTTTTTGAGACAACATCTCACTCCCATCACCCAGACTGGAGTGCAGTAGTGGAATCACAGCTCACTACAGCCTCTACTTTCCAGGCTCAGGTGATTTTCCCACGTCAGCTTCCTGAGTAGCTGGGATGACAGGCATACATCACCACGTGCAGCTAAATTTTTTGTATTTTTAGTAGAGTCAGGGTTTTGTCATACTGCCCAGGCTGGTCTCAATTTCCTGGGCTCAAGTTATCCTCCCACCTTGGCCTGCCAAAATTCTGTGATTACAGGTGTGAGCCACCATGCCTGGCCTCACAGTTATCTTTAGGAAAAAAATGCTTATATAATAGTAATTCATTATTTGGCTTTTTTTTTTTTTTTTGTAATTCGGTGGAATATTTTGCCTTATTTATTGGTTCTTTATAATACATAATTGCCTTTTTATGTTATTTGACCAATTTTATATTGAGTTAATAAGAATTCATTTAAGTAAAAATTTAAATCTTTGTCTTGTGTTTCATATATGGAATTTATTGAACTAGTAGTTCTAATTTTATGGGATTTTATATATGAACTGATAAGGTTTTGAAAATGCCCTTAGTTCAACTGCCTTATCATCCTAAGAGAGACAGAGGTTAGTGACACATGAAGAATGAAAGAAATCTTGTGATCAGGTTAGCATAGATTATAAGGCTTTCACTTTTGCTTTTTTACTGTAATTTATGTTCATAAATAAATTTAACTTTCAATTTCTGTTCCTCACATACCTTAGCAATGTCAAGAAACCCTTATGCAATCAAGAATGGCTTCTCTCTTCCTCACAATACTTCATAGTTTTGGTTTTTATAATTGGGATTATTTTCTGAGTCAGATTAATATTGTTAAATTGTTTTTTAATTATATTTCGTCAAGATTTTATTTTGACATGTCATACTGTTAACATAATTTATTTAGATTTATTTAAGAGTTTTAGAGTTTGCCGCCGGTGTTTTTGTAACATTTCCTTATTATTGAATTCTTTATCTTGATTAAATTTTTATTAAAGCATTGCTTGAAGGATTTTCTACCCCTTTCTTACCCCCATTCTAGGAAAATTGCATTGGTACAATTTTTTTTAAGCCTTTATATGTCTAAATACTATATTTCTGATGTCTTTGAGCAAGTTGTCTGGGTATCGAATTCCTTGATCAGAAGATTTTGTCCTCATTTACTCTAATTCCTAAAGGTATTCTGTTTCTGTTAAACTGTACTATCTTTCACAGAGACAATTGTGTTCTCTGTTTCTTCTTTGTAATGGAATTATGCTTGCCTAGTTGGACATACAGCAAGGAGTTAATAGACGTTTTCTTTCACTGATTGATGTGGGTTCCTGCCAAGTCTATCAGCCCTAGAAAAATAATAGATTTACTGTATTTTTATTTGATCTGTCAAAGTAGGAAATATGAGAAAGCAAGCATCTAGAGCCCAGAACTGGAAGCAGAAACCACAGGAAACTTTGCCTCTTTTGCAAGCATTTCTTTATTATAATTAGTGTTCTTACTGTAGACACTAGGAAGATATGAATATGCCCTGGGTACTGCACAGCCTGTCTTAGCTCTAGCTTTTACTCCTCTGACTTAAGTCTGTGACGGTGACCTTTTGTTACATCTTCTACTTATTTCCTTGTCATGGCCACCCTTGTGGATGTAAATCACAAACCATCCTTTTCTTCAATCCCAGTTTTGTAGAAAGTTCTCCAAAGCTTTTTTCTTTTGCTTGACTCTTGCTTAGTTTTCAGTTCTGAAGGAGATGTTCCCCATATACTACTTATTGCCATAATGACTAAAAGTCTTCTCGGTAGCAGTTTATCACTATTATAAGATTATATAGACTATCATCCTGTCAATATAATACTAATAGTAGTTCATGATACCTGTTAGATTAGCTGACAATCCAAGTGCACTTTAATTGCTTTCTTTTAGATGAAGATAAATACAAATGTGTTGCTTTTAATTCACCAGGAAGAAACTATATTTGGGTTCTTATGCGTATGTGTGGGTATATCTCATATCTATATTTACTTTTATATATATAGCTGACAGTCTCAATGCCCACCTCGCCCTACCCGCCAACCACAAAACCCTGTGTTTTCTTCCTTCTCTCTCATCTCTTTCTTTCATAAAGAGCAAGACAAAATTTCTGTCCATTAAATTTAAAACAAAATAGGATAATATATTTATGATTTTCTTTGGAAATAAAGAAAAAACAAGAAAGTGAAGGTGGTAATTGCAATCCTATAATTTTGTTTTGATTTTTTTAAGGTGGAAGGTAAAATGATTAAGAATACTTACTGTTTTATCCTGTCGATGTTTTATAACAGTATAAGTTAGGATCTGGAATTCATTTTTCCATTTTGAAGAATTGGGGCTTTTCATTTAGAACACCCAAACAAAACTTGATGGGTGTAACTTTACTAACTTTGCAGAAATTTTCTAAATTTTGCCCAAGTTTAGAAGAATAGCAAATTTGTATAACAATGAAAAGGAAGAAGGAAGTCTGTTTCTAAGTAAATCTTTCTTAACAATTGAGAGCAAGGTTTCTAGGATTTGAGCTGACTTAAAACTTAATGAAAATATTTTTCTATATCAAAAAGAACGATTTGTACAGATGTTTTATATCCACCATTTGCTTATTCATCCTACTCATTAAACGCAGTATGTTAACATTAATATATGAGTTCTTTATGATCAGTAACACAGTCAAATAGAGGAAGTAAGAAGAAAAGGAAGAATCAGAAGTGGAAATGAGTATTCTTTTTTGCATGACTACATGAATACATAACTCAGTAATATGCAATTTGGCTGGTGGATGCAGGGCAAGGGAAGGAACCATGATGATATAATGAGTTTGATTTTGGGTATGCTGTATTTTGAAAGAAGGTGTGAAAATTCATTTTAAAAGTTGTGAAAATAAAAATACATCTTATAGTCACTTAGGAATATGGTCTGAAATCTAGGAAAGGAGAATTCAGCTAAGAACAACGAAGCTAAGGTTGTTAGGTTTGTGAATTATCACAAATAGTAATAATATCTGGTACTTGAATTAACAAAATAGGTACATTTTCTAAGATGAGAATAAACAGGAATAACACTATCCCAAAGGGGCACCAATAGGGAAGTTACGGAAGAACCACAGAGGTTACGTTTTGCTGAAGCCAAGGTAGAAGAGAGAGTTCTTTATACTTAGATGACCAGTACCTGAAATGTCTTTGTCTGGATTTTATATAAGCTTCCTAGATATTTTATGATTCTCAAAAACTGTCTGCATTTCATGAAAATTATCAATAATTGTAGGCAGTCCATTAGCATTTCTGTAAAAAATAATTCCCGGACAAAAAAGAATCTCGTTTGACAGACATTAGGTAAATTGTGGTTGATAATGAAGGAGATATGCTTAGAAATTGAGGGTAGTACTGTAAAGAATTAGTGGCAACTTTATTCCTCAGTTGGTATTTTGAGTTTTGGACAGAAATAATCAGTGTTTTGAAGGTGTCCTCAATAGCCTTCAATTTATAAAATTTAAATGTTTATGTAGGAAATATTTTTAAAATTTCTTGCAGTGAATGAGAAAGTGGAATTTGCAAAATGTACAAAAAAGGTTATACTCTGGAGAAAATTTGACTTCAATTACATCTAGCTAAGGGTTTTAATCTTGGGTCAGGGAAGCCTAGGAAAGAGTTATTTTATGTGCCCTGTTAATGGACACAGGGACCAGATTGTTTTCTTTTTGTGTATTTGTAATAACTTAAGTCTTTTTAAATTTTTAGAACCTAATCCACCAATAGATCAAGTTATACAGAAACCAGGAGTTGTACAGAGATTTGTGAAATTTCTTGAAAGAAATGAAAATTGCACTTTACAAGTGAGTCTAAAGTTTTCTTTCTTAATTTTTCTCTAGAAATGACATGTTAAAGTTTCTAGTGAAAGCAACTTCTGCAGTATTGACTCTATTGTAAGCATTAAGTAAATACTTGGTAATTAAAAGAAAAGGTAGTGCCACCTGTCTTGCCTTGGACATGGTTGCAGTGCTAGTTTTTTCTAGGAATTGTTATTTTATTAAGCAATTTTGGAAAAAGTATATAAAATCATTACTACTGTTAATAAACAATTTATAGTTGTTAACCTTTAATAACTTTTTTGTTTTAGAAAACTTCGGACTAAAATGTTGTTAAATTTATTTTGATTCTTAGCTAGCCAGGGTTCTAACTTTTACCTCTTAAAACACTTTTAGCTGATTGATTAGTTCTTTTTTTCAAAACAGAATAAATTAGTATTTAGTGTTATCTAGTAGAAATGTGATCAGAGTTAAGTTTGTCATAAAGAACATGGGTTCTCAACCATGATATAGTTACAATTTTAAGATGTCTTCCAAATAATTTGCTACTAATGGTAATTTACTGAAGTTTGTGAATATTTTAATGTTAAAAAAAGATTGGTTTTCCTGACATTCATTGCTATGTATTTTCTTAAGTCAGAGTACAGGTTGGAATTTTATCTGTGTATCAGGAATTGCACAAGACATACATCTAACTTATAAATGCTATTGTCAATAATGGAGGACTGTTACTTCAGTAACAATTATTGAATTTAAGACTTAAGAGTAGTGGTCTACCTAGCTGAATAATTTGGGAAAGATCCTCACATTTTAGGTATAAGCAAAGGAATGTATTGCATGTATGAATGTGAAAAATTGTTGAGAATGTTTACAATAAGAGTCTCTAAGAGGCTACTTTAGTCGTGTTACAGTTTTATTGTCAATTATTTTGAACTAGAGATCATGAAATCTGGTTCCATGGCTTTATACAAGCCCTAAGTCCAGACTAAAACCCAGACCTCTTGATACCTATTATTTGGCTTTTTAATTCCAATTGAATGAAAGAAGAAATGATTGAATGTGAATAAGTAAAGTTATTGAGAACTAGTTTGAGCCACGCATCATGTAAGATATTGTAGTTCCAAAATTCAGATGTCCTGTCCAGAGAAATTCCTCACTTTCTCCTGGGAAAGACAGACATAAAAAAGATCTGTGGTAACGTCATGTCCTTAGTGCTCTAACAGAGCTATAAACAACGTACTCTGGGGATACAGAACATAGCAACTTACTCTGTTTAGGGGAAGTTTAAGTTTAAGACTTCACAAAGGTAGTGTTGCAGGACTAGTCTTGAGGATGAAGGAGCCTTTGGCAGACTGAAAAGAGGAAAATTAATACTAGGTTTAGAAGATAGCATGTGTAGACAGCACAGTGTGGGAAGATTTGCTGGGCATGGTGGTTCACACCTGTAATCCCAGCACTTTGGGAAGCTGAAGAGGGAGGACCTCTTGAACCCAGGAGTTTGAGACCAGCCTGGGAAAATAGTGAGACCTCATCTCTACAAAAATAATAAAAGTTAGCTGACTGTGGTGGCATGCACCTGTAGTCTCATCTACTTGGGAGACTGAAGTGAGAGTATAACTTGAGCCCAGACGTTTGAGGTTACAGTGAGCTGTGATCACACCACTGCACTCCAGCCTGGGCCCTGTCTCTAAATAAACAAACACACACACACACACAGAAGTTAAACATTTATTAATCACTGTAATTAAAAACTATAGAAATTCAACAGTGTGGTCTTGGGACAGCTACATGTTGTGCCATGTTACCCAAGCACATGTGAAGCATGTTAGTTCATATGATTGGTCCATCTAACTAACAGATCTCACACTGGGGGCCTACAAACAAGTTTTGTTGGCCTGCGCATGTTTTAAAACGTGAATTAGATATTAAACGTTAAAAAATTGGGGGATTTCAAATGAATATCCAGGTTTTTGGCTCCTTTTGACAAATCAGAGGTGTTGCCATTGTTGTCAGATAGTTAAAATGAAAGGAGGCTGAATAGGCATTCTGTCTCTATTTTCTTTTTTTAACTGGAAAGTTTACCTTTTTTTTAAAAATTGTAGCCATACGCTCTAGGTTTTCACAGTTGACACTTGCTTATCACTCGTTTTATGTTTAATTGGTTGCTGGTAGGCTTCTGACTTTACCAGTCTCCACTAAGGCTTTCTGGGGGATACTAGGGGCAAGTTTGTAGAGTAACCTTTTAGTTGTCCACTAGTTTATTTCATTATCTACAATTGGTTAGAACTATGGTCTCCATTATTTTTAAATATAAATTCCCTTTAAAATTTGTTCTTAGTCCTAAACGTAAAAGTAACTGTACTTTTTAGTATTTCAGTAATGCCTTTGGGTACATTTTTTGTTACTTATAATGACATCTACATTTATGTGAAATATTAAAAAAAATTTTTTCATGGTTAATTTTATATGTCAAATATGTGAAATATTTTTTAAGCTATAATCGCTGCTTAGTTTGCCTTTGGATTTGTGGGTTGCTTTCAGTAATTCACTAGTTCATTGTTTTGGAGCCATGAATTTTCTCAGTTGCTTTTATTTTAAATCCATAATGTATATATATATTCAGATTTTAATTGAGTTGATATGAGTAACTTCTCAGAGACTCTGCAGCTTAAAAAAATACCAGAAGTCCCAGCACTGGCTCTGTTAATAATGAAAGCTTGATGTTGGACGGATACCTAAATCTCTCAACTTCTAATTTTTTTGTTTCTTAAATAAGTAGAAAGTTACATGATCTGTAGAGAAATAAGTACCTCTTATGATTCTAAGTGTCCTGAACATACTGTTGTTACAAGTAGTGTCTCGTATTTGTTTTTAAACTGCTTGCTTTAGAATGCTTGGCTCTGTAATAATAAAGAGGAGTTTTATGAATTATAAATTCAAAGGTGTTTATATATTGTTGATTTTGTATATTTTCATTACATTTTATCAGTTATCTTTTCTGTAATCAGTGATCTTTGATGACAATTACTTTTTTTCCTAAGAGTTTTTAATCCTTAAATCTGACTTCACGGTGAACCTTATTAAGTCAGTCTTTCACAGTTGTCCTAGCAGGTCTTTACTCCCTCTCTTTCCTTCTTTGCCTTTCTGGCATTTCTTTGGTTCTTTCCTTTATTTTATCTTTTTTTCTTCTTAGTTTGAAGCTGCATGGGCATTAACTAATATAGCATCTGGAACTTTTCTGCATACCAAGGTAGTGATTGAAACTGGGGCTGTTCCAATTTTTATCAAACTTCTTAATTCTGAACATGAAGATGTTCAAGAGCAGGTACGTTTCTAATTTGTATTGTTATATGCACTAGAATTCAGTTTTCTCTCGAAAGTACCATTTGTAATTACAATGTATAATTCATTTTTGTTTCTAATTGCTGTATATTGCATTAAATTACAGTAGTGCTTTTGGTGTTAAGTTAGAAGGGAGGAAGAATGAACAGTTCCAGACATAATCCTGGGTTCTCTATAAATGTGATTGCAGCTAGCATAGGAATTACTATTCCTGTTTATAAAAGTGCATACTGAGGCTGGGCATGGTGGCTCATGTCTATATTCTCAGCACTTGGGAAAGCTGAGGCGATCAGATCACTTGAGGCCCGGAGTTCGAGGCCAGCCTGGCCAACATGGCAAAATCCCAGCTCTGCTAAAAATACAAAAATTAGCCAGACATGGTGCCACAGCTCCTCAGGAAGCTGAGGCACAAGAATTCCTTGAGCTTTTGGAGGCAGAGGTTGCAGAGAGCTGAGATCATGCCACTGTACTTCAGCCTGGGTGACAGAGCGAGATTTGTCTCAAAAAAAAAGTGCATACTGAGACTCAAAAGTTAGTAACTTACTTAAAGTCACAATGAATGTCAGAGCTGGGTTTTAAAGCGGGACTGGTTTGACTTCTTGTTCTCTGCGTGTATGTAGATTATTTTGTTGCTTGTTTTAAGAGTATCACATTACTTTGAATAGAACCATTTTTTAATAAATTTAATAAAGTTTTGTTGTAAGAGGGAAAATTTAATTACATATAATTGTACCATCTGAATAAAATCAAGTCATTTGACATTTTTGTTTTGCGTCATTTTTATGTATATGAATCTGTTGATCTACCATTTTATTCATTTCATTTTATATATATATTTTTTCAGTTAACACTAACATTGGGAGCCTTTTCTTATGGCAGTAATTATTCTTCCAAGGAAATTTTACTGATTACTCAATATCTGCTCAGACATGTACCATAATTTGTTATCTATTCCTCAATTGTTGTACACTTGGATTATTTCTAGCTTATTGGTGTTGTTAATAATATGAATATCATTATATGTCATCACTCTTTATGTGCCTTTTGATTATTTTACTAGGAAAAATGACTACCCTGTCAAAAGAAAAATTTTCTTTTTTTTTTTTTTTTTTTTTTGAGACGAAGTCTTGCTCTTGTCCCCCAGGCTGAAGTGCAATGGCACGATCTCGGCTCACTGCAGCCTCCGCTCCCCAGGTTCAAGCAATTTTCCTGCCTCAGGCCTCCCGAGTAGCTGGGATTACAGGCGCCTGCCGCCACGCCCAGCTAATTTTTGTATTTCTAGTAGAGATGGGGTTTCTCCATGTTGGCCAGGCTGGTCTCGAACTCCTGACCTCAGGTGATCCGTCTGCTTACGCCTCCCAAAGTGCTGGGATTACAGTCGTGAGCCACTGTGCCCGGCCAAAAGATAAAATTTTTAAAGCTCTTACTATGTATTTCAAAGTCAGACTCCAAGAATGTTATACCAATTAAGATCTCCACCAACAGAATATTATCCTCCACAAGGTAGAAAATGTCTTTAGTTTAAAGGTTTTTCTTAAAAACAAACAGAAAAATCTTAGGTCTAGAGTAGATGTTAAAAATACTAACTTATATTTTAAACATTGAAATAAAACTTTCCCAATTGAAAAGTAGCATGTCTACTTTTGTACTAACACGAAAAGTTTATGGTGTTAGTACAAAAGTAAATGATAAAATAATATGATAATTTGCATTTGCATAATTTCTTACCTAATTGAAATTTAGTAAATCAGTATGTGTTCTGAGAAACACATTTTCATCATTGTGCATATTCCATGGAGTCTATTTACACAGACCTAGATGGTTTATAGCATGGCCTTTTGCATCCAGTCTACAAACCTATACAGCATGTTACTGTACTAAAAATGCTGTAGGCAGTTTTTCTTTTTTTTGAGACAGAGTCTTGCCGTGTCACTCAGGCTGCAGTGCAGTGACATGATCTGCACTGCAACCACCACCTCCTGGGTTTCAAGCAATTCTTACGCTTCAGTCTCATGAGTAGCTGGGATTACAGGCACCTGCAATCACCCCCAGCTAGTTTTTGTGTTTTTAGTAGAGACGGGGTTTCACCATGTTGGCCAGGCTGGTCGCAAACTCTTGACCTCAAGTGATCTGCCCACCTCACCTCCCAAAGTGCTGGGATTACGGGCATGAGCCACTGCACCTGGCCTACTATAGACTATAGTGGTAAGTATTTGTGTATCTAAAAATACAAAAGGTACAGTAAAGATATGGTGTTACAATGTTTTGAGACTACCATCTTATATGCAGTCTGTTATTGACTAAAATGTTATGCAGTGCATGATTATAATTGGAAAATGTGCTAGATAGATATATTTTGTCTTTCTGTGTAAATTCAGAGTAAACTATGCTCTTTGTTGAACAGTATAGATATTTCACTAGTACGCAAGGAAAACTGTTTTTTTGGAGACAGAGTTTCACTCTGTTGCCCAAGGTGGAGCATGGCTCATTGCAACCTCTGCCTCCTGGGCTCAAGTGATCCTCACACCTTAGCCTCCCAAGTAGCTGAGATGACAGGTGCATGCCACCACACTCAGCTAATTTTTGTCATTTTTTTGGTAGAGACAGGGTTTTACCGTGTTGCCCAGGCTGGGTTTGAACTCCTGGTCTCAAGCGATCTGTCCACCTCAGTTTCCCAAAGTGCTGGAATTACACATGTGAGCCACCCTGCTCAGCTGGAAAACTTTTTAAATGTCCTATCTTTCAATTTGAATAAAAATATTAAATTGCATTTTGAAAGTTTTTCTTCTCTACTTTTTTTTTTAACATGTCACAAACTGTTGCTTTGTTCATTCTGTACTAAAATCTCATTCCTGAAGGAAAGCCTCTAATTTAAAATATTGTTTTAAGATAATTTTTTTTTTTCCTAAGGCTGTTTGGGCACTTGGCAATATTGCTGGTGACAATGCAGAATGCAGAGATTTTGTTTTGAATTGTGAAATACTTCCACCTCTTTTAGAGTAAGTACTTTATCACAATTAAGTATGTATCAAAAACTATATACTCCACTATATTCTACATATGTAATTAAGTTCTTCAGTCATACTTTTAAATTTGTCTCATGGTTATCAGGCCTACAGTAGCTTGAAAGTAGGTAGAACCAAGAGAAATTTTCAAATTGTTATCTGTGTCTTTTATGTTCTCTTAAACCACACTTAACAGTGGTCATTGCTCACTTGATGCTTACTGATATAAATATAAAATAATTATTCTGCAAAAACAAGGATATATAGTAGTTTATAATACAATAAAATTTACATATTGCTATAGCAGGGAATCCTTAATACTTGAACAGATAGTGTATTTAGGATGTCAGTATGTTTTAAATTTTATTAAAAGAACAAAGATTTTAAGATAGAGATTTTTCTTTCAGGATTAGAATTTTACTTAAAGTGATTTATCTAATAGTTTCTCCAACTACTTTATGTATTTTTTTAAAAAAGAAATTACCCTATAATATAAGGTCCTTTATAGAAATGACATAAAAATTTTTGAAAGACAGGTTTATACATATTGTTTATGATTAAGAGGATCTTTATGTAGGATAAATGCCAATGGCAGGTAGTGAAGAAAAATACTAATCAAGGAGATGGTTAGAAGTAAATATTTTACTCTTCATTTCTGCGTGGAGGTACATTCTTCATCCTCTCCAGCTGAGGAATTGAATAGGAAGAATAAATTTCTAGACACTAGTTTTCATAAAACGTTTTACTCTAGCTTTCTGTGGACAAGTTATTTCTTGGCATGATTTCATTTAACCAGTATTAATCGAAGATCTGTGTGCAAACCACTGAACCACTCACTATAATTTCATTTATTATGGGCTTAAAGTTAATGGTCCATATTATTTTAGAATTTAGCTGAGCTATAAAAGAGAGTACTGATTTAGAGTTCAATATTAATCCTTTTGAAGTCTGTACTATTAAAAACATTTCTTAAAGTTTCAATTTGATACTTGTCTCACCTGATTTATGTGGTGTATAAATTAACTGAGCAATTTTTGTTTTTGTTGTTCTGTCTCTATTTCATTTTATTATTTGTTAATATCTCAAGTAGGTAGTGGTTTATGAAGTAGTAAACATTTCTTAGGTCTAATCTCTTTAAGTGTCCTAAGGTGCTTTTTAACCATGATTGCAGAAACCAAACTAAAAAATAAAATGAAGGAAGAATAACCAGTACCCAGCTATGTAGTAATAGTTATAAAAACAATTTCAGGCTGGGCGTGGTGGCTCATGCCTGTAATCCCACCACTTTGGGAGGCCGAGGCGGGTGGATCCCCCGAGGTCAGGAGTTCAAGACCAGCCTGACCAACATGGAGAAAGACCCTGTCTCTACTGAAAATACAAAATTAGCCGGGTGTGGTGGTGCATGCCTGTAATCGAGAGGCTGAGGCAGGAGAATCGCTTGAACCCGGGAGGTGGAGGTTGCACTGAGCTGAGATCGTGCCATTGCACTCCAGCCTTGGCAACAAGAGTGAAACTCCATTTCAGATAATAATAATAATGTAATAATAATAATTTCCAAAAAGGGTATTAGAAAGTTGGAAAGTTTCAGAGTTTCATTATAAAACTTCATCTTAGTTGCAAAGTATTAAAAAAAATAAGAAAGATAGTTAAAAGGAAGTTAAGTTAGATACTCTCACTGGAGTTGGGCAAAAGGAAAAGTTTTCAGCTTAAAAAATGATTATGCATTATTTGTTGTTCACATTGTAATTCATATTTGGTAATGCTTAAATAAATGTAAAACGAATGTGTCATTTTATCTGTTCTGTTTGAGTGATATTTTAATTTATTTTATTAGTATTGATTTGATTCTCAGTAAGTCTTTTCCTACTATAAACTATTCCGATACAACTTTGCTGTAATTTAACTCAACTTTATAATGCAGCATATTTGTACTTTCTCATAATAACTCCATTAACACAAAAAAAGAACAATAATATACAACAGGGGTTGGCCAGCTTTATCTCTTAGGCCAAATCTGGCTTGCTTCACGTTTTTGTAAATTAAGTTTTATCGGAACACAGTCACACCTATTCACTTACTTAATGTCTTTGGTTGCTTTCATGCTGTATCAGCATAGGTGAGTAATAGAAACAAGAAAGAGGGCCTGCAAACCCTAAAAATTTGTCAACTCTTAGCATACAAAATCAGTATAACTATTTTATTTCCAAATCTGTTTTATTTTGGAGAAATCTCACATCTGTTTTTAGGAAAGCCTTTAGAACAGAAACTTTTTTTTTAGTGTGGTAGAATACATGTAACCAGTTTAACCATTTTAAAGTGTACAATTTGGTGGCGTTAAGTAGATTTGCAACATTGTACAACTATCACTACTGTCTAGTTCCCGAATTTTTTTTACCACCTTAAACAGAAACCCAGTACCCCCATTAGCAGTCACATCCTGTTTTGCCATCACCTTGTGCCTTGGAAACTACAAATCTGTTTTCTCTCTCTATGGATTTGCGTATACTGTATATATCACATAAGTGGAATCATACAATATATTACCTTTGTGTCTGGCTTCTTTTACCTTACTGTTTTCAATGTTCATCCATATTATAGTGCATGTATCAGTACTTAGTTCTTTTTGTGGCTGAATTATATTCCGTTTTATGCATGTGCCACATTTTATTCATTCATTAATAGATGAACACTTTGGTGTGTCCACCTTTTGACTACTATAAATAGTGCTCCTATGAACATTCATATACAAGGTTTTGTTTCAGTACTGGTTTTTAATTCTTGTGGGTATATACGTAGAAGTGGAGTTTGCCAGGTAATATAGTAATTCTGTCTTTAATTTTTGGAGACTACTAAACTTTTTCACAGCAGCTATACCATTTTACATTCTGCTAGCAATGTATGAGTGTTGTAATTTCTCTATATCATCACCAACACATATTATCTGTTACTCTGATTTAGATCTTCTTAGTGGGTGTAAGTTGACTTTTTCATTTCCATAAAAGGGTCATTGTCATTTTGATAGGGGCTTCATTTACTTTGTAGATCACTTTAAGCAGTATTGCCATCTTAATAATATTAAGGCTTCCAATTCATGAACTTGAGATATCTTTTGATTAATTAAGCTCTTTCATTTTGACAGTATTTTGTAGATTTTAGTAAACAGGTTTTATACCTCTTTGGTTAAATGTATTCCAAAGTATTTTATTCTTTTTATTCAAATGTAAATGAAATTGTTTTCTTTATTTCTTTTTTGACTTGTTCCTTGGTAGTATATAGAAATACAACTGATTTTTGTGTGTTGATTATTTATTTATGTATTTATTTTATTTATTTTGAGACAGGGTCTTGCTCTGTCACCTAGGCTGGAGTGCAGTGGCGTAATCTTGGCTCACTGCAGCCTATGCCTCCCAGATTCAAGCGATTCTCGTGCCTCAGCTTCCCAAGTAGCTGGTATTACAGTCATGTACAACCACACCTGGCTAATTTTTGTATTTTTAGTAGAGATAGAGTTTCACCATGTTGGCCAGGCTGGTCTTGAACTCCTGGCCTTAAGTGATCCATCCCCCCTTGGCCTCCCAAAGCTCTGGGATTACAAGTGTGAGCCACCACACCCAGCCTGTGTATTGATCTTGTATCCTGCAACTTTGTTGAATTTATTAGCACTAATAGTTTTTTTGTGGATTGTTGTGGATTTCCATATATTAGATCATGTCATCTGTCAATAATGGTAGTTTCATTGCTGAGCATAGTGGCATGTGCCTGTAGTCCCAGATACTTGGGAGGCTGAGTAGGGAGGGTCATTTGAGGTCAGGAGCCTCCTGGGTTCAAGTGGTTCTCATGCCTCAACCCTCCCAAGTAGCTGGGAATACAGGTGTGCACCACCATACCAGGCTGATTTTTGTATTTTTAGTAGAGATGGAGTTTCACCATGTTGGCCATGCTGGTCTTGAGCTCGAATTTGAGGTCAGGGTCATTTGAGGCTGTAGTGCACTATGATCATGCTTGTGAATAGTCACTGCACTCTAGCCTGTGCAACATAGCAAGACCCCATCTCTAAATTTTTTGTTTTTTTACAGATAGTTTCATTTCTTGCTTTCCAATTTGGCTGTGTTAATTCTTTTTGTTGCACAATTGCTTTGGATAGAGCTTCCATTACAGTGTTATTTAGAAGTGACAAAAATGAGTGTCTTTGTCTTCTTATCTCGGAGTAAAAACTATAACTCTTTCACCATTCGGTGTGATATGAGCTATGGTTTTCGATACATGCCCTTTATCCTGTTGAGGTAGTTTCCTTCTATTTCTGGATTTTTTTTTTTTTTTTTTTTTTTTTTTTTGAGACGGAGTCATGCTCTGTTGCCAAGCTAGAGTACAGTGGCACGATCTTGGCTCACTGCAACCTCTGCCTCTTGGGTTCAATTCTCCTGCCTCAACCTCCCAGGTAGCTGGGACTACAAGCGTGCACCACCATGCCCAGCTAATTTTTGTATTTTTAGTAGAGACAGGGTTTGCCCATGTTGGCCAGGATGGTCGTGATTTCCTGACCTCGTGATCCACCTGCCTCGACCTCCCAAAGTGCTGGGATTACAGGTCCAACCTGTTTAGTGTTTTTATCATAAAAGGATGTTGAGCCCTTTTAAATACTTTTTGCATCCAGTTGAAATGATAACTTGTTTTTTAAATTCATTATATTAATATGGTTTATTATTTTGATTGATATTTGTATATTGAACCTTCCTTGCATTCATTGGTTAAATGCCATGTGGTCATAGTATATGCTGCTAAATTCAGTTTCCTAGAATTTTGTTGAGGATTTTTGTATGTATATTCCAAAGAAATATTTTTTCTTTTGTAACTTTTGTTTTGACGTCTTTGGCTTTGGTATCAGGGTAATGCTATCCTCATAGAATTGATGAGGAAGTGTTCTCTTATTTTTTAAAGAAAAATTTTGCAGTTACATAGTAGGTGTGTGTATTTATGGGGTACATGAGATGTTTTGATATAGGCATGCAATGTGAAATAAGCACATCATGAAGAATGGAGTATCTGTGTCCTCAAGCTTTTATCCTTTGAGTTACAAATAATCCAGTTACATTCTTTCCATTATTTTAAGTGTTCTCTTATTTTTTGAAAGAGTTTGAGAATTATTCATTAATGTTTGGTAGAATTCACCAGTGAAGCCATCTGATGCTGGACTTTTCCTTTTTGGGAAATGTTTGATTAGAATTCTATATCTTGTTATAGTTCTATTTAGATTTTCTATTCTTAAGTCGGTTCGGTAGTTTCTGTGTTTCCAAGTGGTTTTTCGTTTCCTGTAGCTTATCTTTCTTGGCTTTTGATGATAATATTCTCATATAATTCTTTCTTGTTGTTGAAATGCTGATAGTAGTGTCTCTACTTTCATTCTTAATTGTAGTAATATGATTATATATGGAGTCTTGCTCTGTTGCGACTGGAGTGCAATGGTATGATCTCGGCTCACTGCACACTTCGCCTCCCGGGTTCAAGTGATTCTTCTGCCTCAGCCTCCCAAGTTGCTGGGATCACAGGTGCACACCACCACGCCTGGCTAATTTTTTTTATTTTTGTAGAGACATGGTTTCACCATGTTGGCCAGGCTGGTCTTGAACTCATGACCTCAGGTGATCGCTTGCCTCAGCCTCCTGAAGTGCTGAGATTACAGGTGTGAGCCACTGCACCCAGCCAAATTGTAGTAATATGAATCATTTTCCTTTTGTCCATCTAGATAAAGGCTTGTTTTTGTTGATTTTTTTTTTTTTTTTGGTCAAAGAACTACCTTTTTGTTTAACTGATTTTCTGTAGTGTTTTTCTATTCTGTATTTTATCTCTGGTCTTAACTTTATTTTCTTCCTTCTGCTAGCTGTAAGTTTCATGTACTCTAATTTTTCTAATTTCTGAAGGTGGAAGGTTATCTTTTTTCATATGGGTGTTAAATTTTTTTCTGAGTATTAATTTCACTACATCCCTTAAGTTTTGGTGTGTGTTTTTATTTTTATTTATCTCAAAGTATTTTCTCTCTGTGTGTGTCTGTGTGTGTGTGTTTTAATTCGCTAGTTATTTAAGAGTATGTTACTCTACTCATAGTTCTGAATTTTCTAATTTTCCCTCTTTATTTTTAGTTTCATTCCATTGTTGTCAGAGAAGGTCCTTTTTATGATTTCACTTTTCAAAAATTTATCAGGGCCAGAGCCAGACATGGTGGCTCATGCCTGTAATCCCAGCACTTTGGGAGACCAAGGCAGGCGGATCACTTGAGGCAGGGATTTGAGACCAGCCTGGCCAGCATGGCGAAACCTCATTTCTACTAAAAATACAAAAATTAGCTGGGCTTGGTAGTGCATGCTGGTAATCCCAGCTACTCAGGAGGCTAAGGCAGGAGAATTGCTTGAACCCAGGAAGCAGAGGTTGCAGTGAGCGGTGATCATGCCCTGCACTCCAGCCTGGGTGACAGAGTGAGACTCTGTCTCAAAAAAAAAAAAAACTTATTGGAGCTGGGTGTGGTGGCTCATGCATGTAATCCTAGCACTTTGGGAGACCAAGGCAGGCGGATCACTTGAGCTCAGGAGTTCAAGACCAGCTGGACAACATGGCAAAACCCCATCTCTACACAAATACAAAAATTAGCTGTGTGTGGTGGTACGTGCCTGTAGTCTCAGCTGCTCAGGAGACTGAAGTGGAAAGATAGCTTGAGCCCGGAGGCAGGCAGAGGTTGCAGTGAGCTGAGATTGCATTGCTGCACTCCAGCCTAGGCAACAGAGTGAGAACCTGTCCCAAAAAAAAAAAAAAGAAAAAAGAAAAAATTATTAGATTTGCTTTGTGATCTAACATATAATGTATTCTGGATAATGTTGCATGTGCGCTTGAGAAAAAATATATATTCTGCTATTTTTGAATGGAATGTTGTCTAGATGTCTGTTATATCTAGTTGATTTATAGTGTTGAATTCCCCTATTTTCTTATTAATTACCTACCTAGAAGTTCTGTCTATTATTTGAAGCAGCATATTGCTCTCTCAAATTTTCATTGCACAACTGTCTTTTTCTCACTCCAATTCTGTCAGTTTTTGCTTTGTATATTTTGGGGCATTCTTGTTAGACCATGTAAGTTGTTTTTGTTTTGTTTTTGCTTTTTTTTTTTGAGACGGAGTGTCGCTCTGTCGCCCAGGCTGGAGTGCAGTGGCGTGATCTCAGCTCACTGCAAGCTCCACCTCCCGGGTTCAGGCCATTCTCCTGCCTCAGCCACCCTAGTAGCTGGGACTACAGGTGCCCGCCACCATGCCTGGCTAATTATTTTTGTATTTTTAGTAGAGATGGGGTTTCACCGTATTAGCCAGGATGGTCTTGATCTCTTGACCTTGTGATCCGCCCACCTTGGCCTCCCAAGTGCTGGGATTGCAGGCATGAGCCACCGTGCCCGGCCTAGACCACGTAAGTTTTTAAGTGATACTTCTTTTTTTTTTTTTGAGACAGAATCTTTCTCTGTTGCCCAGGCTGGAGTGCAGTGGTACAGTCTCGGCCCATTGAACCTCCGCCCCCAGGTTTAAGCTATTCTCCTGCCTCAGCCTCCTGAATAGCAGGGACCACAGGCACATGCCACCAAGTCCAGCTGATTTTTGTATCTTTAGTAGAGATGGATCTCACCATGTTGGTCAGACTGGTCTCGAACTTTTGGCCTCAGGTGATCTACCCACCTTGGCCTCCCAAAGTGCCGGGATTACAAGCATGAGCCACTGCATCTGGCCCATGTGTTACTTCTTCCTGATAGATTGACTTTTTATCAATATATTGTGTTCTTCTTTGTCTCTGAAAACAATTTTTGACTTACAGTCTAGTTGGTCTCATATTAGTATAACTGTTCTGGCTCTGTTATTATTTGCATGGAAAATCGCTTCTCGGCCTTTTGGCTGAGATCAAGTGTATTATTTGCATGGAAGATCTTTTTCTATTTCACTTTCAACCTATTTTTGTCTTTGATTCTATGAGTCATTTGTAGACTGCATTGTAGACTTATTATGGGTTTTGTTTTGTTTAATGTATTCTGCCAGTTACTGACTACTTTTGAGAGTTTAATTCATTCACATTTATAACTACTGATAAATGGGGACTTACTGTTGCCAGTTTATTATTATTATTATTATTATTTGAGCTTTTGTAGAGACAGAGTCTCATTATGTTGCCTAGGCTGGTCTTGAACTTCTGGACTCAAGCAATCCTCCTGTATTGGCCTCCCAAGGCAAGGGGATTATAAGTGTGAGCCATAGCACCTGGCCATTGTTATTTGTTTTCCAAATGTCCCTTTTTTTTTTTTTTTAAATAATTTACAGTATTGATTCCTTTCTTGTTTCCTTTCCTATTTTTTTAAAAGTTTTTTTTTTTTTTAATGGTTACTCTAAGGAGTATAATTAACACTTTAAACTTGTAACCACCTTCATTAAATTACTCGCAGTTTACCTTCAAAATTATACAAAGAACACTACTCCTATACATTTCTGTCTCACCCTTCTTGTTATTGCCACAAATTACAATATTACACATTGTGTGCCCATTACCCTAGATTTATAATTTTTTTTTGCGTTTTACTTTTGAAAAAAATTTTATTTATATATTTATTTATTTATTTATTTATTTTGAGACGGAGTCTTGCTCTGTCACCCAGGCTGGAGTGCAGTGGTGTGATCTCGGCTCACTGCAAGCTCCACCTCCCAGGTTTATGCCATTCTCCTGCCTCAGCCCCCTGAGTAGCTGGGACTACAGGCGCCCGCCACCATGCCTGGCTAATTTTTTGTATTTTTAGTAGAGATGGGGTTTCACCGTGTTAGCCAGGATGGTCTCGATCTCCTGACCTCATGATCTGCCTGCCTCGGCCTCCCAAAGTGCTGGGATTACAGGCGTGAGCCACCGTGCGCGGCCCCTGCATTTTACTTTTAAGTCATGTAGGGAAAAAAAGAGGATTTACAAACCAAAAATTCTGTAATACTAGCTCTTAGAGTTACCTATGTAGCTATCTTTAGCAGTATTCTTTATTTCTTTGTATGGTTTTGAGGTATTGTTTATTGCCCTTTCATTTCAGCATGAAGGATTCCCTTTAGCTCTTCTTGTAAAGCCAGTCTGCTGGTGATGCCTTTCCTCAGCTTTTGCTCATGTAGGAATCTCACTTTCTCCTTCTGTTTGGAAGGATTGTTTTGCCAGATATTCAAGTCTTGGTTGAGAGTTTCTTTCAGCACTTTGAATATGTCATCCCATTGCCTCTGTCCTTCATGGTTTTTGATGAGAAATCAGCTATTGATCTTTATGTGGAATCTTTGTATACTATGGGTCACTTCTCTCTTTTTGTTTTCAAGATTCTGTCTTTGTCTTTTGATTACATGTGTCTTCATGTGTATCTCTTTGAGTTAATCCTTAGAGTTTATTTTGCTTCTTGGATATGTAGATTCATTTCTTTTATAAAGTTTGAAAAGTTTTCAATAATTATTTCTTCACATATTCTTTTCGGTCCTTTTCTTCTTGGATTTCCATTATGCATATATTGGTATACTTGATGGTATTTTGCAGCTTTCTTAGATTGTGTTCATTTCTTGTCATTCTTTTTCTTTCTGCTTCTCGGTTTTAATAATTTCAGTTAACCTATCTTAGGGTTGTGGATTCTTTCTTCTCCCTGCTCAATCTGCTGTTATATCCCTCTAGTGAATTTTTAATTTCAGTTTTATACTTACAGCTTCATAATTCCTATTTAGTTCCTTTTTATAATGTCTGTTTCCATAGTGATGATTCTGTATTTGTTGAGACATTGTTTTTATAGTTTTCTTTAGTTTTTTTTTTTTTTGTGCATAGGTCCTTTAGCTGTTTTGAGTGTATCAGACAATGAATTTAAAATCTTTGCATAGTAAATCCAATGTCTGTGATTTCTCAGGGAAAATTTCTTTTAATTTATATATTTCACTGTTAATGGACTACAACTTTTAAAATTTCTTTGCATGCCTTATAATTTCTTGTTGAAAAACTGACTGATTATTGTAACTGTGGAACTATGGAAATCAGATTCTCCTCTCTTTCCAGGTTTTCGTGTTGCTCTTTGTTGTAGTTATTTATTTGGGGACTTTTAAAATTAATTTTATAAAGCCTGTATTCCTTGTCATGCGTGGTCTCTGAAATCTCTTTTCCCTTAACTCAGTGGGTAGCTAATGGTTTGACAGCAGAGAGTGCTTTAAATATCTGGAGCCAAAAATAAACAAAAAAAGTCTCCAGGTTTTTAAAGATTGGCCCTGCATTGAGCCACCTCTTCAATGCTTAGTCAGGCTGATTACAGCTGTGACTTAGCACTACTTTACTCCCTGCTAGTGCTAAGTCTAAAGAAAAACTAGAAGTGAAAGCGTAGGTCTCTTCATGTTTTTTCTGATTGTGGACTCTGCCCTGGACATGTGCATGGGCCTTCAGATTGTTTTATACATGTGGGAGCTTTTCACATCCCTCGTAGCCCAAGTATCTTACTCCCCACCTTTCCAGACAGGTTTTCAATGTGTCCCTTGTTTGCCTCAACTGTATCTTTTGCTCAGGTGTCACATCTCATTCATTTGCCTTTTAATGTTTTTGAGGACCATTCCTTGTTTACAAAGCTACTTTTCCACCCTGAGAGAATTCCTAGTTATGCAAAACAAAGGCAAGCCCTTTGCATCAGTTTTTCAGGGAGCCTCCAAATAGGTCAGAACAGACAAACACAATTCCTTGGAAACAAGTTCTGCTCTACTCCTTTCAGAACCAGGAACCCACAGTGAGAACTCAGGCTTCTGTCTTAAAGGTTGCTGTCCGGCTGGGGAGGGGGTTGGGTAAGAGTAGGTTAAAATGCTGGAAACCTTTCCTACCAGATTTCAGCCCTTTCCTGGTTAAAAGTTATCTTAGTTGCCATAAACTTTTGACTGTCTTCAGAATTCTAATCAACTTGATTCTGACAGTGTTTGCAAGTTTCTTGGTGTTCCCCCAGGAACAAGCACCTGTTCTGCACCATATTTGCATATGTCACTCTAAAACGGGGATTTTTTTTAACCTAGGTTCTTTGTACTTCTAGCAGGTTTGTGGAGGTCCTTAGGAGGTTAACAAAATCCTGAAATTGCATGCCAAATTTTGATGTATGTGCTTTTTTTCTGAGGTAAGGATCCATTATGGTCTCAAGGGGGTCCATAATTCTAAAAGTTTCAAGTACTACTATTTTAGGGGATCTCCTATTTAAATATAAATAACTAAAACATAAAGTTATGCTTTGAAAAAAAAAAAAACCTGTAAGTAGTAACTCCTTAGGAGCTGAGAAGAAAAATTCTCATTATAGATACTCAGTTTCTTAGTAGATACCAAGGTTCATTGCAAACCAGGTAAAAAAATACTAAGACATACTCTGTTAAAAACACAACAAAAGAACTTCCCTTGTCAGTAGGTAATCTTTATATAATTTGAAACTGTATTCCTTGCTTTCTGAATTCATATATTATTTTCATGATTAAAAAAATTAATCTGGCCGGGCATGGTGGTTCACGCCTGTAATCCCAGCACTTTAGGAGGCTGAGGTGGGTGGATCACGAGGTTAGGAATTCAAGACCAGCCTGGCCAAGGTGGTGAAACCTCATCTCTACTAAAAATACAAAAATTAGCCAGGCGCGGTGGCAGGCGCCTGTAATCCCAGCTACTCAGGGGGCTGCAGCAGGAGAATCACTTGAACCCAGGGGGCAGAGGTTGCAGTGGGCTGAGATCGTGCCACTGCACTCCAGTGTGGGTGACAGAGTAAGACTCTGTCTCAAAAAAAAAAAAAAAAAAAAAAAAAAATTAATCTAGTATTCTTTCTTTAATATATATAGAAATAAGTAAATTTCCCATGACATCCTCTTAAGAATTCTTTTAAGAATTCAGATTGTAGATTCAAACTTTAGAAAATAGAACTGTAATATGCTTATTTTGCTTCTGAAAACATAATGAATTTTAGATTCTTTTTTCCTATTTTACTAGTTTGAATATCCTATAAAATATATTGGAGAGAAATTTTATGTTACGATAGCTGAAGAGGAAAAATGAATGTAAGGTGATAATTCCTTTTTTTCCTTTTTCTTGGCAGGTTATTAACAAATTCAAACAGACTCACAACAACAAGAAATGCTGTGTGGGCCCTCTCAAATTTATGTAGAGGCAAAAACCCTCCTCCAAACTTTAGTAAGGTATGAGTAAAATACACAAATTAAAAAATCTGTTTCCATAAACCTAAGTTTCTATATAATAGCTTTTTGATGTTTAAGGAACTCCGCTTTTTGCTTAGTAATTATTTTCTTTATTGACCATACAATGTTTGCACATATACAATATTCAAAAGCTTTACAATACAAAGGAAGTGTCCCTTGTACTTTTCCTAACACACCTTAAATTCCTGTGCCCAGAGGCAGTCACTGCAACCACATGTATGAAGGAATTGACTTTAGAAATCTTCTAGTCTAGTTCTCTCATTTATAGGAAAATAAGTCCCCCAAAAGATTAATAATTCTTTAGGTTCACCGTTTGTACTTTTCCATTGTAACTTTTATATCTTAGGGTATCTGTTTCCCTATCTACTGCATTTTGCCTCTAGAAATACAGATGATTAATTAATTCCCAGTTTAGTTTTATTGTTTAAGATGCTGTTAGGAAGGCAGAAAGGGGGTAAATTTTTAGAATACCATTCTACTTCTTTTGAATTTAGTATCTAAATTTAGTATCTAGCACTAAGAGAAGTTTAAACTTTGGTAAAGATCTAGTGATAAAGTTTCTGGGGATAAAAAATAATACATTTGTAATTCACAAAGGTAAATCATGAACTAGTATGCCTTCTCATTTTACTTTTCATTTCATTTCATAAAATATTCAAAAGACATAAACTCAAGAGTTGAGGTTTAATAAAAGTAGTAATTTTTATTGTCTATTCACATTAACTCTTAAATAAAACTGGCTCTTCCCCATCCACTGCCCTTTTAGCTGGAGGTGAAGAATACAAAGATATGCAGTGCATTCTGATACTACTGCTGCGATTTGTGCTGACATGCCGATAGTTTTACCTCCCAGTGTTTTTGTACCTTTAGTGCAAATGTCAACAAAATGAAAAAGACGAATGATGTCTTAGTATTATTATGAAAATAGTTTTGACATCACATATACCCCCAAAAGGATTTTAGGAATCCCCCAGGGGTCCATGGACCACCCTTTGACAACCACTGTCTTACAACAGTCTCCTTGTAGGTAACTACTTGACTGATTCCCTCATCTTTGTTTGCTTAGAAGTCACATTTTTTATGAGCTCTACTGTTACCACTATTTTTAATAATGTAATCTGTCACTGTGGTGCCAGTGGAAGATATCCAAGTTACTGGCGGCAAATCCCTATGGGTCTGCAGCAACCTCAATTCTTGCTTCCTCAGAAGAAATAATTCAACTGAGAGCATTAGGTAGAAAAAGAGACCAAGACAAGTTTCAGAGCAGGAGTGGAAGTTTATTTAAAAGGCTTTAGAACAGGAAAGAAAGGAAAGTACTCTTGGAAGGGACCCAAGCAGGCACTGAGGTCAAGTGCCGTGTTTAAATTAACCTTGATCCTAGGACTATAGACTGGCCCATTTCCCATGATTCTTCCCTTAAGGGTGTGCTGCCTCCATGCCCAGTGCCCTCCTTACCCTTGGAAGGTGAGCATGAGCAGTGTGTTTAGGAAGTTGTATGCATGCCCATCTGAGGCTTTCTTCCCTTTTCCAATAGTGTGCCCCCCACCCCCGGAAAGTTATACTCTGCCATTTTGTCTCTTAATGCACATGCCTGAGAAGTTGCATCTCCCTGGTGCCTGCATTCAGTTAACACTTTAGTGCAACAGGTGAGGATCATCAGGAAATGGCCTCTTCCTGGCACCGGCTGCCAAATTTATCACTTTTAAAGATGCAATGTGATAATTGCCAAACCATCACCTGACATTCCTAGTGGGTGGGGGAGCAGTCCTCTCATGCCCCGCTTAAGTCTGTCTACCTACTGTAACAACTGCTGTCAGCCCATGAGTGTACCTGACCTTCTTCGTTTTTACTCTATTTTCTTCAAATCACCTTTTAACATAATATATGTGTTTTTCTGTTTATGTATTTTAATTTTATTATTTATTTATTTATTTATTTTTTGAGATGGAGTCTCGCTCTGTCATCCAGGCTGGAGTGCAGTGGCTCTATCTTGGCTCACTGTAACTTCCGCCTCCCAGGTTCAAGCTGTTCTCCTGCCTCAGCCTTGAGAGTAGCTGGGATTACAGGCGCACGCTACCTCGCCCAGCTAATTTTTGTATTTTTAGTAGAGACGGGGTTTCACCATGTTGGTCAGGCTGGTCTTGAACTCCTGACCTCAGGCAATCTGCCTGCCTTAGCCTCCCAAAGTGCTGGCATTATAAGTGTGAGCCACCACGCCTGGCCCTTATATATGTATTTTAATTTTTAAAAATCTTCCACTAAAATGTGAACTCCTAAGGGAAACTTTGTTGTTTACTTATGTATTCCAAACTTATGAAATAATATCACATTTTGGGGCTTAAGGCTTGTTTGTTAAGTACATTTTCTGTAATTTTATATGAGAGATTTGTTTTTTAATCATTCACTTTTTTTGAAATTTTCTTTTTTTTCTTCCTTTTTTTTTGAGATGGAGTTTCGCTCTGTCACCCATGCTAGAATGCAGTGGTGCGATCTCAGCTCACTGCAACCTCTGCCTCCCGGGTTCAAGCGATTCTCCTGCCTCAGCCTCCCAAGTAGCTGGGATTACAGACACCTGCCACCACGCCTGGCTAATTTTTATATTTTTAGTAGAGACAGAGTTTCACCATGTTGGATCTGCGCATCTCAGCCTCCCAAAGTGCTGGGATTTACAGGCGTGAGCCACCACGCCAGGCTGGAAATTTTCATTTCTACAATCATATTTTATCTTTTCAATAATTAGTTTTCTTACTCTCTGGTTGCTCATCTTTAGGTAGAATTCTATTCTTTTATGGACTCAGCAAATTGTCATATCTAAGGATTTATAGTGTTTTTTGTTTGTTTGTTTTTTGGTGTCTCTGTTTCTTTGTGCTTTTTTTGTTTTGTTTGTGGTTTGTCTTAATCACTTTAATGTTGGAGGCTATCTTCATTTATCTGGTGATCTTTGAACAAATTTCGGAAGAAACTAAAAAGCTGATTGGAAGATGAGTGTATAAATGGACTTCATTGTAGGATAATTGGGCAGCAAAACCATATTTTTTTGAGGAACACTAAATTTCAGTCTCTCTTCAGAGACCATTCATTTTTTTCAGAGACAGAGTTTCCATTCTCTTGCTGGAAGATGGGTAGATTGGGTTGAGGTATAGAGTAGGTAACATACCTGGCTACTAAATATCCTGCAGCTGGGCACTGTGTCTCATGCTGTAATCTCAGCACTTTGGGAGGCTGAGGTGAGAGGATCGTTTGAGCCCAGGGGTTCGAGGCCAGCCTGGGCAACATTGTAAGAACCTGTCTCTACAGAAAATAAAAAAATTTAGCCGAGTGTGGTAGCACATGCCTGTCCTCCCAGCTACTCAGGAGGCTGAGATGGAAGGATTGCTTGAGCCTGGGAGGTTGAGACAACAGTGAGCTGTGATCATGCCATTGTACCTCCAGCTTGGGCAACAGAGCAAGACCCTGTCTCAAAAATAAAAAATACAAATAATAAACATCTGGGAACTGAGTATTGGAAGAGAGCTAGAGGTTTTCAGTAGTCAGTATGCAGACTTACACTTATCTCCTACTTTCTAGTCTAGTGCTTCATTTCAACCTCCACTGTGCTTTATATCCTGAAGTTCAGTTTCTGTGATTCACATTTTGTTGTCCAGTTTCTCCTTCAAATAAACTTCCAGTCTTTGGTAGCATTGAGAATGCTAGTCACTTACCTTTGTAGTAGGGACCCAAAGTCTAACCTGCTGCTTATCGGATTTTTAATCTCTTCCTCTATTTTAGCACCGTTTCCCCTCCTGTCTGTGATACCTGATGCCTCTGATTTCTAAGCATTTGGAGATGATGGTGGGGAGATAAATTAGCTTTCTTCTTACTGGTAGTTCCCTCTCCTGGCATTAAGGTTCCACTTTTCTCTCCTGAGTCGGTTACTGTTTCTTTATTCACTTTTGTCTTTATATATTGTGGACAGGATTATTAATGTCTACTGGCTTTTTCAGAGTTAGAATTTGTATTTCTGTTTCTTTTCTTTTTTCCTGAGAAGATACTGGGGCAGAAATGTTTTTACTTTGCTCACTTAATACTGGAAATATGTATTAGTTCATTGTTTTTTAACTCAGTGAAAAGACATATGTCAGCTATATTAATTTTTTTTAACATACTTTATATTTGCTTTAAAAACCTGATATTTGGCTGGGCATGGTGGCTCATGCCCTGTTATCCCAGCACTTTGGGAGGTTGAGGTGGGCGGATTGTTTTGAGCACAGGAGTTCTAGACCAGCCTAGGCAACATGGTGAAACCCTGTCTGTACAAAAATTAGCTGCGTATGGTGGCTCACGCCTATAATCCCAGCTACTCAGGAGGCTGAGGCTAGAGGATTGCTTGAGCCCAGGAAGTGGAGGTTGTACTCCAGCTTGGGCAACAGAGTAAGACCTTGTCTGAAAAACAAAACAAAAAAAAAAGAAAAACAAACCCTGATTTCTCTGTTCAAGGAAGAGGAGGTTGGCAAGGGTGGAAGCTTGATCGTTGGAGAAGGATCCAGTTGTGCTGATTTTATTTGCCTACTAACAGATGGACATACCTATTTTGTAAGCTAACTGATTTGTGTACATGAGTCCTAGGGTCATCTTTAGAGGACAGGCCCAGCAGAGACAGTAACTCCTTTCAGAAGACGATAGTTTATATACTGATAATCTTGAAAATCATCTTTAGAGGACAGGCCCAGCAGAGATGGTAACTGCTTTCAGAAGAGAATGGTTTATATACTGATAATCTTTAAAACAGGGTTAAAGGGAAAAGTCATCTAAAATATTAGAACATTTAAGAAAAATGTCATCACTTTTTATTTGTGGGGTATATAACATATAACATAGTTCTTTTTTTTTTTTTTTTTTTTTTTTTTAGTAGAGATGGGGTTTGTCCATGTTGGTCAGGCTGGTCTTGAACTCCTGACCTCAGGTTATCTACCCGCCTCGGCCTCCCAAAGTGCTAAGATTACAGGCGTGAGCCACCGTGCCCAGCTTAACATAGTTCTTAACTGAGGAGAAAGACTAAGGGATATGTTAGGTTGCTTATTTTAAAAAAAAAAAAACAACTTTAAGGAACATAGCATCAATAGTGATCATGGGAGTTAAAAAAAAAGCCAACATTTGAGTGCCTACTCTATGTCAGGCACTGTTCTTAGGTGCTACATGCATTCTTATCAGTGTAATAGTTTATTAATAATGACTTCCACTTGAATACCCTTCACAAATATATTTATTTTTGTACTTTCTGTACCTTAGTTCCTCAAATGATTAGTAGATTTATTTCCAGATAAGTACATGTAATGAGTCAAGTGAGGCTTATTAAAGTTAGATTATATTCTGTGATCCTCATAGCAAACACTTAAGTAGAACTTTTGAACTTCTCAGTTTTGGTGTGCTTTTTTTGTGGGAGTGTGTATGATTTAGACACAGACAAGAGATCCCAAATATTTTACTATTTTTTAAAACAAATTTTACTACATATCTTATTCAATATAAGATTAACAGTAGTCATAATTAGCTTCATATTCATATATCTGATTATAATTTTAAAACAATATAAATTTTTATAACATTAAATTTTTGTTTTAAAATTAATTTCTATATTTTTCTGAGGAAACTTGGCTTTAAATAGAGAAAAAAATTTAGATATGCTCTTTCTTCCCTTACAGGTTTCACCTTGCTTAAATGTCCTGTCACGACTGTTGTTTAGCAGTGACCCAGATGTGTTAGCAGACGTGTGTTGGGCCCTTTCTTATCTCTCTGATGGACCCAATGATAAAATTCAAGCAGTCATTGATTCTGGAGTCTGTCGAAGATTGGTGGAACTTTTGATGTAACTATAAATAATTTATGCTTAATAATTGTATGATTGGGATTTAAAATGAGCAATTCAAGTAATAGCTTTGTAAATATCTCAAGAGTCACTGTCTTCAGGGAAAATTAAAAAGCTACTGACCCTACACTTAACAGAATAGACACAATCCTAGAAAGTTGACCCTAAAATTTGGAACTTATGTCTTGTAGTTGGGACTAATTATTTTGTAAATGAATTTCCTTAGTTTAATGTGATCTCTTTATGAGTTAGAGAAACTTAATAAGTGTTTATGGAATGCCTGTTATCTGCTAAGGTGTTGTGTGAGACATTGTTAATGAAGTATAGAACATAGTTTCTCCTCTCACAGAACGAATAATCTAGTTTATTTTTCATTATAGTAATTAATTTGAGTAAAAGTCCATGTAGTGAAAGCCATTTAGTATTTCACCTCTATTAAAGATAACATGTTTCTCTTTGCTGGGCTGTTATAGCTATTTTCCTTAAAAAGAACAGCTTTTCTATACAAAGAAGTTAAAAACATTTAAGAAAACTTGTTTTAAAAAGATGTTGTAACTTCATAACTTCATCTTCTTACCTTCTTTAAAAAATGTATTATCTTCCTTCCTTTCTTCTTTTGTCAAGAAGCCGTTGTAGGGCCAAACAAGGTAGATGGCACAAAGCGAGGTCTGATAAGGAGTTGGGGTCCCAGCATGAGGACAGCATCAGAGGAGGGTGGGCATGCAGGTTCAGCAGGGGGGATCAGGACCTAAACTTGATAATGACACCCACTGGGGTGAGCAGATAAGCAGACTGGAGCAGGGCTTGGAGCCAGCACATCGTGGGATACCAGTCTAGCTGAGGTAGAAGATTGGCTGGTATAGGGAGGTTAGAAAAATAGAAGCTATTTCTTGTTATCAGAGAATAGAGATAAAAATATGGAAGAGGAGAAAGCCTGAATAATTTAATGATTTTAGATTAGAACTAAAAATATCAGTGTGAACTCATGGCTCTTAACATAGCTAGGTATAGAAGTAAATATATATGTGTGTAAGTGTGTGTGTGCATCCTCTTGAAGGGCCTGGGAGCAGTAACACTTCTACATTAATAAGCTAAGGAAACTGAAGTTCAGATTGAAGTTTCTAAACACTACTCTCCATTAAAAGGAACCATGATTCTTGGAGAAATGACTGGTTTCAGGGGTGGGACTGAGAAAATGTAAGATGAATGCAGGAAGTAATGAGTGCTCAAATAATGGACAGATGTCAAAAGGACACAGAAGCCTATTTGAAGGGGTTCTCACTATCCAAACCTGGGACAATTTGTGCTTTGAAATAAATTATATTAATGTACATTTTATTGAATAAAATACGAAACCCATAAGTCCACATTAAAGCATGTAGTTGGAATGATAGTATTAGAAATACATCACTGGTAATAATACTAATAATTACCAATACTTCAGAATAAGCATCAAGAGATGCTAAAACTTAGTGGTAAAAGTAGGTTAAGGAGTGGAATTTTGCATTATCTCAAAGTATTTTGTTGCAAAATATTAATTATATTAATTATAAACGGGAAAACGATAATGGTAAAGCGGAAAAGTCTGGCAGACATCATCGTAATTAGTGACCAGAATTCAGTACCAATATAATGGGAAAAAAAAGACTGGGATATAATGAAAAGATTATAGCACTTATGATATCCCCCAGCCAAAGTATATAACCTGGGTCTTAATCATGAAAAACATTGGATAAACCCAATTAACGGGCTTCTGATCTTCAAAAATGGCAAAATCATGAAAATCGAGGGAAGACTGAGAAACCGTTCTGGAGAGACTGGAGAGGCATGAACACTGGCTGTGGTGAATGATCCTGGATTAGATCCTTTGTTATAAAGGTTATCAGAATGATTAGTAAAACTTCAGTGGGATCTTTGGCTGAACACCCTGCAGGAGTTTGTAGTATTTTTGTAACTTTTGTGTAAATTTTAAATTCTTACTAGTATTTAGGTTCATGTTTTTATTATTTTTAGGCACAATGATTATAAAGTTGTATCACCTGCATTGAGGGCAGTTGGTAATATTGTGACTGGTGATGATATTCAAACACAGGTGAGTTCAGACTTGAGTATCGTAAGTTGTTAACATAAGGGACTTAAACAAATTTATGTTTCATACAACTTGATTACATATTAATCAAGATTTTAACATCACCATAATTGTGTGTGTGTCTGTGTCTGTATCTTGGAGGATGGTGAGATGTCAAAGAAGATATGCTGTCAAGATCGACTCCAGCCAGATTTGGGTTACAATCTTATTATTTATTTATTTATTTAGTCAGTTAGTTAGTTAGAGACAAGATATTGCTCTTTCCCCTAGGCTGGGGTGCAGTGGTGTGATCATGACTCACTGCAGCCTTTGCCTCCCTGGCTTAAGCAGTCCTCCCAGCTCAAGCAGTCCTCCCGCCTCAGCCTTCCAAGTAGTTGGGACCACAGGTGTGCACCACCACACCTGGCTAATTTTTTTATTTTTTTAGGGACAGGGTCTTGCTATGTTGCCCAGGTTGGTCTCAAATTCCTGAGCTCAAGCGATCCTCCTGCTTTGGCCTCTCAAAGTATGACTTACAGGCATGAGTCGCTATGCCCAGCACAATCTTTCTTGAAGATAGAGAAACTTAAATTATTTAACACGTTGGATTCTCCTTTGTTTACTGCTTTACAGTATATTTTTTATTCTAACTTACATATTTTTTTTCAGTTTTATCCTTTTAAAGGCCTATTTGGATACTAATCAAAGTTATTAAACAGTTGCTCTTTAGTAATTGACAGTTATTCATTTAATATAGCTCTTTAAATGAAAATGCCATTCTAGACATATACTGTAATTTTCCGTTGGATTTCTGGTGCACTGCTCCATACTTCTTCACCAGATGAATTTAATGTAAATCATTGGAGTATTTTGAATATAGGAACATAATTAATCTTGCAATGGAATAAAGAATGTAAAGGGACAATGCAGAATATACTTGTTTACGGAAGAAGAGTAAGATAGTAAAAATTTTTATGAAGCCAATTGATTCTACATGCTAATGTTTTTAATTATTGTAGAATTAGATTTTTTTCAGACTGTATGATATATATATATTTTTCAACAATTCATTTGGGAAAACTAGAGGTTGGATCCTGACCTCAAGTCACCAAATCTTTTTTCAGTTTTATTAGTTGAACTCTTAGAACATTTGTAAATATGAAGGATACACCTCCTGATGTCGCATTTAATGTAGTTAAATACATTAAAATGATTTTCATTTTAATGGGCTGAGAACAGGACACTTCCTTATAGTGGCATGAGACTAGGTTTATCAATCGCAGAAGTGTAGAAGACAGCAAATTTTCCTTTGGAAGGAATTTCTCCTTTCTTAATTTCATTTTCTAGAATGTTTTTTGTACATCTAAATAATTCATTAGTAGCTTTTCACATAGGTTATTTACTATAAAACTTTTTGTTTCCATTTCTAACTTGTTTTAGGTAATTTTGAATTGTTCTGCATTACCCTGTCTCTTACATTTATTGAGTAGCCCAAAGGAGTCAATTAGAAAAGAAGCCTGCTGGACTGTTTCTAACATCACTGCTGGAAATAGAGCTCAGATTCAGGTAACTACCCTCCAGATCTGAGAGTAGAACAGCAAGGTCTAAGAAACCAGTTTGGACAAAAGTTAACACTTTTTAAATGTTTTTTATTGAGTTACTAAAAAAGATTCCTTTTTAAAAAGATACCGAAAAAGTATTTTAAAGAACATGGCCTTTCCTCCTCTAAAATAATAACATTTACTTGTAGTATTCTAGTGAAATATAGCAAGAGTGTGTGTGTGTGTGTGTGTGTGTGTGTGTATGTGTTTAGCACAGTGCCTGACACATAATGGTTTGTCTTTAGAAATATATATATTTTTTGCATTAGTTTTAAATAAGTTACGCAATAATCTTCCTCTCAAAGCTTTTAATGATTTATTAGGGTCCCATCAAGCTTTTTGTGTCAGTGATTACTTATCCATTTTGATCAGTCACATGCCTTGTGCTTTATCATCTCTAAAATTTATATTTTGTTATTCTCCAGTCTTTAAAAAGCCAATTTCCTATGTAAAAAGAAAAATATTTGAAAGTTTGCTGATAGAATAGAAATTAAAAATTCTTGGAAAAGTATTTCCAAAAACCTTGACATTTTGAAGCCATTGAGTTTCAATATTTTTTTTGCTGGTAATATTTTAGAAACAGTGTTTGTACTGATTATATATTTTTCCCCCTCTCAGGCTGTTATAGATGCAAATATTTTTCCTGTTTTGATTGAGATTCTTCAGAAAGCAGAGTTTCGTACCAGAAAAGAAGCAGCTTGGGCTATAACTAATGCGACATCAGGAGGTACTCCAGAGCAAATAAGGTATGATATACACTTTTTAATTGTTTTTTAAATGTAAATGAGACAAAAGTTGAAATAAAACGTATTTTTTATTTACTGATGCAACTAAAGTATTATTTCTAAGTCAGTTTGATAATATGAAATGACGGCATGTATTATATCAGTTACTCATTCACAATGGTTTTTTTGTTTTTTTCATTTAAAATATAACATCATTCTCCTTGATAGGCTGCTTATGAAAAATCAGAGATTAAAAATCCAAATGGGAACGGTCTGTGTTAATTTGTAGAGTACACTGTCATGGGCATTAAATATTTTTTAATCACAAAAATATAGCTTTATTATATAGAAATGGCTAACAAATTTGAATATCCTCTTTAAATAAAAAGTGAAATAGACACTGTTTATATGGTGACGTTCTGCTCCTCATTGACTGTTAGCCTTGCCTATGGATAGTATCTTACTTTTATTTTTCTATACTAGTTACCTTTTTTTAATATTAGCTTTTTGAGTCTAAGCTTTTTAAATTTATTTATTCTGCTGACAATATAAATAATAGGTGCATGGGCTTTTAAGTCAGCCTGATTTCAAATCCTGCTCCTTCAGTAAAAGTTGTGTGGTCTTGATAAAGTCATTTAACCCCTCTAATCTAGTTTCTTCATTTTAAAAAATGAGTTCCAGTAACAAATAGTAATGGTAGTATAGTCAGCCTTCCATATACTTGGGTTTTGCATCTGTGGATTCAACCACCTGCAGGTCAAAAATATTAAAAAAGAAAAAAACAGTGAAAAATGCCAATACAACAGTACAAAATAATACAAATTTAAAAACATAATACAACAGTTAGTAACATAGCAATTACATTGTTTTAGGTATTATAAGTAATCTAAAGATGATTTCAAATACATGGAAAGATATGCATAGGTTGTATGCAAATACTATGCCATTTTATATAAAGGAATTGAGCATCTGTGGATTTTGGTATTGAGAGGAAGGGTGTCCTGGAACCAATCTCCGATGAAACTGAGGGACTGTATCTTGATAGTTAAGTGAAATTTATGTCTTTGAAGTGTCAGCACAGTTCCTAAACATATTATTAATAACTAATAGATAATAACTAAGAATAGCTACTATTATTATTATTTGTAATCATCATAATTTTTATTGTCAGTATTGATTCCTGAATCTCTTTTTATCATGTACTTTCACTCTTTTTTATCTGACATAGCAAAGTTTCACTTACACCTCTATTAAAAGCTTTACTTCTACAGAATCGTCTTGTTTGGAGGATCCCTCCATGAAACTAGACTTCTTAGAAAATATTTTCTAATGCATATTTGATTTATTTTTCAGTTTATAAAACAAGTCAAATTACAATGCTATTTTATAAATCACATGATTTTGAAATCTACCTATTGTTAAATTGTCTTTTATTGCCTTCATTTGTAGTATTATCTTGTTCTCTCAAATTTATATTGGTGTATATTGGTAACATCTGTCTCTGCCTTTTATTTTCTATTCTCTTTGCTTTAATCAGTATTTCCACTTTGTGTCATGGATACAAGCAGTAATAAATCAAGACCCTTCCTTTGTTCTATTTTGTATTTTTTAAATGCTGATGTTATTTTTATTTTATTAGGGCTGCAAGTTTGTTCACTTGCAAATAGTTGTATTTTTTCAATTAATTTTTGTGGTTATATCTACTCTGTACATTATTCCTTTAATTTATTAGTATGGATCAAGTACCCAAATTGAGATAATTATTTTTCTAAGCACTTTAATCATTTCACTAAGTCTGCATATATGGGAAAAGACCTCTTGATCTCAGATTAAGTTCTGCATCCATACCACTAGTTGAGTGCCTACTATTGCCATTTATTGCGCTAAGTCATTTCAGTTATTGAGCACCAGCAATGTATCAGCTACTTTCATGTATTTTATCTCCTTTAATCTCTTAACTGTGAGGCAGTTATTCATTCAACAGATATTTTTGATCAATTACAGTACAGTATAGGGCAAATGAGTGCTCCAGTGAAGGTATATACATTTTTTTTAAAAGAGGGACAGAAACTTTTATTAAATGTCTATTGTGTTCCTACAACAACTCTCTGAAGTTGGTACTATTATTATTCCCATTTTTAAGATGGGGAAACTGAGACACAGAGTAATTGTTCAAGGTCACAAAACTAATAAGGAGTGGAATTGGGACTTGAAGGCACACAGCCTGGCTTCATAGTATGTTTTTAACCTTTGTACTTAATACGGATTTTTTGCCAAGTGAACAAATCAGTTACTTAATTTACATTATAGAGTACAAAAAACCAGCCAATAACTAGAAAAGGACACGCATTCAGAAATTAATGGAATTTTTTGGTGAATATTATTTATGAAAATTATTCACAAGAGAGCCTGTTTTGTTCGTAGAGGCCTTCTGCGCTTCTGAAACACAGCATATGTTTTAGAACATTAGCTGTGATTGTTTTTATGGGAAATTTTCTCAAGTTTAATTTAGATGTCTTTTCTTTCTTTCCATTTCTGTCTACCCCCTTATGACCTCTCTCTGTGTGTGTGTGTGTGTGTGTGTGTGTGTGTGTGTGTGGGCTTGCCTTTTAAAAAAAAAACAGAAACCTTTCGAACGTACGTTTAGTGCTCAGATGAGCACCATGAAAAACAGGCCCAAGTACCAGTTTGTGTGTGTATTTTATAGTCTTTGCAAGACCATTTATTGCTAAGTATGTTAAATTAGAGAATAGTTGAGTAAAGAAAATTTTAAGTTTCCTATGTGAGAATTTAAATATGTGTAATGTTTACATTTGTGTAGGAATACTTTTTCTTAATTGCTTATATAACATTTCACTATGAAAAATATTTTTGCGTTATTGTTACAAACAGTAACACTTTTGTACTTAAGTCTTTTTAAATCTTTTTTTCCCATTTCTTCTCTTTTAAATTAATCTGAAGGTATTTGGTAGCCTTAGGCTGCATTAAACCACTTTGTGATCTTTTGACTGTTATGGACTCCAAAATAGTCCAAGTGGCTTTAAATGGACTTGAAAATATTTTACGTCTTGGAGAACAAGAATCTAAGCAGAATGGAATCGGCGTTAATCCATACTGTGCTCTCATTGAAGAAGCATATGGTAAGCAATCAGTTAAAAATTTGCAATTATAGTCAGTTCTTAACTATCTGTCATAGATACTTTCCCCTTCTAGTTCCCTACATTTTTTTTGTTGTAAAAGCAGTATATATTTTTTTAAGTTTTAAAATGTCACCCATAATTTTATTACCCTAACAATTTATTTTTATTGTTTACCTTTTTTTACGTTGTCTTTATGCACAAATACTTTACATTGACTTAATTGTATTGTATGTATAGTTTTATGTTCTACTTTTTAACATTTGGAGAAATTTTAAATTTCTACATACTTTTTATTATAATGGCCACATAATGTTATATATATACTATATATAAATATGTAATTTTTTTTTTTTTTTGAGACACAGTTTTACTCTGTCTCCCAGGCCAGAGTGCAGTGGTGTGATATTGGCTCACTGAAACCTCCGCCTCCCAGGTTCAAGCAATTCATGTGCCTCAGCCTCCTGAATAGCTGGGATTACAGGTGCATGCCACCATGCCCGGCTGATTTTTGTATTTTTAGTAGAGATGGGGTTTCTTCATGTTGGCTAGACTGGTCTCGAGCTCCTGGCCTCAAGTGATCTGCCCACCTCAACCTCCCAAAGTGCTGGGATTACAGATATGAGCCACCGTGTCTGGCCATAATGTTATATATTGAGTGAAGTTTTAGCCATTTGAATGGAAATTTAACCATAACCTGTTGTTGACCATTAGTTTGTTCCCAGTTTATCACTTTATGTATACCAAAATAAGCATCCTTCTGTGTATAAATTTATTTCTTTTATGGAATTAATATCCAGGGATAAATTTTCAGGAATTCAGTTGCTGAGTCTTAGGCACTGACTTCTTTTTAAGCTTTTGATATGTCTTCTCATTTTGCTTTCCAAAGGCCTGTTGCTGACAGAGTTACTGGCATTGTATGAATCTATTCTACAACCTCATACTTTTTTTTTTTTTTGCGGACTTAGCAGATGTAAAATAGTACACCAAGTTGCTTTTATGTACATTTTTTTGGTTTACTTACTATAGATAGTAGTATGTATTTTTCATGAGTTAGTCTATTTCCTCATCCAAATTGCATATTTATTATACTTTGGTTATCTATTTGACTTTTTTTTTGGTAAAAATTTGAATTTTATTTTATAGTAGTTTATTTTGATATGGCTTTTTCCTAGGTCTGTTTTTTTTTCAGATCGTCCATTGAGTACATTCTTTTATTTTAATAAAACATCCCATGTTCATTTATGTTTAACGTAAATAACTCAGTCTAATTTTCTATTCTTTCAAAGTTTACAAAGTCATTGCCTCCACAGAGATTTGATGAAAATTAATTTTTTTATTTGCCAAGTTTTAAAAATTAGATTCTTAAAACTTTTAATCATATGGAATTTATTTTAGATAAGGCATGAATCTAAATTGATTTTCTTTTATTTGCATTAAATATTCACTTTTCTGTATTAAGTCCGCTTACATTGTATGGCTGATTCAGACTTTTACTTTTGATTCTTAAAGCCCATGATATCACTTTGTCTTTCTTTCAAATTATATAACATCACTGGATAAGACATTACATGAATACAAGATTTAGTCATTGATTTAAGAGTATTGTCTTACTACAGTCATTATTTTGACCCCAAGTTAGACTAGGGTTTGAGCTATTCTGTGATCGTATATAGATATGACTTCTTTGCTGCTTTTTTATTCTGTGATAATCTGATTGAAGTGGTTTGTCTGTAATTAAATGAAATATGTTTTCAGCACTACCCAGACTTATGTGTGGAGCTTTTTCTGATAAGCAGTAAAATCTATTGCTATAGATTCTCGTCATCCTTTCAAAATGAGGCCTTTCAGTTTCAATTGTAGATTGTAATTCTGTTAAATCATACAGCAGCTGTATGTTTTTTATTGTATGGGTTTGCAAATTTTACACATTTATTTCATACTGATATTCTCTGGCTCAGCATGTTTTAGTTTCTTCATTTAATTTGTTTTGTTGCTTTCCCTTTTTGCGCTATGTTAGTTGCTCTAGAAAGGACCTGTGGAGTTACTTTATCTAAAACTGCCATTTTACAGTTGAGAAACAGAAGAACTGAACTTACCTGGCCAAGATCACACACCTAGCAGGGTGGTGTCTGTGATCTTACTCCCAGGCCTATGGTCCTTCTTCATATCACACTGCCACATACTCTCATTCTTGAAGTATAAACCATAAGTGATGGCTATCAATATGTGCAACCATTAGATTAAAATAGCAGTCCCATTGCCAGTGAGGTGATAGATGATGTTCATTTATTATTTTGATTTAAACATATATTGAAATTGTAGTAACAATTTGTTTTTATATATATGCTTTGTATAATAGGTCTGGATAAAATTGAGTTTTTGCAAAGCCATGAAAATCAGGAAATTTACCAGAAGGCATTTGATCTGATTGAACATTACTTTGGTGTAGAAGAAGATGACCCCAGCATTGTACCTCAGGTGGATGAAAACCAACAACAGTTTATATTTCAGCAGCAGGAAGCACCAATGGATGGATTTCAACTTTAACATACTGGAGGAAGAAAAATTTATGGCTAAAAAGGGTAGCTTCAGGTAACTCCTCTTTGTTGCCAGCGTCAGTAAGAACGTTTCTTTTTTTACATAGAACAGAAAAGAGAATTTGGTGCACTTTTAGAAAGCAAAATGAAACAAAAATTTCCATTCAGATGCAATCTTTCATTGTAGTTTGTTGTTGTTTTAGTTTTGTTGTTGTTGTGCCTGTATTTATATCTTCTATTGTTTGGATTTTTGTATCTATTTGTGAATAATTGAATATGCAATTATTTAGTAATTTAAGCTTGAAAAGGAGAACTTTGGTGAAGTATTACTTAGTGATTCTGAATTTTTTCAAGCATTCTTGGAAACTGCACATTAGCAGTAAACCTATTGATAATTGCATTTTGGCAGTAAGTCTTACATACCCAATCTCTACTAAATCTACCTCTATCTTGAAGCAGAAATAAAAACAAAAAAGCTTCAGAAGCATGAAATAATGCAAATGCTAAATTAGAATGTGAAAGTATTTATTACCTTAAATTATATATATCACTGTGCTGTAGGTTATACTTTGCAAAAAAATTGCAACAGAATACCTATAAAATTTATTTATAAAACAGAAGAAATACTGTACTGATAATCCATTCAAATGTGGCAATTGTGAAGAGAGAAGCTGTTCTTCATGTTGAACACATAAAAAGATTACAAAACATTTAAATATTTCTGTTTTTAACATATAAGTGCTACGTATATTAGTATATTTTGTATTTCAACCAAATATGCTACCATTTTTGAAACAGTGTTTGTTTTTCACTCATTGTTTTAAAGATCATCATGAAAGAGATGTCATCATGAATCTAAAGTAGTGCTACGTATCTAAAATAATAACTAATTATTTCTCTGATTTTTCAGAGCAGTAATTGAAAGTTTCATTTTCTATATAATAGTAAGTTTAGGTACTTGAATGACAAAATTATCCTGAAGAAATAACCTTATTATGTGTTAAATTTTATTAAATACGTTTAACATTTGGATGCTAAATGATGATGATAATGAAAATTGCTAAAGATTCTTTAATATGGTTCAAATCTATGATAGACTTTTTTCTTTTAGTAATACTCGGAGGGTCATATTGCTGCTTGTTATAAATCATAGATTACATTCATGTCAGATTGGTCAATATGTATATTTTATGATTTAACAGCAAAAACCTCTTCAAACTGAAAATTTAAAAGAAAGGTTTCAATAGAAAAATTATATATATATTTATTTATACATATATATGTGTGTTCGTTACTCTCACAGTTCAACTACTGTTGAACTCAATCTTTTAATTTATAGTTATACATAGGCTATTTACGTGTCCAATTATATACCTAGAACACTTACTTAAAACTTAGTTTACAACTCTTTTTAAGATGAGAACTAAGGCAATTTTGATATGATTCATGGTCTATTCTTTAAAGAAAGATTTCATTTATGATAGTATTTGTAATGTTTCTGCTGGAAATCAGAGGCATGTTCCAAGAGGAAAATGTATATAGGAGTACTTTTAAAGAATATATCACTTTGTAAATTACATATCATGAAACTAAGCTTTTGACAAGACACTTAAAACCTACAGGTGTAAAATACAGGTTTAAATGGTGTTCGTAATGCTGAGTGCATCTGCCAGCCCTTTTTTATTATTAAGTAGAAGATTGTATCTGTGCCCCTTTTTTCATAGTGGAAGGTATATAGTTGAGTATAAAATGATTTCCTTTTGCATTATCTGTATTAAAAAAACAGGGTAGTTACATTAAAGCCTACCAAATTGATGGTGAATTTATCAGATGAACATTTTTGTGGTGCAGATGGTTCTAAGTATCAGGTGACAGGGTATTCTACTCTTTCTAGTCAATTAAAATTGATAATGCAGCATGATTCATAAACTGACCAGCTGTGCCTCCTTTTATTTTGAGCACCCTGTAGTCACTATAATAAATTTCTAAGCCAAATTTTTCAAACAAAATAGTTCTTATAGAAGGAAAAATAATATATATGTTTGTGTTCATGCATACACACAGAATGACCTATGAAAGGGAACTTAAATTTTGCCGGTAAAACAAACATATCTCTACAGACTATGATTATACTTTATAAGCATTTAAATACAGTTATATTTATTTCCTTGAATATATTACTTGGGTAATTAATTTTATATTTGATTGCAAAGAGCACTATATAGCAGTTGGGACCAGCTCTTGACTTGGCTTGACTTGGCTTATTGATGAGTTTATTGGATCAAGACTAACAAATACTTTGTTATTAAAATTCTACAAAAATATAGCTACTCTTTTCAAGTATAACATTTAAAATATTTCATCAGGCAGAGCCCTGACCAGGAAAAAAGAAAGAAAGAAAGAAAGAAAAAAAATAAAATGCTCCAAAATGTATTTTCGTTAGTCTTCACTGGCCCTTGTGGGGGGAAAAATACTTTTTTAACTTGTTTTTCTAAGATTTGTTATGTTTATATCCAAGATAAACTATGCCAAAAAAAGTGTTATAAAGAGGAATGCATGTAGCATTAATGCAAATATCAAGAAAATACTTGAAAGAGTCCTTTTCATTTATTTAATTAAATTTGGTGTTTTATTTTTGTCTGAATCTGAATTTCTCCTATTTAATCTATGCAATTATGCTTGTTTTATATTTATAAGCACTTGACTGACTGGTGTGGTCTTTTTACTATGTTTTATTTCAAAACGTTGTTTTAAGTGATAGTGTTCTTAAATTTTAGTGTCATTTGTTCAACTTACTGGTAACACCAGAACAAGAAAGCAAAAAAGTAATACATTCTGCTGGCACGGAACTGACATATCATTTGGTAACTGTAAAATCTATTTGCAATTAAAGGTTGATTTATTGGATAAAGGACTAAAAGAAGCATATATTACCTTTGCCTTTATATTTTTTTCTTCTTTTAAGACGGAGCATTATGGAAAAATAAATATAAAAAAGTCTTAGCGAATTTTTGTTGCGGTTCTCAATTCAGCAATCTACTGGCTGCTTGTGAAACTGTGAAATCAAACTGTTCTTAACGTTTATTCATTACATGGTTTTATGAAATGTGACATTTTAGGAGCCAATATAATAGAGCTCTAAAAGGATAGTATATCTTTAAATTCTGACTGGGGAGTAAGAAGAGAAGATATTCTTACCCTACTAAATAAACCAACTTTTGAGCAGTATGCAATATTATGAAATGTTACAACACTATATTAACAAATAATAAAATATTTTAAAATTGCATTTATATAAATGTGTCCATTTCATTTTTTCTTAAGATTGTTGTTTCCTAACAGAACAAAGACAGATGCTATTATTGGTTAAAAATCCATTTACTTTCTAAAACCAACAAAGGAGAAAAAATAGAATTATAAAAAATAGCTCATCCAAAACTAGACAGAAAAAGAGAAAAAGCAAATGAAGATGGAACAAATAGCAAGATAGATCAAACCCAGTTATATCAGTAATCACAGTAATTACTAATGATTTAAACATGCCAATTAAAGTGCAGAGGTTATCAGTTTTAATAAAAAAGTAAGGCCGTATTTTACCTCTAAGAAAACATTTTCAAGAAGCAAATTGGTGAAAAGTGAAAGGATGGAAAAAAGATACCATGCTATCACAAATCAAAAGCAAGTTGGAGTGGCCATATTAATATCAAAGTACATTTCAGAGCAAGGAATATTTATTGCTGGAGATAAAGAGTGTCATTTGATAAAGGGATCAATTCATGATAGTCAAAATGTAGAAACAAATGTTCATCAGCCAATGGATAAATAAAATGTTATATTCATAAAATGGGATATTACTCAGTAGTAAAATGAAATACGGATATATAGTACAACATGGGTGAACATTGAAAACATTAGGCTAAGTGAAAGAAACCAGATTCCATTTATATGAAATGTTCAGAATAGACAAATCTATAGAAACAGACATAAATTAGTATCTAGGACTGGGGAAAGTTGGAAATGGGAGGTGACTGGGTACAAAGTTTCTTCTTTGGGCAATAACAATATGATTTTCTAATAAATTCATAGAGATATGCTGCCATCACCATAAGCAAAAGTTCACTTTTTCACTGGCACTAGCCATATTTCAAGTGCTCAGTAGGGAGTGCAGGGCTACAGTATGTTTTTTAAATTACATGCCAGTAACACAAAGTTTTAAACGCATATTTTACACCCCAAAGCAACCAAGTCTTGTTCTTAGAGTTAGCTGAGCTTCCTAGGATCCATGGATTTATGTTTTTATCAAATTTGGAAACACAGCAATTATTTAAACATTTTTTCAATTCCAATTCTACTTAGTCTGCCTGAAATACTCACACAGCTTATTAATGCTTATTTTTGGTTATTTTTCATTTTGTGTAGTTTTCATTGCTTCGTCTTCAAGTTCACTAGTCTTCTGTTGTGTCTGGTCTCTTAATTCCATTAGTGTATTTTTTATATCAGACATTGTGTATTTTATCTTTAAAAATTCAATTTGGATCTGTTTTATATCTTCCAGTTTTTATCATACTCAAGCTTTCCTCTGCTGGCTTGAACACAGCAAGTATAATAATAATAGCTATTTGAATGGCCTTGCTACTAATTCTGTCATTTCTTGGTCTGTTTCTGTTTATTGATTTTTTTATTATGGGTAGTATTTTTCATTTGCATGCATTTACATGTTTGGATATTGAATTTCCCATATTCTTCTTAACACAAGTTACTAGGGGAAAAAATGTGAACATTCAAAGGATTGCTTTTAAACTTTGTAAGGCAGGCACAGAACAACATTTATTTTACTGCTGAGTCAGTACCATTCCGAGTACTTTATTACCCTATGAATTACAAGGGATTTTCACTTTGGCTAGTGGAACTTAAACTGTTCCTGATCATTGTGGGCTCCAAAAATTTTTTCCCCTTGTGCTTTCAGGTGGTTCTTTAGAAGGCCTTGGGTAGTAGTCACATGTGGTCAACAATACTCAGCTGAAGACTCAAGGGGAATCCTCTGCAGATAATCTGGAGCAATCTGTAGTTTTGTCACATTTGGTACTCTACCTTGTGAACTCTAGTTTTGTCCTCCGTGGCTTCCTAACTCTTTCTCCCCAACTTAGAGACTTCGTAGCTATACCGGGATTTCCCTTCCTTGCCCGGCAATTGTGAAACTCTAGGCAGTAAGAGACAGAGCAGTCATAGGGCTCAGCTAATTTGCTTCCTCTGTTTCGCAGATCATGGTTCCTCATTATCTGATGTCTAATGTCTGGAAACTATTGTTTCTTGTTTTTGTCTTGGTCCCTATTACTCTAGTTTGGCTTAAAGCAGAAGTTAGCATAGCAATCCATGTTCTTTTTTAAAATCTCTGTTTAATGTGCGCTTTTATCATTTTTCATATTGTTTTCTTTGTGCCTTTTTGTCTCAATAACTCTTGCTGAATTCAGTTATAGTGATTATAGTCTTTACTTATTTCCTTAGTTTTTGCTCTTAATTTTACAATTTCCAATCTTTTATTCTCTTTGGATTTATTCTTAAGTCTTTCCCTAATTTCTTAAAGTTGTTAAATGTTTAATTTGAGAAGGCTAAAAATTTACCTTGAAGTACCATTTCAGCTGCATTCCACAAATTATTCAGCTCTAAGTATTTTAAAGTTTATGATTTATTCATGACCTATGAATCATTTAGAAATGTGCTTTTAAATTTCAGACCTTAAAAATATTATGCCACTAACTTCTAAGTTGTGATGTGACTACATGAGTTTGAAATTCATTGATACTTGCTTTATGATCTGGTATGTGTTGGTTTTAGTGAAATGGCCCATGTGTGCAAGAAAAGAATGTGTTTTGTTAATTGATTCATGTCTTTTACATACCAGTCTGTTTAATTCATCAGTTTTTAATTCGCCAGTTTGTAAGAGAAGTGTGTTAAAATCTCCCAAGATGATTGGTCAATTTTGAATTTTCCGTATAGTTTTGATAATTTTTTAATGTTTTATATATTTTTTACATTATTTTGTGCATAGAAATTAAGAATTATGTCTTTTTTTTAAGGTTCAGATGAGAATTTGTACATTTATGTGCTAAAAGAACAGAACAATAGTTGACATTTTCAGAGTACTTGACAAGTGAATTTTAACAAAATAGTTGAAACTTAATTGAAAATGTTTTCCCTTTGGTCTTTGTGGTGGAAATGACAGACTTTTTCATTGAAGGATGAGGACACAGCAGCCATATTATGCGAAGATGAAAAATATCATGATCATATTGAAAGGTCAACCATGGGCTTCCCTGGTGAAGTCTTCTGAACCAATGCACCAGAGAATGCCTACCATCCAAAAAAGCAGTCAGTCGATGGAAAAGAAGATTATTAAACCTTTGTTCTGGGATTTACTGTTAAAAAACAAACAAAAAACAACAAAAAAGATGAGATAGGAAACAGTGAAGGAAATGATTTAACTGAAGGGAAACAAGATTTTTGTTTTTAAAGTATTGTTCTTAATCCCCATGACTGTCCTTCAGTCACAATTCCAGAATAAAAGAATCTACGTTGTGTATTAATGTTTTATGCCTTTTATGAAACAGTCAAGTCTTTTATTTTCCCCCTTCTTGAACCGCAGGAGTAACTATCTTTTCACCCAATACAAGTGCTGGTCATCAATACACAAAAAACTTGTGTTTATCATGCAAACCACTAGCACCAATAAATTTTATTTGTTGCAATTTAATGTCAAATAACATTACTGGGTAAATAATTTTTTATATACACATACTAAAACACAAATGCAGATTTATGGATCAAATGACAGTTATTCTTTTTCCTGTGCATATGGCAATTCATTAACGTTGCCTCAGAAAGATAATAGAATACACGTGTGTATAGAATATACATTCATACATACATAAACACATGTGATATATATAGTTTTTAACAAATACACTGGCCATTACCCATTCCACTTGAAAAGATATGTGTGAACTACCTCATGAAATGTAAACAGGAGTTTCAAGAACCACAAGTTTCTATCGATAATAGACATCTAAAACGTCTATGGAGAAAGTTTTTTTTAAATAAACATATTTAACCCAAAGTATAAGTCATTTTTGGAAATCCCTCTACCAGATAACACAATTCTCCTTCATTTGATACTGATTTCTGTTGTACTAACCACAGGATATTTTTTATATACTCCTAACAGAATAAGACACACAAAAATAGACTTAAATATTGGTGTGTTTTAAAACTATCACATCTTTGAAAGCACTACTTGAACTTACCTACTTTATTTTATGTCTCACTGTGCTCTAAGAGTTTTGATGTATCACATGAAGAGAAGACACCAATTTAAAAAGTTCAACAAATAGGAAAATCCTATCAGTATAAAAATTTTAAATATTGACTTTCTAACTCAGTAATTTGTCACAGCTTACTGTATTTAAGTGAATATCTATTCCTGCTTGCATCTTAGAGTGGGATTTAAAAATTTTCAAAGGATAATCCTTCAATATTGTATTTTGAAGCGTATATATTAAGGAAAATTTACAGCTATCACAACACTTTTTCTGTGTGAAAGTTGAGGACAATTTATATAAATAATATTCTGTTATGTAAGAAGAGGTATTCCAGTTGTACCCATAAAACTGTCAAATCTATCCTAGTGCTGGGGATTTGCCACTAAGTTTTTTGTTGGAATTGGAAATTATACTGGTTACTTTAAAAGGGGAAAAATCCTTTTTTTTTAAATGAACAAACACCCCTTTTAATTGTTCTCCCTAGAGTCTATGTTTTGAAAGATGTCACACTCTACTAATTGATATTAATTCCAATTTTAAATAATCAGCTGTACAAATGAGTTTTTAAAGTATAATCAACATTTCAAAAATTAAAAAGATTTTAATCTTAATCATGATGATATTGTAGTTAGCTCAGTGACTATAGATTCAGAAATACTAGTTTAATGTTAACATATTTAAAAAATTTTTTGCTTTTCCATTTGTTTAGACATTTTTTTTTCTTTCTGTCATGAATGTATTTTTTATTTTAAATTGAGAAATAATGGTATATATGGGGTATATTGTGTTTTTTAAATATATTTGCATCATGAAATGATAAAAATCAAGCAAATTAACATATCTATCACCTTACAAACCCTTTTTTATGATGAGAACATTTAAAATCTACTCTTTTTTTTCCCCCTCAAAACAGAGTCTCACTCCATCACCCAGGCTGGAGTGCAGTGGCATGATCTCGGCTCACTGCAACCTCTCTCTCCCAGATTCAAGTGATTCTTATGCCTCAGCCTCCCAAGTAGCTGGGATGACAGGCGTGCACCACCATGTCCAGCTAGTTTTTTGTATTTTTAGTAGAGACGGGGTTTCACCATATTGCCCAGGCTGGTCTAGAACTCCTGGCCTCCAGCAATCCACCCACCTCACCTCAGTCTCCCAAAGTGCTGGGATTACAGGCGTGAGCCACTGCGTCTGGCTAAAATCTACTCTTAGCAATTTTGAAATATACGATACATGGTTACTAAGTATAGTCAGCATGCTGTGCAATGGATCTTTAAAACCTATTCTATATGTTTTACTGACAACTTTGTACCCTTTGACTGTCTCCCAATTCCTCATCCCCTCCATATCCCCAATCTGGTAACCATCATTCTACTCTCTACTTCTATGAGTTTGAGTTGTTTAGATTCTACATGTAAGTGAGATCACACAGTTTTGTCTTTTCATTCCTGGCTTATTTCACCCAGCATAATGTCCTCCAGATTCATTCATGTTGTAAATGGCAGAATTTTCTCTTTTTGTCCAGATGGATGGTAGTGTTCCATTTTGTATATGTACCACATTTTCTTTGTTCATTCCTCCTTGATGGGCAGTTAGGTTGCTTTCATATCATGGCCATTTTGAATAATGCTGCAATGAACATGTGGGTGCAGATATCTCTTTGACATACTGATTTCAAGTCCTTAGGATATATATTCAAAAGTGGGATTGCTGGATTATATGGTAATTCTATTTGAAATTTTTTGACAAACATCTGTACTTTTTTTCTATAATAGCTATATTTGCATTCTACCAACAATGTACAAAAGGTGCCTTTTCTCCACATCCTCACCAATACTTACCTTTCATCTTTTTGATAATAGCCATTCTGACAGATGTGGGGTAATATATCATTATAATTTTAATTTGTATTTCCCTATGATTAGTGATTTTAAGCATTTTTTTCATATATCTTGGCCATTTCTATGTCTTCTTTGGATAAGTGTCTACTCAGATCCTTTGTTCATTTTTTAATTGGGTAATTTATTTTCCTGCTATTGAGTTGAGTTTCTAATATATTTTGGATAGAAGCTCTTTATCACATACATAGTTTTCACATATTTTCTCCTAATCCATGGGTTTTCTCTTCACTCTATTGATTGTTTTCTTTGCTATATATATATATATATATATATATATTTATAGTTTGAAGTTAAATGGCCTCGTTGCCTGGGGTGGCATCTGAAGTTCTTGGTCTCATGGCCAAGTAAATCAAGGATGCACACACACCAAGGGTGAGGTCACAGCAGAAGTAGACGTTTAATAGGCAAAAGAAAGAGAACAACTGTTTGTTGCAGAAAGGGGTCCCAAAAGGGTGCCATTCAGCAGTGAAATGCAAGGGTTTTATAAGTCAGTTAGTGGGGAGGCAGTATCTTATCTTATAGGGCACGAAAAACTGGTTAGGACCAGGTATGCTATCTGTATAGAATGTGAATCTCTGGCATCCCCCACCCCAACCTTTTATTATGCTGTGGGTCCTTTGCCTGAGTGACTCCACATTGCTTTCCTACTGTGCATGTGCTTAAAAAAAGGGGGGAGGTGGAGCCCCATGGTGGACATGCCTGGTCCCAGGTACCCCTTTCTATTGGTGCAGTTGCAGATATCCTCCCCATGCAAGCTTCGAGCTTCCTTTGCAGCCTGATCTTCCAGGCTGCTCTTTGTTAGAAAAAAAAAAGTGATTTATTTGACTGCTTTTTGTTAGAAAGAAAGTTCTGCCAAGAACTTTTTGCCTTAACTATCTCCCTAGCTAGTATCTTTCTATCTCCTCTCTCAGAAGTAATCATTTATCTTTTTTCTTTTGTTGCTTGTGCTTCGGAGTTCTTATCCAAAAAATCATTGCCCATACCAATGTCACAGAGCTTTTCTCTGTTTTATTCTGCTAGTTTTACAGTTTCAGGTCTTATGTTTAAGTTTTTAATCTATTTCAAGTTCATTTTTCTACATAGTGTGAGATGAGAGTCTTATTTCATTATTTTGCATGTGGATGTCCAGTTTTTCCAACACCATTTACTGAAAGACTCTCTCCATTGGGTGTTCTTGGCACCTCTGTCACAAATCAATTGACCATATAGATATGTGGGTTTATTTCTGAGCTCTCTATTCTTTTCCACTGCTTGATGTGTCTGTTTTGATGCCAGTACCATGTTATTTTGATTGCTATAGCTCTGTAATATATTTTGAAATCAGATATTGTGATTCCTCCAGCATTGTTCTTTTTAATCAGTATTGCTTTCACTATCTGGAGTCTTCTGTGGTTCCATATCGATTTTAGAATTTGTTTTTCTATTTCTGTGGAAAATGTCATTAGACTTTTGTTAGGGATTTCATTGAGTCTGTAGATTGTTTTGGATAGTTGTGGACATTTTAACAATATTCTTCCAATCCATGAACACAGAATATCTTTCTATTTATGTCTTCTTCAGTTTCATTTCTCAATGTTTTATTTATAGTTTTTGGCATGTAGATATTTTACCTCTCTGGTTGATTTAAGTATTTTTTGGTGCTATTGTACATGGACTTGTTTCTTAATTTCTCCTTTGAATAATTTGTAGTTAGTTTATAGAAATGCTGCTGGTTTTGTATCCTGCAACTTTACTGAATTCCTTTATCAGTTATAACAGTTTTTTTGGAAGAGACTTTAGGGCTTTCTATGTATAACATCACGTCATCAGCAACAGAGACAATTTCACTTCTTCCTTTAACTGTTTTCAAAATAATGTGATTCCCTGGCCTTCTCCAACAGTGACTTGGTTTCTTGTTTTTGTTTTATTATTTTGAACTCACAGATTTAACTCTGTTTGAAGAGGTTCAACCTTTTCCAGTTACTATTCTTGCTGATGTTCCTGTTTTTGGCTGGTGGAACTGTTGTCAGGTTAGTTCTAGACATAGAACCCAAAGCTTTATTAGCTTCCTTATTTTCTGTATGGCCAGATGTTCCAGGACCATCTTCTGTATTTCGTGTACCAGACCTGGAATAAGCCAACTCAGGAGGGAGCCCTGGGTTTCTTCTAATATGAAATAGTATTTAGAAACCAAGATCTGGGTGCTAGAACTGCATATTACTACTGCGTTGTCCATTGCTATCAATGGACAGAACTAGGAAAAATGTGGTGGTGGTGGTAGTGTCGTTGTTTTTTGAGATGGAATTTCGCTTTTGTTGCCCAGGCTGGAGTGCAATGGCCCGACCTCGGCTCACTGCAACCTCCACCTCCCAGGTTCAAGCAATTCTCCTACCTCACCCTCCCGAGTAGCTGGGATTACAGGCATGCACCACCATGCCCGGCTAATTTTGTATTTTTAGTAGAGATGGGGTTTCTCCATGTTGGTCAGGCTGGTCTCAAACTCCCAACCTCAGGTAATCCACCCGCCTTGACCTCCCAAAGTGCTGGGAGTACAGGCGTGAGCCATCACATGTGGCTTTTTTTTTTCTTTTGAGACAGAGTATCGCTCTTGTTGCCCAGGCTGGAGTGCAGTGGCACAATCTCAGCTCACTGCATCCTCTGCTTCCTGGGTTCAAGCGATTCTCCTGCCTCAGCCTCCTGAGTAGCTGGCATTACAGGCATGTGCCACCATGCCCGGCTAATATTTTGTATTTTTAGTAGAGACAAGGTTTCACCATGTTGGCCAGGCTGGTCTCGAACTCCTGACCTCAGGTGATCAGCCCACCTCGGCCCCCAAAGTGCTGGGATTACAGGCGTGAGTCACTGTGCCTGGCCCAAAAAGTGTGTGTGTGTTACTTGCTGTATCATATTATATTACATATATATATATTTGTATGGTTGTCATATTAACAATACCAATATTATCATTAATAGTATGTGTATTAGGATTATCCAGAGAGAACTAATAACAATAGATAGACACGTGAGAAGGGATTTATTAGGGGAATTGGCTTATGCAATTACAGAAGCTGAGAAGTCTCGTAATAGGCCATCTCCAAGCTGGAGAACCAGGAAGGTGGGTAGTCTGGCCTGGTCCAAGTCTGAAGGCCTCAGAACCAGGAAAGCTGATGGTATAACTCTCAGTGCAAGGGTGAAAGCCCTAGAATCCAGGGGGCTTCTGCAAGTCTTAGAGTCCAAAGCTAGAGAACCTGGAGGTCTGACGACCAATGAATGACAGGAGAAGACGGGTGTGCCAGCTCCATAAGAGAGAATGAATTCATCTTTCCTTTACCTTTTTGTTCTAAGTCCTCAGCTGGTTGGATGGTTCCTGTCTACACAGAGGGTGCATTTTCTTTAAAAGCCCAAAATTCAAATGTCGGTCTCTTCCAGAAACACCCTCACAGATACACCCAGAAATAATGTTATACCAGCTATCTGCATATTCCTTAATCTAGTCAAGTAGACACCTAAAATTAATCATCACAATTTGCTTACTGAAAATGTTTTCTGGGAGATGGGGAGGGGATATCTTTTTTAAATATCGCTATATGTATATATCTAGTATATATCACTAGAAATATTTTTAAATCATTTGAAATATTTACTCTCCATCTGGTCATCCTAGCAATTTAATACACAGGTTTATTTGTTCAATTTTGGTTTTGATTTTTTAAAAAAGTTGACCACTTTTTTAAACAATTTAATATATAAGACCTTTACATTGTTCAAAAGGATAAAACAAGTTATATTCAGAAAAGTTTCACTTTTATCACTCCCTCCTCCACCTATTTCTTCCTTTCTTCCATATATAACATTAAAAACTTTTTCTTGGTTTATACTTTCATTTTTTAAAATATAATAATAAATACATTCATAGCTCCCCTCCCTTTACTGAATACTACATATGCTTTCCTCCAATGTGCTTTTCTCACTTAACTCTATTCTGTAGCTCATTCCATAGCAGGATGCAGAGCTCTTCATTTCTTACCACATCTGCACAGTATTCCATTGTGTGAACCTACCATTATTTATTGAATCAATCCTCTGCTGATGGACAATTAAATTGTTTTCAGTCTTTGCTATTGCAAATAGTATGACAGTGAAAATCACTGTAAACTGTTAGGTCCATAAACATGTACAGTTTTGCTAGAAACTGTTCAATTTCCCTCCACAATGGTCATACTATCTTCTATTCAGAACAGCAACATAGAATACTTACCATGTCCCAGCCTTGGAAACATAGTATGTTGTTCAGGTTACTTTTAAAAGCAGTTTTATTTTCATATAATTTCTATATACCACTGTAATTTTTATATACCATAAAATTCACCCATTTTATGTGTACATTTTTCTTTGTAAATTTACCCACTTGTGCAGTTGTCCATTACAACAAGCCAGTTTTAGAACACTTCCATTAAGTCCTCAGTAAATTCTGCTGTGAGCACTTTTAACCAAATACTTGGTGTAGACTTATGTAGGGGGGTGGTTAACACAGATGGCATAAAATCTGGTCTCAAAAAACATGTAATGACAAATATGGTTAAGTGTTCTTAAAGATTTTTTCCTCTATTTTTTCTTTTTTTTTAGATATTAACATGATAGGTTTCTCTCTCCCTCGTTTACTCTGTCTCTCTTACTGTTCATTTAGATCTCAAGATGATAAGTAAATTTCTCCTCTCTTGCTCTCTCTCTCTCTCTCTGGAGCACTGTGATGGCTGGTTTTATGTGTAAATTTGGCTAGGTTACTGTACCCAGTTTCCAATTAAATACTAATCTAAATGTTGCTGTGAAAGTATTCTGTAGTTGGGTAAGCATCTATAGTCAGATAACTCAAATTAAAGGAGGTATCTTTGATAATCTGGGTAGGTGTTATCCAATCAGTTGAAAGGCCTTAGTAATAAAACTGAGGTTTCCCTGAGGAAGAAAAAAAAAAAAATGTTGCCTTTGGACTGTAGCTTCAGCTTCTGCCAGAGAATTCTCAGCCTACTGGCTTGCCCTACAGATTTCGGAATTACCAGCCGCCACAATCAGATAAGCTAATTCCTATAGTCTGTCTGTCTGTCTGTCTGTCTGTCTGTCTGTCTATCTATCTATCTATCTATCTATCTATCTATCTATCTATCTATCTATCTATCTATCTATCTATCTATCTATCTATCTATCTATCTATCTATCTATCTATCTATCTATCTGTCTAGTCTATCATCTATCTTTTACATATACATACATACATGTAAGTATAACACACACACATTCAATTCTCTTAAAAATATGCTACTCCTTAAAAGTCTTTTTATACCTTCAAGACTCATGAAATTTCTAAATATTATTGAACAGCTCAAAGAGAATATTTATAAGGATGAATATGATATACATTCTACCAGAGAAATAGGACATTATATCTCCTATTGTTCCATTTATCTGGTAGAACTCTGATATGTGCACCCCACCACTACCAAACTTCAGTTCAACCATTGGATAAGTATAACCTTTCTGGAATTCTGCCTTTGTGTGGATGTTCTCGCAGCCTTTACAGGTTCTCTCCAGCATATAACCACTTAGGATAACTGGATATGCCCATGGCAAACAGCAGCATCAGATATGCTTATTAACACTCTAGATTTTTACTTTATTATCTGTGACTATCTATGACAAGGATCTTCCTTCTTTTCCCAACAGTTTAACCAAGTACTTTAAAAGATGTTTAAAAAAATACTTTCTCCAGATTATTTAGTCCGATACTGGAAGACTTTCTCTAGACATCTCATCTTCCATGTAACCAGAAATGGAAATCATCATATTCATTCTTATTCTCTGAGTATCTCAATAATATTTAGAATATTCCAGGAGTCGTCAAGGTATAAAAAGACTTTTAAAGCATAGTATATTTTTAAGGTAATTGATTTTCAGATATTTTAACTCCATATGTACTCCCTCCTACAATGTATATGCCCAAGAATGTGGTCTGACAGTTCTCCTTTCTCACCTCTCATCATAACCAACCTTACACTATTGTTCAAAAAGAGAGCATTTCACTCTCATTCTGAATCTTACTCATGCTTTGCTCTGTGATACAAAAACCTGGATGACAATGGATAATTTAAGAATTAATAGCTCCAGAGTAAGAATTACATGAGAGCAAAACAAAAGGAGTTACTGTGCAAAATGTGAAAGCAGCCAGTGCCACAGTGGATCTCATGAAGACAGAGAGTAGACAGGTGGTTACCAAAGGCCAGAGAGAGTGGTGGGGAGAGGGAAATGAAGACAAGTTAATTAACAGGTACAAACATATGGTTTGGTAGAAGAAATAAGATCTAGTGTTAGATAGATCAGTAGGGTGACTATAGTTTACAATGATCTATTGTGTATTTCAAAATAACTGGAAGAGAATCATTCAAATGGTTCTAGCATAAAGACAAATATTTAAGGTGACAGATATCCCAAGTACACTGATTTTATCTTTACACATTATAATAATATATCAAGTTATCCCATGTACCCTGAATTTATGTACATCTATTGTGTACAAATTTACAAATTAAAAAGAAATAAAGAAGCAGTGCCTTGGTTCATCCAAGACACAGACTCATAACAATGCTTCATGCCTTCTCTAAGAGTTAGGATTCAAAAATGAGATTATTGTCACAGGAATATATATTAACATTTTCATTTTCAAATCAAAGTAAGCCTTTTTCTAACAAAGTATAGTTATGTGCCACATAATTACATTTTGGTATAAGATGAATGAGCCACATATACAACAGTGGTTCCCAAGATTATAGGGAGCATACATAGAAGCCTGATATATGGCACTTGGTATTGGCACTGCAGATCAAGTAGGGGACATGACTGATATTCAGTAATGGTGCTGGGACATTTGGTTTTCCATATGAAAAGCACATATAAATAAAAATATAAACACTATCTAGGTTTGTGTAAGTACACTCTGTCATGTTCATACAATGATAAAATCACCTAACAATGCATTTCTCAGAACGTATCCCCATCATTAAATGATGCATGACTGTGTAAGTTTGATTTTGCTCATTAGTTTGACAATAAGAACTGACTTTGTACCTCAAAATGGACAGGCAGACATCCTCCACAAACTGATTGAGCTAATTATGTAGCTTCAAGGTTATGATGGAAAATACACTTAAAGCACGTGAACTATACAATATGCCAGAAGTTATATCTTTTATAATACTTACATATATGGTTTAAAAAAATAACAAATGTGAAGTTAAAAATGTGCAGGGATGAGATATGTAATTTTAAAAAGTTATTTTAGGGCTTAAACAAGTTTGAGGATCATTAATGTATACCATTTTCTTTCTCTAACATTTTTGTCGTTTTTAAAATTGCTATTACAATTACTGTTTTAGTACTTTACCATTTTAGGAATAGGTTTTAGAATTAATAATTCAACCTATTTCACCTAGTTACAAACTATGAAAAGAATAATCAGAGGTACTACCCAGTTGCTAAATACAGTGAAATTTTAGTTGAAAATTAGTTTTGATTTTAATGAGCCCTTAAAGATTAGTTCAACCTAATTTTAATGACATACACAATGTGCTCATTTTAGCATTATATGTAGTGGCCAGAAACTGTGCCAAATATCAAAATAAATTGTGGTATGTTTATCAACAGAATACAGCAGTAACAATGGATGAACTAATGGTACACACAATTTGTGGGTTAACCTTATAACTAATGTCAAGTAAAGAATCCACACAAACAAGTGCATAATGTACAAATATATTTATATAAAGTTCAAAAACAGGCAAAATGAATCAAAGGTGATGAAAGTCAGAAAAACTGCTATGTTTGGGAGGTAATGGCTGAGAAAAGGCAGGAATGAAGCTCTCAGGTGTTGCCGATATTCTACATCTTCACCTTGGCAGTTGTTACACAGGTGTTCACGACATAAATATCTATCAGACTGTATACACTTTTGTCCACTTTTTGAATGCATCGTATACTTCAGTAAAAGTTTACTAAAAAGTAAAAATAAAAAAGACGTTGTGCTTCTTGTTACCAAAATAAAACCATGGCAGATATTTTGGTAAATATTCTATTTTTCCCGTCTTCTACTGTTGCTGATGACAGGGATGGTATTCAGGTGAACACTTTGTTACTTATAATATCATTTAGCTTTAGCCTGTGCAGCCAGTGCAGCTTCTTCACGCCACTTAGCTTTCTTTGCCAAGTTCCAACTTGTTAAGGATTCATGTCGTTCTACAGCCTGTGGGGGAGGGGGGAAGAAATATATATATATAGTTATATATATAATACACAAAACTATATATATATTTATATATTATATATTTATATATTATAAATATATGTAAATATATAAAATATACTATATTAATATATAAATATATATAGTTTTATATATTATATATATAACTGTTACTCTCTGGAAACTGGAAAAATTTGTATTTCAGATAGAAATACACAGGAGAGAATAGAATTAGAAGTTCTAACATATGTTAATAATGGGAAGAGAGAATAGACTGAATGGGTAAAGAGGCCATATTCAAAGTTATGACAGCATAGACTTTTTCAGAAGTGAGGAAAGCTGTAAGTCCTCAAACTGAAAATTTAATATATATTGATGGATACCTAGTGTGCATCTCACACTTAATATAGCCAAAATAGAGAGTTGACATATTTTGTTCCCCCTGCCTACCAGTCTTTCCCTAGCCATACACATCTCAATAAATGGCAGTATCATCCACCTACTTGCTCGAGTCAAAAAACCCAGGCCTTTTCACTTCTTTATTCCATTTTCTTTTCTGCTTCCACAATGAATTCACCACAAAGTTCCATTCTTTTTACTTTCCCAAATTTATCTGAACTTGCTAACCTTTTCTCCATCTCCATCTGCCACAATTTCTTTAAGGTACATGCATTGTTATTAAAAATGAAAAATGAATTGGGGACGGGAAAGTGGGACAGTGGTGGGACCATTTAGAAGATATTACAATCAACCAGGCAATAGATATATATTGGTATGTCAGGAGAGATACTGAGGAGTGCTCCAATTTGGCTATATTTTGAAAGTGGAGCCAATGGGGTTGCTGATGACTTATCCATGAGCAGCTAGAAAGATAGAGTTGATATCAACTGAGAGGAGGAAGACAGTACAGAAAGCAGTGGCTTAGGGTTGTACGGGGGAAGATCTAGAGTTCAACTGTTGACACACTAAGTTTGAGATGTCCATTAGACATCCAAAGGGAAATGTTAAGTAAGCAACTGACTATATGAATTTGAAGTGCAGAAGGAAGATATTAGCTGAAATATAAATTTGAGAGTCCTTGGAATGTAGAAGGTATTTAAATCCAGAAGACTTGGTAAGATCATCAAGGGAGTGGGTATAGATAGAGAATGGAAAGACTAAAGACTGATCCATGGGGAGATTCCACTGTTATGAAGTCCAGGAGAATAGGAGAAACTGGCAGAGTAAACTTGGAAGACGTGGCCAAGAGACAACCTACGTGAGGGTGGTACCACGGAAACCAAGTGAAGAAAATGTTTCATAAAAGATAAACAATTTTCATTCCCAATGCTCTCACTTCAGAGCTTCTGAGGATTTTTATGAAAGGACAATGGCTAGTATGCATTCTCCAACAAAGGGTAAGTGAAAAATGCCACATTGGCCTATTCCAGTGTTTTCCATTTATAACCAGCTATTTCCCTATGTGCCAAAAATATTCTTTTCTTGGTTGAAGAATGGGGAGACTGGCTACTGTGTGCCAGAATTCCTGTAGAGGGGTGACTTTGAGGTGTAGGTAGACCAAATTCCTTTATAATCCTGATATTCTCAACCTAGACATATTTCAGCAGCTCCAGTAGATTGAACTCAGATTGAGCAGAATCCAAGGGAGGGAAGATACTGATTCGGCAGAAGAAAATATTTGCTAATCAGCAGAATTGTCAACTGCCTCTCCAAAATGTAATGAGATTTATCAGTACCCAAGTGTACAAACGTAGTGTCATATTGAGTCTAAATAAACAGTCTTCAAAGTAGGATAAGAACTACAATGTCCACTGAGGTCAAGAAAGCAATAGCAACACATTTCATCTTTTCTTAAAAAGAAAAATTGCTAACATTTAATAGAATAGTTGAGGAATAGAGAATTCCTATGTCAGAAGTTAGAGATATCTTGAAGAACCTGTGACCATTCTATAATACAGAAGAATATAAAAGCACATCTCACTTTGTTGTGCTTTGCTTTATTGTGCCTTTCTTTCTTTCTTTCTTCTTTTTATTTAAATTGAAGGTTTGTGGCAACCTTGCATGGAACAAGTCTATAGGCTCCATTTTTCCAACAGCATGTGCTCACTTCGTGTCTCTCACATTTTGCTAAGTTTTGCAATATTTCAAACTTTTTCATTTTCATGACATCTGTTATGGTCATGTGTAATCAGCGATTGCTGTTGGTACTACTGTACTTGTTTTAGGGTGCTACAAGTTGTGCCCATATAAAAGAGCAAACTTAATTGATAAACATTGTATGTATTCTCATCACCCACTAGCCAGTCTCCCATTTCTCTCCCTCTGCTTGGGCCTCCCTATTCCTTGAGATGCAACAATGTTGAAATTAGGCCAATTAATAGCCCTATAATGGCCTCTACATGTTCAAGTAAAAGAAAGAGTTGTACATCTCTCACTTTAAAAAACTAGAAATGATTAAGCTTAGTGAAAAAAGGCATGTTGAAAACCAAGATAAGTCAAAAGCTTGGCATCTTGTGCCAAACAGTTGACCACGTTGTGAATGCAAAGGAGAAGTTATTGAAGAAAATTAAAAGTGCTACTCCAGTGAACACCTAAATAAATCAAAACAGCCTTATTACTGATATAAAAACTGTTTTAGTGGTCTGGAAAGAAGATCAAACCAGCCACAGCATTCCTTTAAGCCAAAGCCTAATACAGAGCAAAGCCCTAACTGTCTTCAGTTCTGTGAAGGCTGAGAGAGGTGAGAAAGCAGCAGAAGACAAGTTGGAAGCTAGCAGAGGTTGGTTCATGAGGCTGAAGGAAAGAAGCTCTCTCCATAACATAAAAGTGCAAGGTGAAGCAGCAAGTGCTGATAGAGAAGCTACAGCAAGTCATCTAGAAGATCTATTATAGCTAACATCGTTGATGAAGGCTATGCTAAAAAACAGTTTTTCAATGAAGACAACATAGCCTCATATTGGAAGAAAATGCCATCTAGAACTTTCAGAGATAGAGAGAAGTCAATGCCTGGCTTTAAAGCTTCAAAGACAGGCTGACTCTCTTGTTAGGAGCTATTGGCAGCTGACGACTTTAAGTGGAAGCCAATACTCATTACCATTCTGAAAATCCTAGGACTCTTAAGAATTATAGTAAATCTACTTTGCCTGTGCCATGAATGGAACAATGAAGCCTGGGTGACAGCATATCTGCTTACATAGCTTTCTGAATACTTTAAGCTCACTGTTGAGACTTCTCAGAAACAAAAAAAGGTTCCTTTCAAAATATTACTTCTCAGTGACAATGCACCTGGTCACTCAAAAGCTCTTATGGATATTTACAAGGAGGTTAATGTTTTCATGACTGCTAATACAACATCCATTCTTCAGCCCATGGAAAAAGGTGTCATTTCAACTTTCAAGTCTTGTTATTTAAGAAATACATTTTGTAAGGCTATAGTTACCATAGATAGTGATTCCTCTGATGGATCTGAGCAAAGTAAATTGAAAACCTTCTGGAAAGGAGTCACCATTCTAGATGCCATTATGAATATTTGTGAATCATAGGAGGAGGTCAGCATTAATAGGAGTTCAGACAAAGCTGATTCCAATCCTCATAGATAACTTTGAGGGGTTCAAGGCTTCAGTTGAGGAAGTATGAGGAAGTAACTGCATATGTGATGGAAATAGCAATAGAACTAGAATTAATAGTGGAGCCTGAAGACAAAATTGAAGTGCTATAATCTCATGATAAAACTGTCACAAGATGAGTTACTTCTTACAAATGAGCAAAGAAAGTGGTTTCTTGAGATGGAAACTACTGCTGGGGAAGATGTTGTGAGCATTGGTGAAATTAGAGCAAAGGATTTAGAATATCACATAAAGTTAGTTAATAAAGTAGTGGCAGGGTTTGAGAGAACTGACTCCAATTCTGAAAGAAGTTCTACTGTGAGGAAAATGCTGTTAAACAGCATTGCATGGTACATGGAAATCTTTCATGAAAGAAAGAGTCAATTGATACGGCAAACTTCATTGTCATCTTATTTTAAGAAATTGCCACAGCCACCCCAACCTTCAGCAACCACCATCCTGATCTGTCAGCAGCCATCAACATCAAAGCAAGACCTTCCACCAGCAAGAAGATTACAACTCATTGTGTACTGTAAACATAACTTTTATATGCATTGGGAAATCAAAAAATTGGCATGTCTCACTTTACTGTAATATTCACTTTATTGTGGTTGTCTGGAACTGAACCCACAATATCTCTGAGGTATGCCTGTTTTCATTCATTTCAATACTGTTAGAATAGATATTAATAAATAAGAATGGTTTCTTGTTTGGCCAGAAAATGACATGGCATCTTTAAATACTTATATGGATAATTTTGTAAGCTTAAACAAAGTCTCTAAACAATTTATGGGGTTTTGAATCCATTTGGTACAAAATTCAAAACTACTATATCTTCCAATTATTTTGCAAGAATGAAATAGCTGAAGAACATCAGGAAGGGTAAGAAATTACTGGGCATATTTCAACAAAAGCTTTGGCATAGTTGGTGGATAAAATTAAGTATTAGCACCACCATTTAGTAATCACAGCTAAAGAGATATTTCTTTTACTGGATCTATGTACCAACAACATGTGGCATATTTTCAATTACAATATTATAACGAATATAAAATTGCAAAATTGTAGACAATAATAAAGCATTTCAATTATGTTATTACTTGAAAATATTATGTTAATATATAATATGGTATATTATATGTCATACATATTAATACAATTTTAGGGAAAATGTTTTTGTGTCATTCACAAACAAAGTGCAATTTATTGGAAGCATGCAGTGGCTCATGCCTGTAATCCCAGGACTTTGAGAGGACAAGGCAGGAGGATCACTTTGAGCTTAGGAGTTTGAGGCCAGCCTGGGTAACATGGCAAAAACTAATTTCTACAAAAAATACAAAAAAAATTAGCCAGGCATGGTCATTCATACCTGTGGTCCCAGCTACTTAGGAGGCTGAACCTGCAGAATCCCTTGAGCCTGGCAGGCAGAGGATGCAGGGAGCCATGATCGTGCCACTGCACTCCAGCCTGGGTGAGAGTGAGACCCTGTTCTCCTCCACATCCCTCCCCCCGCCGCCAAAAAAAAAAGAAAAGAAAAAACAACACAAGCAAAACACAATTTATGTAAATTAAAGAAAAAAGAGGTGGAGAGACCAACTGTGTCAAATGCTGATAGGTCAATGAAGATGAGTGTATCATTGGTGACCTTGAAAACAGCAGTTTGGTGGAGGGTTTGAGGCACCAGCCTGATCAAACAGGGAATGAGACAGGAAATCAGAGACAGTGTATATAGACAGATCTACTGAAAAGGTTTGCCACAGAGAAATGCAGCTATATCAAAAGAAGTTTTGTTTTTGGTTTTGAAGAGGGAAATAGAAACATTTCTATGTTTTGATAAAAAATGATACAGTAGAGAAGAAATAAAACTAATGACGAGCAAAGAAACCTGAGAATTCCTGGAATGAAATTCTTGAAAAGGCAAAATGGAATGGGATCCACAGCACAATTAATAAGAGCTTCTAGATTGGAGCAAGGATCATTTATAATAGGCAGAAAAGCAAAATATACAGGATTATGTGTCATAAGACTGGAAACTGCTCCTTGGGCTGCTACAATTCTCTCAGTGAGGTGAAAGGAAAGGTCATCAATGGGGAGGACTGTGGAAGTGTAAGGTCTGAGGAGACAGAAAGCATGAAATAGTTGGACGGCTAGACTTCTTTTCCTTTGTTTAAGAGGCATGTGCATTTTATTTTCTGCAAACTCTGCCTTTTTGTATCTTTTGCCCATTTTTTTTTAAATAAAAGGTTGTTGCTGTTTTATTTAGTGGAGCTCCTTATAATTTAAGAAAATTAGCTCTTAGTTTGTGATCTATTTTGTATTTCTCCCGGTTTGTCATTTGTGTTTTTACTTTATTTATGGCACTTTGTTACCAAGCAGAATTTTAAATACATTTATATGATTAAATTTACCTATCTTTTCTTTTGTATAGCTTCTCAGTTTTGTTCTATATTTAGAAATGTCTGCCCAACTACTCTAAAGAATTCCCTCATATATTCTTTTGGTGATTTTAAGGCTTCGCATTTAATGTGAAAATCTTATATCCAACTGCAATTTATTTTATGTAGAAAGTATAGTTGGAATGTCCCAATATCATTTCTTGACTAATTTATCTTTCTCCACTCATATACAGAGTCACTATTTCATATATTAAATCCCTATGTAGTGGGTTATTTATGTGATTTGAATTCAGTTCTATTAAGTTGCCTATTTGTATGTCAGTACTGCAGTTTTAATTATTGTTGTTGTTTTGTTTTAATATATTTTAGAGCTAGTCCTCCCTTAGAACTATTATTTTTAGTATTTCTTGTATAGTTTGCTTATTTTTATATATGAATTTTAGACTCTGTTTGTCTACCAAAACAAATCCTATTGCTGTTTTTATTGCAGTCATGTCAACTTTACAGACTTAGAGAAGTTTGCTGTCTTTAAAATGTCAAGTCTTCCTATTCCAAATAAAAATTTCTTAGGTTATACCTTTTCTTGTGACCACTGGTAGTGTTTAAAAGTTGCCTTTATATAGATATTGCTTGATTTTTAATTTCACTCTTACGTGCCTTAGCTTTTTTTTGTTTGTTGCTATTCTAAGTAGGGTCCTTATTTCTGATCTTTCTTTTCACTGGGTTTTGAATAAAGAGGAGAGTGAAAACTTTTAAATCTTGTCATATCTTGCTTAAAACTCTTCATTGGATTCCCCAATGTATTTTTAAAAACCTGAACTATTTGCAGTGACCCATAGGCCAGATACTATCTGGACTCTCCCTGTTTCATACCATCTTCTCTTTGCTCATTATACTCCATCCACACTAGCTCCTTTTTTATTTATTTATTTATTTATTATTATTATACTTTAAGTTGTAGGGTACATGTGCATAACGTGCAGGTTTGTTACATATGTATACTTGTGCCATGTTGGTGTGCTGCACCCATCAACTCGTCATTTACATCAGGTATAACTCCCAATGCAATCCCTCCCCCGACCCCCATCCCCATGATAGGCCCCGGTGTGTGATGTTCCCCTTCCTGAGTCCAAGTGATCTCATTGTTCAGTTCCCACCTATGAGTGAGAACATGCGGTGTTTGGTTTTCTGTTCTTGTGATAGTTTGCTAAGAATGATGGTTTCCAGCTGCATCCATGTTCCTACAAAGGACACAAACTCATCCTTTTTGATGGCTGCATAGTATTCCATGGTGTATATGTGCCACATTTTCTTAATCCAATCTGTCACTGATGGACATTTGGGTTGATTCCAAGTCTTTGCTATTGTGAATAGTGCTGCAATAAACATACGTGTGCATGTGTGTTTGTAGCAGCATAATTTATAATCCTTTGGGTATATACCCAGTAATGGGATGGCTGGGTCATATGGTACATCTAGTTCTAGATCCTTGAGGAATCGCCATACTGTTTTCCATAATGGTTGAACTAGTTTACAATCCCACCAACAGTGTAAAAGTGTTCCTATTTCTCCACATCCTCTCCAGCACCTGTTGTTTCCTGACTTTTTAATGATCGCCATTCTAACTGGTGTGAGATGGTATCTCATTGTGGTTTTGATTTGCATTTCTCTGATGGCGAGTGATGATGAGCATTTTTTCATGTGTCTGTTGGCTGTATGAATGTCTTCTTTTGAGAAATGTCTGTTCATATCCTTTGCCCACTTTTTGATGCGGTTGTTTTTTTCTTGTAAATTTGTTTGAGTTCTTTGTAGGTTCTGGATATTAGCCCTTTGTCAGATGAGTAGATTGCAAAAATTTTCTCCCATTCTGTAGGTTGCCTGTTCACTCTGATGGTAGTTTCTTTTGCTGTGCAGAAGCTCTTTAGTTTAATGAGATCCCATTTGTCAATTTTGGCTTTTGCTGCCATTGCTTTTGGTGTTTTAGACATGAAGTCTTTGCCCATGCCTATGTCCTGAATGGTACTACCTAGGTTTTCCTCTAGGATTTTTATGGTATTAGGTCTAACATTTAAGTCTCTAATCCATCTTGAATTAATTTTCGTATAAGGAGTAAGGAAAGGATCCAGTTTCAGCTTTCTACTTATGGCTAGCCAATTTTCCCAGCACCATTTATTAAATAGGGAATCCTTTCCCCATTTCTTGTTTCTCTCAGGTTTGTCAAAGATCAGATGGCTGTAGATGTGTGGTATTATTTCTGAGGACTCTGTTCTGTTCCATTGGTCTATATCTCTGTTTTGGTACCAGTACCATGCTGTTTTGGTTACTGTAGCCTTGTAGTATAGTTTGAAGTCAGGTAGCGTGATGCCTCCAGCTTTGTCCTTTTGACTTAGGATTGTCTTGGAGATGCGGGCTCTTTTTTGGTTCCATATGAACTTTAAAGCAGTTTTTTCCAATTCTGTGAAGAAACTCATTGGTAGCTTGATGGGGATGGCATTGAATCTATAAATTACCTTGGGCAGTATGGCCATTTTCACTATATTGATTCTTCCTATCCATGAGCATGGTATGTTCTTCCATTTGTTTGTGTCCTCTTTTATTTCACTGAGCAGTGGTTTGTAGTTCTCCTTGAAGAGGTCCTTTACATCCCTTGTAAGTTGGATTCCTAGGTATTTTATTCTCTTTGAAGCAATTGTGAATGGAAGTTCATTCATGATTTGGCTCTCTGTTTGTCTGTTACTGGTGTATAAGAATGCTTGTGATTTTTGCACATTAATTTTGTATCCTGAGACTTTGCTGAAGTTGCTTATCAGCTTAAGGAGATTTTGGGCTGAGACAAATGGGGTTTTCTAAATATACTATCATGTCATCTGCAAACAGGGACAATTTGACTTCTTCTTTTCCTAACTGAATACCCTTGATTTCTTTCTCTTGCCTAATTGCCCTAGCCAGAACTTCCAACACTATGTTGAATAGGAGTGGTGAGAGAGGGCATCCCTGTCTTGTGCCAGTTTTCAAAGGGAATTTTTCCAGTTTTTGCCCATTCAGTATGATATTGGCTGTGGGTTTGTCATAAATAGCTCTTATTATTTTGAGGTACGTTCCATCAATACCGAATTTATTGAGCGTTTTTAGCATGAAGGGCTGTTGAATTTTGTCAAAAGCCTTTTCTGCATCTATTGAGATAATCATGTGGTTCTTGTCTTTGGTTCTGTTTATATGCTGGATTATGTTTATTGATTTGCGAATGTTGAACCAGCCTTGCATCCCAGGGATGAAGCCCACTTGATCATGGTGGATAAGCTTTTTGATGTGTTGCTGAATCCAGTTTGCCAGTATTTTATTGAGGATTTTTGCATCGATGTTCATCAGGGATATTGGTCTAAAATTCTCTTTTTTTGTTGTGTCTCTGCCAGGCTTTGGTATCAGGATGATGTTGGCCTCATAAAATGAGTTAGGGAGGATTCCCTCTTTTTCTATTGATTGGAATAGTTTCAGAAGGAATGGTACCAACTCCTCCTTATACCTCTGGTAGAATTCAGCTGTGAATCCATCTGGTCCTGGACTTTTTTTGGTTGGTAGGCTATTAATTATTGCCTCAATTTCAGAGCCTGCTATTGGTCTATTCAGGGATTCAACTTCTTCCTGGTTTAGTCTTGGAAGAGTGTAAGTGTCCAGGAAATTATCCATTTCTTCTAGATTTTCCAGTTTATTTGCATAGAAGTGTTTATAGTATTCTCTGATGGTACTTTGTATTTCTGTGGGGTCGGTGGTGATATCCCCTTTATCATTTTTAATTGCGTCGATTTGATTCTTCTCTCTTTTCTTCTTTATTAGTCTTGCTAGTGGTCTGTCAATTTTATTGATCTTTTCAAAAAACCAACTCCTGGATTCATTGATTTTTTGGAGAGTTTTTTGTGTCTCTATCTCCTTCAGTTCTGCTCTGATCTTAGTTATTTCTTGCCTTCTGCTAGCTTTCGAATGTGTTTGCTCTTGCTTCTCTAGTTCTTTTAATTGCGATGTTAGAGTGTCAATTTTAGATATTTCCTGCTTTCTCTTGTGGGCATTTAGTGCTATAAATTTCCCTCTACACACTGCTTTAAATGTGTCCCAGAGATTCTGGTATGTTGTATCTTTGTTCTCATTGGTTTCAAAGAACATCTTTATTTCTGCCTTCATTTCGTTATGTACCCAGTAGTCATTCAGGAGCAGGTTGTTCAGTTTCCATGTAGTTGAGTGGTTTTGATTGAGTTTCTTAGTCCTGAGTTCTAGTTTGATTGCACTGTGGTCTGAGAGACAGTTTGTTATAATTTCTGTTCTTGTACATTTGCTGAGGAGTGCTTTACTTCCAATTACGTGGTCGATTTTGGAGTAAGTACGATGTGGTGCTGAGAAGAATGTATATTCTGTTGATTTGGGGTGGAGAGTTCTATAGATGTCTATTAGGTCTGCTTGCTGCAGAGATGAGTTCAATTCCTGGATATCCTTGTTAACTTTCTGTCTCATTGATCTGTCTAATGTTGACAGTGGAGTGTTGAAGTCTCCCATTATTATTGTATGGGAGTCTAAGTCTCTTTGTAAGTCTCTAAGGACTTGCTTTATGAATCTGGGTGCTCCTGTATTGGGTGCATATATATTTAGGATAGTTAGCTCTTCCTGTTGAATTGATCCCTTTACCATTGTGTAATGGCCTTCTTTGTCTCTTTTGATCTTTGATGGTTTAAAGTCTGTTTTATCAGAGACTAGTATTGCAACCCCCGCTTTTTTTTGTTCTCCATTTGCTTGGTAAATCTTCCTCCATCCCTTTATTTTGAGCCTATGTATGTCTCTGCATGTGAGATGGGTCTCCTGAATACAGCAGACTGATGGGTCTTGACTCTTTATCCAGTTTTCCAGTCTGTGTCTCTTAATTGGAGCATTTAGTCCATTTACATTTAAGGTTAAGATTGTTATGTGTGAACTTGATCCTGCCATTATGATATTAACTGGTTATTTTGCTCGTTAGTTGATGCAGTTTCTTCCTAGCCTCGATGGTCTTTACATTTTGGCATGTTTTTGCAATGGCTGGTACCGGTTGTTCCTTTCCATGTTTAGTGCTTCCTTCAGGGTCTCTTGTAAGGCAGGCCTGGTGGTGACAAAATCTCTAAGCATTTGCTTATCTGTAAAGGATTTTATTTCTCCTTCACTTATGAAACTTAGTTTGGCTGGATATGAAATTCTGGGTTTAAAATTCTTTAAGAATGTTGAATATTGGCCCCCACTCTCTTCTGGCTTGTAGAGTTTCTGCTGAGAGATCTGCTGTTAGTCTGATGGGCTTCCCTTTGTGGGTAACCCAACCTTTCTCTCTGGCTGCCCTTAAGATTTTTTCCTTCATTTCAACTTTGGTGAATCTGGCAATTATGTGTCTTGGAGTTGCTCTTCTCGAGGAGTATCTTTGTGGCGTTCTCTGTATTTCCTGGATTTGAATGTTGGCCTGCCCTACTAGGTTGGGGAAGTTCTCCTGGATGATATCCTGAAGAGTGTTTTCCAACTTGGTTCCATTTTCCCCCTCACTTTCAGGCACCCCAATCAGACGTAGATTTGGTCTTTTTACATAATCCCATACTTCTTGCAGGCTTTGTTCATTTCTTTTTCTTCTTTTTTCTTTTGGTTTCTCTTCTCGCTTCATTTCATTCATTTGATCCTCAATCGCAGATACTCTTTCTTCCAGTTGATCGAGTCGGTTACTGAAGCTTGTGCATTTGTCACGTATTTCTCGTGTCATGGTTTTCATCTCTTTCATTTCGTTTATGACCTTCTCTGCATTAATTACTCTAGCTATCAATTCTTCCACTTTTTTTTTCAAGATTTTTAGTTTCTTTGCGCTGGGTATGTAATTCCTCCTTTAGCTCTGAGAAATTTGATGGACTGAAGCCTTCTTCTCTCATCTCATCAAAGTCATTCTCCGTCCAGCTTTGATCCGTTGCTGGCGATGAGCTGCGCTCCTTTGCCGGGGGAGATGCGCTCTTATTTTTTGAATTTCCAGCTTTTCTGCCCTGCTTTTTCCCCATCTTTGTGGTTTTATCTGCCTCTGGTCTTTGATGATGGTGATGTACTGATGGGGTTTTGGTGTAGGTGTCCTTCCTGTTTGATAGTTTTCCTTCTAACAGTCAGGACCCTCAGCTGTAGGTCTGTTGGAGATTGCTTGAGGTCCACTCCAGACCCTGTTTGCCTGGGTATCAGCAGCAGAGGCTGCAGAAGATAGAATATTTCTGAACAGCGAGTGTACCTGTCTGATTCTTGCTTTGGAAGCTTCCTCTCAGGGGTGTACTCCACCCTGTGAGGTGTGGGGTGTCAGACTGCCCCTAGTGGGGGATGTCTCCCAGTTAGGCTACTCAGGGGTCAGGGACCCACTTGAGCAGGGAGTCTGTCCCCTCTCAGATCTCAACCTCCGTGTTGGGAGATCCACTGCTCTCTTCAAAGCTGTCAGACAGAGTCGTTTGCGTCTGCAGAGGTTTCGGCTGTGTTTGCTATTGCCCTGTCCCCAGAGGTGGAGTCTACAGAGACAGGCAGGTTTCCTTGAGCTGCTGTGAGCTCCACCCAGTTCGAGCTTCCCAGCAGCTTTGTTTACCTACTTAAGCCTCAGCAATGGCGGGCGCCCCTCCCCGAGTCTCGCTGCTGCCTTGCCGGTAGATCGCAGACTGCTGTGCTAGCAATGAGGGAGGCTCTGTGGGTGTGGGACCCTCCTGGCCAGGTGTGGGATATGATCTCCTGGTGTGCCTGTTTGCTTAAAGCGCAGTATTGGGGTGGGAGTTACCCGATTTTCCAGGTGTTGTGTGTCTCAGTTCCCCTGGCTAGGAAAAGGGATTCCCTTCCCCCTTGCGCTTCCCAGGTGAGGCAATGCCTCGCCCTGCTTCAGCTCTCGCTGGTCGGGCTGCAGCAGCTGACCAGCACCGATCGTCCGGCACTCCCCAGTGAGATGAACCCAGTACCTCAGTTGAAAATGCAGAAATCGCCGGTCTTCTGTGTTGCTCGCGCTGGGAGTTGGAGACTGGAGCTGTTCCTATTCGGCCATCTTGCTCCGCCCCCCGCTCCTTTTTATTTCTTAACACACCAGACCCTTTCTCATCTCTAAGCTTTGCACATGCTGTTCTTTCCTTCCCCTGGTCTTCTCATGGCTAGCTTATTTTCATCCTCCTCAGAGAGGACTTGCCTGACCACTCCATCAAAAATGGCCTCTCCTAGAGTGTTACTATTTTATCATCCTGTTCCTTTCCTTCATTGCACTAAGAATTCCTCAGATCTTTTTAGTTTATGTGTTTACTTGATCACTCTCCATTTTCCCTACTATAAAATACCTGTATTTTAATTCCATGATGTTCTAATAATAAAATGCAGAGTGCCTGGCATGTCTCAGGTGCTCAAAAGTGTTTAGTGTATTAATGATTGAAAATCAATGTTTGCTGTCACACTTTTGGAGAAGAGGAAACAGCAATAACTAATGCTATACATAAAACTCAATTTATTCTCAGTTGCTACTTTTTGTGTCAGATTCACACAGAGAAAAACCCTGGCTGTTGATTTATAGTAGAACTATATTTGAAATATGGAATTTTAATAGGAAATGAAAAAATCTTTCCTTCAATTCAAATCATATGTATTGAAAATAAAATGACGACATCAGTAGATCTCTAATAGGCCAACTTGCTCATAAAATATATATTAAGTGTAATTGGTCTTAATGTCTCATTTGGAAACTTGTGATTACTATTAAAAAACATTAAAGTGCCATTATAAATAAATTATTAGAGGGTGATTCTAAGTACACAAATTGTCTAATCAGTGTTTATCTTTTTGATGTAGCTGAGGCAATACACCAATCATCAAAATATTCCTAGAAACTAGAGAATCATCAATTTGGCAGGCAGTCATTTATTTAAGGTTAGGTTAAAAACAAAATATTATCAAAGTTATTTATTTACATGCTTGAGTGTTGAGTCCAGTAAACATTAAAAAATTTCTCATTTGGTGAGAACCATTTCATGGCATAGATTTTTTTTCCAGGCTAATAGGAATGAAAAGACATTTATATAATATCAGTAGGCTTGTAAGTCCTAATCCCTGCGTGAAGTTAGTGGGCTCAGATATACCTGGGCACCTGAGGAGTAAAGGACAGAATCACAGAATTGGGCAGAATAGTAAATAGCTAAGTATGCCCAGAGGGTGAGGTTTATGGAGCCAAGCAAACTATTATGAATGATATGTATGCACTATTGAAACGCAGTGTTCATAACCAAAAATGTTATAATCCAGGTCTAATGGCTTCAGTTGCAGGTGCCACGATGAGGAGGGGCACTGTTAAAATGGAGTGTGTTGAGAACAGCTCCAAGGTACAAAGAAGTTGTTAGAGTGGTTAAAACTGAAGAAGCAAATACTCTTAAGGATGTGTTAGAAATGTCAAAATACTTGTGGGGCTGCTCTTTGTGGTAAAAAGTGACCAGTAGATGGAAGGATTTTGGGAGGCAGAAAACAAAATTAGAGGGTAGTCAGCTCTTAATTTCCCTCTAGAGGTATTAAACAGAAACCACACATTGGGAATGGCAAGGAAAGGGCTGACATACAGGATCCAGACACACTAGATGACCTTGGCCATCACTTCCAACCTTTGCATTTCTAACTAGTTCGTATCTCTGTGCAACAGCTAATTGAGTTCCTGATATAATGAATGACCTAGTCTGGATAACCTTCAACGACAAAGTTCTCTGTCTTCTGCAGATTTTAACCAGGGTGTAAACTGTCTTGTTTTTGTTTTTAAGTTGAAACAAGCATTTGTCCCTCCCGGTCATATAGTGTTGATTTGTTGACTCAAATTTCCATGAACGAATTTGTCTCCAGTATTTTATATATATATGACTTCAAGTCTCAAAGACAAAATTGTTCTTATATTAAAAGACAGCAGTAATCCTGAATCGAGAGCAATGTCCATGACATTTCTTAAAATTCACCCTTTGGTCTAAGGAGGTACTCACCCTTTTGGTGAGATACTCTTTTAAGGAGGTACTTAAAAAGAGGTACTCACCCTTTTGGAGGTACTCACCCTTTTAACTGACTTGCCCTCTTAAGGAGGTACTCACCCTTTTGGCTGACCCTATCACAGCAAAGCAGGCGATAATTGTGAGTCCAATCATTATGTAACAAGCTTTCACTCGAGCTTTGTTTCTTGCAGTGACTATCATTTCTGGCCTAAATGAAGATGTGTATTTTGTTAAATATGTATAAGTAATATGGTTTTCTGACAGGCATGATAGATAATTTGCCTTGTAAACATTCCAAAAAATTCCCTGAATGCAAACTGCATTCGATGACATTTTCATGTGAAAGACATTGAAATGCTCGCTGGTTATTTTTACCAATTTCAAATTAACAAGTATTTATTCAGATCTTAAACTAATGTTAGCCATTATGAAACCACTGTATAGAATATTAGTTTCTAATTCCACGAAATATAACTACTAAAGAGGCTAACTTGCTCTCCATTGTTTTTATTCACTAAGTTGGATAAAGGAAGAGTTAAAGCATATTTAGCCTCTTTGTTAAGTAGGCTTTGTTTTCCATTTGAACAGTTTTTTTTTTTTAACTCATTTTCATCACTTTGTTTTTTTCACTGGCCTCCCAATCTCTTGTCCCTTCACATGCTACCCCAAAAAGACACTATTATCCAGTTCGTGAGAATGTCTGTTAGAAAAATATTTCCTTCATGACTTTTGCAATAATTTTTTTTAAAAAAGTGATCAAAATCACAATAATTTGCCAAAGAAAAAGATAAAAGAGACCTTCATTTTCATGTTATTATTATTCTGAAATTTGGTATACTTAAATTTTAGATATTCTTATTCATTCATAGTTTTATGCATGTTGTCCAAGATTTTAATACTACTACTTACAAAGCAGTGATACAAAAGCCATCATGCCTGTGGGACTTTTACGTTGAAATAAACTTTAACAATTTTCAATAATATGAAGTGGCAGTTTATGAATAGGCATAAAGAATTTCATTCATAAGAATATATTCATTGGCAGTCTTTTCTATCTATGTGAAGTTTAAATAGAGTGTAGTTGCATTGAAAAAAAAATCCAGAAAGACAAAGTTGCATTTTCTTTTAAAAATAGAAAACTTTTGAACTTTTCCACTGGTTGAAAGACTATAGAAAACTCCTATGTAGCCTATTTTCTTTAGATTTTAGGCAGAATGATGTAAGTTTTAAGATGTTAGTTGCAAACAGGTCCAATTAGTGAGTATGGAGAAATTATTAGATTATATTTGCTGCTAACTTTCATTCCAGATGGAACTTAGAAGCTCTGATCTTTTTTACCTAGTCATTTGTCTTTAATCTATTATAACAAATTAGTTTAGCACTGAGAAAAACAAGACAAAGTACAGTTATTATTAAACATAATTAGTGTATGATACAAAAATTATAGGTCACTTGTTCATTATATGTCCATTAAAAGGTAAAAGCTGTTTACATTGTAAGTGTGACACTTAGTTTAACAGGAATCTCTCTCTTAAATAGTAATGCTTAAAAAATTATAGAAAAATAATAAAATGAAAAATACTCAAATACTTTTTGTTTCCAATGCAAAACTGCAATGCTTTTTATAGGCATCTTGTTCTTAGTGAAGTGTTCCTGCTTATAATACATCTTTTGACTATGATCTTGGGGAAATTGTTTCTGTAAAATGAGTCTGTTCACACATACAGCTATGTTAAATGCAATACTGGGCATAGGTTTTCTTGACGAACAATATACAATAATGTTGGTTCTTTACACTCTTGATTGCTCGGTTAGGCCACTAGAAATAAAAATTCAAACCAATTGAGGGTGGTGGCTTTTTAATTTTAATTATTTTTTACTTTTGTTTGGCATTTAATGTATTAAATTTTCAGGCATCAATTACAATTCGATAACCAGAGCTTATGATGATAAAGACTTTTGTGAGGCTAAGTTTTGCTTTCAGCTAAGTCTGTAGTTTGGAGTGTATAGATCTCGTGGAAAAGTAATCTTAGAAAGTGCCTCTGTAGTTGAATAAATACTGAAAACGGATTCAAATGCAATGTTATTTCAAATTCCATGTCCATTTCCCATTTAGTGACTTGCTCCAATAAAAGAACGAAAATGCTTCAGAATTCATTATTGAGTGTACATTTCCCGCCATGTTCTCCCACCCCGCCCCCATCTATCTGAGATGCTTTGCTAACTGATAAACTGCAATTGTTTATAAACAATAACATTGCAGGCACCAGGTGAAAAACAGAAAAATAGGCCCAGTTTCCATTTTCCATTCTAATAGGCATTCATTACATTGTACAAATGCACAGAATCTCTAAAATCCTTCTTTCACGTTATGGCTTTAGTATTTTTTTTTAAGGTAAACTTAAAAAGTAGTAGATTGATTTTATTCTTAGTTTTTGTCCCTCTCTTTTTTACCCAATCCCTTGTAAAAATGCTGCAAACGTTTTTGGGCTTGGCAGAAACAGAAACTTTGGAAAGATTTTTTTTACAAGTTACATTTACTTATTATTAGCATTTAATTTACAGGTTACATTACTCTAGAGGGGGAGTTAATAGCTTGAGTTTTATCTTCTGTCTTGGTGGGTTTAGCATGCTGAAGACGCCCATGGTGCTGACTCCCGCGCATCCCACCCTGAGTAAACCCGGAGCCTCGAGGGCTGCAGAAACGCGTCCGCCAGGCGTCTCCTGCCCCAGAAGAGGAGGCCGCATGGATGCGGCTTTTTTTCCAGAGACCCGGCCCCGCCCAGCCGCCCCGCAAGCCAAGATCAGGGAACCCCTTCCTTGGGTGGGGTAGGGGGGCGCCTCCGGCCAAAGCGTGGATTGCCGTCTGGCGTCCCCGCAGCCATCCGGATGCTCGCGAGGACCGTGGCCTGTTTGGCACAAGAGCCCCACTGCCTCCCCGTTCGGGGCTTGCTGGGGACCGGCAATCTGGGCGATGCTGGTGTCCCCTGAGCCTCTCAGTTTTCACCCACCTTCTGCATTCTCCCTGAAAGCTTAGTTGACTCTTGACACACTGCACTGGAGGCGGGGTGTGTGTAGGTGAACTCCGTGTGTGGTGGGTGCTATTGCTAAGTGTTGCCACTGCGGCCGCTTTCGCTCCTAGGTGGCCGCGGTCGGAAGGTGGGTGACCCCGCACCCGAGCGGCCGGGGACCGACTCTCTTCCGCGCGGCGCTCGCTACACTTACGGGATCCGAGGCGGGATCTCCTCCATGGATTTGAAACGCCCCGTCCACAGCAGGATTTTCTTGTCGAACTGCGAAGGCCGGCGCTGCGCGGGAACTCGGTGAATCTCCCCTGCAGCGAAAGGAAACCAGATGGACGAGGGAACTGACTGACCGGCACAGAGGACCAGCGCGCCCTCAAACCGACTCCCGGGCCGGCCCCTGGCTGCCCTCCCGCAACCTCCCCGCTCCCAGGACCTCCCCGTCCGAGCCCTGGCTCACCGTGACCTTGGGGCCCAGAATTGCTGGGGGCCCCGCCGCTGGAGTAGCAGGGGAGACCCCGGGGCGGAAGAGCCTGTGCGGGCCGCCGCGTGGCCTCGAGAGGCCCCCCGGGGCCGCAGCGGACTGTTAGCCCGCGGCCGAGGCGCAGTAGGCTCCCGACTGCCCTGAGCATGCTGCCCGCTTGTCCCGCGCCGCACCCGCACCTCCGGACCCAGCCACAGGCGTTCTCCCCGCAGCTCTCCTTGTCCCGCCCTGCAGCGCCCCGGAGAGCCTGGGACGTGCAGCTGGAACCCCTGGCGCTCGCACCCTCAGTTCGCTGTCCCCGTCTCCGCCCCGGGCCAGCGACCCGGGATCAGGGCGTCAAGCCCCTAGGGGCTGGTTCCTCCGGAAGTCAGCCTGCCTCCGTTTGAAACAGGCTCACCACCCCCTGAGACAGTGCGTGCAGCTCCTTTTAAATTCTTTGTATTGAGTAGAAATGTGTTTCCGCTAGGCTTTTAGCCTTTGAGTCCATCGTTTGTTCCCCAGGAGAATAAATCTAAATCCTCTCCTCCAGGAAGAGACAACAATCCTCCAAGTGCAGGAAATGAAGACATTTCCCAGTAAGTGTAAGGGCACTCCACGAACTTCTGGATGAGATTTCTTGAAGTTAGCTCCTCACTTCATCCTCTCCCACCCCCATACCTTTTCTCTTTCCTATGGGAAACAACTCAGTTCCTCCAACTGTCTTTCTCTATCTTTTCTTCTTCTTTTCAGAGACAGCCGCTGGCTCTGTCACTCAGGCTGGAGTGCAGTGGCATGCTGATAGCTCACTGTAACCTCGAACTCCTGGACTCAAGTAATCCTCCCGCCTTAGCCTCCAGAGTAGCTAGGGCTTTGGTCGTGCGCCACCAAACTCCACTATTTTTTTTTTTAAGAGATAGGATCTCACTATGTTGCCCAGACCGTTCTCCAACTCCTGGCCTCAAGCTATCCGCTGGACTCTGCCTCCCAAAGCACCGGGATTACCGGCATGAGCCGCCATGCCAGCCTCCTACCTCTTCATCTCAACCCACAAACTCTCCACACTCTCTTCAACATGTGCCTTTCTTCTGTCACCTTCCACCATCTCCTCTATGCTAAAAGGTAGAAGAATCTATTATTTTCAGGCATTGAATGGTAACAGGGATTCAGATTCAATGATGGGAGAGAAGCGTTGTACAAGCAATTTACTGATCTTGTTCCACAGACAACAGACCTCCTGCCAAGTCAAAGTGCTCATCAGCCCAGCACCAGGCCCAGCTCACCCTCCTCTCCTGTCACTGCCTGTGAGGTTCCCTCCTTATCTAGACACTGCTTTACGCTTGTTGGATTTCTAGATATTTTTCTTCCTAACTAGACTGTCAGGCTCTTGAAGGCAATAACTTTTCTGTAACTGCCAGCCCAGTTTTTTTTTTTTCTTTTTACCTAACAGTGTTAAACAAAAAAGGAGGGGTTAATAGCTCTGTGAAGACATGCATTTAGAGGAGCGCTTGCAGAGGGACCATGGACTTTGCCTTCACACCTAGGTTTAAATCCTAGATTTGTGACTTAAAAGTTGCACAATCGTGAGCAGTAAATCATTTAAGTTATAAGGCTTGGTCTCTTTTGTAAAACCAGAATTCCTATCTTTTAGATTTATTCATGCGATGACCACCAATAACCAACTATGTGCCGGCTACCTCTCAGAGCTGGGGATAGAGCGGTGATGACATCAGGTGAGGATGAAGAAAAATAAAACCAGGTGAAAAAAAATAAGCAGGAGTAGAGTGAGAAGATATTAGAAAGCATGGTTAGCAATGTCCTTCTAAATGTCCCTGGTGTGTAATAATACTTCAGAAAATAATGGTTTCTTTCCCTTCACATTGTTTAGTCCCAAAACACAAGGGTACTTTAATTTATGATATCTCCTCTGGGGAACTAGGAGCTCCCTGACCTTCGGGATTTGTTATTATATTCCCAAGATATAGCTGAAAACTTGGCACTTAGTATATATTTAATAAATATTTGTTAAATAAATGAATAGATGAATACAAGTCTTTGAAAACAGAATAGTCTGCACCTAGGCTAGTTTAAGAAAAGACTGAGATGCGGCCAGGCACGGTGGCTCATGCCTGTAATCCCAGCACTTTGGGATGCCGAGGTGGGAGGATCCTGAGGTCAGGAGATCGAGACCATCCTGACTAACATGGTGAAATCCCGTCTCTAATGATAAAAAAAAAAAAAAAAAAAAAAAAAATTAGCCCGGGCATGGCGGCAGGTGCCTGTAGTCCGGCTACTTGGGAGGCTGAGGCAGGAGAATGGTGTAAAACGGGAAGGCAGAGCTTGCAGTGAGCCGAGATCACACCACTGCACTTCAGCCTGGGCTACAGAGCGAGACTCTGTCTCAAAAAAAAAAAAAAAAAGACTGAGATGCTTGAGGACAATCTATGTCCTTTTAACCTTCATATGTCCAGTGTATCATGTTCCTTACCACATGGCAGTCTCCAAATAAATATTTATAAAATTCAACTGAATGAATTCCTGCCTGAGAAAGTATGTTACCATAGCTAATACTGCTCTTCCATTATTAAATGTGTTTTTTTCTATTAGTATTTTATTTGTCTTCACATCACTGAGAGGGAGTATCCATAGAGCTAGCGAAAGCCACCTCTGAGAAACAACCAATTGTTAATAATTCACTAAGAAATATTAAACAAGGGAAATACGTTTATTTCCCTGGAGGGAATCAAATGTCATACATATACACAGGGCTTCTATTTCGAGCTTCTCCAGTATTGCAGAACTACAGGTCAACAGAATAAGCTCAAGTCATGAGAGAAAGAACAATTTGCTGTTCTCTATCCCTGACGGGATTAAAATATCACTATTTGGCAGTGGTCTTCATAAAATAAATTACTTACAGCTGCATTAGAGATTTTTTCAGTTCTATAATTAGAACAAATTTAAAAAATTTGAATAAACTTTTAATACAATAATACACTAATTATATTCGTTTATTTCTTTTTCTAATGAGGATAGCACATTTTTATTTTATTTATTTTATTTTTCGAGATGGAGTTTCCCTCTGTTGCCCAGGCTGGAGTGCCGTGGTGTGATCTCGGCTCACTGCAACCTCTGCCTCCTGGGTTCAAGTGATTCTCCTGCTTCAGCCTACCACTAGATGGGATTACAGGCACCTGCCACCACACCCGGCTAATTTTTGTCGTTTTTTAGTAGAGATGGGGTTTCACCAGGTTGGCCAGGCTGGTCTCGAACTCCTGACCTCAGGTGATCTGCTTGCGTCTGCCTCCCAAAGTGCTGGGGTTACAGGCATGAGCCACCATGCCTAGCCAGCACGTTTATTCACTAAACAAATATTGATTGAGTGCTTCCTATGTGCTGGATACTGTTTTATTCCTGAGGTTATAGCAGGTAACCAAACAAAAATCTCTGTCCATTACAGAGCTTATTAATCCATGTGGTTTTAGTTTACTCACTCTGTTCTACATTATTTTTCATTTCAAAGGTTCATGTAATTTGCAGTTTGTTTGAACATATGATTGTCAGTATTGTTCCTTCAAGCCTTGTTTTTGATTAGAATGGCTCACATGTTCATTTTCTATAGCTAATTTAGTTACTTCTTAAGATACACTGTTATAACTAGGACTAGATTTTAAATAAAGTAATTCCATAAACACTGGAGACTGTGGGTAATTTTTTTTTTCTTAATTGGAAACTGTGTGCTTCTTGCTGGACTAAGGCAGAGGATGCAAAGACAGAGCTGTAGTGCTGCTCCTGAGGAGTTCTCAGTCTAGCTGGGATGAGGTTCCCTCATCAGAAAATGACTTGCTCCCAAAGGAAGGCCTGAGCGGGACTTTAACTAACTTGTTTTTCAATCCCCTGCTAGTCTTTCTGTAGGGAAAGTGCTGAAGTGACAGTTTATCTCTAAACTCAGCTCACAGGGGTTTCCAGTGCTTGGGGTAACCTTATTAAGTGGGTGGTCCAAATGAGGGCCTGATTATTCATTAGGCACCAAGCATATGCTTAGGACACCAACAACAGAAAAGGCACCGAAAACATGAGGGAGTGTTTTGAAATTATTCTGAAATTTAGAATTAAAACAACAACAACAGCAACAAAAACCAAAACAAACAAAACAAAACAAAACAAACCTCATGGGAGCACCAGAAATTTGTAAAATGTCCTCACACTTGTTTTCTGAATATGTATTTACATATGGGTTGATGAAGGCCATAGCATTTTCAGCACTGAGGATGCCAAAGGTCTTAATTTGGCCTAGGTTCTTAGGGTCAGAGCTGATGATAACATCAGAACTTATTCTGGTTGTGATCTTTTTTTAAAAAAACAACCGTAAATCAGATCATCTGTTTATCTTGGCAAAACATTCCAGTGGTTCCAAGCACATTGTGCTTAGAATAAAATGGAAACTCTTTACCAGGGTCTACAGGGCCCTGTATGACTTGGACCTGCCTACCTTTTCAAGCTCAACTCCAGCCACTCCCTCTTTTCTATATGGTCCAGTCACACAGGTCTCCTTTGACTTTCTCAAATGGGGAAAGCTTGCTCTCATGTCAGGTCTTTTCATTTCCTTTCATCTCACATGCTCACTTCTTCCTCATTTTTTTTTTTTGTTTTTGAGATGGAGTCTCACTCTGTTGCCCAGGCTGGAGTGCAGTGGCGTAGTCTCAGCTCACTGCAACCTCTGCCTCCTGGCTTCAATCAATTCTCTGGCGTCAGCCTCCCATGTAGCTGGGACTACAGGTGCATGCCACCACGCCCTGCTAATTTTTGTATTTTTAGTAGAGATGGAGTTTCACTATGTTGGCCAGGATGGTCTCAATCTCCTGATCTCGTGATCCACCCGCCTCCGCCTCCCAAAGTGCTGGGATTACAGGCGTGTGCCACCACACCCGGCCATCTTCCTCATTTTTTAGGTCTCAGTATAGCTGTCACCACCTTCTAGAGGCCTTTCCTGTCCAAGCTAGTGAAAGTTGCCCTACCCCTCCTCCCACCCTCTATTTCATTACCGTGTTTTCTCCTTGGCAATTGCCAATCTCTGTGTGTTGCATACATGCTTTGTCTCGAAATGCAATCTCCATGACCAGGGAAACCCTGATGGTCTCGGGACATCACTATATGATGGTCAGGATATAACACAGTACCTAGCACACTTGCAGATTCTCAAATATGTGTTGGATAAAGGAATGGATGGATGACAGATATTGCCTGACCTCATTCCAACAGAGCTCTCAAAAAAAGAAGCATATTTTAAATTGTGTCCATTTTTGTCTTTTCCTCTTTATACCTCAGCTCTTGGTGGTCTGGCTTTTTACCCTGTAGTTCTGCTCAAAATGAGATGTCAAGCAAGATCAATGAGCTCTACTTACAGGTCTTCATGTTACTCCTCTTGATTCCCAGTTTCACTTTTGTAGTTCAGTCTTTTATTATCTCTCAACAATCCTATTATAATGACTTCCAAAGCATTTTCCCCACTTCTGGTTAATTCTTTCTCCAATCCTTCCTTTGCATAGCCTACAGAGAGCTTTCTAAAACATGGTTGTAATCATGCAAAACTTTCATGGTGCCAAGCTCTTCCCTATTCTTTCTCTAACCCTAACTCTCAAATCTCTATCCACAGAATACAAAAACAGCCCTGAGGCCAGGCATAGGGGCTCATACCTGTAATCCCAATACTTTGAGAGGCCGAGGCAGGAGGACTGCTTTGAGCCCAGGAGTTCCAGACCAGCCTAGGCAATATAATGAGACCTCGTCTCTACACAAAATTAAAAAAGAAGCCGGGCATGGCGGTGCATGCCTGTAGTCCCAGCTACTCAGGAGGCTGAGGTGGGGGGATTGCTTGAGCCTGGGAGGCAGAGGTTGCAGTGAGCCAAGATCGCACCACTCCACTCTAGCCTGGGTGACAGAGTGAGACCCTGTCTCCAAAACAAAACAAAACAAAACAAAACAGAAAAACAGCCCTGGAAAAAATCACAATGATTCTGGGAGGGTTCTTCCAAAGTCTTCTGCTTTCATACTTTGCATGGTCTGATTCAAATTCTCTGTCCTTGTTATATCCCCAGACACAAAATGTCACTAACCACAGGAAGGTAGGTCACATTTAATTACTCTATGGTACTAATAGTGATGTACAGCAGCTATCAACTAACATAACGATTTAGTTCTGGCTTGGAGGGCTGGGGTAAAAATTGTGTGTGTGACCAGTGCTCACTAGGGGATGATGGAGTTGGTTGAGTTGCTTGTTGTCCCACTGTTTTAAACATTAGTCTGATAAATACATTCAGGAGAAAGGAGTTTTGATTAACTACTCCTGCAGTTAAGAACTCTTCAAAGCCTTTCATATTTTCAATAATACAAAGCTTTTGTTTTAGAAGTTGCAAATCTGAAATACATGCACATTGGAACAAGACAGCAAAAAAACATAAGTCCATTTGCAAGCGCTATGTCACTCCCATTCTTTAGCAGAAAGGTTATGTTTGTCTAGTTATGTAGTCTAGCTCAGTAGCTATCAAGACTTTCTTATATATGTCAGATTGTGTGCAATTGCCTAATCACTTTATGGTGAAGCAGCCTCTGGACCCAATGATTAATTTCAAACTCTTAAGCTCTGAGTAACAATTTTGCATGACAAAGTTAGCATTTTATCATTCCAAGAAATTAAATCTGCTACAGGCTTTCCATCCTTAATCCACAATAATGACTACATGGTTCAAATCTGCATGCTTGGATAGAATTTTCTTTTTCTCATTTCTTTGAGATGGAGTCTTGCTCTTGTTGCCCAGGCTGGAGTGCAGTGGCGCAATCTCGGCTCACTGCAACCTCTGCCTCCCAGATTCAAGCGATTCTCCTGCCTCCACCTCCCAAGTAGCTGGGATTACAGGCATGCGCCACCATGCCTGGCTAATTTTTTTTTTTTTTTTTTTTTTTTTTTTTTTTTTTTTTTTAGTAAAGACGGGGTTTCTCCATCTTGGTCAGGCTGGTGTTGAATTCCCGACCTCAGGTGATCCACCCGCCTCAGCCTCCCAAAGTGCTGTAATTACAGGTGTAAGCCACCTCGCCCCACCTGGATAGAGTTTTCTGATGACTTGCTAGTGCTTCTGCAGCTCCTCATCCCATACCACCCCCTCATAAACATAGGTGTCAGCAAAATTAATCACACTCATAATAGATACACAATGTAATTTCCTACCTATGTAGTTACAGTAAAAGAAGGTTGTTCTCTCCTAATCACCATGAATGATGCCACCTCAGATTATCTTAGGACAACTACCCCTTGTCCTACATGCGTTGGTATAATTCCTCTTTAACTACTCTAAACCACTTGGCTCTCTCTTGGATTATAAGGCCATGTTCTCTTCGAAATTGGAAACCAACCTATTTGAACATTCTGCCTATTCAGGGGTAAAAATCAACTCATCAAAATAATTTTTTTTCCTGTTCCAAATCTTTTTATTTGAGACTACTCTTACCGATTTCCAATTTGCAGTGTAACCTTTTTTTTTCATATTTCTTGTTATACCACTATCTACAAATACTAACTTAATAGTTTATCATCATGATAACTAAAATTTACCATAAAATTTGTTAAAGATAATTGGCAAGGAACTGTTACCAAAAATCATTTAATTATCAGTGCTCTCTAACAAGACCTCTGTGCTAGGTTAAAATACCAAAATTTAGGGAAGTTTTTCAAAATTGAAACTGGATAACCTAAGGCACAGAATGTTTTGAGGATTAAAAATCGGCTATTATATTTTGCTCATTCTTTTTCTTCTTTCATTCAAATGCAAAGTGTCAAACGTTTACTCTCAGAGGCCCAGCCTGTACCTATCTAGCCAAAAATCTATCTATACCATGCTATCCAAAAATCAAACCCTAAACATTGAAACAGCTGCCTCCTTGAATATATACTTAATTATTTTTGGAATGTCAGTGTCTACTTTGACTAAATAATAACTCCAAAGAGAAATAATTTATAGCACCTACAGAATGAGATGTATTAATTCAATAATGAAGCTCTGCTAAAATCATGCAAAAATTTTTGATGGTGATGGAAACTCTTGTACTTCAGCATCTTTATTTCTATTACTACCATTATGTTCTGAATTTGAAGTGTTTCCAATGTTTTTCTAATAGTCATCTAAAACCTTCAAAGCTAGTTCCTAAAAAGCTAGACTGCTCTAAAAGACTCTTTAAAGAAGTGTTTGAAGCACTTGCTAGTTGTATAAGTGCTTTATTTAAAAATTGAATTGTAAGGCCGCTTTTATATATGCTATCATAATTGCTTTCATAAAATAAATTTAGTTATGTATAAGTGAAAAATGTCGTGCCTCGTATAGTAATTGGTTGCATTAAGTACAAGATGAATCTCTATCACAATGTACAAATGCACAAAAAAGTACAAAGAGTATACCAAGGAGAAAAATATAAAATTTTAGGGAAAGACTAAAATGTAAATTACATAATACAATACATTAAAAATGTTAGTAGTAGTCACTAAATACAAACTATGGCTATTATAATAATTGTAGAATATCAGGCTATATGAGGAGGCTCAATAAATGACACCTCTGTTTCCCATCAATTTTAAAGTAGTTGAGATATAAAAGAATAGTCTGCTAATAGCAAAGCAAAGTTTACCTTTATTATTCATAAAGTTGATTGAAAGCTATGGCGTCTGCAGGCAATGGCCTTCCTAGTACTGAGCCCTAGAATGACATTGACTGACTTATGAAGTCCTAGACTACCTGGACCTGCAGACCCCCCAACCATGCCAGAGTCTACTTTATGAAATGAATGGCATAAGGAATAGACCAGAATGTGTCATTCCTCTTTGCAGGTAGCAAGATTCATAGAAGGGGCTGGGCCAAGTAGGCTCAGTTTTGTTTTCTTCCCTCAACTTCAACAATCACTAGGAGACTTCCCTAGGGTGAGATCACAATGTTCTAACATTGTTTTCATTATTCAACAAATGTTTCTAACAAATGTTTTCATTATTCAACAATGTCTATGAAATGTATCTATATTACTACTGTTGCACTAATACATTCATTTTACATGCTCTGTAGTCTCCTATTTTTTTTTATACATTGCTTGCCTATTCTGTTTTTCAATTTTTTACTATTGTAAAAGATGTTTCAATGAGCGTTCTTGACAAATTTCATCAGGTACATGTGCAATAGTTTGTTTTGGGGTATTTACCTAGAAGTGGAATTTCTGAATGGAAGTGAATAAAAATCTTTATTGTATTCATTATAGATGAAAAGTAGGACTTGATAGAGCATGACAATAAAGTAACTTTATTCTCCTAACTCCCCTGCACCCACTCCTCATGCTATTCCTTAAAGTCCATCCTGTGGACTATTTGTTCTCTGCCGCTTGGATGAAATATTTTGCAGGTTTTAAACATGTTAGTACTTTTAGAATCCATTAGTCATTTTTAGTGATAAGAACAATCTCCATTATCCCTGCCTACTCATAAATGGGAAAAAAGAATAATCTCCATTTTTTAGAAATTAAATATCTAAATCAGTGCAATACTAGATATTATGAAGCTTATTTATTTAAATTAAAAATATTTATTTATCTATTCTCCTTTTGGCCTTTCTAAAAAGTTTATTTCAATAGTTTTTGGGAAACAGGTGGTGTTTGGTTACATGGAAAAGTTTTTTAGTGGTGATTGCTGAGATTTTCATGCACCTGTCACCCAAGCATTGTACACTGTAGCACATATGTAGTCTTTTATCCATCACCTCCTTTCAGTCTTCTTCCTGAGTCTCCAAAGTCCATAATGTCATTCTCATGCCTTTGTGTCCTCATAGCTTAGCTTCCACTTATGAGTGAGAACATACAATATTTGGTTTACCATTCCTGAGTTCCTTTATTTAGAGTAATGGTCTCCAACTCCATCCAGGTTGCTGTGAATGCCATTATTCATTCCTTTTTATGGCTGAGCAGTATTCCATGGTGTATATATATACTATATATATATATATTTTAAAAACATTTTCTTTATGTTGATTGATGGGCGTTTAGGCCAGTTCCACATTTTTGCAATTGCCAATTGTTCTGCTATAAACATGTATGTGCAAGTATCTTTTCCATATAATGACTACTTATCCTCTGGGTAGATACCCAGTAGTGGGATTGTTGGATCAAATGGTAGTTCTATTTTTAGTTCTTTAAGGAATCTCCATCCTAGTTGTACTAGTTTACATTCTCACTAGTAGTGTAAAAGTGTTCCCCTTTCACTACATCCACGCCAACATCTATTATTTTTTGATTTTTAAATTATAGTCATTCTTGCAGGAGTAAGGTGGTATCTCATTGTGGTTTTAATATGCATTTCCCTGACAACTAGTGATATTGAGCATTTAAAAAATATATTTGTTGGCCATTTGTATAGCTTCTTTTGAGACTTTTCTGTTCAAGTCCTTCGCCCACTTTTTGTTGAGATTTTTTTTTTCTTGCTGATTTGTTAGACAAATCAAACACTAGGGTTTGATTTAGCTCTGAAGCTCTAGCATTTCACATAATTTCCTTCCATGAAGGCCATAGCTATGATCAGCATGGAGCAACTGACGCTTTGTTCCAGGAAACTAACTTTATATGATGCATACATTTCGAATGAAGAGTTTTAAAGACTTTGAAATTGTAATTTTTATTTCATTTATGTGTTGAAAATGCAAGTATATCTTTAGCATCAAAGAAACCTTTGAATTTAATACTGAATACAAAGAGTTAAGCTGGGAAAATCAGATGATATTTAGTGTTTATTATAACAACCAGTGAGCCGGGACACACATTATGAAAGATACTTGAAATGCTGAAATAATTTTTCTTGTTGCTTGTACCAGGGGTTGAATATTGTAACACTGGAAAATGTTTACTGAATGAATAAGTAGTGAAAAAGTTAAAAAGTATTTAATGATTTTTTTTTTTTTTTTTTTGAGACAATGTCTCGCTCTGTTGCCCAGGCTGGAGTGCAGTGGCTCAATCTCGGTTCAGTGCAAACTCTGCCTCCGGGTTCATGCCATTCTGCTTGCCTCAGCCTCCCGAGTAGCTGGGACTATAGGCGCCCGCCACCACGCCTGGCTATTTTTTTTTTATTTTTTATTTTTAGTAGAGATGAGGTTTCACTGCGTTAGTCAGAATGGTCTTGATCTGATCTGTGATCCGCCAGCCTTGGCCTCCCAAAGTGCTGGGATTACAGGCGTGAGCCACGGCACCCGGCAATGATGATGTTATTCGTATGCGTTATAATATTTGGAAGAAAGGACAATTTTTTTTTTTTTTTTTTTGAGACAGGGTCTTGTTCTATCTTCCAGACTGGAGTGCAATGGCGCGATCTCGGCTCACTGCAACCTCCGCCTCCCAGGTTAAAGCGATTCTCTTGCCTCAGCCTCTCGAGTAGCTGGTACTACAGAGACCCGCCACCACGCCCGGATAATTTTAGTAGTTTTAGTAGAGACGGGGTTTCACCATTTGCGGCAGGCTGGTCTCGAACTCCTGACCTCAGGTGATCCATCCGCCTCGGCTTCCCAAAGTGCTGCGATTCCCAAAGTGCCGCGCCGGGCCATAAAACATATTTTTTAGTTTTATTGCCTGTATTCTTCAGTATTGTAATAAACGGAAACATCGATATTAGTGCTTATCACGAAATTGTTCTATAAATATTCAGTGAGGGTCTTAGTTCCAATTGCACTGTTCTGTCTATAAATAAAAAGTAAAAATATAATTGCCCACAAGGTGGCAGCAGTATCTTCAAATCGTTCTACAAATAACCGAAGAATGGGGCATTTTTCTAAGTTCCTAGAGACGTCCTCCCACTGCCCTCAGCTATCTCACAGTCTGTATTCTGTAGCTCAAATATATATTTTTTCTTTCTGTCCTTTTTCTTTATCTTTTGGTTGTAAAAAAGTCTAAATATGGGCCATTCTCAAGCGTCAGAAGGAAAAGTGAGGCAATTAGAGTCATTTTGCCTATGTCTGACATGCTTGGAATCCAATTAAGAGTTTAAAGTCACTCACACAAAAATTAATCTAATAACATTCTACGATAGTCTTTTCACTAAAAATATACATGGTTTCAGGCATGTGTTTTTTCATGATTCTTCTCAGCCTCCAGACAATGGCAACTGGCATTCCATTTACTAGAAAGTGATTGTGCTTTTAGGACATCCAGTTCACATTTATTACATATCTAGTGTAATTAGTGGCAATACAGCTTCAAGTTGACCGGGAACATCTTATTCTTGTCACATGTGCAATTTCAATAGACCCCATTAGGTTTAAAATATATATTGTTAAATAACATTACAGGTAGTATAAAATTATCTCATATTCCCACATTCTGAACACAAACTATTTTCTATTTCTCTATGCTTCTTTAGAATCTTTATCCACATTTATACAGAGTTCTGTTTTTCCTCTTTATCCCACATATAATCATTCCTAATGGAGAGTTCTAGAGCACCCATAACATTTTGAAAATTTCACTTATTATTTCATAAACATTTCAATTTTGCAGCATAATCTTTATTTTTGTAAATGGCATCTTAATATTGTGTTATAAAGATATAGTTCATTTTATTTCTATGGCGGACACTTACGTTGTTTTTTATTTTACGTGTTGCAATTAATTACAGTATGGATGATGTTCTGGGTGGGTTTGAGTTCAGGTATTTTGTTTAATTCGACTATAAATACTCTAATATTTGTCAAAGCATGTGTCCTGAATTTGATTTGGATTCCCAACACCTGCAAAGAACTATGTAAACGTGTGTGTGTGTGTGTGTGTGTGTGTGTGTGTGTGTGAGAATGCCAACAATTTTACTCCGGGATATTGACTTAAAGAAACAGTTCAAATGAAAAAAATATCTGAGTAATATAATGTTTCTTTACACTTTAAATTCTGGGAATATCAGCATCTCTTTGTTTTGTGTAACTAATGCTTTGCTTTTTTTTTCTTTTGGCATTTCTTTTCTCCTTCTCCTTTTCCTTCTCCTTCTTCTTCCTCTTCTTCTTCTTCCTCTTTTTTTTTTTTTTTTTTTAAATAACAGGATTTCCTTCTATCACCCAAGCTGGAGTGCAGTGGCCTGATTTTGGCTCACTGCAACCTTCACCTTCAGGCTTAAGTGATCCTCCCACCTCAGACTCCAGAGTAGTTGGACCGCAGTTGCGTGCTGTCACACTTGGCTAATTTTTGTATGCTTTTTGGTAGAGGCCAGGCTGGTCTTGAACTCCTGACCTCAGGTGATCCGCCCACGTTGGCCTCCCAAAGTGTTGGGTTTACAGGCAGGCGTGAGCCACTGTACCCAGTGTTCTTTTAGGATTTCTGTTTCCAAATAATTGACATGGTGTTCATTTAGTGTGTAAATTTTAGATCTAAATCAATCTTTTCCATATTGTAGTATAAATGCCCCTTTCTATTTATTAAGTAATGTTCATTTCCTGAAATCATGTGATTCTTATTTTGTCAGATATTTAGATTAAAACATAAATGAATATATTTGGGTTTTAAAAATCCCATTTTATTTATATTTATTTTTGTATCAATATTGCATCATCTAATTATTGTTACTTTATCTGGAGGGACTTGTGCTTCCTGACATTTCTTCCACCTTTATTACTTTTTAGAATATTCCTTAGCATGTATTTTTCTATTTTCATTATATAAAGTATTTTAAAAAATGATTTTCATTGTGATTACGTGAAATCAGTAAATGGACAGTTTAGAAATGACGTTTTATTTACATTTTTATTCTGAGATCAAACATGTTCATTGTAATGAAAATTGACATAAAAATGAAATATAGAAAGAGAAAGTCTACTCAATCATTCGCTCTTTCTTTTTTTTTTGAGACGAAGTCTCGCTCTTGTCCCCCAGGCTGGAGTGCAATGGCGTGATCTTGGCTCACTGCAATCTCTGCCTTCCTGGTTCAAGCTATTCTCCTGCCTCAGCCTCCCGAGTAGCTGGGATTACAGGCACACGCCACCATGCCCAGCTAATTCTGTTTGTATTTTTAGTAGAGACAGGGGTCTCACCATGTTGGGCAGGCTGGCCTCGAACTCCTGACCTCAGGTGAGCCACCCATCTTGGCCTCCTAAAGCGCTGGGGTTACAGGCCTGAGTCAACGTGCCTGGCCAATCATTCACTCTTTAAGGGAAACCAGCATTATCAGTTAGATACATGTCTTTCCACTCTTTACATATATCATACATGTGACAATTTTGCTATTCTGCAAATATCTACTCATATAAGCTTACCTCACTTTTTAAAATGGCTGAGCAGTCTTTTCAATAAAATGAATCATAGCTTATATAATTCATTCTTTATGGATATTTGTTGTTTGAAATCTTTGAAATGTTAAGAATTATTACAAAGAGCCTCCTGTAAATAAATATATCTTTGTGTAGTTGAGAATTTGTTTCTGAGGTCTAAATTTCTAACAGTGGATTTCCTAAGTCAGAGACTATGTTTTTTACTATTTTTTTATTTATTTTATTTATTTATTTATACACAAGATCTCGCTCTGTTGTCCAGGCTGGAATATAGTGACATGATCATGGTTCACTGCAGTCTCCTACTCCTGGCTCCAGCCATCCTCTTGCCTCAGCCTCCTGAGTTGCTAGGACTACATGACATGCACTAGGCTATTTTTTAAATTCATTTGTAGAGATAAGGTCTTGCTGTGTTTCCTAGGCTGGTCTCAAGCTCCTGGATTCAAGTGATCCTCCTACCTCAGCCTCCCAAGGCACTGGGATTACAGGCATGAGCTCAGCCTATATTTTTCTTTAATTGTGATAGATATTAGCAAATCTAGATATTTGGAGACAAATTGGTTTCCAAAAATTGCTCTGAATTACCTTTTCATTGATAGTACATAACAATTCCTACTTCCAAACTAGTAAATTTAACATACATTGAAGGTCTAAGAATATCTGTATCTTTACTGTTGGGTAAACACTCTGTGAAACCTATCCTTTCCTCCTGTTCAATACGTTGTTTTGATTGATTCATGGAAAAAGAGGTTTATGACTCTAACCTGATCCATTGACTTGGATGCCTGTAAAAATATCTAATCTCTCTCTGTTTCCCTCTGTTTCTCTCTTTCTTTCAAGTTTAAACAACATAGGTAAAATGTATGAAAAAAAAGTGTTCATATAAAATTCTGGAAATTTTTTCTTTTTTTGATTTTCATTGTATATGACATGGTGTTCTAGAACTAAGTCAGGGTGTCTGAATTCACTTCAACTTGGACACTAAATAGAGATACAACTTTAAGCAAGACAATTAATCTTATTGTTCCTTAATTTCCTCCTTAGTAATAGTTACCCACCTCACAAGATGTTGTGAAAACAAATACTAACAGTGGTGAGGATAGTAATAATATTTTGGACAGTGATTTATAGCTTTTGAAGTACTTTAATGTGCATTATCTCTTCTGATCTTTATAATAACCTCATATGGTAGACTGGATAGACATTTTTATCATTTTTCAGGTGAAAAACGACACTGTTAAGTTTCCGTAATAGCAAGAAAAGTTTATTTGGGAAATTAAAAGTATCGCACAACTGTAATACCAAGAACAAGGAAATACAGATGTTTTCCTGGCAAGTAACATCAGAGAAGGCTGTGTATATGGCGTTTCTTCTTCCAACATGCCTGAGGTTATTTACTAAGAAGAAAAGACAGTTCTATGACCAACCTTTCTCCCTCACTTTTCCCACCAAAACTCCTTGTATATGGTTATAGGGAAGTTAACAGAAAATAGTAGAAGTTTGTGTGTGTGTGTGTGTGTGTGTGAGATTTATAAGTATATATGCTGTATAAACACTGAGACTTCTTGGACAATCATTACTTTTATATAGCAATTCATCTCACCCATGCCCACTGACAGTGGGATCCTCAAGTTTTCTTCCCTCTGTCACCACTGGAAACTTCGTTATGTATCTAACTTCCAGCTTCTGTCTTTTCAGCTTATGCTAGAACTTCATTCCAAGCACCGACTTGGGATCTTGAAAAATTTACTCTGGGTGAGTCGTACACTAGGTTATTAGGGTAACAACCAAAGCACAGTACACACTGCGTCTTAGAGAAAGGAAAAGAATCCACTCTTATGTGTCTTAGCAGAGGGACTTCTTATTTTCTCCCCCATCCTGGAGGGGCAAATGGTGTGTGTGTGTGCATGTGCACACGTGTGCAAGCACATGCACACTCATTTACATATATATATTATGTGTAGATATAATTGTGTGTGTGTATATATATGTATATTCTGTGTGTGTGTATGTATATGTAAAGGGTACCCGAAAGTAAAGGAGGTCTGAACATAAACTTTAGCAGAAGTATGAACTAAATTTCTAAAACTTGGCTTATGCTTCTTTTAGCTACTGATTCAATAAATCCTTTTACTTTTTCCCTGTTTTCCACAGAGCAAGAAATATCAAATCTTAAGTTAATTACAAATGGAATGATTAATAATTTTTCTCTCTAGCTTGGATTCTGTCAATAATAAATAACTCTTTTGAATTATTATATTTACCATGGTATCAGATCAATAGTACAATGTGTATTTCTCATCATTTTACCAACATTATTATTATTGTTGTTATTATTATTACTATTTTGAGACAGGGTCTCACTTTGTCACCCAGGCTGGGGCACGGTGGCACCATCACGGCTCATGTCAGCCTCGACCTCCTGGGCTCAGGTGATCCTCTCACCTCAGCCTCCTGAGTAGCTGGGATGACAGGTGTGCACAACCACGTCAGGCTATTTTTTTTTTTTTTTTGAAGAGGCAGGGTTTCCTTATGTTGCCCAGGCTGGTCTTGAACTTCTGAGCTCAAGCGATCACCCACCTTGGCCTCCCAAAGTGCTGAGGTTATGGACGTGAGCCACCGCGTGCAGCCTCACCAACATTATTTAGCTCTCTTTCCCTGGAAGGGAAACCTGTGAACATGTGCTTGATGCTGTATTTTATTAGAGATACAGAGGGGACATAAGAAAGCAAAAATAACAGAGGTAACTGCTTTACAAAAGGCTAGGTTTAAAGACTGGACAGACCATTTAAAAAATTTAATACAAGAGATAGTTATTCAGACCCTACTAACTGCCAGAAATTCTGGCTATCAAAACAGGTAAGATAATAGCCCTGTCCTAGAGCAATGCACAATTAATTTAGAGCTGTAAAATGTTAGACTCAGAAGGAAATCTGAGATAATTTGGTTCATGCTTTTCATTTTACAGGTGGGAAAAGGTTAACCATTGATGTGAAGCACAAGGGTTTTAGTTATGATGCTTTAGTTTCAAATGATAGAAATCCAAGTAAAATAAGCTGAATATAAAAGGGAATATGTATTGGCTCTCATAGCTAAAAGGTCTAAGGATAGTTCAGCTTTAGGCACAGCTAAATCAACGTGGTCATGTAATTCTCTCTCTTTCTCTCTATCACTTTACTCGGCTTCACTGTTCATTTTACCTCATTATCTCCTGCCTCAAACAGGTTTCCTACATTTGCAGGAAAGACGATTGTCAGAAATCCTATCATTCACAAACCTAAATCAGAAGGAGTTTTTCTGTTTCCCTCCGAGGCCAGAAAGGACCCATAACAACTCTTATGGCTCAGTCTGAGCCACTTTTCCATCATTCTGGTTTTACAGCGTTTCCAGTCGCACATGGAGTGGGAAGATTCCTAAAAGAATTGTGAAGAGGGTGGGGAACTTACAGAATTACACAGCAGATATGGAAGGAGCTGAGAACAGAAAACAAGCCTCCTAGACTATAAAATTTCCAATATCATTGCAGGCTGTACCTGTTGAGGGCTGTGGTGTCCACTTCTATTGTCTGCTGTGATGTCCACTGCCAAATTTTGTACAAGAGAAACCACTATAGTCAGCCTAGATTTCAATGATTATTATTGGCCTTGTTCTGTTATATGTTTAATTTTAAACATCTTTAAGAACCTTAATAAATATGTTTTCTTATTGTAAAATTAATTTCAATCTATTTTGGAAATAAGTGGCTGCAAATGTAACAAATTAACCCTGTCAACACTTCACTTTTTCTTTTCTGTTTACCATCATAGGGGTCTTACTAGCTGCTCTCATTTCTATTTAGTCTTATGAAAGGACATAGCAATTCTTCTAATTTCATTGGTTTTACACTGGCAACTCCCAGAATTTTGCTCTCATGTTTTCTGTCGGAGTATTTACAATGGATAGCCCTTTAGATGAGAAATATACTACCACAGACTCACTGGTTAATTGGGGAACAGAGGAATACTTATTCAGCCTTACAAATGGGGAAACCATGTTGTTTGTGACAACATGGATGAACCTGGAGGACATTATGCTAAGTGAAATAAACAGGCACAGGAATACTGCATGATCTCATTTACATGTGGTATCTAAAAAAGGCGACCTTACAGAAGTAGACAGTAGAATGGTGGTTCTCAGAGGCTAGGGAGGGGAAGGGTAAATGGGGAAGAGGAGATACTGATCAAAGGGTAGAAAGTTTCCATTAACAGGAAATTAAGCTTTAATAATTTATTGCACAGAATGGTGACTAAAATAAATAATAATACATCGTATATTTTGAAATTACTTGAAGCATAGATTTTGAAGGTTTTCACCACAATAATGATAAGTATGTGTGTTTGTTAATTAGTCTGACTTAAACGTTCCACATTGTAAACATACATCAAAACATCACATTGTACCCCATAAATATATATAAGTTCTATTTGTCAGTTAAAAATAAAGTTAAAAATATTTACAGACTGGATATTATACTTTATTTAAGATTCTATACTTTTAGTCATGCCCTTCTATGTCTAACAAGCTAAAACACAGATCAAGTCCACATATTTACAGATGTGAAACTGGCTATATGTAAAACTGTGAATTTATTTGATTCATTTGTTTTTAGGTCTGAAAATTTCATTTTCTGGTAATCTAATTTTGTCTGCAAATGTACTTCCAGGTTACTAGAAAAATTAAGAGAAGTTATAAATGTAAGAAATTTCAATCACTTGAGATTTTCCTACAAGAGACTCTTGAATGTGAGTGCATCTACATACTATGTTGATTCTCCCATTCTTCATATTGTTTTTGTGCTTGGTCACTCATTAAAATAGACAGAAAGCTCACACATGAATTTATCAGGCTGTTCTTGTTCCATATGCTCTAAGCGTAAGGGGTGCAGTGCTGCAAGAGCAGCTCCACAGTGTTGGGGATCAAGTCCTCTTTCATCTTGTTGCTCTGTCCTTTTCACCTTGCAGATTTCATCTCATGGTCCAAGATGGCTGCTCTACTTTTGCACAGCGACTGGCAAGAAGGTGAAGAAAAGTATGGCGTGGAGATACTCCTTTCCTTTTTATGTCACAAAGGAAGTTCCACTTTTCACTCCTGTGTTTAGTTGTCTACAAGCTTATTCTCCATCTTCCCTTCACCCAAGTTTTGAGGATTACGCATTAATTGTTTTCCACTCTAACTTTCCGTAAGTCTTATTTTGCTGATAATGGCAGTAGGGGCCTATTTGAGGGTTTAGATTAAAGACAGTTTAAGAGATGTGGAGATTCTAATATCAGAGGGAAGGTCGGGAAAAGTCACTGAGTTACTGTTTTGAACAAGATTTCAAGAATATTCATGAGAATGTTAAAAGTTACTCATTCAATATTTATTGAGTACCAGTTTTGGTGTGGCCTTGTACAAAATCCAGACACATCATAACAATTATAGGTGGATCTTGCTTTTGAGATCATCACAATCCGAGTTGACCTGCTTCTCATTTCATCCTGCCAATAAAAGCTATGGTGCAATGTGTGTTATTCCCTCATTCTCCATTTTAGCAATAAAGTGTTTTACTATGTGTGTCCCTGTGGGCAGGGTAGGGGATAACTATATGAGTCAATCTGACACTGCATTCTAAATACCTTACCCCTGCCCTGCCCCAGATTAGTTTGTCTTGACTATGGAAAAGTTTCTATCTAAATAACAATTTGGACTTATCAAGACAAATTTTAAAGAGTTGAATACTTACATAGTGAAGGATTGCTGATTAGTTGGAATGGATAGGTACTTTTTTCACTTTTGTTTTTCTTATTTTAAAAATAATATTTAAGTATAGCCTTTATAATAAAAGGGGAGGAAACCCTTTATTCCAAAAAGAGTTAGAAATTATTCAATTTACACCCAATTGAATTTAAGGGCCTCAAAAGTTAAAAGAAAGGCTGGGCACGGTGGCTCATGCTTGTAATCCCAGCACCTTGGGAGGCCAAGGTGGGCGGATCATCTCAGGTCGGGAGTTTGAGACCAGCCTGGCCAACATGGTGAAACCCTGTCTCTACTAAATACACAAAAAATTAGCCAGCCATGGTGGCAGGCACCTGTAATCCCAGCTACTTGGGAGGCTGAGGCAGGAGAATCGCTTGAACTTGGGAGGCAGAGGTTGCAGTGAGCTGAGATTGTGCCATTGCACTCCAGCCTGGGCAACAAGAGCAAGACTTTGTCTCAGAGAAAAAAAAAAAAAGATAAAGTAAAATAGTCATTCTCTTACTTGTGTTTTTCAAATGATGATAAGGATGTAGTTTTGGCTTCAAGGAATTTAAAACGTAATTTCTTAGGTTAAGTAGGATATTTTTCCTCCAGAATAATTGTTGAAAGCTATGTAATTGCGGTAAAACTCACAACTCTTATGAAACAATATTTCTTTTATTGTTCTATTGGCACAACAGTGCTGCGATTTTTGTTTTGGGAGACAACACTTAAGAATATGAAAACTCTCCTACAACTTTGCTCTCATGTCAATAGGAGAAATTGTTTTCATATCAACAGACCAGTAAGTCAATGAAATCACAAACAGAATAATAATTTCTTAACATTTTCATGTACATCAGAATATTTTCTCTCCATAACAATTTTTATGGGACATTATCACTATATTGTATATGAATAAATGTAGGATAAGCAGAAAATTAAAATTAGTATCTTTTTTTTAAAAAAACATTCAATTTGTGTTGAAGCAAGGCTGCAGAAAGTCTTGCTTAGCAAGGCAGGAAAATTCAACTTAATTCTAAGGACAATGGGAAGTTACTAAATTTTTCTGAAGAGGAGCTTGATAGTATTGGAATGAATTTGAAAAAGATTGATTCTGTAATGATGTATTCTACGTATTAGACTGCAAATCCTAAGGTAGGTAACTAGTTTGGGATATTTCAACAGCAAAGATGTGAAGTTGTAAGAGCCTGAATTGGGGTGATATTAGTTGTGGTGACAGTAGTAGTCCTAGAGAGGAAAGGGCAGTTGAGAGAATTATTACTAAAGAATTGACTCTTCACTGCAAAATGGTGAAAACACTGGAATGTAAACTCTTTGAGAGCAGAGACTTTGCCTTTTTTTCTTTTTTTTAACTTTTTAATAATCCCTGTGCATAGAATTATGTCTGGTATGCATTGGAACTCAATAAGTGTTAAATTAAGATAAAAGCAAGTAAATGCAATAAAATGTAATATGTGCTATAACAGGAGCAGAAAAAAAGGCTTCATAGAAGAGGAGATACTTGAATTGTGTCTAGTGGATTTAGCTAGAGTGTTTCAGAAAGACAAGAAGTGGAGAGGATATCAAGGCAGAGGGAAGGGCCCAGGCTCCAAGACCTGAAACAGCATGGTATGAGGATGAACAATCACCAACAATCACCAGCAGTTTGCCAATTCTGAAGCATGCTTCACTAAGCAGGAAGGAGTAGAAGTTGGTGCTGGACTTGAAGAGCCTCGGTATCAAGATAAGGACTTTTGACTTATTATAGATTTTTAAATAATTTAGTAACATGAAGAGGCTTTTACTATAGAAGAGATCTAGTGGAAGTGAATAGAAGGTTTAGCAATACCTCCTCTATATTTAGAGTAAAACATTTGAGGTCAGAGTCAAACGAGAAGGCTATTGCAACAATCTATAAAAGAGGTGATGAAGACCTGGATTAAAGAAGTGATGACAGGGATACAGATTATGGTAAGGTTTTGAAAAACGTAGGTGTTAGAAAATAAATACAGGTGATGAATTAAAGGTATAGGACTGTGAAGCAGGCAGTAGAGTCAAGGATGCATCCCAGGGGCCCACTAACCCAAAGGTGGTACTATTACATACTGAGAAATGAAAAACAGGAGGAGGAGGAGTAAGGAGAAGGAAAATATGAGTTCAATTTTATGAATATTGACTTTGAAGTATGAGGGGGGACAAGCAACCAGGTTGGTTGGAGAGTGACCTGGGCCAGAGATATGGTTTGGGGAGTCATTTGGGTCAAAGTTAAGACAGAGAGCTGGGTAATTTTGTAGCAAGAGAGTGTGTTATAGGAAAACAGATGTAGGTTGAGGATGAAACTCTGGGAAATACATTTAATAGTCAAGTGGAGGAAGACAAATCTGCCAAGGAGACTAAAATGCAATGGCCCGGGTATCAGAGTAGAACCAGAAGAGCCTTTGCATCAGACTTAAGAGTTTGACTCATAGAAGGCTTTATAAATTACAGAGGGAACCAAGAAGGGGAATTTCAATGAGGAAGAGTTAGATCAGAAATATAATTAAGATTCAAGGGAGATAAACACTTAAAAATAATCATCAAGTTTGAGAAATAAAGAGTAACAGGTAAACTTTCCATGAACTATTTCATCAGAGGTGAACTAGAAGCCAGATTTTAAATGAACTGAGAACTAATAGGTCACAAGTCAATAATGACAATCTTCCTCTTAACAGTCTATTGTGAGATGGAGGAAGAAAGAGGGTGACAGCTAAAGAAAAAGTAAAGATTGGGCACAGTGTTATTTTGTATATTTGTGGTTTATACAGATGGGAGCAATGTGAACATGGCATCCAAATCCTTATCACCAGCCCTGACCACCATCCCCTGAGCTCATGGTCTTTTGTTTATGTGAATATTTGATACATCTAAAAATTCTTCCAGGCATCTCAAATTCAACATTCCATCTTCTACTCTAAGTTACTTCTTCTTCCTATATTACATACCACCTTTCAATTAACCAGACTAGAAGCCTATAACTCATTCTTCACCAACCACTTCAAATAAATTACCACCTTCTATAATATAGCTTGAATTCACATACATATCCCCCTTTCTATTCCCTGGTACAGATCCTAATCCTCTCTTAACTAGACTCCATCCTCCACCTTGTATCAGAGTGATCATTCTGGGGAGTTTGAGCTACTTGTCCCTTCTGTGCCAGACACTTTAATGGCTACCCACTGCCCACAGGACGAAGACTCATGCTCCTTAGCAAGAAACTCCAATGGGTGGAATTCTCTCATGACCTAACTTCTACATACCAAAGAGTGCTCCTCTCCAGTAATACCCAAACGATGGTAGTTCCCTGAATGCACCTTCTTGTCACACTTTCTGTTGTTGCTCCCACTTTCCTTCTTTATCTAGAATACCTTTCTGTGCTTTCTCTAATTAGCTAACTCCTACTCATCTTTCAGGGTTTCACCTAACCATCATACTGTTTATTTAAGTCTTCTTTTAAGCCCTCCCATCCTCTCCCAGTGTGGTTGAGTGCCATTTCTCTATACCGCTGTAACACTCTATATACATTATAATCATAGACTTCCTCACACTGATTGAAGATGTTGACATGTGCCTGATTCACCTTGGATTTTGAGCTCCTTGAGATCAGCAATGACACCTTGCTGCTTTTGTACCTTGTTATTTAGCATATCACCTGGTTCATAGTAATTGCTCAAATCTTGTTCAACTACACTGAACAGTGGAAGAAAAGTAAAAATGTTCAACAGAGGAGAATCCAAAGAGATTTGAAAAGAAGTGGTTGGGAATGGAGTAAGGACGACACATTATGGGACAACTTTGAATAGAAGAGAAGTCTTTAACGATGTGCCTAAGAGGAAGCAGGTAAAGATGGAGACCAATGAAAGAGGTAGGAAATGAAGGGAGTTTCAGGTTGAAGGCTCAATTCAATAGGCGATTGAACAGAGTGACTGTTCAACTAAAACTTGGTAAAGATGGTGGCAAGGAAATATATATGACATATTTGCTGGGAAAGTAAATGCATATCTTAGATGCAAAGACCCTGGAAACATTTTATTCTGGAATGTGGCATCTCCTAAGGCTTATTCATATACTTGAAATTCTTTTTCGAGGCAAAGTTTTAGATACACTTGTGGCATTTTCTCTGCATGTGTGTGCAAATGCTTGTGCCTGAAGATCTTTGCTTTTCTGCCAGGTTGCAGACTTGCCACTAGAGCTGAGATTGGTCATTGTGACATTGCTGTTCATGGAGTCCAGTGAAGCATGACTCATGGCAATGCTGCTCACGCTATGGGAAGAATAACTGTAGATCATCTTGAGAAAGGCAGACTTGGTGTTAATATCTTGCTTACAAATAATAACATAGCATTTGGGGAAGAACGTGCAACACAGGATTCCATAGTTAGATATTAGTATGACAATAATCTCCACAGCTGGTACATATTTGCCAAATGTGGTAGCATAGATAGGGATGAATGTGATCCAAGCTATGAAGTAAATGAGCATGCCAAATGTTATGAATTTGGCTTCATTGTAATTCTCAGGTAATTTCCTGCCTTTGAAAGCAAATATGAAGCAAATGAAGGCCAGGATGGCAATGTAGCCCAGCATGGTGCCAAATGCAAGTATGGATCCCTTCTCACACTCCAGTATGATGACTCTGGGCAAGGAGACATTCACCTCTACAGTAGGTGCTGCAAAGATTAGCCAGAGTGTGCAAATGACAACCTGGATACTTGTGCAAGTGAAGATAATAAGGATTGGTTTATACAAGCACTTCAGAAATTTCTGTAATTTGGGATCAAAGCTGAAGGCTAGCAAAATTTTCAGGGACTTCGTCAAAATGCAGGAGATGCAGAGAGTAAAGCTCACTCCAAACAGTGTCTGCCTGGTTTTACATGTGAAGTCTTGTGGTTCTCCAATGAAAAAGCTTGTGCTGGCAAAATTGAGGAAATGACAGAGAAGGATCACATAGCAAATTCTTAATCCCCCGGATGATTTCACAACAGGTGTGTTCAGGTTTCTTGTAAATATTATGCCAACAACCAGAACAAATATGATTCCCAGTAGGGAGAGGATCAAGAGCAGGATGGCCAAGGAGTCATTCCAGTTGAGATATTCCACTTCCTTTTCAAAGCACACAGTGCTCCTAACAGGGGCCCAGTGAGTTTCATTGTTGCATAAAAGGCAGTGAGGCATATCTAAAAGACAGAAGACAGAGGAGACAGTTACATTGTCAACATTTAAACTAGGTGATAGTCCACAATACTACAAATGAGATTCGCCTTCTGTAATAGTTCTGACTAGAGAACAGATACAGATGATTGTCACGTTGGTTACTTATTAAAATAAAGCATGCTCAAACTTAGAGAAAGTGAGAGAGAAAAGGTAAAAGTTAGGAGAAAGGAAAAGAAAGAGAAAAAAGAGAGAGAGAGAAAAAAAGCCAGCTGGATTGTAAATGTTTAGGAGATGAATATACTCAGAATACATGCTAGCTTCTTATGCATTTGCTATTATAGATGATGGCTCCAGCACTCTTAAGAATAAGGCTTTGGAATCAGACATAGCTTTTCTTATCTCTTCCACTTGTAATTCCTGTAAACTTGAACAAACTAACGGAACTTTCTGAGCCTGTTTCGGAATCTCCCATATCTCAAAAAATAATAAAATGAAAAGACTCTGCCTTATTGGGATGCCGTACTCAATGAGATAATAAATGTAAAATGCTTCACACAGACCATTACACATAGAAGACCCTCAATGTATGGGAGCTGCTCTCATGAATAAGGGTGCAATTCTTTTAAAAGAAGAGGCACTATGGCTAGGTTACTCTAAAAGCTTGAAGTCTCTTTCTAAAAGTGAGATAATGCAAAATTGCAGTCAATGGCAATTGAAGAATTAAAGTTTATTTTTTTTTCCAAGTAGTGGGTAAATCGGAGCCTCTCGCACTGGAAGTGATAACTTTGAAAAGTATTTATGCTGATTCTGGCTGCAGGGCAGCACAAACAGTTGATGTTAGAGTTGTATCTCTAGAAGTGATATTACATTTGCTCCCCATTCCAGCCACCCAAAGTTGGTGAGTCCCAGCTGCAACCAAAGGGCCTCTGTCAGGGCATTCATCAGATTACACCCCACAGTGTCTGTACAACTCTTTAAAATTTTGTGTTCTCTTCTTTATTAACCTCAAAGTAAGGTTGTATTTCTGTTTATAAACTTCATGACCCTTCCAGCCTCCTCCTCTTTCTGAACTCTATTTCCCTGAAAATACCTGTTCTTTTCTGTTTGCCCCGTAACCACAGTTGCTAGTGTCTATCATTTCATTCGTCCAGTGGACATTTACTGGCCTCATCTAGGTATGAGAGCTGTGTGTTAGAGATAGAAAGGAACAGCAGATGGTATCCGTCTAGGCTTTCCTAACTCCTAGCTTATCCTCCAAGTTGTCTTCAGTCTTCTACATTTCTACATTTGTTCTTGGAAGCGACTTACCCTGGTTACCAAAAGAAAACCCAGATACAGCCTTTAAAGAGTCCCGTACATCTTTATGGAAAATAAATGTTACATACTCCTTGGTGTTTTTATTTCTGTCACTTGGAAGATAGTTGCTAGTTACCATGTTGCCTGAAAAACTCCCTCCCTAATTATCTAATTTTTTAGGCGGTGGTATAGCATTTTTATTTATTCATCATTTAAATGCTCACTTCCACTAATATAAACATTATTAAACATACCAAGGAATGGGAAAATTTTAAATGTGAGATAATAAAATGCAGATACATATAAAGTTCTGATACTCTCAGGTTGGAATAAATGACATTTTTTTTTGTGACACAATAACAGAACATGAAACTTGGAATATTTTCATTGGTGTACTTTTCTCCTTGAAGCCAATAAGCAAAAAGAATAGGTATCTGGGGACTATTCCAGTTCTGGAGTTCTCAGCTTTTCTACAAGATGAATGGGAATGCTCTAATAAACAAGGAAATCTGATGCTTTTAAATTAGGCTGAACTCCAGGGAAAGTGCTCATAGTTTCTTTTTAGGCTCCTAAGGCTGCTGACCTCACTCTCGTACTTTAATTTGTGTATTTTGCTTTCATCTTGTGAAATTTTTAAAGATAGGGTTGGCAAACAGTCAGTTACCAGCATCTCATCCCTGTCAATAGTTGGTCCCTTGTCTCACAGAAGAAGTTGCTTTCAGGTTTAACTTTTGTTCTTGGTAGACATAATGAGATCGTCAGGATGTGCACACCTGTTTCTCAACTTCAGGTGCCTCTGGGTTTCTATTATGTTTAGTTAATTCAGCGTTTACTTATTTGTATTTTTTCGTACCTCAGTTACAAGCCAAGCACATCTGTATAGGGATACATGGACAAAATTGACGGAGAAGTTGCATCACTTTAAGAGTTACATACTTTAGAAAATATGAGTGAAGGGATGACATTTTCCCTTGGAAGTAAAGTAACTTTTACATCTCTATTGTTTATTGGCTGTGCACCTGTTGACACAATAGAGCAAATTCCAAGATAAAATGAAACTTCACTGGAATTTAATTTCACAGGAGCATGGGAAGCTTTTTAAATTTTTTCAAATGAAAAAACAAACCAAAATCAAATTCATGCAAATAAAAAAAAAAACCTAAGAGGAATGATTCACATGTATCACTATCCATGTGGAGTGACTGTAATTACCTGTCTGATTACTGTAGTGATTTTCAGGACAGTTCTCACATTCATAGCAACAGATGTGTTGACTTCTTGTAGTTTTCTTCATTTGCCCAGGACTGCATTCCTTGGAGCATTTAGATTGAATTTGCTATATTAAAGGTGAAAAAAAAAATCACAAGTAAATTTGTAAAAAGAATTATCCTAATCAATTATCCTCGGCTTAATTTAAGATATATTTACTAAATACTATTTTGGTCTGTTTTCATAGGATTATAGACTCTTTTTCCATCTTGGGAAATGTAAACAAGCTTTTAAGATGGAGAAGCTGCTTTAAGAAGAACACAGTTTTTGTCGCATTAAAAACTTCTGTAAGCAAATTATGGAAATTAGCCCTTTCAGAAAGTCCCTAGTAGAGGGAGAAATGTGTAATGCTAGAACTAAAGAAAATAATGATGGTTGGGAAGTTTCAATCCCATGTTGAATGAGGGGTTCCACTAGATAAGAAAATAGCACATGGCTAGATTTTTGTATTCTTTAAAAGAAAGTTCTTATCATGCTGGCAAGGATCATGTCCTATCTAACTCTAAAAACTAAAAAAAAAAAAATGAGTTTAAAATAAAATTTAAAACTTAATACTCTAATATTAGAACATTAGATTTAAAAGACAGCCCTAAATATATAATATTTAAATAATCTTGAGAATTCAAGTTATAATTTGCATGTCACAATTTGAATTACATGCAGTGTTCTACTTTTATGGAACCCTAGCTAGTAATTCTTTGCATTTCAGCTATGTTATTATTCTCTATTCATAGTCCCTTTTTCATGGCATATCTTGTGAGAGAAATTTGCTTTGTCTTGTCACTTTTACCGTCGGAGCAGGGCAGAATGGTTAAATGAGTCTTTCTCAAGATTCTGTTATCCATTATTTCCTACTTTGGAACACAATTGAAGTACTAAGCTAACCAGTCTTTCTCTGGAAGATACAATTGATCTGTCTGAGATAGAAAAGAAAAGATTCAGTAGGCCCTGGGTCTGCAAGCACTGGTTTTCTTCTTCTCTCCACTTATTGCTGACCTGGGTTTTCACCAGGTAGTATATATGCCTTGAGAATTCCCCAGGGTAAACTTTTAAAGTATCCACTCTCCTGGAGGGTGCTCAGAGGACACAAAAGGATTTAACTACGAGATAAAGCCGGACCTTGTTAGGGTCCCTTCTCTCCCTCCGCATCAAGAGCAAAGACAGTCTAAAATCTTGTACTGATTACTTTAGGCTTCAATTGATTTAGGATTATCTGATGTTTTGTACTATGAGTTCTTGTGACTTACCAGAAATGTCAATACCCCAACTAGCCTGCAAATTGACAAATCCAGAAATCTGACCTAAATGATTTCAGATACTGTTGGTTTTTAGTGTATCCTTGAAATAATTATAGGTGTCTCCATCAGAAGGGAAGACTTGTCTCTCTGTTCATAGTGGTCAGCCCCTTCCATTTAGTCACTAAGAGCCTCACATAATTACCTGTCATTCTATCACCTTCTCTTCATTAAGTGAATTCCCTACAGAGTCTGGAGATAAATATTGATAGCAATTAGCAGTGTTTCTTGCAAAAATAATAGCCATCTCTGTATTCAAAAAGAAAATGAATCAGAGCATGTTTTAAAAGTTTCAGTGTGAGTTACGGTGTTTAGCAGAGTGCTGGGTTCGTAATGTAGTTGTGAGGATAATGGTAAGAAAAATGAAGATGATGACAGCGAAAGTTTGAGAACACAGAAGAATGGCTACATTTATGTCTTTCAAGGAAAAAGTGTCTTGCTTTACTAAAACTTTTACAGCCAGGGGAAATCTGATTAAGGAAAATGGTTTACAGCATTACTATGTTCATTCTTTCATTCACCAAATATTGGTTGAGTGCCTATCTATGTTAGGCACTGTTCTAATTGTTGAAGCCACAGTGGGGAATGAGACATAAATATTTAGCTCATAGAACTTAAGTTCTAGTTGACAAGAGTGACAGAGTTAAAATAAGCAAAATGTACAGAATGACAGAAAGTTATAAGTGCTAAGGAGAAAAATAAGGATAGGACAGTGAATAAGAACTACTAGGTTGATGTTGCAATTTTTAAATAAGGTGTCCAGAGAAGGCCTCACTGAGGTGGTGACATTTTAGAAAAGACAGAAAGAAATAAGAAAACTAACCGCATGAACATCAGAGAAAATTATTATAGGCAAAGGAAATAGCAAGGGCAAAGTGCTTGGGCTATGAGAAGGGAAGACACGCATAGAAGACCAAAAAGCCTGTGGGGATTGCAGGAAGATTGTACAGTAAGGGGAGGGTGGGAGATAAGGTCAGGGTGGTACTGGAGGTAGATTGTGTAGAAGTTTTAAAGACACTGGCTTTTACCCTCAGAGAAATAGGATGCCATCAAAGGATTCTGAGCAGAGCACTATGTTTTACAGGACCACTTGTATCTCTGTTTTGAAAACAGACTGAAGGGGGCCGGCGCAGTGGCTTACGCCTGTAATTCCAGCACTTTGGGAGGCCAAGGCAGGCAGATCACGAGGTCAGGAGTTCAAGACTAGCCTGGCCAACATGGTTAAACCCCATCTCTGTTAAAAATACAAAAATTAGCCGGGCATGGTGGTGCACACCTGTAATCCCAGGTACTCAGGAGGCTGAGGCCAGAGAATTGCTTGAACCTGGGAGGCAGAAGTTGCAATGAGCTGAGATTGCGCCATTGCATACCAGCCTGGAAGACAGAGCAAGAGTCCATCTCGGGAAAAAAAAAAAAAAAAAAAAAGGAAATAGACCGAAGGGTTAAGAGAGGAGGCAGAAAACTTTCTGCAATAATCTGGGTGAGAAGTGATTGCAACAGCACTGGAGTAGGTAGTAAAAAGTGGTCAGGTTCTGGACACATTTTGAAAGTAAAACTCATTGGTTATGGAGTGTCACTGAAAGAGAGGTGACAAGAATCCCAGCAGGTTTTCTCATGAGCAACTAGGGGAAGGGGGTTGCTGTTTATTGAGAGGCGAGTAGGTTGGGAGAGAATATCAGCTCTGTTTTGACTGCTACACATCCAGGTAGAGATGTCAATTAGGCAGTTGATTATTTATTTGGGTTAGAAGTCAGAAGATAAAAATCTAGTAGTCATCAGTCTCCCGTATAATATCATTTAAAGCCCCAAACCTGGATGAGATCACTAAGGAAAGGGGTAGACAAAAAGAGGAGCAGTTCTGAGTCCTGGGCACCTGAATGATTAGAGGTAGTGTGAATGATGAGGAACTAGCAAAGGAGACAGAGAATTAGTGGCCAGATACACGGGAAGAAAATCAAGGGAATGTAGTGTGATGGAAGCAAACAAGGAAAAGATGTCATTGGGGGGAGAATAATTAGCTGGTAAGTGAATATATGATAATATTCGGCTTTATTAACTTTGGTGAGCTAGACAGAAACAATTTCGATAGATTGAAGAGGATTCAAAAGAGTATGGGAGGAGAGAAATTGGGGCCATTAAATACATTCAACTGTTTCAGGGAGTTTTACTGAAGAGAAATAGAGTATACAAAGAAAAACTTGAGGGAACAACAGAGGTTCTTTGTTTGTTGAGATGAGAGAAATAATGACCTATTTATTTCATTAAGTGGATAATGTAGAAGAAGGAATGATTGAGAATAAAGGAGAGAGAGTATAAAATTAACGTAATGTCTTTGAATAAGTGAAAGAGGTTGGAACCCAAAGGTGAAGTGGAGGAGCTGACCTTGGATAGAAGCACAGACAGTCCATCTATAGTGCCAGATGGAAGGCAGGGGTACTGGCCTTCTGTACCCCTGATGTGGTGGCAGGGGCCACTGGAATTCTCTTCTGATGTTTCAGTTTTGTTAGAACAGAAAATAGAGTTAACTGAAGTGAGAACGGGAAAGATGTACTGATCTCAGAGGATAGAAGAGAAGGCATAAAATAGCCATCTAGGAAGGTGAGTGAGTGCATGAACTAGGGCAATAATCTGATTGCCCTGCAGCGTTAAGAGCCCACTGGAAGCTAGAGATCATGAATTTAAAATGAGACTAGTCAGCGACCTCCCTCCCTCCCTAGCTCTCTTCTATTCTTCTCTTTTCTGTTCTCTCTTTTCTTTTTTTCTTTTCCTTTCCTTTCCTTTCCTCTTCTCTTTTCTTCTTTCTTTCTTTCTTTCTTTCTTTCTTTCTTTCTTTCTTTCTTTCTTTCTTTCTTTCTTTCTTTCTTTCTCTTTTTCTTTTTCTTTCTCTCTCTCTCTTTCTTTCTTTCTTTCTTCTTTCTTTTTCTTTCTTTCCTTCTCCCTCTCTTCCTCCCTCCTTCCCTCCCTCCCTCCCTCCCTCCCTCCCTTCCTTCCTTCCTTCCTTCCTTCCTTCCTTCCTTCCTTCCTTCCTTCCTTCCTTCCTTCCCTTCCCTTCCCTTCCCTTCCCTTCCCTTCCCTTCCCTTTCCTTTCCTTTCTTGCCAACTTCAGCTAAATAGGAGCTACATTGATTAGGCAGAAACTTGATTAACAGGGATTGTGCTTGGCCAGATGAGTATGATGAAGAGAGGGGCAGGGGAATTGAGGGTGTACAAAGGGGAGTTAAATAGTTGACCATGGAATTTGAGGAGGAAAGGTGGGGACAGTAAACAGGCAAGAAGGTCACTGGAGGTCTTGGTGGGGCAAGGACTTTTGCAGTTGAGGTACCAATTGCTTTGAGTGCTACAAAGCAGCCTACAACAAGATTACCTTAAGATTCCTGAACTCATTTTTTGTTTCCTGATCTGGGATGATGAAGACATCATTCTGTAGGTCATATTCTGCCATCTTGGTGACAGTCATGTGTCCATTGATCTCCTTCCAGAGCACAACATCATATCCAGTATTTAAATCCCCATGAGCATCAAAATGAAATGAATTCCCTCCATCAGTGAATGTCACATTTTTTAGCACACCAAGTAACTATAAAAAGTAAAAACAGAAATAAGCTCTTAAAATAAATGTTGCAAGTGTGTTCGTTATTCTAATGATAACACTGCCTTATAAAGTATATCACTTAAAAATGAGAGAAAAAATGATTATAGATCACTGGTTCGAGAATTCTTAACTATCTGGCAACAAATTGAGAATGAATTTCACTTGGGTTCTAGCCTCATTTCTGCCTAACTTTTGCCATATAAATTTGGAAAAGCAAGTTAATTTCTATGAATGGTTGTTTCTAAGTATCTGCATTTATCCTACAGAATTTTAGAATAGGTCCCCTGGTATAGACACCTGGGATCTAACTGTGGTTCCATCTCTCATCAATGAAATCTTGACAGGTACAATTACTTTCTATCTTATTATCTCCAATGGTTCTTAAGTTTGTTTCAATGATTGAGTATGTAGTAAAGTGATCTTTAAATTATATTTCTAAGTTAATTCACAAAATGATTTATTTTTTAACTTGAGAGGAAAGAAATATAAGGATAAGTTGCCTGTCTTGCTACCCAGTTTGTACAGTGAGAACTTGCATACTACAGAGTTAGGACAAAAAATATTTTGCTTACAAATGGGGTAGCCATATTGAGGTTGTGCTGTAGTGGAAGAACAATAGACTAGAAGGTAGGGAAACAGGCTGCTGTTCTGGCTTCAAAATTAACTTAATATATAAGTAAGCCAAATAAATATCCTCTCCGAATGCTTTCATAATGGCCCATTTATTACCTAAATCTATGGTTTTATGTGGCTTTTGTTGGGTATAAAATCTATAGAATAAGGCAGAAATTATTCTATTTGAAGACAATTCTATTCTCTTTCTTTTTAGTTAACTTTTTATGAGTGTTTCAATTTTTTGTCAATAGAATATAAAAAATAAGTTACATTTTCAAGTAAATAGATTAGCTATGATAATAACGTCAATGAGAAATGTTTCTTTAGCAGAATCTCTACATGTGTGTATTTATTTTATGTCTCCACAGATTTCTTAGCTCTTTTAATGGATATCAATTAATTAGTGTTACTTTAAAGAAGCAGGATATCAGATCTAACATGGTGGAATTCACTAACAAAATTTTATTCTAGCAATTGCCTGGAAGAAAAAAAAAAGGAGAGAACAAAAATGAAAGAATATGCAAGAGCCTACCTCCAATGTTCTCACTTCTATCTGTTGACTGGTTTGTTTCTTCTGTTCTTTCCTTAAGCAATATATACATGTAAACCCCAGTGACTCAGTTCTTTAGGGAGCATATCCTCTTCCACACAAGTGTTTGAACTATAATTTCTACCTCTGTTTTTCCTGTGCTTAATTAGGCTTTATAGGCTAAAGTTCTGACACATATTTGTTCTGTAAATAATCATAAAATTGTATAATGTAAATAAACTTCCACAATTTTATGCTTCTTCTTACAGGAAACAGGGTGGAAGCAAATACAACAGTATTTTCATTACTCATTAAATATAATAAAACATTTGCTATGAAGTAAGGTAATTCTTAAGCTGTTATTAAGCTGTTAAATGCTTTTTCACAGCATTTACAAACATTTTTCATGGAGACTCTGAAATTCACCATTAGTTGACACTACAAATTTAGAGAATGGGATTTGCATTTCAATTATCATCTTATTCACCTGTGTATGATAATGCCCAGTTTTTAAGCACACATGGCCAGGAATCACACCAATTAAGGTGATATGGTTGATATTGCTTTCCATTGTTCTAACTGTGCTGATGTCTGCTCTACCTCCCTAAGTAAGGTTACTGTGGAAAGAGGTATCTTCATGGCTAAGTTAGAGAAGAGCAGAGGAAACAGCCTTGCATCTGTGTCCTGATGCCCAGACTATGCCTTCTTTTGTGAAGTTTTCCATTGTGTAGGAGAAAATACACTGATCTAAGGCTGGGGCAGCAGTTTCATTGCTAACTATGTGAATCACCATGGGATAGATCTTTACTGTTAAGGTTTCTTCCATCTCTAAACTCTGACAAGTCTTGGTCACTAGAAACACTTCTTCTTACCACTTCTTCAAGATGCAATGTAAAGAGGATGAGTCCTGTCGGCCTACCATATTTTATAAAGATTAGAGGTGGTGTATATCAGTATCTAGAACCATATGTTTTAAAAATTATTAGTTATTATTATCTTACCATGCCAAAATTACTCTCATGTCTCTCTTGACTTCTGGACTAATATGCAACTACCTTGCTACACTTACTAATACATGTTTCATAAATTCATCAAATTCAACATCTCCAAAATGGAATGCTTAATATTTCTTACTCCCACCAGACCTCCACTTTTCTCTACGTTTCCAGCTTTACAAATGACACCAGTTGTCCCATATTGGAATCATCTGCAGCACTTTTCGTGCTCTCTGTCATCATTTACATCCAATCGACCTTCAAATGCTCTTCATCCTCCCTCTTCAATATCCATGTATACATCTTTTCATCCTTATTGTCTTACCTGTAGGCATTCTTATCTTATGTCTGATTTACCAAATTGGTCTTTCTCCCTTCAGTCTTGTGTCCCTCTAATCAATTCACCTTGGATGGAAAAAGTATCATATCACTCTCCTGCCTGAGAATGTCTTTAATTAGCTGCCCTATCCTCTGTCAAGTTCAAACCTTTGAACATAATTTGCAGCCTTTCCATTTAAGGGGGTGTCCCTATACTAGCAGTATCAGCATCATCTGGGACATTGTTAAAAATGTAGACTTTTCAATCCCACTGTGGAACTACTGAATTAACAGATAATAAGATTCCCAAGAAAGTCAACTGCACATCAAAGTTTGAGATGCCCTGATGGACAAGGCTCTAATAATATCTTTCACTAACTCATTCAGTTAGTCCTTCACTAACTCATTATAGCTCTCTTGGAAGACTCCAGTCATATAGCATGATTTCCTGCTTCCTGAAGATGCTGTGCTTTCTTTTCTCTCTTTTCTGGGACTTTGCTGGAATATTTCTGTTCTGGCTAACTGCTACTCTTCCTTGCATTCACACAGAGGTCATGTTTTTTGGAGAATATTCTCTGAATTGGTAATACTGGATTAGCTGTCTCACTTAAGTACTTCTCCGCCATCTTGTGTTAATATGAAACACTATAATGCACCATCCTACATTGTAATCAGCTCCTTAATTGTTTGATTGTACACATCACTGGACAGATAATTCCTTTAGGGAAGGAATTCTGTCCTGTTCTCCATAATATCTTTACCACCCAACACATTGCCTGAAACATTGAGACACCAAACATTTGCTAAATAAGTATACGAATAGAAGTTTAACTATTAGACATTCTTTCATCTCTCGCACATCACTTACTAGCTTATATATCATCAGAAGTAAAGGAAAACCAAAAAGAAAACCAAAATCACTGGTCACAGCAAGGAAGTGGTATCCTCCACACACATCTGAGAAACATCAAAAATCTGCTGAAGTAAAACAAGCATGACTGTGCTGTCCCTGAGTATGGCTCACAAATATCACCACATATAGGGTCAAAGTAAGTACTATCCTCAAACACTGGGAAAACTTAACCCCTTTAAAATTATTTGAATCTAAAATCATTTAGAATGTACTCTTTAAATATTAGTGAATTTTGCTAGGCTACAAAGTAATCCTTAAGAATGTATCATTGACTAGGGACCCTAAATGTTGCTGATCTTTAAAATTTAAGTCTACAGAGATTTCTTTATAAAAGGATAACTCTTTGTATTATTTGTCTTACTGACTCTTGCACTGACTTGATATGGCTCACTCATGTCATGATCAAAGGAGCAAGTCATCCCCCTGTTCTTCCTTTCCAATCTGTTTCTGTTTGTTTCTAGATTAACAGGTTCTGGGGGCAAAAAGAATGACTCCAGGTTCCTCATGTTTAAATAAAACATTTTAGGAGACTCTGCTTAGATGATTTCTTCTCAAATCTTATCATCAACATGTTTGAGACTTATTCCTAATTTAAAATACTTTCTCTATTTTTCCCCATATCTTCAGGTGGTGAATAACTCTTGCTATTTGCATTTCTTTGTCCTTATGAGGTTCTTCATATAACCGCCCCTCCGCTCCACTTTATGTCATCTGTCTCTATGACTGTTCTCTATGTCTCTTTCTCAATCTCTTATTTCTAAAATTCTATGTGGTGGTATTATTATTGTAGTCTAATTTTAAAAATTAAAACTGTTTTTCTGCAGTGCACCAGGCCAAAAGCCTTGGAATATATTAGAAAACTTTGTACTGACCTTGGAATATAGTGAAGAATGATGATCTAAAAAAGATAATTTATGGCTTTTACCACCATCATTAAAGTTTTATATTACAAAGGGAATGCTTTCATATAGGTGTCTTAAAGTCATCAGACATAACTATATATATATATTTTATATATAGATATATATATATTTTAAGAGTGTTTGCACTTGAGAAAAGGTCCTAATCTCCAGTTTTACCTCTTTATTAGATTTTTGGCTTTGTATTTATAAGGTAAAAAGTAGTTTAAAAGTGAGCAATTTAAAATACCCTCCCACCATTGCATGATCCTCCCAAATGTTAACTTGTCATACCAGACCTCAGAGATGGTATTTTTGGGTGTTTAAAGTAAAAAAAAAAAAATGACAAAAGTAGAAAAAACTTGTTCTAGATATCCACTTGTATGATCAGAAGAATTGTCTTATTTCTTTTACCTTCTTTTCTCTTACAAATTTAAAAAATACATATTTTGTAACATGATTCTGCCTCAGGACACACAAGTTTGTCTCTGAATACACGTTATTGAGAAATTTGTTTCTAATAAGTAAAACATCATTATTAAAGGAAGCAATGTAGTTTTCAATGCCTTGTTCAAGGGCATTTGAGAAAGCACAATGGAAATTTTTCACTAAATGAAACCATGTTAAATTTTAAGTTTCCCCAAACTAATCAAAGAGAAGAAAGGGAAAAAATTCTTTTACACACAATTGCTGGTTTCTTTAAACCTGGAATATCATAACTGACCTAACAACATTCCTTTGACGAATACTGGAGTCCAAGTCCTTTACGTATATACATATACACATAAAGACTCTAATGGTCTTATGTGTATATGTATTTATTTACTCTACCTCCATCCTAATTGAGAGTCTTAACTATAAATGTTGTGATTATAAACCACTAAAGACAGTGAAAAGCAAGGAAGGTGGAGTCAGAAGACCTAGACTGCAGTTGTATTTTTGGTACTTCCTAGCTTTAGTTTCCTCATCCATCATATTTAGTAAAAAACAAAAGGATTATTAAACATGTCAGCTCTAACTCTTGTGTTGTTTTAAGTGCATTTAAAAGTGATAATTTATATGACTCAAGGAAAATAGCATCATCAAAATAATTTTCGTGGGAAATAAAAGAATACAACTTTGGTAGGTCAGAGTAGGAAGTGAAGATAAAATACAACTCTATTATCTTCAAGAGTAAGGCACTATGATAGAAATGCAGGTTATTTAAACACTGAAAGTGTCTATTTATAAAAGGAATAGGATTAAGAGCAATGAATATAAATCTTTGCAAATTAAAACAGGGAAGGAAATGCGGAAAATAATGGTAGGAGAGTTTTTCTTGGATGTGTGAGTTAGTACCTCCCATGGTTGAAAAGCGTTGGGGTTCTGACAGTCACGAGTTTGACACAGATCCCGAATGGCATAACCAAGGGCAAACACTGCAAGTTGAATACTATGAATGAGTCCTGGCTCAGCATAGTCCCGGAGGAAGTCATTTCTCGTGAAGAAGTTCCTTTCTATAGCCTTGTTAGCCTTGTAGGCCAAAGTCCTTTGAGAATGATTGAAAATGCATTGACTCAAATCAGTGTCCTTGACATATGTGCAGGCAGATAAATGCATGGCATATTCATGTAAGAGTTTGTTACTGTCACTGGGAAGCAAGTGCAGATTTTGAAGAAAGGAATGGAAAGCGGATATATTCCCTCTTCTAAAGGTAAACCCCACAACTTTGCCAATCTTTTTAACATTAGGAATGGTGGTAATCTTGGTGGCAGTTGACCAATTATCACTAGCAATCCACATCTTATTTATATTCATTTCAATGGCTTTATTGAAGAGATCGAAAACATGGAATTGCCTCAGAAATACCACAATGACATTAACCTGGGCTTCTAAAATGATTTTCTTCAGTGTCTGATTGATTCTGACTTCAATGGTATTATCTGAAAGAAAGGCTGGAAGAACCTCTTTGAAGGCTATGCACACGTTATTTGCTTCAGCCTGAATTATAAAAGTGTTAAGAGCCAATCGTCCATAGTCATCATCTGTGGTTATGATGCCAATCCAGTTCCAACCAGATTTCTGAATCAGGTGAGCCATTGCTTTAATTTGATGGAAGTCACTGGGCACAGTCCGTAAAAATGAAGGAAAGCGAATTTTGTCACTCAGGATTTCTGCAGTTGACTCATAACCCACCTGGAAATAGACAGAATATTTTAGTTATGGTGTTGATGAACTCCAGGTGACTGTTCACAGTAGGTGTTCCTCTCTTTGATTGCTGTAAGTTTTCACGACTTTCTTTAAATTCTCTAGCCTTTTTCATCCTTCTTCTATGAATTACTACTTTACAAACAGCTTAAATCATGATACTTAGCCCCGATGATGGTTTAGAATCACGACTTTCTAATTATTTCATACTGTGTTTAGTACAGGCCTTCTGAGAATCCAGGCTCTATCTCATTTTCCATTTACACCTCTATATTCCTCTATATCTATCTTGTATCGCTGGCAGGGGGCCAAGAGTGGATATTATTCAAATACTTAGAGGTAAATACAGGAAAAATGCAGTCCATCACATAAACAAAATGCTGTTTGGAACATCAGTGTGTTCAAAATCTTGTCTAATGCATAATTTGGGTGATTTTATTCTAGGTAAAGTCAATCAGTCAAATAATCATCTTGTCCAGGGATCAGCAAAATTTTCCTGTAGAGAACCAGATATAAAATATTTTAAGCTTTTTTGGTCATGTATAGTCTCTGTCATATCTTTTTTCTTTTTTTGTTACAACCTTTTAGAAATGTAAAAACTATTTTTAGCTTGGAAGCTCAAGAGCATGAGAGCCACATTTGGTCCACAGGCTGTAGTTTTCTGACTCCTGATCTAGTCAAATAAGTATCAGCATTTTTGGAAGACCTACTTAATATACACAAAGTTTTGCATGATTCATAGCTTTGGTGAATTATTACCTTCTATAGATGCAATAGCAACATGTCACTTGTTCAGCATTTCTTTTTTTTTTTCTTTCTTTCCTTCTTTTTTTTTTTCTTTTCTTTTCTTTTTTTTTTTTTTTTTTTTTTTTTTACCTACTTGCAGCTGCCATGTGGTGTGGTGGAAAGACAATAGGCTTGGGAACAAGATAAACTGTTAGAATCCCAACTCAAATAAATTTGGGAATGTTATTTAATGTTTCTTTACTGTAAAGTTATAAGATTCTTGCTAAGATTAAAGGAGAAAATTTAAATAGATAAGAGCACACTTTCAGTAAACCTAAGTTACCTTCCAAGTACCTGATGTTGCTATGCTCAGCCACATTAAGAGCTGAACTTTCTTAAAATTAGTGTTACCCATGGAACGTCCCCTTACCTTTTCTGCTGTCTATTACAGAAATTGCATTTTTGCATTAGCCAGTTGTTGTTAAGTCTGCTTTCCTTACTTATCACCTAACTAGTATCATACATAGTCTAGAACTTTTAAGCCAAAGCCTTATCTTTGATGTGTTTGATAAATAGTTTTTTGTTTAATCATTTTGGATTACATTTTTTATTACGTCACTATAATATAATGGAACTCTAATAGTCTTTGTATGTATATGCATTCATTTACTCTACCTCCAAAAAGTTATGTATTTTGAATTCTTATACACATTTTCATTATGTTACATATATATATTTTTTTTCTGTCTGCTCACTTCTGTCAGATGGTCATTTCTTAATAATCTGAATATAAACCTTTTTCTTTTCTAACTTTTGGCTTCTCTTCTTCCTTAAGATTAGAAATCAGTGATGTAGAGAGTTACAAAGTAGTGTGATTTCACAATGAAAGCTAAAGAGACTTAATTGACTCTGAGCAATGTTCAAGAACTTAGTACACAGTGCTCTGATATCTGATTTGTTTTTTTCAGAGAACTTTTTGCTTACTTTCTGGTTATTGGCTTGCATTCCAGGGAAAGAAATAGCTCTATAGTCTTTGCTCAATGCCTTCCCATCATATTCAGAACAACATGCAAACTGTCCCAGGGCTTACAAGATGCTACATGACCCAGGCTTTGCCTATCTCTACATAAGCATCTCTTACTATGTTTCCTTTTGCTTCGACTGATCTAGCCAGATTGGCCTTTTTGCTATTCTTCAGGCATTCCAACTTTGCACTTGCTACTTTCTCAGATACTCTTTCTCCCTTCCCTCATCCTCCCTTCACACTCCTCACTCAAGCTTGAGACTAAATGTCACTTCCTCAAGAAGTCTTCTTTTGACCTCTCTGTCTCCTTACTCCTGAGTCTCTTTAGTTTCTTCATAGCATGTGACTGATGTTATTTTAGAAACAAGGCAGTTTAGGCCCAAAGATGTTTGTGTCTTATACAAATCAAGCTGAAAACAGTCAGAAACTAGACCTGATAGATTGAGGGGTAATTACTCCGTTAGTACTTTTCCACTATACCCTCTGTAATGGTATGCATCCTTTCTTTAACTAAAGAGAAAGAAAGGTTAGAGTAAAAGTGACTCCCTAACTAGTTTCCTCAGGTTTCCCTGATCCTTTCATAATAACAAATGTGATCAAAATCAATGTATGGAGGTAGCACAAAACCTACCTGTGGCATGAGCTGTAAATTCAACATCCTGGAGACAGCCATTGTTATTTCTGAATACCCAGAACCTATGACAGCCTTAACTCTTGGCATGTAGCTGGAATAGTCACACTTAAACTCCACAGTTTCTTTGGAGCAGTTGAATTTAGAAAGAAACCTCAGAGTGGCTGCCATTGCCACTGTGACTTCTGTACAAGTGTCATAGATTTCATACCCCAGTTTGACTCCAGATAATAGTGTTGAATTGTTGATCATCTCAATGCTGTGTATCATGGCAAGAGTTTGAAGAAAGACTGATATTTCAAAGCTGTTGGGAAACAAGTTTTTTTGAAATCAGAACATAACTCTTCTATGGACATGCCCATATCTCATTTTGCCTACATCTCCTCATAAAAATTTCTGGATTAGTGAATCTTACGTCTTAAAGGATCTAAATTTTATTTAAAAACAATTTTTCATGAAAATATTTATAAAGGGTAATATAAGAACCCACAGTTTCTTAAAAGGAGTCTATGTTACAGGATTAACTTTTCTTGATGATTTTTTGATCATTTTGAACAAATCAATATGAAGATATGTTTGATTTTTGTTCCTTTTTGTTGTTAGAGATCAGCATTTTATTGCTGTCAAAATGCTTGCTTTCTAGACTCATAAGCCTGTCTTTTAGTTTCTGATTCTAATCTGTGGGATTGGAAACCAGATAAATAAGACTCTTAAGAATTACATTTAGACAGCTTTGGTTAAAGCCTAACTGAGGCTTAGTTCTGAGGCATAGCTATTTCCACATTCAGAGGATATTTTTTATACATCTTGATCTGTGATTATTTCAGAGCACTGAGTTGTCTGATTACTGATTTACTGTTAAGTTTATTTCATCCACCACTGTATACAAAATATTACAAATAGTGCCTAATATATAATAAGGGTTCAATACACTTTTTACAAATGAATAAAGGGGGATATTATTGTTCAGGGTTTGATATTCTAGTTTCTTTTTAGTTAATTAAGTTTTGATAATTAAACTATTAGAATATTACTATTTGCCATTGTGAACCATGTTTAGATGGTTCTATCTCTACAAATGCATCTCTTGCTATGTTTTCTTCTGCTTCACTGATATAGCCAGATTAAACGTTTTGCTATTCTTTGGACATTCCAACTTTGCACTTCTTGCTCCTTGGCCAGATACTCCTCTCCCCTCCCTAAAATAATAAAGTAAGTAATAATAAAAATATATTAATAAGTTAAAGTATTTGAAGATTACTATTTGTCATTGCAAACCATGGTTTGCAATGACAAATAGTAATATTCAAATAGCTTAATTTAGCAAAATGTAATGAACTGAAAAGAAACTGTAATATCAAAACTCTGAATAATAATATCCCTCTTCATGTGAAGGACCTCTTCAAGGAGAACTACAAACCACTGCTCAATGAAATAAAAGAGGACACAAACAAATGGAAGAACATTCCATGCTCACGGATAGGAAGAATCAATATCGTGAAAATGGCCATACTGCCCAAGGTAATTTATAGATTCAATACCATCCCCATTAAGCTACCAATGACTTTCTTCACAGAATTGGAAAAACTGCTTTAAAGTTCATGTGGAACCAAAAAAGAGCCCACATTGCCAAGACAGTCCTAAACCAAAGGAACAAAGCTGGAGGCATCATGCTACCTGACTTCAAACTATACTACAAGGCTACAATAACTAAAACAGCATCGTACTGGTACCAAAACAGATATATAGACCAACAGAACAGAACAGAGCCCTCAGAAATAATATCACACGTATACAACCATCTGATCTTTGACAAACCTGACAAAAATAAGAAATTGGGAAAGGATTCCCTATTTAATAAATGGTGCTGGGAAAACTGACTAGCCATAAGTAGAAAGCTGAAACTGGATCCCTTCCTTACACCTTATACAAAAGTTAATTCAAGATGGATTAGAGACTTAAATGTTAGACCTAATACCATAAAAACCCTAGAAGAAAACCTAGGCAATACAATTCAGGACACAGGCATGGGCAAAGACTTCATGTCTAAAACACCAAAAGTAATGGCAATAAAAGCCAAAAATGACAAATGGCATCTAATTAAACTAAAGAGCTTCTGCACAGCAAAAGAAACTACCATCAGAGTGGGCAGGCAACTTACAGAATGGGAGAAAATTTTTGCAATCTACTCATCTGACAAAGGGTTAATATCCAGAACCTACAAAGAACTAAAACAAATTTACAAGAAAAAAACAAACAACCCCATCAAAAAGTGGGTGAAGGATATGAACACACTTCTCAGAAGAAGACATTTATGCAGCCAACAGACACATGAAAAAATGCTCATCATCACTAGCCATCAGAGAAATGCAAATCAAAACCACAAAGAGATACCATCTCACACCAGTTAGAATGGCAATCATTAAAAAGTCAGGAAACAACAAGTGCTGGAGAGGATATGGAGAAATAGGAACACTTTTATACTGTTGGTGGGACTGTAAACTAGTTCAACCATTGTGGAAGACAGTGTGGTGATTCCTCAAGAATCTAGAACTAGAAATACCATTTGACCCAGCCATCCCATTACTGGGTATATACCCAAAGGATTATAAATCATGCTGCTATAAAGACACATGCACACGTATGTTTATTGCGGCACTATTCACTATAGCAAAGACTTGGAACCAACCCAAATGTCCAATGACAGACTGGATTAAGAATATGTGGCACATATATATATATATATATATATACACCATGGAATACTATGTAGCCATAAAAAAAGGATTAGTTCATGTCCTTTGTAGGGACATGGATGAAGCAGGAAACCATCATTCTCAGCAAACTGTCACAAGAACAGAAAACCAAACACCGCATGTTTTCACTCATAGGTGGGAATTGAACAATGAGAACACTTGGACACAGGAAGGGGAACATCACACACCGAGACCTGTTGTGGGGTAGGGGGAGTGGGGAGGGATAGCATTAGGAGATATACCTAATGTAAATGACGAGTTAATGGGTGCAGCACACCAACATGGCATACATGTACATATGTAACAAACCTGCACATTATGCACATGTACCCTAGAACTTAAAGTATAATAAAAAAATTAAAAAAGAAACAAAAAAACCCCCAAAAATCCCTCTTTACTAAAATTTTAAATTTAATTAAGAAATTTTAATTCCTTAATTAAACATTACAATTTCAATTAAAAAAGAGAAGTAAGCCCAGCTTATCATTGGCACAACCAACATTAGTGAGCACCACTCAGGACTCAGAGGGTCATCCTGTCACTGCCATTGCCATCATGCATGCCACACAAGTGTCCCAAGAGCCCAAGAAATCACTCACCTGCTGGTTCCATGGCTTCCACTACCAGTATTTGAGTAAGGCACCTGGAGGCCCAAGAATTGACCTGATTTGACCTAACACTGCTGCCAGGGTATGCTGCCCTGGGACACAAGGATGGGCATACTCAGCCCATTGCTAACACCACTGGGGCTCAAAGACTGGCTTACTTGGCATCCCAGTCACCAGCAAAGCTGCATCATAGTCCCAAGAATAACTGTACCCTAGGCCACTGAGGAAATGTCAGATGACACTTATGCTAGTCATGGCCAAAGAAATCAAAGTAATTATACTACTGCTGCAACCACAATAAAAGTCAAAGTACCCTGCCCAACCAAAACTATCTATTCATCCTTAGGAAGCGTTCTCCCCCTACAAAAGCAAATTTTTTAAAATTGGAAGAAGCAACTGAAACATCAGATGTACATATACTAACATAAGAACACAGGTAACATGAAAAAGCCAGAAAAGATGACATTTTTAAAGGAAGATATACTATAATAATGGTCTTTAAGAAAAAAAATTTAAATAACTTTAAAAAAAGAAACACGATAATTCTCCAGAAACATATCTCAATCAAAAAGCAATTAATGAAATTCCAGAAAAATAATCCAAATTACAGATTCTAAAGAAGGATAGTGAGATACAAGATAATTCTGAAAAACAATACAAAGAAATCTGAAAAACAATTCAGAATATGAATGAGTTTACCAAAGACACAGATGTTGTAAAAGAATCAAACAGAAATTCTGCAACTGAACAATTCATTGAATGAACAACATAAAACACTTGAAAGCTTCAACAATAGATTAGCTCAAGCAGATGAAAGAAGCTCTGAACCTGAAGACAGTTCAGGTTCAACTTTTGAAATAAGCCAGCCATGAAAATATAAAGGAAAAAAAAAAGAATTAAAAAAAGCTAAACAGGCCTGGTGCAGTGGCTCACGCCTGTAATCCTAGCACTTTGGGAGGGCGAGGCGGGAGGATCATGAGGTCAGAAGATCGAGACAATCCTGGCTAACATGGTGAAACCCTGTCTCTACTGAAAATACAAAAAATTAGCCAGGTGTGGTGGCGGGCACCTGTAGTCCCAGCTACTCTAGAGGCTGAGGCAGAAGAATGGCGTGAACCTGGGAGGTGGAGCTTGCAGTGAACTGAGATCGCACCACTGCACTCCAGCCTGGGCGACAGAGCAAGATTCCGTCTAAAAAAAAAAAAAAAAAAGCTAAGCAAAGCCTTCATGATATATGGAACACCATAAAGTGATCAAATATACAAATTATTGATATCCCAGAAGGTAAAGAGATATTGAAATAGTTAAACATATATAACAAAATAATAGATGAAAATAATAGATAAAAACTTTCCACATCCAGTAGGAGGTTTAGACATCCAGATACAGGAGACCCAGCAATCCCTAAACAGATACAATGCACAAATTCTGCACAGCACATTATAGTCAAAATGTCTAAAGTCAATGACAAAGAAAATTCTAAAAACAGAAAGAATTTAGTCACCTCTAAAGGAAATCACATCATACTAATGGAAGATATGTCAGCAGAAACCTTATAGACCAGAAGAGAAGAAGATGATACATTTAAAGTGCTGAGGCAAAAACCCTGTTAGCCAAGAATACTATATCCAGAAAAATAATCCTTCCTAAATGGAGGAGAAATAAAGTTGCTCCTAGACAAGCAAAAGCTGAGGGAATTCAACACCGCTAGACTGGCCCTACAAATGCTCAAAGGAGTTCTATACCTGGAAGTGAAATGATGATGCTTATCATGGTGAAAACACAACAAAGTGTAAAACAATGGTAAAAAAGAGGAAGGACTCAAATGATACTACTACAGATATTCATCTACAAAACCACAATGACAAAAAATGAGAAAAAGAATGGAATATAGAATACATAAAACAAACAGTAAGCAAAAACATGACAGGAACAAAGCCTCATATGTCTATATTAACCTTGAATTTAAAAGGATTAAATTCCCCTCTTAAGAGATATAGACTGGCTGTCAATATCATACTGAATGGGCAAAAACTGGAAGCATTCCCTTTGAAAACTGGCACAAGACAGGGGTGCCCTCTTTCACCACTCCTATGCAACATGGTGTTGAAAGTTCTGGCCAGGGCAATCAGGCAAGAGAAAGAAATAAAGGGTATTCAATTAGGAAATGAGGAAGTCAAATTGTCCCTGTTTGCAGATGACATGATTCTATGTTTAGAAAACCCCATCATCTCAGCCAAAAATCTCCTTAAGCTGATAAGCAACTTCAGCAAATTCTCAGAATACAAAATCAATATGAAGAAATCACAAGCATTTCTATACACCATTAATAGACAAAGAGCCAAATCATGAGTGAACTCCCATTCACAATTGCTACAGACAGAATAAAATACCTAGGAATCCAACTTACAAGGGATGTGAAGGACTTCCTCAAGGGGAACTACAAACCACTGCCCAACAAAATAAAAGAGGACACAAACAAATGGAAGAATATTCCATGCTCATGGATAGGAAGCATCGAGATTGTGAAAAGGTAATTTATAGATTCCATGCCATCTCCATCAAGCTACCAATGACTTTCTTCACAGAATTGGAAAAAACTATTTTAAAGTTCATATGGAACCAAAAAAGAGCTCACATGGCCAAGATAATCCTAAGCAAAAAGAACAAAGCTGGAAGTATCTTATGCTACCTGACTTCAAACTATACTACAAGGCTACAGTAACCAAAACAGCATGGTACTGGTACCAAAACAGATATATAGACCAATGGAACAGAACAGAGACCTCAGAAATAATACCACACATCTACAGCCATCTGATCTTTGACAAACCTGACAAAAACAAGAAATGGGGAAAGGATTCCCTATTTAATAAATGGTGCTGGGAAAACTGGCTAGCCATATATAGAAAGCTGAAACTGGATCCCTTCCTTACACCTTATACAAAAATTAATTCAAGATGGGTTAAAGACTTAAATGTTAGACCTAAAACCATAAAAACCCTAGAAGAAAACCCAGGCAATATCATTCAGGACACAGGCATGGGCAAGGACTTCATGACTAAAACACCAAAAGCAATGGAAATAAGAGCCAAAATAGACACATGGGATCTAATTAAACTGAAGAGCTTCTGCATGGCAAAAGTAACTACCATCAGAGTGAACAGGCAACTTACAGAATGGGAGAAAATTATTGCAATCTACCCATCTGACAAAGGACTAATATCTAGAATCCACAAAGAGCTCAAACAAATTTACAAGAAAAAAACAAACAACCCCATCAAAAAGTGGGCAAAGGATATGAACAGACATTTCTCAGAAGAAGACATTTATGCAGCCAACAGACACATGAAAAAATGCTCATCATCCCCAGCCATCAGAGAAATGCAAATCAAAACACAATGAGATACCATCTCACAACAGCTGGAATGGAGATCATTAAAAAGTCAGGAAACAACTGATGCAGGAGAGGATGTGGAGAAATAGGAATGCTTTTACACTGCTGTTGGGAGTGTAAATTAGTTCAACCATTGTGGAAGACAGTGTGGCGATTCCTCAAGGATCTAGAACTAGAATTACCATTTGATCAATCCCATTACTGGGTATATACCCAAAGGATTATAAATCATGCTACTATAAAGACACATGCACACGTATGTTCATCGTGGCACTATTCACAATAGCAAAGACTTGGAACCAACCCAAATGTCCATCAATAATAGACTGGATAAAAAATGTGGCACATATACACCGTGGAATACCACGCAGCCATTGAAGGATGAGTTCATGTCCTTTTCAGGGACATGAATGAAGCTGGAAACCATCATTCTCAGCAAACTGTCACAAGGGCAGAAAGCCAAATGCTGCATGTTCTCATTCATAGGTGGGAATTGAACAATGAGATCACTTGGACACTGGGAGGGGAATATCATACACTGGGTCCTGTAGGAGGGTGGGGGACTTGGGGAGGGATAGCATTAGGAGAAATACCTAATGTAAATGATGAGTTGATGGGTACAGTAAACCAACATGGCACATGTATACCTATGTATGAAACCTGCACGTTGTGCACATGTACCCTAGAACTTAAAGTATAATAAAAATAAGTAAATAAATAAAAGAAAAAAAGAGATATAGACTGGCTGTATAAATGAAAAAAAAAGCATGATCCAATTATATGCAACTTACAAGAAATGCACTTTACATATAAAAGCACATATAGAGTGAAAGTGAAGGGATAGAAAAAGATATCCCATGCAAACAAAAACCAAAATTGAGCAGAAGTAACTATATTTATATTAGATAAAACACACTGTAAGCCAAACATAGTAGAAAAAGTAAAATAAGGTCATTATATAATGATAAGGAGTCAATCCAGGAAGAGGAAATAATTTAAAATGTATATGCAAGCAACACTGAAGCACCCGGATTCATAAAGCAAAAATTACTAGATCTAAAGAGAAACAAACTGCAATACAATAATTGTGGGAAACTTTAACACCCTATTCAGCATTAGGCAGATCATCTAGACAGAAAATCAGCAAAAATATAACAAACTTACAACCAGGTTCACCCCTGTAATCCCAGCACTTTGGGAGGCTGAGGAGGATGAATCACTTGAGGTCAGGAGTTCAAGAGCAGCCTGGCTAACATGATGAAACACCATCTCTACTAAAAATACAAAAATAGCTAGTCATGGTGGTACACACCTGTAATGCCAGCTACTTGGGAGGCTGAGGTGGAAGGATCACTTGAACCTAGTAAGTGGAGGTTGCAGTGAGCCAAGATTGCACCACTGCACTCCAGCCTGGGCAACAGAGTGAGACTTCATCTCAAGAAAAGGACTTAAATTGAACTTTAGACCAGGTGGACCTAACAGACATTTACAGAACTTTTGGTCCAATAGCTGTAGAATACACATTCTTCTCATCAGTGCATGGAACATTCTCCAGATCAGGCCATATATTAGGCCATAAAACAAGTCTTAACAAATTTACAAAAATAAAAATTATATCAAATATATTCTCAGGCTGCAATGGACTAGAATTAGAAATAATAACAAGAGGAACTTTGGAAACTATACAAATCAGCAGAAACCATATGCTTCTGAATAACCATTGGGTTAATGAAGAAATTAAGATGGAAATCAGAAATCTTATTAAAACAAATGAAAATGGAAACATGAATGTATTAGCTTCTTCTCACATTGCTATAAGGCAATAGCTGAGACTGGGTAATTTATAAAGAAAAGAGGTTTAATTGGCTCATTGTCCTGCAGGCTATACCAGAAGTATAGTGCTGACATCTGCTCAGCTTCTTGGGAGGTCTCAGGACATATACAATCAAGGTGGAAGGCAAAGGGGGGCCTTGGCACCTCACATGGCCAGAGCAAAAGGAAGAAAGAGAGAGGGAAGATGTAACACACTTTTATATTCTATCCCTGGCTCCTCCCAAATCTCATGTCCTTCTCACATTGCAAAATACAATCATTCCTTCTCACCAGTCTCCCAACGTCTTAACTAATTCTAGCATTATCTCAAAAGTTGAAAGTCCAAAGTCTCATCTGAGTAGTCCCTTCTGCCTATGAGCCTGCAAAATAAAAAATTAGTTAGTTACTTCTAAGACACAATGGGAGTACAGGCATTTGGTAAATACTCCTATTTGAAAAGAGAGAAATTGGCTAAAGGAAAAGGCCTACAGGTCCCATGCAAATCCAAAACCCAGCAAGGCAATCATTACATCTTAAAGCTCCAAAATAATCTCTTTTAACTCCATGTCTCATACCCAGGGGACACTGGTATAAGCTGGAGCTGGAGTGGCTGGGACATAAGAAGCAGCAGGGCCCTGGTCTCAGCTCAAGAAACCATTCTGCCCTCCTAGGCCTCTGGGTCTGTGATGGGAGGGGCTGCTATGGAGGTCTCTGAAATTCCTTTGAAGTCTTCTCATTGTCTTGGCTATTAACATTCAGCTTCTCTTTGCTTATGCAAATTTCTGCAGCCAGCTTCAGTTCTTCACCCAGAAATTTTTATTTGTTTGTTTGTTTTCTTTTTTCTAACACGTGGCTGGGCTGCAAATTTTCCAAACTTTTACATTCTGTTTCTCTTTTAAATATAAGTTCCAGTTTTACATTATTTCCTTGCTCACACATATGAACTAGGCTATTAAAAGCAGCCAGGCAACTTCTTGACTGCTTTGCTGCTTAGAAATTTCTTCTGCCAGATACCCTAAATCATCACTCTCAAGTTCAAAGTTCCACAGATACCTGGGCAGGGGCACAATGCCACCAGGTTCTTTGCTAACGCATAGCAAAGATAACCTTTACTCCAGTTCCTAATAAGTTCCTCATGTCCATATGAGACCTCTTCAGCCTGAACTTCATTGTCTATATATATCACCATTATCATTTTGGTCACAACAATTTAACAAGTCTCTAGGAAGCTCCAAACTTTTCTTCATCTTCCTATCTTCTTTGGAGCCCTCCAAACTGTTCCAACCACTATCCATTACCCAGTTCCAGAGCTGCTTCCACATTTTCAGGTATCTTTATAGCAATGCACCACCTCTCTGGTATCAATTTTCTGTATTAGCCCATTCTTGCATTGAATAAAATATACCAGAGAATGAGTAATTTATAAAGAAAAGAGGTTTAATTGGCTCATGGTTCTGTTGACTGTACAGGAAGCATGACGCTGGCATCTGCTTAGCAACTTGGGACTTGGGAGTCCTCAGGAAACTTATAATCATGGCAGAAGGCAAAGGGGGAGCTGGCACCTTACATGGCTAGATTAGGAGGAAGAAAGAGAGAGAGGGGATATGCTACACACTTTTAAACAACCAGATCTTATGAGAACTGTATCATAAGAACAGCACTAGGGGAATGGCGCTAAGCCATTCATAAGAAACTGCTCCCATGATCCAATTACCTCCTACCAGGTCCCACCTCCAACACTGGGGATTATAATTTGATATGAGATTTGGGCAAAGACACAGATCCAAACCATATCAACAACATACCAAAGCCAGTGGGATACAGCAAAAGCAGTACTAAGAAGGAAGTAAATAGCAATGAACATCTACAACAAAAAAGTGGAAAGATTTCAAATAACCTAAGAATGTACCTTAAGGAACTAGAAAAGCAAAAACACATGAAACCCAAAATTAGTAGAAGGAAAGCAATAATAAAGATCTAGCAGAACTAAATGAAATGCAGACTAAAAAATAAAAACACAAAGGATCAATAAAATGAAAAGTTGATTCTTCAAAATTTATAAATCACTAGACTAGACTAACTGAAAAAAGAAGAGAGAAGACCCAAATAAACAAAACCAGAGATGAAAAAGGAGACATTACAACTGATACCACAGAAATACGAAATATTATCAGAAACTATTAGGAACAATTACATGCTAACAAATGGAAAAACCTAGAGGAAATGTGAAAATTCCTGGAAACATACAGTCTACCAAGATTAAATCAGGAAGAAATAGCAAACCTGAGCAGACCAATAACAAATAGCAAGATTAAATCATCAGTAATAAAAAGCCCCAGTAAATAATAGCTCAGAACCAGATGGATTGCTGCTGAATTCTACCAAACATATAAAGAAGAAATATTAGTAATCTTCCTCAAACTACTCCAAAAAGTTCAAGAGGACGGAATTCTCTCCAACTTATTCTATGAGGCCAGCATTACCCTAATGCCAAAACCAGATAAGGACACAATAAAAACAGAAAACCATAGACCAATATCTCTGATGAACATACACACAAAAATCCTCAAAAAATACTAGCAAATAGAATTCAACAGTGTATCACAAAGATAATACACCATGATTAAGTGTAATATCAACCATGCAAGGATAGTTTAACATATACAAATCAGTAAAAGTAATACATCACATCAACAGGATGAAGGACAGAAACTATGTGATCGTCTCAATAGATGTAGAAAAAGTATTTGATAAAATACAACACCTTTCACGATAAAACCTCTCAACAAACTAGGCACAGATGGAACATACTTCAAATTAATAAAGTCCATATATGACAAACCCATAGTTAACATCATACCGACTGGGTAAAGTGGAAAGCCTTTTCTCTAAGAAGTAGAGCAAGACAAGGATGCCCACCTTCACCAGTCTTATTCAACATAGTATTGGAAGTCCTGGCCAAAGCAATCAGGCAAGAGAAGAAACAAATGGCACACACATTGAAATAGAGGAAGTCAAATTGTCCCTCTTTGCAGTTGACATTATCTTATATTTAGAAATACCAAAAGACTCCACAAAAAAACCTCTTAGAGCTTATAAACAAATTCAGTAAAGTTTCAGGATGCAATATCAACATATAAAAATCAATAGCATTTTTGTACACCAGTAGTGAAATAGCTGAAAAAAAAATCAAGAAAGCAATCCCATTTACAACAGCTACAAAAAAATACATAGGAATAAATTTAACCAAGGAGGTGAAAGATCTCTACAAGGAAAACTGCAGAATGCTGATGAAAGTAATCGAAAAGAACACAAATAAATGGAGAGATATCTCATGCTCAAGGATCAGAAAAAATAATAGTGTTAAAATGACCATAATGCCCAAAGCAACATACACAGTAAATGCAATCCCTATTAAATGTCAATATCATTTTTCACAAATATTTAAAAAATCCTAAAATTAATATGGAACAACAACAACAAAAAAGCCAGAATAGCCACAGCAATCCTGAGCAAAATGAACAAAGCTGGAGGCATCAAACTACCTGACAAAATTATATCACAAATTTATAGTAACCAAAACAGCATGGTATAAAAATAGACACATAGACCATGGGAAACAGGATAGACAACTAAAAAATAAATCCACATATTTATTACCAACTGATTTTTGACAAAGGAGCCAAGAACATATTCAGGGGAAAGGACTTCAATAAATTGTACAGGGAAAATTGGATATCCATATGCAGAAGAATAAAACTGGACTCTTTTCCTTCACTGTATATAAAAATCAACTTGAGGTGGACTAAGAACTTAAACATAAGATCCCAAATTATAAAACTATTAGAAGAAAACAGGGAAAGCACTTAAGGACATCAGTCTAGGCAAAGATTTTATGGGTAAGACCTCAAAAGCACAGACAACTAAAATAAAAATGGACAAATGTTACTATATTAAAATAAAAATCTCTGTACAGGAAAGGAAACCATCAAGAGTGAAGAGACAGCCATTGAATGGGAGAAGATATTTGCAAACTATTCATCTAACAAAAGACTAATATCCAGAATATAGATGAAATTGAACAACTCAACAATAAGAAAGCAAAATCTCATTAAGAAGTGGTCAAAGAACACGAACAGATGATTCTCAAAAGAAGACATATAAATGGCCAACTGGTATATAAAAAATGCTCAGCATCACTAATCATCAAAGAAATGCAAATTGAAACCACAGTGAGATATTTTCTTACGCCAGTTAGAATAGCTATTACTAAAAAGACAAAACAAAAACAAAAACAGATGCTGACAAGGACATGTGGAAGACGGAACTCATCTACACTGTTGGAGAAAATGTAAATTAGTACAACTCCTATGGGAAACAGTATGGATATTTCTCAAAAATCTAAAAATGATAAATGTAATCCAGTAATCCTACTATTGGGTATCCAAAGAAAAGGAAATCAGTATACTAAAGGGATACCTGCACTCACATGCTTACCATAACTAACACTATTTGCAATAGCAAAGATATAGAATCAACTTGTGTCCATCAATAGAAGAAGAGATAAAGAAAATGTGCTATATATACACAACAGAATACTACTCAGCCACAAAAAGAATAAAATCATATCATTTGCAGCAACATAGATGAAACTGGAAGCCATTATGTTAAGCGAAATAACTCAGGCACAGAAAGACGAATATCATATGTTCTCACTCGTATGTGGGAGATAAAAACATTGATATCATAAAGGTAGAGAGCTGACATTATAAAGGTACTAGAGGATGGGAAGGTGGGTGGATAAAGATGGGAAGGAGAGGGGATAAAGAGAGGTAGGTTAATGTGTATAAACATATAGTTAGATAAAAGATAGAAGTTCAGTCGTTTGACAGCCCAGTTACTCTAGTTAACAACAATGTATTGTATATTTCAACATAGCCAGAAGAGAGGACTTGAATTGTTTCCAATATATAGAAGTGACAGTACTCAAAGTGATGGACACCTCAAAAAGCCTGACTTGATCATTACACATTCTAGGCATATAATAGAATACCACATGTACCTCATAAATATGTAAACTAATATGTATGAATTAAAAGAAGAGAAACATAGAAGAGAAAAAGGGTAAACGAATAGGTTGTCTGACATTAAACTGTATAATATTTTCAGAGGCCACCACGTGTAAACTCCATTAGAGTTGGAACCTCCTTGGCGTATTCACATTAGTGTGCCAGTGCCTATAATAGGGTACAGGTAATGTAGGCAATTAATAAGTAGTTGTGCAATGTTGAGTGAGTACCATTTCTCTTGATGAGTGACAAAAAGGTAAGAGATTTTCAACTGAGTGATTTTTTAAAATAGGAAATTTCCTTATTTGGTCAAATAGCTATTCAGTGTTTTCCATCCTTAATTGTTGGCCTGCAATTGCGGGCCTCAACTCTGCAGCCATTCTTTGTGTGCCAAAGTAGTGCTCTGAAAATCTTCATTAATTGTTATTATGTTTTTTACTATTCTCTGGTATTCCTGCTAATCAATGATTATGATGACAATAGCTAAAAGTGCCTAACTTTTAGGGAGAATGCCAAGAAATCTTAGTATGACAGGGGATCACATTTTATCTAAAAGTATTTTTAGAGGGCTTGGGAAATACTTCGTCGATAAAGAAAGAAAGGTAAGAGAAAAAACAAGATTAAACTTAGACACAGAAACATAAAAGTAGAATGGTAATTTTAGAGTTGGAAGGAGGCATGAAGAGCACATTCCATAGCAACAGCAGCTGATGCTGCCTGTGTCCTTAGAGATTATCCAGGCCTTTGTTTTACAGATGAGAAAATACACATGACAGTGAAACTGGAACTCAGAGTTTAAGTGATCTACCTAAGTTTACAAAATTAGCTTGTCTCAAAACTGAAATGAGAATTAGAATATCCTCTTCTCCTTAAGGAAAATCCATTTGCAACACCTTCCACCCAGCTTTACCTTTCCACATTACACTGTGCCAGTGAAATGTCTTTCTCATAGGTAAGCTCTCATGACACAAAGTGTTCATCCAGGAGGAAGGAGCACTTTGAGTTGAGGAGGGTCTTAATTTATCAGGAAAGAGTTAGACTATTTCTGGAATGAAACGAATGCAGTGTTGAAAAAAAAAATGAAATGTTAGTAAGAAAAAATTCAGCTACAGTCTATTTTAAACAAAGCATTAAATAATAGATCTGTGTTTAAAATAAAATACATGTTTTCTGTGATAGAAATACATGTGGGCTATGTATGCTTGTAGTGAAAAATAGGCCACAATGTCTTCTCAAGTGACTTCAGGCATTGTTTTATAAGGCAAAATCTAAATAAATATATTAATGAAAAGCATTCATATCCTCTGCACTTGGAAGTTGTTTCATTATACATATAGGGCTGTTATAGTACTCTTTTAAAGAAAGATTGCAAGATTAACCATATGCAACCTAAAAAATATATATGAGTTTATTTTTAAAAATGATTTAGATATTAATACAAGTCAACAGTTTATATGTCCTAGTCTCATGACAGAATCTTGAAATCTAAATGTATTTTTTGAGACTTTACTCACCCAACACACTTCTGGATTTGTGGTCGTCTGGGATAGTCTTCTGAGGACAACATTTTTTCATGAATAGCAAACAAACCTCCAATTATGATATGTCCCGGAGAAGTGGCAGCCACAAAGTCATCAGGGGTCTGGCAAGGCTGTGAAGTAGCAAGAATAATCATAAAGCAGGTAATTAGTATAATTAATAATGCCATGTTTCCATCTCATTTGCTCAGTTCATGTGAGTTCTTAAGTGCATGGAGTGCCAACAAGATTCCTATTTCACCTGTAAACACCTTATAAGGTATAGGACAGTGTCAAGGGCCAGAAACACTCAGTATTCAGATACTTGATGATAGTCAAAACAGTTATTTCACCAATAAGAACATAGACTTTTTAACACTCCAGTGTTAGAGATAATGTGATAGCAGTCATGTGATGTAAAAGCTGATAGAATTATAAACACAAGTCTAACTGTAATGGTACTTTTTCACTCTAGTGATATGTCAAGGGCCCTGAGTCACGTTGGCATTTCTTTTGAAGCAGAATGTAGAACTTTCAAGAAGCAGCAGTTTGGAAGAGTTTTTCCACTTTAGAAATAGACAGTTCTACATTTCAAAAAGGTATCACATTCAAGGCACAAATAATTCAATATAGTTTATCAGGTGTTTAGAAAAAAACATCCTGCTTTTCTTTTTCCTGAAAAGCTCTATTTAAAAAATGAAATTCAGTTAAATTTGGGTATTTGTCACTCCCACATTAGGTATTTGTCATTTCCAGTTTCCCTGTGTTAGAAATACATAGCTTTTGTGAAGATGGGTAAAACTAAAAACAAGATGAAACTTGTCTGATACAGTATTTTGCTTTGAACAAGAAAGGTCTGTTCATAGATCATTGCCATTTCCACTATTGTGGATGCTATATTTTAATAAATTTGGAACTAATTTCAGGCTATATATTCTTAAATACTTAGGAATCTGAACTAACATAATTTGATGGGTGTCTTTTGGAATTTAACAGAGGATAGAGAAACCTCAATGATGTAGTCACCATTAAGAAAAAGTTCAAAGTTTTAAAATTTATTTAATAAAATCAGTCTTTTAAAAATATTTTATTAAAAATGAATATCTCATGGGCAAGCAGTTTCAAATCCAATACATTCAGTTTGTTTGATGAGTAGCAGATACATTTAAAGAAATTTCAAAAAAATGAAAGAGTGCAATGGCCACTGTGGCATTTTTTCATTATCTAAATTAGGCTTAGATTCCATGGTCCAGTAGGGTTATACCAGCTGAGGAGTGGAGAAGTCACAGCTCATCATGCAGCTTCAAATGTTTTCTTAAGTCTTAGCATTTTTACTAATGGCAGGATTTTCTATTAGAATGAAAACCAGTTAACTTCAGTTGCCCAGAAAGTTTAACAAACATACATGAGTCTGAAGACTCTTGAAATGTTTAGCAATTACATTTTACTCATCTTAATCTTATTACTTATTGGTGTATGTGTGTGTTTGGTGTCGGATGGATTTATATTTTCATGAATTTAGTTATTTTGCTCGGATAACCTCAAAGGTCTTATGTAATTACAAGTTCAAAAATGATTTCAGGAAAACTAAACTAAAAAATGAGAAATCCAGATAATTCCCAGCAAAATTATAGTAAGTATTAAGCAACTCAGAGTGATTCTGAAGATGCATTATTCAGATGACATTTCTTTGAAAAATCAATGACAAAAGTTATGCCAATAATGTCTTTTAGGTTGCAGTTTCAACAATATTTAGGGTCTTTGTAATCTGATGAAATGTAAAGATAAGGCACTTTTAAAATTTTAATAAATATAATCTAAGTTTGAAGAACTATGTCTTTAAAGGAGCCTCCGAAGGTAGGAAAACAAAACATCTAAAAAGACTTTTGCGCTGTAAAATGAAGTATCACGTGGCAGAAAGGGCCCAAACTTTGGAATCAGATAGACCTGGGTTGCTCTGCCCACTACTTAGCTGTGTGACACTGAATGAGTTACCTAACTTCTCTGAAAAATAATTTTCTCATCTATAAAGGAGTTGAGGTACTCTATCTAACAAATATGTTGTGAGACAAGCTGGTTTGATTTGCACGGCTCCTGTATTCTAGCATGCACTGAATAATTAGTTCGTTTCCCTTCTTTCCCTTGCCAAAACTAAACTGAAAGTTATCATTTCCTAAATTTGTAGAGGTTTCTTTCTTTCTTTTTTTTTTTGAGATGGAGTTTCGCTCTTGTTGCCCAGGCTGGAGTGTAATGGCACGATCTTGGCTCACTGCAACTCCACCTCCTGGGTTCAAGCGATTTTCCTGCCTCACCCTCCCGAGTAGCTGGGATTACAAGCGTGTTCCACCACGCCTGGCTAATTTTTTGTATTTTTAGTAGAGACAGGGTTTCACCATATTGACTGGGCTGGTCTCGAACTCCTGACCTCAGGTGATCCACCCGCTTCGGCCTCCCAGAGTGCTGGGATTACAGGCACGAGCCACTGCACCCAGTCAAATTTGTAGTGCTTTCTACAGCTGGCTAAATCATTGTTCAAAGATTTTTGTCAAGCATTAAATGCATGGTAGAAATGACTTTTGTAATAGTACTACTAGCTGGTTGTTGTCACGTTGGAATGCAAATCCATTGTTAAGTTAAACTTGAAGGAAGATATAGAATATGTTAATTACTTTAGAATTCCACTGGAAACATTATCGTCACTCTTGTAGTTTCTGTTATTGGGAATAGAACTTTTAGCCATAATTTAGAATGTACAGTTACTATATTTTTTCTATTTAAAAAATCATTATAAATGACAACAATAACTACTTCTATTCCAAAAGATTTTGATTTTTATCTTAAGTAACTATTTCTGGAGGGTAAAACCTCTTAAAAATTTTTGAGATATGAATTACTGACAGGACTAGCTTATTGCTCCTTTTGATCTCAAGAGTCTATATTTCTTTGTAACTAGCCTTACCTGGAGGGCTATCTGGTTAAAATAACTTAGAGGGAAGTAAGAAAGTATCACTCCCCAAGTAATTATCATAAAGATACCATTATCCTGGTTGAACAAGCCTAGTAGGAAAATACCGTCAATGATTAAAGATACTTTATTCTAAAATGGTGAGATTGTAGCACTGAAGATGGGGTGGCTTCCCACTGATGAAAGGCTGCATGAAGATGGGATCAGGCTGGAAATGATACTCTGGGAGCAGGGGCAGGGAATGCCACATTCGCACTCAAGAAAGACCTCAAGAGGGTGAGGTTTGACACACATCTTATTTTATTTTAACATTTTATTTTTCCCTCCTGTTATTCCAGCTTCCCACTCACCCTCCTCAATTGCACACCTGTCTTTCATACTTCATTGAGTTTCAACTTAACAATGACACTACAAAATTATTTTCAGTGCTATTTGCATCTGCAATAAGATTTTTAAAACAGAAACGTCTTCAAGATTAAAGGAATCCATTTATAACAATGGCATTTCAGTTGTCTGCAAGAGGGGGTCGAGGGAGGTAGAGCGTGGCAGGGGCTCACGGGGGATCTTTAGCCCACACTAGGCAGGCAGCTGACTATGCCGCTGCACGTGGAGTCAGCCTGATGGAACAGGTCAGAGCGTGGCCTCTGGAAGGGAAGAAGCTGACACCAATGTTATGAGGGTAGATGCCAATATCTACAGCCTAGGGGGAAAATAAACAGAACTTAAGAATGACTTCTGACCCATCATTCCATATTGTCAAACTGCTTCAGTTTCCTTTTGTTTTTCAGGGCAGCATGAACAAAAATATATTTAGCCAAAACAAGCAGGTATTCAAAACACAATTTTCCAATTCCGTTTTATTTCATCAACATTAAATTTGAATGCATTTTTTTCTGCTTGTGGTGTGCCTGTCTTTCTCAATAATTCCTTATCAAGAAGTCACAGCAGGAGAGATTTTGCCCTTAAAAACACAACCATAAGCACTAAGCCATGAATCCCACAATTAGGCACGTTCAACTGGCATCTCTTGTGCTACTAGCTTACAAGCTTATTTAATCCTCCTATTATTTTCTAATTTTTCACGTGATTACTATTACCTCTTCAACTAGATTGAAGCTTTTTGAAGATTGAGATAAAAGTTTTATACTTCTTTGTGTATCTCATAGTTCAAATGGCAGGCTTTTTTATTAGGACAACTTTGGTTGTCCAGAGAGTTTAACAAACATATATGAGTTTAAAGACTCTAAATGTCTTGCAATTACATGTTACTTATTATAATGTTATTATTTACTTGTGTATGTATGCATTTAATCACATTACAAATATATTGATCAGTTTGCTCATCTTAACAGATCATCAATAAGCTCATAGTAGATAGATGAGCCCCAGAAAATGAATCCAAGCTATAGCTCTCACTAGATATGATCAGCAACTTTTACAGTCTATTGCTATTATCATTTACCCAAGAAAATAAAAATATCAATTCATATTGCTTAATAAGTATTGAATGCTAGAGGGATATCACTGCACCTTAAATGAAGAGTTCAATAAAACCTCTTCTAGAGGTAAAATTACAAGCAAAAGCCTAAATCCCCACTGGGCCCCACTGGATGCATAGCTAAGAAAGTTATTTCATTTAGCTGAATTTCAAATATGTAAAAAAGAGAAAGATTGGTCCTTAACAAGGTCATAAAATAACCAAGTCAGATTTTGGTTCTCTTGTATCTTCCCTCACCAGGTGCCCTGTTTCCCTGTACTTGCCCAGCTGGCTTATTATTCCATCACTGCACTATTTAATATTGAACTATCACTGATCACTGCAACACTCTACTTCATCCTGCTCCATTTTCTTCTCCTGCTGTACCTGGTCTGTAATTGAAATCCCCCCTAGCATTTCTTATTTAATGTGTAGTTTTAACATTAGGTAATTAATTTTCTTTAATGGGCAACATACAGCATTTTATCTTACTTAGGGTACCCTAGGAGGTCTATGGATGGACTTCATGAGAGTCTGTGAATCTTTTGAAATTGTATAAAAGTTTTGAGTGAATATGCATATGTAGATTTTTCTGGGGAGAACATTCAGTGCTGTCATCAGATTATCAAAGGGACATTTAGCCCCAGAAATGTGAAGAACCACTGTCTGTTTTATTAGAACACTGTCAAATCTATTAGAACAGATTTGAAGCCTGCTTTCAGGAAACACAGGAATGTTTTCTGAGATAATGATCCTGCCTTTGTTGTTACCTGTTTGTAACTCGAATGATCCTCACTAATCTCCCACCAACAACTTCATGTGCCTGATACACATCACCATTTAATACCATCAGCGAAAAGATTGTTAACAATGTATTATTGTCCACAAATTCCTTCTCATTCATCCAAGTGTAGAACTCAGCTAGATCACTACCCTAAGACCAGATCTGCTTACCTTACTGTGAAATAGGGAAGGTGGCAATTTTCTGGTGAAGTTAAGCAGTAGTAATAATCTATAAGGTTTTATTGGTACAGAAGAAGTCAAGTGTTCACTTTTCAAAACTATTTTCTATTTTTTAAAATTTTATTTTAAATTCCAGGATACATGTGCAGGACATGAAGGTTTGTTACATAGGTAAACATGTGCCATGGTGGTTTGCTGCACCTATCAACACATCACCTAGGTATTAAACCCAGCATACATTAACTATTTACCCTGATGCTCTCCCCTCCCCTGATCCACCCTATAGGCCCCAGTGTGTGTAGTTCCCCTCTCTGTGCCCATGTGTTCTCATTGTTTAGCTCCCACTTATAAGTGAGAACATGAAGTGTTTGGTTTCCTGTTCCTGTGTTAGTTTGCTGAGGATAACCGCTTCCAGCTCCATCCATGCCTCTACAAATAACATTATCTTGTTCCTTTTTATGGCTACATAGTATTCCATGGTGTATATGTATCACATTTTCTTTATGCAGTCTATCATTGATGGGCATTTGGGTTGATTCCATGTCTTTGCTATTGTAAATAGTGCTGCAACAAAAAATTATTTTCTAACAATCATACAAAAAATGAATTGTTATTAAAATACTTTGTTGTAAATTGAAGAGATATATATACACATATATATAAATATATATATGTGTGTGTGTCTATATATACATATATATATATAGACACACACAATTCACCCTTGGACAACATGGGTTTGAACTACATGGATACATGAATTTTCTTCTGCTTCTGCTATACCTGAGACAGTAAGACCAATCTCTCCTTTTCCTCCTTCTTCTCAGCCTACTCAAAGTGAAGGTGACAAGAATGAAGGCCTTTATGATGATTCATTTCCACTTAATGAATAGAAATATATTTTTTCTTCCTTATGATTTTCTTAATAATGTTTTATTTATTTTATTGTAAGAATATAGCATATAATACATATAACATAAGAAATATGTGTTAATCGATTGCTTAGGTTATTCGTAAGGCTTCTGGTCAACAACAGGTTATTACTAGTTAAGTTCTGGGATGCTTTGTACAGGGAAGGTGCAGCACCTCTAACCCCTGCATTGTCCAAGGGTCAACTGTATGATTTTAATATACATGTATATACATGTATATGTTCCCACCACTTCAGGGAAGAGCTCTAATCTTTTAGGATACTATCCAGCTCTGTCTTTCATTGTCTCCTATAGAATGGCAACATGGTATTCCATCATCCTCTTTCTTAGCCCCGATATTACACTACTAGTCATAAAAATTACTTCTTTCATCCAACTCAGCACTAATTGTAAAACAAGCAACCCTCCACCCCCCAAATCCCAAAGTATCTACCGGTTACTCAGCTTAGTGTTTAATCATTGCCTCATCTTCTTTTTGGGTACTGACTGAATCACTCATATTGCAACTGTATTTTCAGTAGAGTCATTAAAAAATACCAAAAGGTTTCAGTCTTTTTGTATAGCAAGTTGCATAAGCTTAAAAACCATTTTGATATCAAGCTAAAGTATAAATTCAATGAAAAATAAATCTGCCAAATTACTACTTTAGTGCCGTTGATATAAAAATTAGCTGATTGAATTTCTCTTTTCAATTTTCTGATGTATATACACATAGTCCAATTCAACAACTAACTAACTTAGCTGTCTTTTCTATGTAGTAAATAAATAATATAGGATATATAAAATAAACTTTCTTCAGGAATCACAAACTGTGCCCCTAGATCCCCACAATCTGTGATAGAACATTCCACACACAACAAATGCTTAAATTGGCAAGAAACCCAGATTACCATGTTGGACTCAAAGTTGAGGGCACATAAATCCTGCAAATGTTAATACCAGAGTATTTTCACCCTTCTTGTGTTTGATTTTGGCTACAATGTGACTTTCCTCAGAAAACGTGCTCATTTTCTTCACAGCATTTATCAATATCTATCATTGTTAGTTTTTTGTGTATTGTCTACCTCCTCCATTATTTTAAAGCTCTATAAGGACAGAGATTATATGCACATATTTACTAAAATATATTCAGCTTCTTAAACAGGACTTATGAATGGTAGACATTCAATAACTAGTTGTCAGATGAATGAACGAGTACATTGAAATAGCACAGGCATGAGTGATTACAGCTTAGACTGCTTTTCTTAACCGGGTGGATGTAGCTTTAGGAAAACTGCAATACCTGGAACAGCTCTGAAAGCTGAATGTTGGTAAGGAACACTCAGAAGCTAAAAGCAGAAACTCCAAGTTCACATTGGTTTTCTCCAGTCTGTGATGTCAGAATGAGGATTTGTTTGGGAGAATCGGTAACACCTGCTTTCCTATTTATCCATTCTTTGCGCTCCTCTCTTAATGACACAATATAGTCAGCACCTGCCTGGTTGTAAGCCCAAAAGACTTCCCACTACTTACTTGTTATTTGTTTTCAACAGACATATCCCATCATCCATCAGGTTCACAGTTCATGTTGTGAGTGTGGCGTGTTTATGTTTTAAGGATAAATAACCTTTTATATGTGCTACACATGCCACTTTAGGCTCTGTTCAGTAGCAAGAAACAGGCCAACTCAAATGAAAAGTAATTAGACAACAGATTCAGAAATTCTTTCATAAGGAATAGGCTATCAGTGAAAAGATTGTAAAAGATTGTTCAGGCATAGGAGTACATGCCATTATAGATTTCTACTTAATGTAAGGAAAAATATGAGGTTGGCAATTTTGAGTGGGCAATAGGACACTGTGTGAGAGACAATATCAGGTCTTCTTCCTTGAGATTTTAGACAACCAACAGATTTAATCCCTTAAACAAATGCAGACCACTATGGTTAGACCAGCTTGGTGAATTACTGATGATCTAGCTGCTTCAGTTGACCAGCAATCATCGAGAGTTTCCTTTGAAAGCTTACCTGTAGGACGTGATACTAGAACTCTTAAAAAAAAAAAAAAAGGTAGAAAACCCTCTCTATTATGATTAGAAAAGACAGTGTAACAGATAACCAATTTAAAAAGATAACAAATTTACCTAGGACTGCTGTATAGAATTCTGGTTGATTAGATTCTTCAATCAACAGTAGTTTTGTTTAACCGAATCCATCTATTTGTCCTCAAATACTGTAGAAATAAATGTGTATAATTCTTTAAATTGGTAAAGTAGAAAATACAAGTTGGAAACAAGAAATGAGGTTGAATCATAGATATACTTGTGCTATTATCAAATTTCTTGTGGTACAGTCACAGGTAAACTGATTACGTAGCAATTCAACGCTTTAGGAATGTATAGAGACAACTTGGATCATTTATATCAGCAATTCTGTTGTAAGAATTGCTTACTTTATCTAAATTAGCCTCAGATAATTACCTAGCAGTTGATCAAAGTTACTTTTCATTTGCCTATAGATGCTTTCTTTTCTTGTTGAAGAGGCATATTAAACCATGTCTATGATATATTCATTTATTCATCATATACTTACTGAGTGTCTACTACGTTTTAGGTATTGTTCTTAGTGCTGGAGAAACAGAAGTGAACGAAATAGGATGGAAAAAACTTATAAAGTTTACATCCTAATAGGGAAGGCAGGCAATGACAAAAATATATATTTTGTAACATCTTAGAAGGTATTAAGAAGATTTTGAAAAATAATAAAGCAGTGAAGGGCATAGGAAGTTCTAGAGTAGGGTTGACATTTTAGTCAGGCAAGTTGGTCAGTAAAGGCCTTTTTAAGAAGATAATATGTAAGCAAAGACTTAGAGCAGGTCAGGGAGGGAAGCATGTGGATGTGGGAAGTAAAAGTGATCCAGGCAGAGGTGAGTGCAACAACCTGAAGAGGGAGCCCAGCAGAATAGCACAGGGATGTGTGATGTGGAGTAAAGGGAGCAAGGGGAACATAGAATGAGAAATATTAGAGAGCTGACAGCCATATCGTAAGGGCTTTTTCAGAACTTTGTTTTTTACTTTGAAATTGGAAGTCGCTGGAAGGTTTTGACTAGCAGAGTGATATATTCTGATTTAGATTTTTAAAGATCATTTTGTCTCTGTTGAGAATAGATTGCAGGCTACTTGGTAACTCTTGTAATAATTCAGGCAAGATGATGTTGGCTCTGATAAGGCTGGTAGTAGTAAAGGAAGTGAAAAGTAGGCAAAATCGGGATATATTTTAAAAAATGGAGCCAACAGGATTTGCTGACATAATGCACATGGGATACAAGAAAAAAATGAGGAGTCAAGGATGACTACAAATTTTCATTCTGAGCAACTGGAAGCACCAAGTTGCAATTACTTCAGAAAAATAGAATGCAGGAGTAGCAGATTCAGAGTGAGAAATACCAGAATTTCAACACTGGATCTTTCCGTTTGAAATATTTATAATTCATATTTAAATAAAGGTGTCAAGGCAATAGAATATATGAGTGCAATATTCAGAAGTGATGTTTGGGTGAGAAATATAATATGAAAAGTCATCATCATGTATATGGTGTTAAGGCTATGGAACTAGAAGAGATCTTCTCATCAAATATTAGTGAAGATGTTAAAGAGATGAGGTCCAAAGTCTGACTCCTGAGACACTCCAGTGTCGAGGATAGAAACGGCAGAAGAATGAGCAGAAGCGACCAGTGAGGTAGGAGAAGACTCAGGAGGTAAAGAACACTTTCGAGGATTGATCTATATTGTCAAATGCTGCTTAGGTGAAATAAGGTGAGGACTAAAAATTGAGCACTGGGTTTAGCAATGTTAAGGACATTGATGACCTTGACGAGAGTAGTTTTGGTGAAGTAGTGGGGGATAAACTAAATGTTTGTTAGTTAGTTAGTTAAATGGCCACCTTCAGACTGATGCTTGGGTCACTGTGGATTTATCAGGTTAATATGGTGATGTTTGAAATATTCCAAAGGCTAACCTTTTAGTTCAGTTATTCGGACATCTAAATCTAATTGTTTGCCAATAATGTAGAATGAACAATATTATGTTTCAATCACTATGCTAAAAATCCAAAAGGTAGGTTATATTAATAAATGCATTTTAAATAAGAGAAATCCTAGGCTGAAGGAATTTTGTTGCTTGCTGAGAATGGCATGCCCTAAATGCTGCAGTTGGGATTCAGATCCACATCGATCTGGATCCAGAGACTGTGTTTTTATCTTTTCTACCCCATAGCCCTCTCCTAATGTCCAAGAGACACTGAAGTCATAAATGTCACATTGACTTCTGTGCTAGATGACTCCATATGGCCTTCTAGAGAATAGAGTTAATGGAGCTCATGGGTGAATTTATCATACATCCTAGGAATGCATTAAGATAAAACACCAGACAACCTCTGGTGAGATTCTTTCTTGTCTATTTCATTTAGCCAATGTGACTCTCATGGTTATTTATACCCATTGAGAAAAATTAATGGCAATTAAGTAATATAATTTTGTTTTCAGAAGTGGGAGAATGGACTGATTTACAATTGTATTCTATCTCTTAAATAATACACGATACTAAAATGTTCACAGAACTTTTCATAATAACTATCATAGTTTTGGCAGCTTAACAGTCTTCAAAAGTTTTGAGATATTGAACTTTACAAGCATTTGGAAGTATTTAAAAATTTTTAGTCATCATTTTTATGATTAAATACCTCTATCTAGTACATTAGAATAGAGGGATACAGATTCTACAAAGAAAAAGAAAGAAAGCGGAAAGCAAGGAAATCAGGAAGGAAGAACAGCAGAAGAAAGGAAGGAAAAAAAGGAAAGAAAAGAAAATTATAGGTTTCAAATTTTCTACCCTTTATAATTTTTCCAATATTCATAAAAGAATGTACTGTCGAATATTTAAATTACCTGAGGGCAGGAATTTTTGTCCGTTTTTGTTTTTCCTCCTAACACTGTCACCTGAGTGGCTAAATCAGAGACTTTCATATAGAAGGCTCTCCATAAATATTTGTGGAATGAAGCAATGAACATAAGTATTTCTGAAATTTATTAAATTTAGATCCTAAAAACATAATGTATAGTAATAATGTTTATATTGTTACCACATATAAAGCTATTAGTATCATCTCATCAAAATAAACCTAAAATATAAATTTCAGCACGTATTTCTTCTGCATGATTCATTACCCATTGCTTGGACATCTTCAGCCACAAAACTCCTAACTTTCAGTTCCTCGGTGACTCATGCATGACTCCTCACAACCTAGACCCCAATCCTCCTCCAGCTTATCCCTGACGATCTCCCCTTGCCTCCCTATTCTGAAGCCAAATTGAATGTGTTTCATACTTGCTGTGCCGTTTTACACATTGTCCCCCCCTTTTAGCTACTTATTTTGCATGTTCAAGAAATGAAATATAGTCATGCACAGAATAATGCTTCTGTCAACAATGGACTATATATATGACAGTGGCAGTCTCCTAATATTGTAATAAATTATTTTCACTGTACCTTTTCTGTCTTTAGATATCTTTAGATACACAAATACTTCCAATTGTGTTACAATTGCCTGCAGCATTGTAGCTCAGGAGCAATAGGCTGTACCATATAGCCTAGGTGTGTAGTAGGCTATACCATCTAGGTTTGTGTGAATACACTCTATGATGTTCACACCACAACAAAATCACCTAATGATGCATTTCTCAGAATATATCCCTGTCATTAAATGATACATGACTGTACTTAGTGTAAATGTAACAAAACATGCACAGGACTTGGGGCTTGTATAACGAAACATGCACAGGGCTTGTATACTTCACAGCAGCCTGTGTTATAATTTTTGCTTCATCTGTCAATTGTAATTTGGGGAACTCAAAACAAAAATGATGATGTGTTTTATTTACCCATATGCTTACTCTCCATTGTCCTTTCTTCTTTCCTAGTGTTTCAGGGTTTCTTCTTGTGTTAATTATATATTTTTTATCTTGATTTTTGTACATTGATATCTTGTGGCCTTGTTGACCCTGGAGAGACTGCCCCTCCCAGGGCTAGGTAATTCCTAAAGATAGCAAAAAATTCACCGTTCACATCCAAACCAATCAAACCAGAGCCCATATCTCCAACAACATACTTTGTCAGCCTCTCACACTCTGGGCCATTATCCGGTTTCCCTAATCATTCCAATGCCAGGTAACAGACAGCTAGCAATAGCTGTAATTCTCTAGAGCCCAGTGAAATTCTGCAAACTAGACAATTCTACACCCATCATCTTACCCATCCTCTCCCGTTCCTTCTCTTGGAATCCAGAACAAAGGCCCCTAGCTCATGTTCTGCTTACCCCTAGTCGACCTCCCCCTGCTTACTGATGGACCGCATTACTTCCTCTTGTGGCCCTGCATAGCATGCCAAGCCTCCTGTTTCTAGGAATCTGTTAGTATAAAAAACTTCTTCCTTCATGACAGTCATTTCTGTATCTGTGTGTCTTACCATATCTGATTAAAACAAATCCTAGGTTCCTTTAAAACACTTTTAAAACCACTCCTTTCTATTTGGAGAATTTCTTTCCAGTCATTTTGTTAGGATAGGCCTGCTGTGATAAATTCTGTTTTCTTTCAATTTTGAATGTCTTGATTTTCCTTTCATTCTTGAAAAATATTTTCACTGGTAGATGATTCTGGCTTGACAGTTCTTTTCTTTCAGCACTTGAAAAACATTATACCACTTTCTTCCCAGAAGTGGAAGTCAAGGCCCTTGTGTTAATAACTGTTGCATCTTGTCGTATCAATTTGCCATCCACCTGTGTTTTCCACTACATTTGAATACCTTGAAGTTTTTATTCAAGTACAACTCCAGTGCAAACACCCTGTCTGGCCATTAGTAGATGTGCCACAAAGACTTGTAGAACAAATTGATCTTGAAAAAATAATATTCTAATAATTAAAGCAATATTTAATACTTATTCTGTCCAAATCATTTCAAATCGTTAACTCCCTGGGAATAAGCACTTATGATCTGTAAATCACTTTTCTACTAGGATGAGCCTTTCTATGAGATGAATAAAATTTACACTTTACCAAAGGTAAGGAGCGAAACTTTAGTTCTGCTTTTATTGAGATGAAATGTCTGTCCTGCCAAAATTACTAGAATAATTCTCAGCTCTAACATTTATAGATATATTTTCCTTTCTTAATTTCCATCTACACATACAATAAGGATTCTGGAGCAGATTCAGGAAGTCAAATTAGTTGGCTATATATACTGCAACTTTAAGTAGACATAATTTCAAGAAAACTGTGTACTATTTCTCAATATATTATACTATTAATATATTTATCCTAGAATATTAAGCTAAAATAGGATAAAAGATAAAATGCAAATTGTTTTTCTTTTCTCCTACTAAGTATGTAAATATTGTTTTTAATGAGGTGTTGTTGAAACATTTAATTTGAACTTCATTGTTCGGCTTTTGTGTTTATCTAATAGTAACAGAAAATATGTAGTTTGGAAAACACAGATGATCAAAGGCTTCCCCCATTTGTCTTCAAAGACAGTAAAGGAAAAAACAGGAAAAGAGTAATAATTAACATTTTCCAACTTTTGAACTTTGTTACTATCTTTTACATTTAACTGTATTTTTACATTTAACTTTCATAGTTTAAAACCATTATACTTTGCTTTAGTAAACAACAGATGATGAAAGCATTTTCTCGTGATCATAAAGTAAGCAAAAAAACCCTAACTTTACTTTAAAAATCCTCCAGGAGATATAAGAAAAACAAAACATTAATGAGTTACAGAGTCAAAGAATGATAGAATGCTAGCAAAAGTCTTCTAATGACTTCAGGTTTGGGTACCAGGAAAATCAGATAAAGCATTTTCTGTGAGCTACAAGAGGAAGAGATAAATAATTAAAATCTCTAGGTTAGTTTTTCCAAACTGTTGCTTAATATGTTAATAGTTGTTGTTTGATAAAAGAATTTTTATGTATGAATAAAATGTGAAACACTGGGTTGAATTAAGAACAGTAATCGGATTATTTATTTATTTATTTATTTTCTCTTGCACTCTCATATCTCAACCTTTATTCAGCCTAGAGAGACATAGCCTGCAACATTTCCCAAACCTGGAAAATGGATGTGCTGCCACTGATTTTCCACTAGTTACTTTTGGTCTTCCCACATGCTTCCTCTCACAGAGCCATAATCATGATGGGTAAACCTTTTATAGCCCTAATTTCCAAAGTAGCTTCAAGTCCAGTCATTTATTACACAGCACTAAGGGAGCATTTTTAAAAAACTGGTGTGTTATTGTTGATTTGTATTTTAATAGCTAGAAAATATGATCTGATCTTGTTATATGCTGATAACGAGTATAAATCAGTACTGTATAATACTGGCTTTTTAAGCTATTATTAAGACTTTCTTTGTGACATGGTCAATTTTTATAAACAGCCTATGTATGCTTAAAAAGGATGCAAATTCTCTATTTGTCAGGCTTAAAAATACATATAATGACGCTCCTAAATATTATTTATTCTTACTGTTTTTGCTCTTTTGCTTGAGCTATCAATCTCCCATAGTTAGATATATCCTACAGAGTATTCATATCTAGAATAAAATTTAAAAAAATTCTTATAAATCCATAAGGAAAAAGCAGACAACCCAGGAGGAAAATGGACAAAAGACCTTAAAGAAACTTCACATAAGAGGATATTCAAGGAACCAATAGACGTATGAAAAGAGGTGCAACTTCATTTACTGAAATAAAAGTTAAAACAAATACCAGTGCTTGCTTCAGAATGGTTAAAAAGAAAACATACTGGGGCCGGGCATGGTGGCTCACGCCTGTAATCCTAGCACTTTGGGAGGTCGAGGCGGGTGGATCACCTGAGGTCAGGAGTTCAAGACAAGCCTGGCCGACATGGTGAAATCCCGTCTTTACTAAAAATACAAAAACTAGCCCGGTGTGGTGGCGGGCACCTGTAATCCCAGCTACTCGGGAGGCTGAGGTGGGAGAATCGCTTGAACCTGGGAGGTGGAGGTTTCAGTGAACCGAGATCTCGCCACTGCACTCCAGCCTGGGTGATAGAGGGAGACTCTGTCTCAAAAAGAAAAAAAAAAAGAAAAAAAAAAAAGAAAAAAAAAGAAAAAGAAAAAATAAAAATAAAGAAGAAAAGGAAAAGAATAAAAAAGAAAGAAAAACTGTGGGTAAGGATTCAAAGCAACCAGACTTCTCATTCACTACTGGGGAAAATATAAATTACTACAACATTACAAAGTTGTTTGCCAGTATGTACTAATGTTAAACACATGCATACACATATTACCCAGGAATTTCACTCCTAGGAAAGCCTCCCAACAGAAATATACATGTAACTTCACCAAAAGGCACTTATAATAACCTTTATAGTAGCTTGGTTTGTCAGATGCAAAACTAGAAACAACTGCAATGTCCATCAACAGTAGAATGTAAACACAAATTTTGGTATATTCACCCATACAAACTGTATCTACATGCAACAATTGGATACAGCTCCCAAACATAATGCTGAAGGAAAGAAGCTAAACAAAAGAATGCTTAGTATATTATTCCACTTATGTAATGTTAAAAAGCAATCAAAGTCATCCTATAGTGTTAGAATTTGAATAATATTTACCCTTGAGTTCTAGTAATTGGAAGGGGAACAAAGGTGTTCTGAAATGCTGATGATCTGTCTCTCAATCTGGATGCCAGGTACAGAATTTGATAAATGAAAAGTAATTGAACTGTGCACTTATAATTTCTTTACGTCTATGCAGGTATATCATATGTATAAAAATGATGTTAAAAATAAAGCTATCCACCAATGGGGATTTGTTAATGTCGTTGTGAAGTTCGGCCAGTTTTGCTGTACATATTTCAAGCTACGTTACTAGGTGTACATACACATATTTATGATAGTTGTATTCTCTTTGTGGGTTTTTCATTTTATCCCTAGTGACATGTTTTGTCTTAAATCCTATTTTGTCTGATACTAAAATTATACTGCCAGCTTTCTTCTGGCTGGCACTTACCTGGTATATATTACTCCATAATTTTTGACTTTTGTGTTCTATTTTGTTTTAGGATTGTCTTATAAGCACATACAGTTAGAGTTTTTTAAAAAAATCTACCTGATTTCAAAATTCTCTGATTTTAACAGGTAAATTAACCCATTTACCTGTAGTGTGATTCCCACTACATTTGAAATTACTTCCATCTCTTCTTTGCCTTTGCTTGCCACCCTCCTTTACTGCCTCATATTGAAATGATGAAGTTTTCTTTATTTTTTCACTTTTACTCTGTTGGTTTGAAAGCTATCAATTGCATATTGAAGAGAAGTTGACCATTAGTCTTTCTGGTTTCTTTGTAGCTAAACTGTGCTTCTCTCAGGTTACATTTCATATTTTCCATTCATCTTATTTTCCATTTTTACTATGTTATGCTGAACTGGGGATGTATTTAACCATTTTTATTGTGGTGTGATATATGTACAGGTAACAGCACAACCTCTTGATTAATTTTTACAAATTAAGCATATGTATACCTACACTCACATCAAGATACAGAATATTGCCATCACTCTAGAAGACTCCTTATGCCTACTGCCAGTCATTACCTTCCAGTAAGGATAGCTACTCTTCTGACTTTTATCACATAGAGTTTTATCTGGATTTAAATTACATATAAATAGACTCATACAGTGTTTGGTTTCTTTTGCTTAGCAATATGCTTTGAGGTTTATCCATTTTGTCATATAAACTGTAATTAATTTTTTTCAGTGCTATATGGAATTCCATTGTAAAAATATATCACATTAATGTATCCATTATACTATTGGCTGATATTTGGATTGTTCCTAGGTTGGGATACTAAAAATAATCCTCCTATGAATATTCTTGTAATATATTTTGGTAAACATACGTGTATTTTTACAACATATTTTTGAGAAATAAAATTTAATGGATGGGTCGAAAGGTAAATGTATGTTTAGCTTTAGTAGAAAGTGCTAATTGGTTTTCAACATAGTTGTATAAATGTTCAGTCTCTCTAGTAATGTATGAGAGTCCCAACTGTTTCTTTTCCTTTTTATACTTGGTATCATCATCTTTTTCATTTTAGTCATTTTAGTGGGTGTCTCATAAGTTTAATGTGCATTTTACTGGTGAACAAAGTGTTGAACAACTTTCTAATGCTGATTAGCCATTTGGAAATATTTTTCATGAAGTGCCTTTTCTAAGTGTTTTTACCTTAAAAACAGTTTGTCTCTTTTTCTTACCAACTTAAAGGAGACTTTTGTAATTTTGGATGTAAGTTCTTCATTAGAGACATGTATTAAAAATATTTTCTAGCACTCTGTATCTTGTTTTCTCAGATTCCTCTCCATCGTTATTCCCTAAAACATCAGGGAAAAATAGCGTATCTTTAGGTGAGAATGACTTGCCCAAGAATAAAACTTCACAGATAAGTTAGGAAAACATAGTTCTTTTGTTGCTAAACTGGAAACTTCCATAAATGCTAACAAAACTTCACAATGAGACTGAAGCTGCATTTGGAGAGGGGTGAGCAAATGCTATAGTTTCGGCACTGAGGATGATATTTGCTAGTTTCACTTAATCCCTAGGCTCCTGAGTTAGAATTGACTCCTAGGACAAAACATACGCTGGCCATCAGTTGGATACCTTAATTCAGGTATGTTTAGCTTTAGTATAAAGTGCTAAACCAGCAATACACATTTTTAAGTTAGTTCCTCCTTGAAAACGTAGAAAATGAATTTTTATATTAGGCAGATAAGCATCAAAACTTGAGTTAGCCAAGGCCGGGCTCAAATTCTGTCTTTATAACTTACTAGTCAAATGAACATAGTCAAGTAACATAACGTGTCAGTTCCCTTATCTGTAAAACATAGTTGATAATGCTGACCTCTTAGAGCTGCTATGAAGATTAAATGAGGCCTAGTATGGAAAGCACCTATTTTAGCACCAGACATCCATCAGCAGTTGTTAATAACTTTATTAATAGTAGGAGAATAAGTAGAATCAGCCTCTCTCTCATACTTGAAGTGTGTGGGTCAGGCACTTCCCCACCATTTATAATCTGTAGTTCACTCTGAAAGCATTGGGTCCAAAGTTTAGATGAGATTTAAAGCCCCCTAAGCAGCTCAGAAGCAAAATGTTGAAGTGTTGACCCTGTGTGGTGAGAGGACCTCTCTCCAAAAGTTCTAGATTTCACATTCTAGGCTGAATCCAATCATTTTTTTCAGTTATTTTGAAACATTAAAAAAGTTATTTATGATATTTGAAAAAATTTTCTATTCAAAAAGAGATTATATAATGGGACAGATGTTTGCTTACAGGCCCACATTTTTTTCTTGTTAGGAACAAGGCTTGTGAAAATCGAGAAAAATATTATTCAACATCCCCACCTACTGGTAACTTGAAATAATATATTCCATTTTCTAGCACTCTGTGCTTCTACATAGCTGCTTGGTGAACCCCTTCACCTTCAGTATTTGCTCAAATGTCACCTTCTCAATGAGGCCTACGCTGATGACCTTCATTAACACTGTTATCCTGGCCTCCCGGCATTCCCACCCCCAAGCACTCTTGATCCCACTTATCCTGTATAATTTTGACTTTATTCCATATTCGTGTCCTTTTAAACTGTTGTATAATTTATTCATTCATAATGTTATCTAATTGTCTTGGCTAAAATATCAGCTCTCCAAAGGCCAGAATTTTTTGTTTTGTTCAATGAATCCCAAGTGCCTGACAGATACTAAGTGCTCAGTAATATTTGTTGAATATTTGAATAACTGCATTTACCTTGAATTAATAAGGTTGCATTATCACTCCTGAGCAGATATGGGGTCTCGAGAAGTAAGTTTATTTCAGTTTTAGAGAAAAATATGCTCAACCTTAGCTCACCTGAATTCTATAAATGTGAAATTTCTTCTTTGCTGTATTCATTTGGACCAGACATTCTAATCAAGTCATTGAATCCTGAAAACAAACGAATTTTCTAAACAAAATGCAGTCACCATCATTGTTGTTGTTATTGTCCTTGTCATCAACAACATCATCTTTGTGACTGTTTGTAAACCCAAACTGAAAGTCAAGAATAAACTTCACCAATGCAATTCTTGGAGTGAGACAATAGACAAAGCATTATTTCAGCTTATTTTCATTCATTAATTTTGTAACAGTTTTCCTTTTTGAGGCTGATATAGTTTAAATATTTGTCCCCACCCAAATCTCATGCTTAATTGTAATCCTCAATGCTGGAGGCGAGGTCTGGTGGGAGATGTTTGGATCTTTGGGGTGGATCTCTCATGTCTTGGTGCTGTCTTTGTGATAGTGAGTTCTTGCAAGATCTGGTCATTTAAAAGTGTGTGGCACCTCCCCCTGCTCCACTCTCTCTCCTTGCTTCTGCTTTTGCCGTGTGACATTCCTGCTTCCCCTTGGTCTTCCACCATGATTATAAGCTTCCTGAGGCCTCTTCAGAAGCTGAGCAGATGCCAGTACCATGCTTCCTGTAAAGCCTGCAGAACCTTGAGCCAATGAAACCTCATTTCTGTATAAATTACCCTGTGTCTGGTATTTCTTTATAGCAGTGCAAGAGCAGCCTGACACAGAGCCCAATTAAGTTTCCTTCTTTTTCTAGTCTGCTGAGTGCTTTTACATGAATGGGTGCTGAATTATGTCAAATGCCTTTTCTATGTTTATTGAGGTGCTGATTTTTCTTTATTGTATTAATGTGACACATGATATTGATTAATTTTAGAAAATTGTGGTATTCTTGCTTTCCTGGAATAACCCCCTTTGCATAATATATTATCCTTTTAATATATTGTTGAATCCATTTTGTTGAGATTTTTTGCATCTATGCTTATAAGTGATATTCTGTAATTTGCTTTTCTTGTAATGTCTTTGTCAGTTTTTGACAGGTGGGTTATGCTGACTTCATAAAATGAGTTGGAAAGTGATATGGTTTGGCTCTGTGTCCACACCCAAGTCTCATGTCAAATTGTAATCCCCACATGTCATGGGGGAGACCTGATAGGAGGTGATTGGATCTTACAAGAACGAGAGTTCTTACAAGATCTGATGGTTTAAAAGTGTGCAGTAGTTCCCCCCTGCTCTCTCTCTCCTATGCCATTGTAAGATGTGCCTTGCTTCCCCTTTGCCTTTTGCCATGATTGTAAGTTTCCTGAGGCTTAGAAATTTCTCCCAGTCATGCTTCCTGTTAAACCTACAGAACTCTGAGTCAATTAAACCTCTTTTCTTCATAAATTACCTAGACTCAGGTAGTTCTTTATAGCAGTGTGATAATGGACTAATATATAAAATTGGTACTGGAAGTGGGTCACTGCTATAAAGGCAATTGAAAATGTGGAAGGAGCTCTGGAACTGGGTAATGGGTAGAGCCTGGAATAGTTTGGCGGGCTCAGAAGAATACAGGAAAATGTGGGAAAGTTCAGAAACTTTCTAGAGACTTGTTGAATGGCTTTGACCAAAATGCTGATAGTGATATGGACAAAGAAGTCCAGGATTAGGTGGCCTCAGATAGAGATGAGGAACTTATTGGGAACTGGAGTAAAGGTCACTCTTGCTATGCTTTAGCAAAGAGACTGGTGGCATTTTGCCCCTATACTAGATCTGTGGAATTTTGAACTTGAGAGGGATGATTTAGGGTATCTGACTGTGATGGTTAATATTAAGTGTCAACTTGATTGGATTGAAGGATGCAAAGTATTATTTCTGAATGTGTCTGTGAGGGTGTTGTCAGAGGAGATTAACATTTGGGTTAGTGGACTGGGAGAGGAAGACTCACTCTCAGTGTGGGTGGGCACTATCCAATTGGCTGCCAGCTTGGCTAGAAAAAGCAGGTGGAAGAAGGTGGAATAAGCTGGCTTATTGAGTCTTCCAGTTTTCATCTTTCTCTTGTGCTGGATGTCTCCTGCCTTTGAACATCAGATTCCAGGTTCTTTGGCCTTTGGAGTCTTGGGCTGACACCAGTGGTTTGCCAGGGGCTCTCAGTCTGTGGCTGAAGGCTGCACTGTTGGCTTCCCTACTTTTGAGGCTTTGGGAGTCAGACTGAGCCACTACTGGCTTCCTTGCTCCTCACCTTGCAGACGGCCTATTGTGGGACTTCACTATGTGATCATGTGTGTCAATTCTCCTTAATAAACTCTAGTTCATATATACATACATCCTATTCATTCTCTCCCTCTGGAGAACCCTGACTAATATACTGGTGGAAGAAAATGCTATAAACGGCAAAGCATTCAAGGGTGACCTGGCTGTTTGCAACAGCATACGGTAATATGGGTTTACAAAATGATGGCCTGAAATTGGAACTTATGTTTTAAAGGGAAGCATAAAAGTCTGGAAAATTTGCAGCCTGACCATGTAGTAGAATAGAAAAACTCATTTTCTGGAAATAAATTAAAGCAGCTGGCTGCAGAAATTTGCATAAGTAAAGAAGAACCAAAACTTAATCACCAGGACAGTGGGGAATATGTCTTCAGGACACTTCAGAGATCTTCATGGCACCTCCTCCCTTCACAGACCTGGAGGCCTTAGGAGGAAAAACTGGTTTTGTGGGCCAAGTCCATGACCCTACTGTTCTGTGCAGCCTTGGGACACAGAGCACCATGTCCTAGCTGTTCCAGCTCCAGCTGTGGCTATGAGGGGCCAAGGAACAGCTCAGGCTGTTGCTTCAGAAAGTGCAATCTCCAAGCCTTGGTGACTTTCATATGGTGTTGGGCCTGCAAGTGCAGAAAAAGCAAGAGTTTGGGAGCCTCCACCTAGATTTTAGAAGATGTATGGAAATGCCTGGATGTCCAGGAAGAAGTCTGCTACAGAGGCAGAGCCCTTATGGAGAACCTTTACTAAGGCAATGAGGAGAAGAAATGTGGGGTTGGAGCCCCCACACAGAGTCCCCAATGGGACACTGCCTCCTGTACCTGTGAGAAAAGGGCCACCATCTTCCAGATCCCAGAATGGTAGATCCACCAACAGCTTGCACCATGTGCCTAGAAAAGCTGCAGGCACTCAATGCCAGCCCATGAAAGCAGCTATGAGGGCTGTACCCTGCAGAGCTACAGGGGTGGAGCTGCCCAAGGCATTGGAAGCCCAACCCTTGCATCAACATGCCCTGGATGTGAGACATGCTGTCAAAGCATATTATTTCAGAGCTTTGAGACTTAATGATTGCCCTGCTGGATTTTGGACTTGCATGGAGCCTGTAGCCCCTTTGTTTTGGCCAATTTCTCCCATTTGGAACAGGAACAGGAACAGGAACATTTAGAGAATTTATCCAATGCCTGTACCCTCATTGTATCTTGGAAGTAACTAACTTGTTTTTGATTTTACAGGCTCATAGGTAGAAGGGACTTCCCTTGTCTCATATGAGACTTTGGACTTGGACTTTTAAGTTAATGCTGGAATGAGTTAAGACTTTGGGAGATTGTTGCAAAGGCATAATTTACTTTGGAACGTGAGAAGGACATGAGATTTGAAAGGGGCCAGGGGCTGAATGATATGGTTCATTCAGCTCTGTGTCCCAACCCAATTCTCATGTCAAATTGTAATCCCCATGTGTTAGGAGAGGGACTTAGTGGGAAGTGATTGGATCATGGGGCAGTTTCTTCTATGCTGTTTTTGTGATAGTGGGTGAGATCTCATGAGATATGATGGTTTAAAAGTTTGTGGCAGCTCCCCCCTTGCTCTCTCTTTCCTGCTCCATTGTGGTAAGACATGATTGCTGAAATAAAAAGTTAGCATCATTATGACAGGAAAAATTCCACACATAACAATACTAACCTTAAATGTAAATGGGCAAAATGCCCCAGTTAAAAGGCACAGAATGGCAAACTGGATAAAGAACCAAGACTCACTAGTATGTTGTCTTCAAGAGATCCATCTCATATGCAAAGACACACATAGGGTCGAAATAAATGGATGGAAGAAAACTTACCAAGCAAATGGAAAACAGCAAAAAACAGGGGCTTCAAGCCTAGTTTCTGACAAAACAGACTTTAAATAAACAAATATAAAAAAAGACAAAGAAGGGCATTACATAATGACAAAGGGTACAATTCAACAAGAAGAGCTAACTATCCTAAATATATATGCACCCAGTACTGGAGCACCCAGATTCATAAAGCAAGTTTGCAGAGACCTTTAAAAAGACTTAGACTCACATGCAAGAATAGCGGGAGACTTTAACACCCCATTGATAATATTAGACAGATCATCAAGACAGAAAACTAACAAAGATATTCAGGACCTGAATTCAGCCCTGGATCAAGTGGACCTGATAGATATCTACAGAATTCTCCATCTCAAAACAACAAAACATAGATTCTTCTCATTGCCATATGGCATTTACTCTAAAACTGACCACATAATCACAAGTGCAACACTCCTCAGCAAATGTGAAAGAACTGAAATCATAACAGTCTCTCAGACAACAGTGCAATCAAATTAGAACTCAAGATTAAGAAAGTTACTAAAAACCACACAACTACATGAAAGTTGAACAACCTGCTCCTGAATGACTTGGGTAAATAATAAAATTAAGGCAGAAATCAAGAAATTATTTGAAACTAATGAGAACAAAGATACAACATACCAGAATCTCTGGGATGCACATGAACTAAAAAAAATCTAGAAAAAAAAGGCTAAATTCCTAGACACACACACCCTCCCAAGACTGAACCAGGAAGAAATTGAATCCCTGAATAGATGAATAATGAGTTCTGAAATTGAGGCAGTAATAAATAGCCTATTAAGAAAAAAATGCATAGGACCAAATGGATTCATAGTTGAATTCTACCAGAGGTACAAAGAAAAGCTGGTATAATTTCTACTGAAACAATTATAAAAAACCGACGAGGAGGAATTTCTTCCTAACTCATTCTGAGGCCAGCATCATCCTGATACCAAAACCTAGCAGAGATAAAACAGTAAAATAAAATTTTGGGCCAGTATTGCTGATGGACATTGATGCAAAAATCCTCAATAAAGGATGGGTGTAGTGGCTCACATCTGTAATCCCAGCACTTTCGGAGACCAAAGCATGTGGATTTCTTGAGGTCAGGCGTTCGAGACCAGCTTGGCCAACATAGTGAAACCCCATTTCTACTAAAAATACAAAAATAATTACCCAGGCATGGTGGGGAGTACCTATTATCCCAGCTACTCAGGAGGCCGAGGCAGAAGAATCACTTGAACCTGGGAGGCAGAGGTTGCAGTGAGCTGAGATCATGCCACTGCACTCCAGCCTGGGTGACAGAGTGAGATTCCATGTCAAAAAAAATCCTCAATAAAATATTAGCAAACCAAATCCAGCAGCACATCAAAAATCTTATCCACCATGATCAAGTAAGCTTTATCCCCTTAGGATGCAAGGTTGGTTCAACATATCAAAATCAATAAATGTGATTCATCCCATAAACAGAACTAAAGACAAAACCGCATGATTATTTCAATAGATGCAGAAAAGTTCTTCAATAAAAATCAACATCCCTTATGTTAAAAACTCTCAGTAAGCTAGGTGTTGAAGGAACATACCTCAAAATAATAAGAACCATATATGACAAACCCACAGCCAATAAAAGCTGAAAACTTTCCCCTTGAATACAGGCACAAGACAAGGATTCCCTCTCTCACCACTCCTATTCAACATAGTTTTGGAAGTTCTGGCCAGGGCAATCAGGCAAGAGAACAAAATAAAGGGTATTCAGATAGGAAGAGAGGAAGTCAAACTACGTTTGTTTGCAGATGACATGATCTTATATCTAGAAAACCCCATTGTCTTAGCCCAAAGGCCTCTAAAGCCGATAAACACTTCAGCAAAGTCTCAGGATACAAAATCAATGTGCAAAAATCACTAGCATTCCTATATACAAACAACAGGCGAGCCAAGAGCCAAATTATAAATGAACTCCCATTCACAATTGCTAGAAAGAGAATAAAATACCTAGGAATACAGCTAACAAGAGAAGTGAAGGACCTCTTCAAGGAAAACTACAAACCACTAATCAAGGAAATCAGAGTGGACACAAACAAATGGAAAAACATTCCATGCTCATGGATCGAAAGAATCAATATTGTGAAAATCACCATGCTGCCCAAAGTAATTTGTAGAGTCAATGCTATTCCCATTAAACTACCATTGACATTCTTCACAGGATTAGAAGAAACTATTTTGAATTTCATATGGAACCAAAAAAGAGCCTGAATAACCAAGATAAACCTAAGCCAAAAATAGAAACAAAAACAAAAAAAAAAAAAAAACTGGAGGCATCACACTACCCAACTTCAAACTATACTACTAGGCTACAGCAATTAAAACAGCATGGTACTGGTACAAAAACAGACACATAGACCAATAGAACAGAATAGAGAACTTGGAAGAAAGACTGCACACCTACAACCATCTTATTTTCAATACCTGACAAAAACAAACAATGGGGAAAGGACTCCTTATTTAATAAATGGTGCTGGGAGAACTGGCTAGCCACATACAGAAAATTGAAATTGGACCCTTTCCTTACACACTATGCAAAAATTAACTCGAGATGGATTAAAGACTTAAATGTAAATCCCTAAACTATAAAAACTCTAGAGGAAAATCTAGGTAATACTATTCAGGACACAGTCATGGGCAAAGATTTCATGATGAAAACATCAAAAGCAGTTGCAACAAAAGCCAAAATTGACAAATAGGACCTAATTAAACTAAACAGCTTCTGCACAGCAAAAGAAACTACAATCAGAGTGAACAGACAACCTACAGAATGGGAGAAAGTTTTTACAATCTATCCATCTGACAAAGGTCTAACATCTAGCATCCACAGGTACTTAAACAAATTTACAAGAAAAACACAAACAACCACATTAAAAAGTGGGCAAAGGACATGAACAGACACTTCTCAAAAGAGGACATATGTGGCCATTGAACATATGAAAAAAAGCTCAACACTGCTCATTAGAGAAATGCAAATCAAAATTATAATAAGATATCATCCCACACCAGCTGAATGGCTGTTATTAAAAAGTCAAAAAAACAACAGATGCTAGTGAGGTTGTGGAGAAAAAGGAATACTTTTGCACCATTGGTGAGAATGTAAATTAGTTCACCTATTGTGGAAGAGAGTGTGGTGATTCCTCAAAGACCTAGAGGTAGAAATACCATTTGACCCAGCAATCCCATTACTGGGTATATCCCCAAAGGAATAGAAATTATTCTAACAAAAAGACACATGCATATGTATGTTCATTGCAGCACTATTCACAATAGGAAAGACACGGAATCAACCTAAATGCCCATCAATGATAGACTGGATAAAGGAAATGTAGTACATATATACCATGGAATACTATGCAGACATAAAAAGGAAATGAGATCATGTTCTTTGCAGGGATGCAGATGGAGCTGGAAGTCATTATACCACATGCTCTCACTTATAAGTGGGAGCTGAATGATTAGAACGCATGGACACATGGCAGGAAACAACACACTAGGGCCTGTCAGAGGGTGTGGGGAAGGAGGAGAGCACCAGGAAGAACAACTAATGGATGCTGGGCTTAATCCATAGGTGATGGGATGATCTATGCAGCAAACAACCATGGCTCATGTTTACCTATGTAACAAACCTGCGCATTATACACATGTACCCCTGAACTTACCAAAAAAGTTGGAAAAAAAAAAAAAAAAGACGTACTTGCTTCCCCTTTACTTTCTGCCATGATTGTAAGTTTCCTGAGGTCTCCCAGTCATGTTTCCTGCTAAGCCTGTAGAACTGTGAGTCAGTTAAGCCTTTTCATAAATTACCCAGTCTCAGGTAGTTCTTTATATCAGTATGAGAACAGACTAATATAGAACATATTCCCATGTTCTTTTTCTGAAAATTTGTGTAAGAATGGTATTATTTATTTCTGAAATATTTAATAGAAGTCACTAATGAAACCATTCAGACCTGATGTTTTCTTCGTAGAAAAGTTTTGATTGTGATTTTAATTTTTAAAAATAAAATAAGTCTATTTTTATTTTTGCTTTTTTATCAAATCAGTGTTAATAAGTTATGTTTTGATGAAATTATTCATTTCATCCAGGTTTTTAAATTTATTGGCCAAAAGTTGTTCTAAATTGTCCTTATTCACCCTTTCTTATATCTAGAATCTATAATGACATCCTCCCTTTATAATTGATACTAATAATTTATGTTTTAGCTTACTCATTAAAATAATTCTTGCCTTGCTAGAAGCTTATAAATTTTACTCTTTTCAAAGAACCAACATTTTGACTATTCTTTAATTTTTTATTGAAATGATTTTTTCTCTTCTCTTTATTCTGTTTTTCCTTTCACTTGCTTGGCTTTAATCTGCTATTCTTTTGCTAACTTCTTTTTTTTTTTATTATTGTTATACTTTAAGTTCTGGGGTACAAGTGCAGAACGTGCAGGTTTGTTACATACGTATACACTTCCCATGGTGATTTGCTGCACCCAACAACCTGTCATCTACATTAGGTATTTCTCCTAATTCTATCCCTCCCTTAGCCCCCAATCCACTGACAGGCCCTGGTGTGTAATGTTCACCTTCCTGTGTCCATGTGTTCACATTGTTCAATTCCCATTTATGAGTGAGAACATGTGGTGGTTTTCTGTTCTAGTGTTTGTGAGAATGATGGTTTCCAGCTCCATCCATGTCCCTGCAAAGGACATGAGCACATCCTTTTCTATGGCTGCATAGTATTCCTGGTTTATATGTGTCACATTTTCTTTATCCAGTCTATCATTGATGGGCATTCTGATTGGTTCCAAGTCTTCGCTATTATGACCAGTGCTGCAATAAGCCACATGTGTACATGTGTCTTTATAGTAGAATAATTTATAATCCTTCGGGTGTATATCCAGTAATGTGATTGTTGGGTCAAATGGTATTTCTAGTTCTAGATCCTTGAGGAATCGCCACACTGTCTTCCACAATGGTTGAACTAATTTACCCTCCCACCAACAGTGTAAAAGCGTTCCTATTTCTCCACATCCTCCCCAGCATCTGTTGTTTCCTGACTTTTTAATGATTGCCATTCTAATTGGTGTGAGATGGTATCTCATTGTGATTTTGACTTGCATTTCTTAATGATCAGTGATGCTGAGCTTTTTTTCATATGTTTGCTGGCTGTGTAAATGTCTTCTTTTGAGAAGTGTCTGTTCACATCCATCACCCACTTTTTGATGGGATTGTTTGTTTTTTCTTATAAATTAGTTTAAATTCTTTGTAGATTCTGGATATTGGCCCTTTGTCAGACAGATAGATTGCAAAAATTTCCTCCCTTTCTATAGGTTGCCTGTTCACTCTGATGATAGTTTCTTTTGCTATGCAGAAGCTCTTTACTTTAATTAGATTCCACTTGTCAATTTTGGCTTTTGTTGCCATTGCTTTTGGTGTTTTAGTCATGAAGTCTTTGCCCATGCCTATGTCCTGAATGGTATTGCCTAGGTTTTCTTCTAGGGTTTTTATGGTTTTAGGTCTTACATTTAAGTCTTTAATGCATCTTGAGTTAATTTTTGCTAACTTCTTAAGATGGTAACTTAGATCACTGATTTTAAGCATTTTTTTTTCTTAACTAGTTTAATTACTTAAAGCTACAAATCTGCTTTCAAGTACTGCTTTAACTGAATACCTCAAATTTGGATCCAAATCAAATTTTAATAGCATATGTTTTTATCATCATTCAGTTCAAAATATTTTTTCTTGCAATTATTTTCCTTTGACCCACATTAGAAGTATATTGTTTAATTATCAAATACATGATAATTTTCATGATAACTTGCTGTTTTCAAATTTAAATTTAATTTCATTGAGAGAACATAATCTGTAGGATTTCAGTCTTTTAAAATATACTGAGATTTGTTTCTTAATAACTCAGCATATTTGATAAATGTTACATATGCACTTGAAAGGAGTGTGTTTGTAGTTGTTGGGTGTAGTGTTTGTAAATATCAATTAGGTCAAGTTGCCTAATAGTTTTGTTCAGACCACCTATATCTGTAATAACTTTTTGTCTACTTATTCTTCCAACCATAAAGACATGAATGTCAAAATCTCTAACTCTGATGATTGATTTTCTGCTTTTTCCTTTAATTTTCAAAGTTTTTGCTTCATAAATTTTAAAGTTTTCTATTAGATGCATACATATTAAATCTTAAATAATTGACCTTTTTATCAATATGAAATGTCTATCTTTATCTCTCATAATATTGCATCCTAAAGTCACCTCTGTTTTAATCTAAAGGTCTTCACCGCCTTATGATTTGTGTTTACATGATAAATGTTTTAGTTTTCTTATTTATCCTGAGTTTTATAGCACTTCTTGAATTTGTGGTTTTATATCTTTTATCACTGTTAGAAAGTACTCAAACTTTTTAAGTATTACTTTTGATTTATTTTTTCTCTTTCTTCCTCTTGGACAATAATATTTCTAACTATGTTCCCTAGATCTCTGTGATGGTCAATTTTATATGTCAACTTCACTGGGAGATAGGTCCTTAGATATTTGGTCAAACATTATTTTGGGTGTGTATGAGAGGATGTTTATAGATGAGACTAACATTTGAATTGGTAGACAGAGTAAAGTAGATTGCCCTCCCTAATGTGAGTACCCTTAATCTATTTAGTTGAGGACTTGAGTAAAACAAAGAGGCTTAGCTTTTGAGAATAAGAGGGAACTCTTCCTGTTCGACTTCCTTGAGCTGGAACATTTTTTTTTTCCTATTTCAGATTCAAACTGAAACAGGGGCTCTTTCTGAGTCTCAAGAATGCTAGCATTTGGTCCGTAACTATACCCTTGGCTTTTCTGGTTCTCAGGCCTTTGGTCTTGGACTGGAATTACAATATAATCTTTCCTGGTTTACCAGCTTGCTGACTGCAGATCTTGAGACTTGTCAGCCTCCACAATTGTGTGAGACTTGTCAGCCTCCATAATTGTGTGGGCCCAGTCCATTTCTTTCTATATTTTTATATATCTCATTTGTACTATCTCTCTGGAGAACACTAAATCAATCTCAGCTTAATTCTTGTGTTTTTGCCTTTTTTTTGTTCTCTCACTGATTCAGAGTGGATATTTTTCTGATTTACCTTCCAGTTTACTAATTCTATCTTCAGCTGTGTCTCTTGTGGTTTACCTTCTAGTTCACTAATTCTATCTTCAGCTGTATTAAATTCTTAATTTCACTGATTGCATTAGTTATTTCTAGAATTTTTACTTATTTCTTTTTTATAGAATAAAAGTTACCAATCTTGTAGTTTACTTATTAAGTATATTAAACATGGTAATTTTAAGTGTCTGATAAGCCTCTTCCTGCATATTCTGTGAATTTGTTTCAGTTGCCTTTGTTCTTGTGGTTTTTAAAATTATACTTTCTTATTTCCTGTGGTATCCAGATTTATTTTGGTGGAATGCCAGTTATTGTATAAGAAAATTTTATTTTAGAAATAATTGAGGCTGAGGGTAATGTTTTCTTCCCCCAGAAGGGATTTAACTTTGTCTTTGGTAGTTGGATAGGAATAAATAGCAGCAATTCAAATAATTCAAATTTATGGCCTGAGAATATCTGAAATTGCCCTTCAGTTTCTTCTGGGGCCAGTCGATTTTCAGTTTACCATTTCTTTAGGGTAAACTAAAGAAATGTTGTGGTTCTACTGTACCACAACAAGCCTCTTGGTCAGGAACTTCTTTCTTCAGTAGGATCTGAACTTTAGTTTTTGTTCACTGAGTTTTGTGATACTGTCAGTACATTATCCAGCTTCTTAGACTGTTAGGCATCTCTTCTTCAACCATTAGACATTCCTGGGGAAGAAGCAGCTCTAAAAGTTGAGCTTTCTTCTCTGGGTTGCTTCTTCCCTTGAATCTTATTCAAATTATCTTCACTATATTGTAAGGTCTCCAATGTATTTAAAGAGATTTTTCTAAAGCTTTAAAAATTTTGTTTTGTCTTGTTTTAGCTTTTCTACTTGTTCTCAGTTGAAAGGTTTATTTGAATTACCTAATTCATCATCCCTGGAATAAGTTCTTCCTATTTGATTTTTTAGTTTTTGGTGTAATTCTGTATTTCCTCACTTTAGTCTGTTGTTATTCCTTTCATGAAGAAAATAGTTGGAAAATTTGATACTAAAGGAAGAATTATAGGACCCTCCCTCCCATTGCCTTACTCCCTGAATTAAGACATTTTCTTGGTATGTACATTCTTATGCAAAAAAAGAAGAAAGAGAACTGTGGCTGTTCTTTGATTTTCCTTCCCCATTTTTCTTATGTTCCTTTCTTCCTTGACAATACATAGTAAACTGAATAATTAATCCCAAGTAAGATAAACAGCTGATTTACCTAGTAAAGTATTAACAAAATACCTAAACTGTAGTCATAAATTAGTTTAACCATAAGGATATGCAAAAGTGTTATCAGAACCTTAATATAGTTGATGGGTTATTCTTCTGAAAGTCTTTCAATCTAAAAGCCTGATATCCTGTAGGCCAGATTTATTTTTCTTGCCCTTTCTAAATAAGGAGAATATGCAACAGTTTGTAAAATTAAACCTCTATTAATTATCTCATTAAGGGCTTAGCAGCACCTTTTCTTAAAGCCTACTTTTCTAAAATTAAATTTCCTTACTTTACTGATTTTTTTTTTCCATGAGACCTTATAGCCAAGCACTATGGGGGATGCTACACATATTTTCTGTAATTTATTATTCAAATTATATATTATTTTCATGATCCCCATTTTGTAGAAGAGAAAAATGAGGCTTCGAGAGGTTCAAACATGTGAACAAAGTCACATGCGTACTCAGTGGTAGATTGTGGATTATCATCCAGGTCTACCTGAAAACAAAAACCTTACCCTTAACTTTTATACCATATTGCTTTCACTTCATGGCTTAGAGGAGTGTATACTTCATTTGAGCAGGGCTAAGTAAATTAATTCTGTTGTAATAATAGCAAATACACCTTAGTAGGTACATAGCATTTGGTAAAAACATACTTACTGATAGCTTTACTGACTAATATCATTTATTTTATGATTTTTATTAAGACACTGGACTAATTTTCTTGCTATCAAGAACCTGTCTATCAGAGACTAGTCAGAAAAATGAACCAATGATAGGTAGGTTCAAAGAGGAAATTTAATATAGGGAATGAATTATAAAGATACTGGAAAAGTTGAAAAGCCAAATAGAATGGTAAATTAACTTAGAGATCAGCAACAGCAGGAAGCTGCTATTGTCTCCAGGGGTGGAAGAACCAAGGGGGGGAGATAATGTTACAGAGCCTAGAGCCATGCCATTCAGTGGAAACTGGGCCCATGAAGAGAGGGCTGCCTGCCAGGAGCTGAATCCTGGCAGAAAATGTAGAAATGGCAGACACACTCCCTGAGGAAGAAAGGGTGTATACTCTGGCTTCTCTTTTCTCCACTTGTGTTAGTTTCCCCTTGGTTAATTCTAGACAAGGTTTATCCTGTATTTACATGCCCTTTTTCCTGTTGGTTTTTACATTTTCCATATGAGTATTTTACTCCTGGCTAGTTTCATTATCTTAATCCAAATATCTCCAGTTCCTGAAATTGCCACAGAGCCTAGTTTAAATGTTTAAATTTTACATGCATTTAATGTGTGTAGTTGAATTAATATGTTATTTTTGCTTATATTAGTGAATCTTGTTCAAAGGTTTGAATGAATGGTTTTCATTGGGAGCAATTTGTACCACTATCAGTGATATTTTTGGTTTTCTTTATGATTGGGAGGAGAGAGAGATTCTATCAGTATTTAGTGGGTGGGACCAAGATGCTTAACATCCTATAAAGATATTCCACAAATGTATTTTGCATGACTTTTAAATACCCCACTATACATCAGGTAAGTGAAACAGCTGTGTATAATTCTTTAAGCCTAGAAACTATTTTACATACAAACACAAAGACATTTTTGGTATGGTTATAATATATAATAACCTTTTTAGGAATGTGATACAGTTTGGATATTTGTCCCCGCCCAAACCTCATGTGGAATTGTAATTCCTAGTGCTGGAGGCGGGGGCCTGATGGGAGATGTTTGGGTCATGAGGGTGGCTCTCTCATAGCTTGGTGCTGTCTTTGTGATAGTAAGTGAGTTCTCATGAGATCTGGCTGTTTAAAAGTGTGTGGCCATTCACTCCCTACTCTCTCTTCCTCCTGTTCTTACCATGTGATGAGCCTGCTCCCCCTTTGCCTTCCACCATAATTGGAAGCTTTCTGAGACCTCCCCAGAAGCAGATGCTGCCATGCTTCCTATACAACCTGCAGAACCATGAGTCAATTAAATCTATTTTCTTATGAATCATTCAGTCTTAGGTATTTCTTCATAGCAGTGCAATAACAGATTAATACAGGATGCAACCACTATTTAAATTAGGAAAGATTATATTTTATTTTGAATGTAACTTTACCAAGATTTGTTTACCATCTCAGAAAATTGTATTACCAATGGCAAGTCTCAAAAAACCCCAAAAAACTTCACCAATATTAATATGCTTGTATAATGTATACATGCCTAAGCATGTATCCATTGAAATACATGTTATTTATTATTAATTTTGTTGCTTATTACAGTTAGTACATCACATTGCTTAAAAACATACGTATGTCATCTATACATTTCATTTTGGTGTAGTAAAGAGAGTATATGAAATTTATTATAAAAAGGGGTGTGTGGATATGAGTTGATAGGGATGAGAACCACTGGTCCAAGCAAGTAGAAGACAGAGACTTGGCCCTTATATTGGGTGGGAAGTCTAACAAGGTTGGCATTATACTGGATAAGGACAGGAAACTTGAAATCAAGCAAGGTTGGGTTTGGTTTTGGCTCTTTATTTCGTAACCATGGAAAACTGGGCAAGTTACTTAAATTTTTGGAGCATCAGTTTCTTCATCAGTAAAAAGGTCATATCCACATCTACCTCATAGAATCAGTGAGAAAAAAATACTGTAACATATAAAATACTTAACATACTATCTAGCACATAATAAATGTTTCCTATATATTATTAAAACCTAATAGAGTCATTAATTCCTATATTGAATATTGAGCACTAGTTATGAGCAAAGTGTTACATACTATTAATGACATAGAAATTGATAAATGCAAAGCATTTATCCTTTCATTTCTGAAGAACTTATACCTCCATTCTAGCTGTCATAAGATTCAATGTGCTTTTATTCCACCATGTGTTTTTTCCAATTATGCTAAATTAGACTTTTTTCAGTTTGTCTTGGTTATATCCTCTGGGTCTTGAGTTTGCGTTCAAATATATCAGATGCTTAGTTTTTGTTTATTCTATTTGCTTTTCTCTCATTCTCCATATTCTCTTCAGCATTTCTTGTTTTACACAGGACTACACACAGGTAAATATGAGTTTCCAGGTCTCTTTGGATATCATGAAGCCACTGTACTGAAGAGATTGCTTGTTTGGGTGAGACGAGGCAGCCTGCTTCCTCAGCAAGTCTGCATGTGTCCTTTCACTGCAAATGTTAAAGTGTATCCCTGACAGGGAGAGAGAGTTTTACTTCTTCTGGGGTTTTCTACAAAGCTACCCACCCAGAGAGTATGTCATGCCTGCTGCTTACTGAATGAAGCAATGGAGATATCATATCCTTCCATTCCCTGATGGAGTAATCTTGATAAAATATGGGAAGGTCATGAGTTTGAAAAGGATATTTTACAATCATAACTCTAAAACTCAGAATTTTATTATATATGACATGGATTCATATTTCCACAAGCTTTCATGATCAGTAATTACTCTAGCTTAAACCATTTGGATTCATTCACATCAAGGTGGATGAGGAAATTATTGGAATTCTAACATAAGCCTTTTGTTGCAGTACTGACTTACTTTTTATCTTCATAGGCTTGTAATTATCATTACACTGGAACAGGGTCAAAACAGAAATTATCCTTACCATGATCATGACCCTACTAAAATCCTCATTTTTACCTTAATCACTTCCTGCATCAACCATTACAATTTCCTTATTTTGTTATGATTTTCCTGAGTCCTTTTATATCTACTAGTAAGTGAATGTTGAAGGCAGCTGGCAATCCATAGAGTATTTAATGGAAACTCCTCATAGGAGAATTTTCAATTAGTTTAATTTTCCCTATGTGATCAACCAGTAAGTTATATAACCTTGATAATTTACGTATTATTTCTAGAGGGACCAATTGACATATATCTCTCTCATGTGTTCCTTCAAAATTAACTCATGGTTATAAACAAATAATCAGCCACATATTTTATGTGATTTAAGTAATAAATCAGTAGTGATAATAGATAAGCTTTAAGGATGAAGTGTTTCACCTCATAAAATTGAAGCTTAGTTTTCATTTACTGCAAGTTTGTGAATAGACTTATATGTACTTTGGTTTTACATCTGATTTTATGGTTTCCTATTTATCAGTGATTGAAGTTTCTGGAAATGTGAGTAAATAGAAATTACAAATAGATCAACCCAAAATGTGTAATCAAATGTAATTATTTGCTTCCCATGTTAGTGTAAATGTTATTACAGTTTACTTTTAGCTCTGCGTGCCATTTAATTTTTTTAAAGTTGACATACGGTTTTCAAAGTTATATATTTTCTGATTTGTTTTGTAATATTTTGATGCACCCAATTAATACTGAAAGATATATTGCTAAAATAATCATACTTTGAGTTATATATGGAAACCCACATTTTTAGTTCTTCAGAATTTGGGAAAATAATCAAGAAGCCTTTTTATTTGAAATATTAACTACCTGGTGATATGGTTTGGCTGTGTCCTTACCCAAATCTCATCTGGAATTGTAGTTTCCTTAATCCCCACATGTCATGGGAGAGAACAGTGGGAGATAATTGAATCATGGGCAGTTACCCCCATGATGTTCTCATGATAGTGAGTTCTCATGAGATCTTACGGCTTTATAAGGGGCTTTTCCCCCTTTGCTTTACACTTCTCCTTCCTGCTGCCATGTGAAGAAAGATGTGTTTGTTTCGCCTTCCAGCATGATTGTAAGTTTCCTGAGGCTTCTCCAGCTATGCTGAACTGTGAATCAATTAAACCTCTTTTCTTTATAGATTATCCAGTTTTGGGTATGTCTTTATTAGCAGCGTGAAAACGGACTACTACACTTGGTATTTTTAGTGGTTTTGATTTTGTAAAATTTAGTGTCAAAGCCATCTTTTGACTTCTCTAATTGCCATCATCTTTATTTTATTTTATTTTTACCTGGAATGCCTGTTTGCTTGTTTTTGTTTCTTTCTCTTTCTTTCTTTCCTTTCCCTTTCTCTCTCTCTCTCTCTCTCTCTCTCTCTCTCTCTTCCTTTCTTTCTTTGTCAGAGTCTTGCTCTGTCACCCAGGCTGGGGTGCAGTGGCATGATCTCAGCTCACTGCTGCAACCTCCGCCTCCGGGGCTCAAGCAATTCTCCTGCCTCAGTCTCTGAGTAGCTGAGATTACAGACGCCCACCACAACACCCGGCTAATTTTTGTATTTTTAATAGAGATAGGTTTTCACCATGTTGCCCAGACTGGTCTTGCACTCCTGAGCTCAAGTGATCTGCCTGCCTAGGCCTCCGAAAGTGCTGGGATTACAGGTGTGAGCCACCTCGCCCAGCCTGCTTGTTTTTTTAAAAAATGTAAACACGATTAGCAAACAATTGTCATCTAAGGATAAGTAAAAGTGGATTCTATCTATCACTGTTCTATTTATTTTGCACTTACATTTTTTCTTATTTTATGTGGAGTCATCAAAATTGAAATTTCACTTCACAACATCGTAGATTGTTAACTGAAAAGACAATACAGGTGAATTGCATGTGCTTTCTGATACAAGAATCAAGAAAAAATTCTACATGCAATATCATATTAATTAAATCGTGCTCACTATTTGTCTGTGAAAATGAAAAGAAACTGTCTCCTGTTCTTTAAAAGAATCTGGAGAATGACTCAGCAATTTCCTGGTACTAGCCCCTCCACTCTACAAAGTAGAGAAAGTAAAACCCAGGCAATTCTGAAAGCATTTAGTGATAAACACATTCACAGAGTGATCGATGTTGCCTGGTGTAATTTCCCAACAGGTGTCCCCAAGGGGATGGCATTGATCCCCTTAGTCTCTTTCTGGCATAGAAAGTATCTGGTGTACTTACTTGTATTTGTGAACAGACATCTGCTTGTCCCAGTGTGCTGGATATAACATTGTCGTTTTCTACATGTTGTGATCTGAAACACCAGGGAAGTACTGCTGAGACAACAGAGGGATTGTGATTACGGTCTCCTTCTTCAACCTGCTCCTCCTTAGCCAACCCCCCAACTCTCTTCTTTACACTGCCCTTCTGAAGGAACCAATGCTAAATTATAATCTTGCTGAAGTCCAACTTTATCATGCCTCTTAAGATTTTAGACCATGGCTTAGGCTGGGATACATTCTCTTTCCTCACATATTCTAAAGGACAATTTTCCTTGTACAAATGTGAGAAATTTATAAAATATGATACTCTATTGCTAATATTCATTTCACATATTTGATGAACTGCTTCTGAGGTGGGAACATGCATATTTCACAATGATTTCAGGTAATTCTGATGCAAGTGGCTCAGCTTCAAAAAGCACTGCTCTAATCTTTGGGTTGGGTATAGCCAATCATCTCTTCTCTTGACCTAATGTTTACTTACTTATTGTGTTATTCTATTGTTATTTATCCTCTGCAGGCACCCAAAAGTAATGTTATGGAAAGAACAGCATTTACTCAGTTCTTCCATTTGATAAATAGTCCAGCAAAGATGATATATTGGGCTCAAAAGCTTTCAAACAGAGTGAGGAATGAGAAATAAATGCATTGTACACACTGTCTTAGAACCACAGCCTTGAGTTAATAGACATAGTTATCCATTCCACTCAGTGACACAGTACAAAACTAGTAATTTAAACAAAACTAATTTGTTTAGCTTGAGGAAATTACATGAGTTCTGAAAAGAGTTATTGATTTCTATATTGTATTTTTAAAGCAGTGTATTTCATTAAAATTGCTAATGATTAGTAGATACTATTGTGGTATACCAGGAAAGTGATTAAAATCAGCACATGAACATCTAATTTTATAACATGCAAAAAAATTGGAAGGCTAAGAAAAAATAAAAGCTATAATCCTAAATATTAATGGAGGAGAGATTCTAAGTAAAGGAGCCATTTAGAGTGTATTTCACAACTGAGCAATGATGGAGAAGTACATTGAGAAGAAAAACAGGTTTGAAGTCAGCTATTGATTACAAAAAATTCAGGGCAAATTTGTGAAAAATCATGTGTGCTGCCCTAAATTTTAGATAATTTAATTGCTTTTGTGTTGTTCACGACAGTAGATAAAACATGCCTAAAAATTCACTCTATAAGACATTTAATTTTAATTATTTGCCCTGTTATAGGAATATTAGGACTGAAAAGCAGTCTGATTTGGCCCATTCATCTCAAATGAGCACTGATAAGACAATGAGCAGTTAATTTCCTTCATCTTATAGGCTACACATTACGTTTTGAAATTAAATGCTTGATAAAATGTCATACCTTGTCACATAATTTATTTTCTGAAGTAATAGATACTTCAGGCCCAAAACTACTAGGAAAATGTGTGGCAAATAGAATATATTAACTGAAATTTAAAAGTAGAGTTTGCTTAGCCCTCAAACACGCTTAATTTATTAAAAGGGTTTAGGGTTCACACTTGGAATATCTTATTCTGTTTACATATGTAGAGTGTGTCTTTTTGTAGGCACTTCATTTCAAAGAAGCAGCTGCATAATTCTCTGGATTTGGGGGTAGAAGGAGAGATCTGCTTGCAAAATTACATTCTACCTATGACCAGAAACTTTAGGAAGCTGTTTTAGAGTATAATATGGCACCCAAGTTATTTCTCCCCAAAATAGGACATGTGTATATGTCTGTATGCATGCATCCACTTGTGTGAGTTCTGTAAAAAGTAAACTTGAAAATAAAGTACATATAATTTACATATACACAGACTTACAAAGTAAAAATTATTTTTCATTTGGTATATTTGTGTGTATTAGTGCATTTGATCTTTATATGATCCTTTGAAGTAAGTTTTATTATTCAAAATCTCTCTCACCTTTGAGTTCCTCTGTTCCCCTTTAAAAAAATAAAAAGCACAAAAAACGCCCTCAAAAGCAAAAGATGAAAAATCGCTTCACACTTACTCTTCAAACAGCTTCTCTACTAGCTGCTACTTCATCATCTCTAAAGTTCAATTAACTTTTTGCGACATGCGAAGCAAAAGCCAATCTGTTACTGTATCAGTTAGTTTTTGCTTCAAATTTTAGTGGCTTTAAACAATATTTATTAGGACACTATTCTATGGGTCACCAATTTAAGCCAGGTTTGGCCAAGCTGAGCTTCACCAAGGTTCACTCCTGAGGCTGTAGTCAACTGGCAGGTCAGTTAGAAATTGGTTATTTAAAATGGCTTTGTTTACATCACGTACATGTCTGGCAGTGGGGTCTTTCTGGCTAGCAGTATTTAATAGCTAGCCAGACCAACTGGATATCAGCTGAAGTAATGGGCTTAACATGTCTACAGCAAGCTAGCCTGGTCTTAGCCTCCTGGTAATGGTCTCAGAGTATCCAGAATCAGCAACAGAGGTGAAACCTCAATGCATGAGTTCTTTCCAAGCCTCTGCTTGTATGGTTGCTAATAGCTAAGTTCAGAGGCAAGATAGGAGGGTATTACCCAAAAGCATGGATAGAAGATGCATGAATCATTAGGGGCCAATATTATAACAATTTACCACAATTACCCTGTGTATATCCTCAAAATGTTCTTGAATCACTCCTTTCTTTTCTATCTTCACTGTCATAGCCTAATCCAAGTCTTCATTTTATCATTTGGTCTTCCTAACTTTCCTCCCCCACAATCCACTTACTTTTTATGATATTTTTCTTCCTAAACTCCTCAATGATTTGTTATTGTCAGTTATGATAAAGTTGTACACATTTCTTAGCTTGATCAAGCCCTCTCAAGATCTGACCTTAACTCATGGTCTTTCATGTCTCATGATGATCCTCTTCTCCAACTGGACCCAAATACTAACTCCTCCAACCAGCTGTACTTTTTCTTGCCACTGTGCCTCTGTACATTCTATTCCCTTTGTGCAGAATGTATTTTCCCCACAATTCCACCTGTGAATGCAAACAAATCCTTCAAGGCTGATTAAATGTGACATTTTCTGTGAAGTCTTCTGCCTGCCCTTCATGTACTCTTGTTTCTGTGTTCCTAGAGGACTTTGTACACACCATCATGTTGTACTTAACATGTTGTATTCTAAAATATCAACCTCCTCCATTAGACTGAGCATTGAAAATGAAATAAAATGTCTTATTTATATTTGAATCACCAGGTCATGATATATTATTTTTGGTTGATGAATGTAAGGATGAAGGGTGCCACCAGTTTCCATTCACTTTTGTAACAAATATTTAATAGGTATCCACTATGTGCCAGCTGCTATTTAACACATACATTTAATATTAAATTTGACTTGCAACTTACATTTTTGCCATTTACTATGTGTGCTTATTACAACAGTATGTAAGGAGCAGTTCTTGAATACACATACAGCAATAAATTATTTACGTTTGTACACTGACTAATATAATCTATTTTCTTTCTTCACTATTGCAAACAAACAAGTAGTCTTACATTAATCTAAAAAAGAGCATTAGACTATCTTTTATTGGAAATGGAAAGAAATGAAAGTTATATAATAACAAAGGTTATTGAAGACACTGGAATTTAAGGCTTAACAAAATAACTTTCAATAAAAAAATAGTAATTTTACATTCATTTAAAGGAGTGAATATTGAAATAGTTTAGATGTATTTTCTCTACATTTTAACAGTAACATTATAATAAACATATATTTTCCAAGCTTTAACATATTTTATGATTAGAATAACTTTTTCTTTCCATGAAAGACCTTCCCATTTGTCACCACGAAATACTGATTCTTCGTTTCTGTCACTCTTCCCATTTCCAACTACATGCTACCTTCCTGACCCTGATCCCTGACCAACAGGAATTCATTTCCTGGATTTCCCCCAAATTAATTTAGTTTTTACATTGGTATGCAGTTATGGAAAAATGAATGGTTCTGCCAACACAGAAACTCGACCCATCAACTTGGTCTCCTGAATCATAACCAACTGAACATATTTTATTTATCTTTCTCTCTTTTTAAATTGACTCCCTCAATCCTCTCAGCCTTTTATTGATCCTTCCTTTTCTTCACCTCTCTTCTTCATTTTCCATTTCCCCCATTACTTCTCTATTATTCTACATGCAATAAGGAAAAACATATCGCACAACCAAGATTGCAGGAGGAAGAAATTAGACTTGAGGAAGGAATGTAGACCTAATCTGTTGATGTTTATAGGATAACAGCAAAACTGATAGTTCATGTTTTAAGAACAAGCCAGGGAAATTTGTCCAAATTTTATAAATTTCTTCCACAGCAAAGTCTTGGACTAAGTAGTAATTCTTACCTGGTAAGAACATAGCAGATTCTTAATTTTTAAAAATAATCTGGCTGGGTGCAGTGATTCATGACTGTAATCCTAGTACTTTGGGAGGCCGAGGGGGGTGGATCACTTGAGGTCGGGAGGTCAAAACCAGCCTGGCCAAAAGGATGAAACCCCGTCTCTACTAAAAATACTAAATTAGCTGGGTGCAGTGGTGTGTGCCTGTAGTCCCAGCTACTTGGGAGGCTGAAGCAGGAGAATCGCTTGAACCCAGGAAGCAGAGGTTTCAGTGAGCCAAGATGTCACCACTACACTCCAGCTTGGGCAGCAGAGCAAGACTCTGTTGCAAAAAAAAAAGTCTGACCTTTCTTATTTAAAAAAAATTACTTTATTGAAACAAAATTCACACAGAAGTCATCATTATAACCATCTGGAAGAGTACAATTCAGTGGCTTTTAGTATAGTCATAATATTGTTCAATCATCATCACTATTCAGAACATTTTTGTCATCCAAAAAAGAAACCTCATACACATTAGGGAGTCACACCTCATTTCCACTACTTCTAACCCCTGGCAAACCCATTAATCTATTCTGTCTCTATGGATTTGCTTATTCTGGACATTACATGTAAATGGATCATACAGTATGTAGCCTTTTATATCTGGCTTATTTCACTTGACATGATGTTTTTAAGGTTCATACATATTGAAGCATGTATCATTGCTTCACTGTTTTGTTTCGTTTTATTTTTTTTGAGACAAGGTCTTGCTCTGTTGCCCAGGCTAGAGTGCAATGGCTGTGATCTCAGCTCAGCCACCTGAGTAGCTGGGATTACAGGCATGCACCACCATGCCCGGCTAATTTTTGTATGTTTCAGTAGAGATGGGGTTTTGACATGTTGCCCAGGCTGGTCTCAAACTCCTGAGCTCAAGCAATCCACCAGCCTCTGATTCACTGTTTTTTAATGACTGCATAATATTCCCTTATATGGATATACCACATTGTGTTTATGTATATAACAGGTGATGAACATTTGGGTTGTGTTAACTTTTTAACTTTTATGCATAATGTTGCTATAAACAGTTTTACACAAGCTTTGTGTATGAGCTTATGTTTCAATTCTCTTGAGTATCTACCTAGGAACAGAGTTACTGGATCACATGTTTAACTTTTTGAGGAACTGTGAAACTATTTTCCACAGTGGTGGTATCATTTTACATTCCTATCAGTAATGTATGAAGGTCCCAATTTCTCCACAACCTCACTATCATTTTAAAAAATTATAGTGGGTGTGAAGTGATATCTTATTGTGGTTCTGATTTGCATTTTCCTAATGAAAATGATATTGAGCATTTTGTGTGCTTATTAGCCATTTATATATCTTATCTGGAGAAATGTCTATTTAAATCTTTTACATGTCTTTAAATTGGGCTATTGTCTTTTGATTGTTGAGTTGTAAGAGTTATTCATATATTCTGATAGACGATTTTCAAATATTTTTCCACTGTGTGTTGTCTTTTCATTTTCTTGATAGTGTTTTTGATGTTCGCATTTTGGTGGAGTTCAGTTTATCTATGTTTTTTATTGCTTATACTTTTTGTACCACATTCAATAAACCTCTGCCTTATCCCAGGTGAGGAAGACTTACACCAAGGTTTTATTCCAAGAGTTGTACAGTTTTAGCTCTTGTACTTAGGTCTTTGAACCATTTTTATTTTTGCATATAGTGTGAAGTAGGGTTCCAAACTTATTATTTTAGATGTGGTTATCTAACTGAAAAGGCTATATATCCTTTTCCATTGAATGGTGTTAGTACTTCTGCCAAAAAACAGTATTTGTTGCTTCATGTATTTTGGGGCTCTGTTGTTAGGTTCATAACCTCATTTTACTTTTATTTGAAAGAAACAAAATGAAAGTCATTAACAGAAAGCAAAGTACTTGCTGTATTTATAAAATAATTTTGGTGAACAGAAAAACAAATTAGGAGAGACATGAACTTTCACAGAAGAAAATTTCATAGTATATGATTACTCCAGATAATACTATGCCCAGAAATAACCTAGGCAAGGAGAAGGATGTTCCTCAAAATTCTTCTGCAATGAAAGACCAAAAATTTTTTTCATTGCTTATGTGAGCTAAAAAAGATCTAAAGTTTCAGAATAAAAAGATTAGATATGTTTTATTGAAGGCTTACTCTGTTTCAGGCATTGTACTAGGTTCTTATTTATAATGTTTCATTTGATGCTTATATCAACTCTATAATGTGATGTCTTATGTCAGCAGGACCTGAGTCAAGCATTTTTCTACAAAAGCAATTTAAAGAAAGTGTTGCCAGGAGAAACAGGAAAGGGAGTAGGGGTAGCAGGACAGAGGAAGGGAAGAAGCCAAACATGGATGGGATTTTAGGAATGGTCTAGTGGGAGATGGTTTCAGCCCAATCCCATAGAGGAGCTCTGGGTTGTAAGTTGCACCTCAGATTTATCCAACATGAGGTCAAGGTTCCTAACCATCAGTCATTGGCTAAGTGCTCCCCAGGAGCACCTAGGCTGCCTCTGCCTATGGGCAATGGTGGTCTGGTAGCTAAGGGCAGTCTCTCCAAAGAAAAGTCCCAGGAGCTCTCAGGTGTTGGTCTTGGTGCTGGTATTGGAAACCAAAGGAGGCAAAAACAGGGTGAGGAGTGCCCAGAAAATGTGGAAGAAATCCAAGGGCATCTGAGCAGAACACCCACAAAATCTACTATAGATATGTACTATTTTTTCCAATTTTGAGAGAAGGAAATAGGCACAGAAAGGTCAAATGTCCAGAAGCACAAAGAGAATGAGTGCAAACGTACCTGCCTCCAAATTCCTTTTCCTTTCCCCTTTACTCTTGTGCCTCCAGTCATGAAGACACTGTAATTTGAGAACTTCAAAGAATCTTCTCTTTCAGACATCATGTGTGTTTTTTCCCCTTAAAACAGAATAAACTTTTTCAGGTATTTTTTACTTACATTCTGTCAAACTGAAAGCAGAATTTTGTTCATTATTGTATTCACGTGCAGTTTTTCCCCTGGGAGACAGTTGATAGCTTACAAAAATTTTTTAAAGAGTATATAAAACATAAAAATCTTACAAATCACTATTTTAAAAGATCATTCTCCATTTTTATCTATTTTCTTGCCTAGGACTTTATGAGGTGTTTACCACTAATGCTTTTCTAAAACAGTAGTCTCATGAGCTCAGATTTGTTATAATAATTACAAACAGCATATTAGGATATTGACAGCTTTTCCCAATCCTCTGCTTTCACCACATACCATACATTTGGGAAGGATGGCATTGATTCTTCTTTAAACATTTGGTATAGCCGGGCGCGGTGGCTCAAGCCTGTAATCCCAGCACTTTGGGAGGCCGAGACGGGCGGATCACGAGGTCAGGAGATCAAGACCATCCTGGCTAACACGGTGAAATCCCATCTCTACTAGTCCCAGCTACTCGGGAGGCTGAGGCAGGAGAATGGCGTAAACCCCGGAGGCGGAGCTTGCAGTGAGGCGGAGCTTGCAGTGAGCTGAAATCCGGTCACTGCACTCCAGCCTGGGCGACAGAGCGAGACTCCATCTAAAAAAAAAACAAAAAACAAAAAACAAAAAAAACAAAAACAAAACAAAACATTTGGTATAAATCACTCATGAAGCTATGTCATCCTGGGCTTTTTTTATGTTGGAAGTTTTTTGATTACTGATTAAATTTATTTACTCGCTATAGGCCTATTTAGACTTCCTATTTTTGAATAGAAGCACAAATAACTTTCACATCATTTTGTTAGGCAAACAGATTTACTTAAAATTAAGGCAAAAAGTTTACTTACGGCCTTAAGTGATCGTGGTTTTTGTTTCCATTGATCTGTTCAATTGGATAATTGCCAGATTTTCACGTAGTGTCTGTGTGACTTGCACACACACACACACAAACACGTTATCATGTGGTCAGTATTTAAAAAAAAAATTCCAGTAATTTTCCTGAACATTTTTCTTCTTATCATTTCATATAAGTAGACACAGTTAATCACTAGAACTCCCTTTACAGAATGAATCTGAGGGTATCTCTGTAAAGAGGCAATATTCTAAAGTTTAGTACTGTACAGTTAAGCCCTCTGGCCTGAGCAGGCTCTGAGGCTTTCAGAGGACTGGGTAGAGAAAACTGGCAAAGTTGTCCTGAGGCAGTGGAGGGGTATATCCTCTTTAGGAGTTTTAGGAGGGTGGAGGGTTGAGTAGCCCCATCCTGGATCTAGCTGCTGGAGGTACCAGGTAAGGTGAAAACCTTTGACAAAGAGTTGCTGCCTTTCCCAACAAGTGGTACTAAAAATGGGGGAGATTCAAATCCACTCATAAGCTTAGCTGCTTTTGCTGTATTACTTAGACTGCATCGCTCCTTCCTATAACTCACCCTTCAGTCACCCACCACCTTGGATCCCATTTTGTTTGTTCTCTGTTAAATTTCAATGTAATGTAGTTTAATATTGTCAAAGTCGAAGGTTGATTTCTGTCTCTAGTGCTGCAAGAGAGGACGACAGGCTGTAGGTTGTGATGAAGCAATGTGAGTCAAAGCAGAAACCTTGCTTTTCTCGGAGAGCACTGGGCATATAAAGACTCCGGGCGTATTTGTCAAAAGAACAGAGGGTGGAAGGAAAGGAAGATGATCTGGCAGTCAGGTAACACCAACCCCAAGTCTGCACTGACCGCTCCCACCTAAAGAGAGCACAGATTATAATTTGCCCCCATGAGATTGCCATTTTGGGTTGGAAGATTGTCGCAATTTCATTTTTCACTTAAACAAACTTCTGTTGCCCTACTGCTAGATATGAGATGAGTAATCGTCAGGGACGCGTTTAAATTACAAAATAAAGGTAAACGGGAGAGAAAGAATCTTTCCTCGGGGTTGAGGCCAGATCCTCCAGGGCTGGGAGACCCAGGAGTGCGGGCCACTGTGCGTCCTCAAGCAGAGGGTGCGTGATGAGATGGGATCTGTCCTCAAATGCTGAGAAGAGCCCTCACCAATCCCTCGGAAGGTTTCCGGAATAAAAAGCCCGGCTCCTGCTGTGCAAAGACTGAGCGGTACTCCGGAATACTTTTTCCCTGTTTCGGGGGTGCAGAGTCCAGGCCGCGCGGCCGGGTGCCCCAATAGTGTACCTTGAAAGTAGGGATGGGCCCAGTTACTGCTGGACTTTCCCTGCAGAAGAGAGTGAGCCTTCCCAGGATCTTTCTGCGAGCTCTGAGTGTGAAAACGGTCCTCCGACCAGCCCAGGTTGAGAGAACGGGAGGGAGGGGGAAGCTGTGGGCGTCCAGGGCGTGACCGGCGCAGGTGAAAAAGTGAGTTCGGAGGGAGCATCTGCCCGGACCGCAGACAGGTGGAGAAACGCAGTCCCACCGCGGCCCACCGCGGCCCCCGAGCGGTGTAGGCTGTACCTGTGCGCGGCGTCCCCTCTCCGCTGAGCCAGGGCACTCCTGAGCTTGCGGCCTCCTTCCCCGCCCCTGAGACCCCCGGTCCCAGCCCCGCCCCGCCCCGCCCCGGGCTGGGGCACCGCTGGGGAACCCGCCGAGCGGCGCGCGGAGGTGTCGGCGGCGGCCAGGAGGATGGCCAAGGTCCCGGAGCTGGAAGACACCTTCCTGCAGGCGCAGCCTGCACCCCAACTGTCCCCGGGGATCCAGGAAGACTGCTGTGTGCAGCTCCTGGGCAAGGGCTTGCTAGTCTGTCCGGAAGAAAGAGTGTACCTGGCAGTCGAAGCGCAACCCGGGGGCGAGCAGGGCGGCGGGGAGAAAGGCGAAGACCCGGAGCTGCCGGGGGCAGTGAAATCAGGTGAGTGCTCTGCCGCATCCGGAGCTGGGAAGGGGACGAGAACGTATTCTAAGAAGGGCACCCAATAATAATAACGCATCCCAAACATAAGGCAGAGGTAGAATGTTCTGTCCAAATCTTTGTATTTCCTCAGTAAAATGTCAAGTAGAGACTGTCAACTCTAAGAGATTTTGCATAACTCCCCTTTCCTCCCCTCCGCCACCACCCCAGTAGGCTACTGCTTTGAAGTTAAGGTACACTTAGAGGCTACTTAGTTGATTTTATATTCTGTTTTTCTTTATCATCCCTTCAACTGGCAATCAGAAATGCACTTAAACAATGGTAACTTTTCCTCTGAAGAAGAGGATGCCGACAACCACGACAGCAAAACCAAAGCAGCGGATCAATACCTGTCTCAGAAGAAAACCATCACGCAGATTGTGAAGGATAAAAAGAAGCAGACACAGCTCACGCTGCAGTGGTGAGACTCGCCCGCAGGGTACACTGAAGCACCTGTTGACGTTTGAACAGCTAGCGTCTTCAGGATCTTTGTTTTTCACAATTTACTTCTTCCTCAAACTTTTTGGGAAAGTTTAAAAAACCAATTAGAATTTAACCCAGATTTTTTTTTTTTCACTGAATTTTTAGTATAGAGACTTATACGAGTACTGATGAAGGATTTGCATTACAAATAAAAACCACATTACGTTCTTCCTTATTGACTAAAACCATATTTTCTTCAAATGTAAGCATTAATGAACGTTTTTTATGATTTATTGGCTTAAATGCAATCAGTTCAGTCCTTACACGTGTGTTATTTGATAGTTTTTGAGTTTATAAAATATGATTCTTAAAAACAACTTAAAACGAGGAAGGATCTTGACACTGCCTTTATTCATAAGAGGGCAAATTAAAAATAGTGTATACTCTATAAGATGAAATGTGTTTGAAGTAGAAGACATAGAAAAATCGCTTAAGATATCACTACTAATTTAAATAGCTATTCAACTATTTTTATATCATCTGTCATATATGATTTATAATAATAAAATATTACAAATTGGTTTTGTGGAAAATATTTTAAAACCAAGAATTTATCAGTAGGATTTCCACATAGAGTGAACATTTTGTAATATCTATCTAAAAGAAAGAGGGCTCTAAAGTAAAAACATTATATTAAACTTCCCTACATAGTAGGAAGAAATAGGAGCATACATTTCCTCACAAATTCCATGTAAAAAACAAACTAATAAAAAGGATTACATATTTACTGATTAGTTACATAACCTAATTTTATATGGAGTATGACCTAAGGAGCCTTAGAAAAATACAATATAAAGAACTAGTAAATTTTATTTTTATTATTTAAAGATTAAATTACAATTTACATATAGTAGTTTTTTTGTGATTATATGCTTGAACCCTTTCAAATATTTGAAATATAAGCCAAGTATTCATCTAAAGTTGGAGTTTAACTATTGAAGTTGACGTCGTGTTTACTAGTTATGAATATACTAGAGCAGTTAAGTAATTGAGTTAAATATCAGGTATATTTAGGATACAACTATTTGCAGCAGGATAAATGGGGCAAAAGTATTTTGATTTCAGATATATTATTGAGCTGTTTTGAATGATAACTCTCATTTTTTCCATTTAAATTGAGTGTGTGGAAATATACATGTTTCTTTTATGAATAAATGTATACATAAATATGTATAAGTTAAGATCAAAGAAAAAGTTGTACCACAGATGAACATCATACTTATGTCTAGGATGATTCAATATTTTGAAGACAAGGACAATGCCTACTACAACAATCTCAAAATAGCAAGATGAAATGTGAACATTGTGTACATGTAATTAAAATATAATTTTTAAATAGGTAAACATTTCTCATAAAAGTTTTCAAAGTTTTGAAATTATCACACATCATTTTTGTTTGAATTTTTCACATTCTGTTCTAAAAATGAATATTATACATTTTTAAAAAGTGAGTTACTCATATTTTGAGAATTTTTTTAAGGTTATAGATTATTTCAGGGCTGTTAAAAACTAGAACTGAAAATCAAAGTGAAAAAGCTGGCTGATTAATTCCAGTTTTCTCTATCAACTAGTATGTCATCTGATTTTATGTACATATATTGATTTCATATTTTGAAACACTAGATCTTAGTTTTTGTTTGTTTTTTTTTGTTGTTCTTCATTAAAAAAAATGGGTGACTGATATTTTACCTGTTCAGGGAATCCTTTCTTTAGCGTTTATCTTGTATACATTAGGATATTTTAAATCAAGTCTTTGAAGGGGTTCATCCAATTTTAATCTGCAGACTCTATATTGCATCATTTCTGCATTATAATAAATATTATCTTACTATACATAAAATTGGTATAAGTAAATTTTAGTCAAAATCACCTACTGAACTGTTAGGAAAACTGGGAATGGAATCTAAAAGTTTAATTTGTACATTGCTGTTTAGAAAGTTGTAACACAAATATGTATTTATTACATTTATATAAGTTATGCTTAGTTGCAAATTAAATGGAATTACTCCAAATTTTCAAAGGTTATATAGTTATTTTTAATATAAAGTTGAAGGTGTATATATTATGTTTGGAGATATCCATAGAGAATTACATTATCCTTTAAGTGTATAAGATGTTTTAGATAATTATAGTACTGATCACAGTAGTAAAAAGTATAGGAATAGAAATATATCAATGTCATTTGAGACTTAAGTAAAACGGTTGATTCTCCTGTGTTTTGCAAGTAAATGCATCATTGTCCTTCCCTAATTATTCAGGGCTCAGAACTAGGTTTTGAATGAAAGTGAGAGAATGTTAGCATTTGCCAGCCTGAAGCTTGGCAGCCCTTTAGTACTAAGAATGTTTTTAAAAATACCCATCATTTTCAATTTCACCATTCATATTTATATGTCACAGAGCAAATCATGATGAACCATGAGGTTTATACAGAAGACCTAATATTTGTGATGTGGACCAGGCATGGTTTTATGTTGGCCATGATATTTTAACTGTACTAGCAGATTTTTCACTGGGATTTTTGTACTTCTAACATTAATCCTTATAATTTGATTAAAAAAAATCCAGAATAAAAGGAAGTCTACTTATGTCTACTCATTACCTCATTTGTATAGAGTCCATATTCAGAATGGGTAATAAGTCAATGAGAAATTTGAAGGAAAAAGAAATAAAATATTTGACCTAATTTTTGTTCCTTTTTCTTAGGCTTGAAGAGAATTACATTGTATGTGAAGGAGTTTGCTTACCACGGTGCATTCTTTATGCACACTACTTAGATTTCTGTAGGAAAGAGAAATTAGAGCCAGCCTGTGCGGCCACCTTTGGAAAGGTAAATGACACATATTGGCTATAGTGACTTACAACTAAAGTCATGTCAGGCAGATAGCATGAAAACAAATTCATCTGTGCAAGTTCTCTTAGAGAATATTGAGACATTTGTTTTGCAGGCAGAAACTGTCTTAAGGACTCTGTTTGGGATTGCTATATGTTTATAACTTGATTTTGAATATTAGAACCCTAACTATTAGAAGATCTAATGTGAATTTAAGTCAAGCTTCGTTTAAGCAGTAGCATTTCCCTTCAAAGAGGGATGCATTAAAGTGTATAGTGGCCTGTGTTAAGAAGCAAAATTAAATGGAAGTGACAAGTCTCTTGCTAATGCAATTAGTGGTTTGTGGTTATCCTTATTTAGCGAGTCCAAATATATGAGTTTTTAAATAGGTTTTAAAATGTATTAAAAGTTCTCCTAATTCTCCATTTCTATATTTACATCCCGAGCCCCAAGATTTTATGATGGGATGGGTTAGAATTCTCTCATTTAAAAATATTTCTTTCTACCCAACCAGTATGGTTAGGATGGGAATCTGTATAACTGACATTACTATGCTTATATATATATATATGGGTGGAGAGAGAGAGAGAGAGAGAGAGAGAGAGACATCATTTTGAGAATTAATATCAATCTCTTAAGAAAGCCTTGTTCTTTAAGATTCGTGTCATACTGTGTTTGAGAACCTAGGATATCCCAGAAAAACTTTAGGAAGCTTGGGTCTCAAATATTGTCTTTTACAAATTGAAATCCAGATTCTAACCTGTAGAGGGACTCATTGTCCAGAAAATAATGAATACTATGGTTCAGCTTCTCATTTAAAAAAATAATAGTTTATTTTAACCTATCTATTACAGAGCGAGTGTGATATTATACATTGTAATGAGGTAATCTAGGTTCTAGCCTAGACTGGACTAATTTATTGTGAGACCTTCTGAAAAGCGCTTAATCTCTTTAAAATTCTGCTTACTCATTCTATTAAAAGAGGAGTTTGGATAAGACAACTTCTAATATCTGTATTAACATTACCATTTTGTGAGTCCACCTTATGGGAATAATTCGTAACTGTTTGGCAGTCATGAAGCACCTTGAAAACCTGGTAAAACTATAGACCCAGACTCCAATAAATTAACACATACATAGTTTGCCATGCAGCTCTCTAAAGTTCATGTATGGATCTTCAAATATTGAGGTCAAAATGGTTTTCTGTAGAAGACTTTTAAACAATTTTTAATCAGATCCTAATTTTAGCAAATTTAGAGAAAGGAACATACAAAACAAAAATTTTATAACATTACAAGGGAGATACAGTAAGGCAGAGAAAGTTTTATATATCCTTTTGGGTTGGGGATAGATTTTAAATTCTGGGTACATCTCTGTATGGAATTATATGAAGAGACCCAAATCTTCTCACTCCATACATAAATAAAGTAATAATTGCTTTGGTAGTACCATCAAGCAAAAGCAGATATTAGTATCATCTGCCTTGGAAATCGAGACAAGGTCAGTAGAGCACTTCAATAAAAAAAGTACCTCCCTGCCTCTGCTGATCTATTGCTTATCAATGTGTGTAAGTTATTACTTTTTCCAGACTAAGTATTCACTCACAGTTCATTCAGAGGTCAACATTTACTTTCCCCAACTAATTGGCTATGAGTGGCTTGCATTAGAACCGTATACTTTCTAAAACCTAAAGTAATCGTTTTTCTTTTTAGACAATTCGCCAGAAGTTTCCCCTCCTAACAACAAGGCGGCTTGGAACAAGAGGCCATTCAAAGTAAGATACTAATGAACATATGTCAGATTCGGCTCTTGTGCATGAAGATTGACATAAATGTAAAATAAGTATTGTCTTTGTCAGTACAAAGAGAACCAGGTATTCTCCTGATGAAACAGACTTTTATCAACTGTGAGAACTAAAAAAAAAAAAAAAAAGTAGATTTTAGAATAATGTTTAAAAGGCAAATTTTACATATGAAAATCATAATATATTATTATTTCGGCTGAAATAATTTAAATGAGTCATTTTCATAATTTTTAAAATTTCATTTCTAATTTTATTTTATTTTATTTTATTCCAAATATGAAATAAAATTTTATTTTTATTTATGTATTTATTTATTTGTTATTATTATTATACTTTAAGTTCTAGGGTACATGTGCATAACGTGCAGGTTTGTTACATATGTATACTTGTGCCATGTTGGTGTGCTGCACCCATCAACTCGTCAGCACCCATCAACTCGTCATTTACATCAGGTATAACTCCCAATGCAATCCCTCCCCCCTCCCCCCTCCCCATGATAGGCCCCGGTGTGTGATGTTCCCCTTCCCGAGTCCAAGTGATCTCATTGTTCAGTTCCCACCTATGAGTGAGAACATGCGGTGTTTGGTTTTCTGTTCTTGCGATAGTTTGCTGAGAATGATGGTTTCCAGCTGCATCCATGTCCCTACAAAGGAGAAGTACCATATGACCCAGCCATCCCATTACTGGGTATATACCCAAAGGATTATAAATCATGCTGCTATAAAGACACATTTTCATAATCTTGAAGTCATTACTGAAGGCACCAGTGTCACGAAGGAGGAATGTATGAGACTAACTATAGTGAACCAAGCAGATTCCACAAGGCTCCCAAACAGCAAGGCCCAAACCAGGGGTTAAAGAGCTTCGAGTAGGAAGGAAGTGCCTTAGCATGCTTTAGGTTCTTCCTCTAGTTTTCTTTCCCAGAAAATAATTTCTTGATATCTCCTTTTCTCTTCAAGACAAATGACATGCACAAATGACCTGTTTGGTCACCTCTTAATGTAAATATAAACATAAAATAAGCTGTCACACATGATCTTTAAATTTTCCTCTGTGTTGTGGCAGTCTCTGGAGAACCCCCAGGTACAGTTTCTTATTCAACAGCTGTTTTCTCTGTGTGCTGTGTTTTCAGTTTCTCCTTTCCTTCTGCCTATAAGCATGTCCAGATCTCCTTTATGCTGAGAAAGAAAAAAGTTCCAACCTTCATGATTGCTCTAGTATTTCCCCCTTTGAATTGTTGCTTCCCTTACCACTGATCACATCCCTCTGACCTAGTCCGTTTCTCTACCTGGGCAAAAATCCAATGGCTGGTTTTTACTGTTACCCATCTTCCTTGGCTCCTGCCTAGCATTTGAACCAACTGATAATGCCCTCTTAAAATAAATAAATACAGAAAACTACTTCTATAGCTTCTCTGTCATAATATTATCCAGGCCCTCTTCTGTCTTCTACTGCTCTTTTTCTAGCTTGTCCACTGCCTCCTTCTGCCCTGACATCACATCCAACACTGACAAATGAAAGTATAATGTGGCCACATATTCAATTCAAAAAATTCTGGAAGCCACATTTAAAAAGTAAAAAGGAAAAAGCAAAGTTAATTTTAATGTTTTATGTAATCCAATTTATTCAAAACATTATTATCTCACTATGGAATCAATATAAAAATCATTAATCGGATATTTTACATTCTTCCTTCCGTACTACATTTTTGAAATCTAGTGTATATTTTACACTTACATCACATCTCACTTTAGACTAGCCACATTTCCTGTGCTTACACCCTCATATGGCCAGTGGCTTTATTGCTTTATTGGATAGCTCAGCTTTAGACACTTGCCAAAAAATAGGTCCTACTTTTTGAATTCTTTTGAATATGCCTCTCCTCATTGCTACTTTCATAGCCTGGCCTTGGCTCTGTCTTTCTTGTCCATTCATGCAATTTTTCCAAACTGACCTTTTAAAGTTTAGATTCAATCATATCTCTTCTATGTTCAAAACCTCTGCTGGCTCATAATTTGTATTGTTCATGACAAACTTTCCTCAACTTGACATTCAAGGTCCATCAGGATCTAGTCCAAGTTCATTTTACTATGTCACCTATTTCTCACTTTCTAGCATGTAGCCTATGTACTCACCAAACAATCATCCCAGTAACCTTTGATTCACTCCAGCTGTCAGTCTTTTGTTTAAGTTTATGCTGTCTTCCCCTGGAGAATGTCTTTTCCCCTATATGTGTGTTGAAATTTTACCCATTTGAAAGAATGTCTCTTGAACTTCTTCCTTTAGATCTTTTCTTAGTCCATTGATTTATTGTAGGCTCCTTCTCTGCACCCTATGGCAGTTTGTTGGTACCTATCTTAATGTGAAATTAACTTATCTCCTCCTCTAAACAGATAATACATATTTTGAGGACAGAAACTTTGTCTCATTCACTTTTATATTCTTTCTGTTGGCCAATACATGACAGATTACCAATTAACACTTATTTAACTGATTGCAATTAATGTTAACATTATTGTGGCCTGGAAAGAGGAAATAAAATGCCAGATTCAAAAAGGCAAAATTGAGTCCCTTCCTTCTAACCAAGTCAACTTTATTTCAAAGTTTGATCAGTTTAACTGACTGGTGTCTACTGAATTTGATTCCTACTGAATTGTGTAGGTTGGGGAAAGATCAGATAGTGTTTAAAGTAAATAGATAGGGGGAAAGAGGCAAAGCAATGAAGAGAAACCCTCTTGACAGGATCTACAAGAGGGTGGACTGGCAGGCTGCAGGGAAAGTCAATTAATCCTAGAAGGAGCCTTTAGGATTAGGGATGAATCATTAACCCTGTCCTTTGTGTTACAGTGGGGCTCTAGTACTTAGGTTGATGTAACAACATGGGGTGACTTTGGGCAATTTATTCGAATCCAAGAGCCATAGGTGTGCCCAACAGCAAGGCATTAACAATTTGAATTTTTTTTCTGCTGGGCTGATATGCCATTTGATTTTTGTGACATGACTTTTTTGATATCTTTATATCATAGAGAAAAATTAATTTTCCATATTTAAACTACATATGGTAAAAAATATAGCAAAATGTAGTTTGTGTATCTTGTAAATAGTAATTTTTTTGATATAATTATTCTTAGCTAGGTATGTTTCTGCCTTTATTTCCAAGAAATATGCTGAGCTTTTATCTTGGAAGATAGAATATCAAAAGGCAGTATAGCCTAATGGTTAGGGACATAGGCTTTAAAGTTGAACAACTTTAAACATGAAGCTGATGCTTCCATGTATAGCTGTGTGAAACCAGCTTTCCAGCTGGTGATTTATTGTAGGATTATTCAGCTTTTCACCAGTAAAGTGGATATGCAATATCTTATAGGATTGTTGTGAGAGTTAAATGAGATAAAGTATAGGAATGAACATAGGAGTGAATATACTTTGAACCCCACTATCCTTAATAATAAAAAATTAATGACTCAATATAAAACAATCTGCAATACAATTAAAAGTTATTATTTATTGAGTACTACACACACACACAGATACATGCACTCATCTCTAATCCTTGCAATAATGATAGAAGGTAGGAATTCCTGTATTACAAATAAGGAAATTGCATTTCAAAAGTTACTGGCTTGCCCAAGGCCACACAGATAATACACAATAACAGTGTTGGCATTTGAATCAAAGTTTACCTGATTCTAAAGTTTATGTTTTATCTACCAGTAAAAGTTGGGAAACCTACTACTTTTTTTCCAATATCAATCGTATCAACAAATAATTGTTTAATTGAATGTTTGATTTCTGAAATATAAGTTTTATTAAGTTTTTTTTTAACAGATCTAACAGTTCTTAAACTTTATTAATACATTAGATTCTTCTTCAGAGAACAAACACTTAACCACGCCACAATCGTAAGGCATTTAATTTAGAGGTGTTTGTGTTTTATCTAACAGCAAATTTGTAGCACAAACACAATTTTATTTTCTGCCTTTTAATGTTAGTTCTAAACATTTATCTGTTACATATTATCTTTGGAAACATTTCTAATGGCTGTTTATTATTTCATAAACTTACATTTTATAAAAAATATTTTTATGTCTATGGAAATACAAACAATTGAATGAAAGACAGAAATATAAAGTAAGTATACCTTAGAGAATCAGGGAATCATAATTTCTCCAAATTTTACTAGTAATTTTGCAAAATGTATTTTATTGTTATTGTAGTGTTTAATACAGTACTTTTAGCATAGTATTACTAAACATTTATTGAATTATTTAAAAAATATAAATAAATGTGATATTTATTTTAACTTCCTTGGATTGCATACTAACATATACAAACATTGTGAAACTGTTCTGATGATGATTACTTAAAAAATGAGTTTTCAATTTGTGCCAAATTATTATAGGATAGCTAGAGTATGTCCAGTCATCTCACTGGGGACTATCAGACAGAATTTATTTTAGATTATGATTGACTCAAAAGGTTCTCCTGTACTCTGGGCATGAGATAGCACCTCCTTTTCAAAAATTGTTCTTAGATGTCTTTGAGGTTCATGAAGCAATGTCACTCTCCAAATTTTACTGGTCCCTATGTAAAACCCAAAGTTTGGAAAACACTAATCTATGTGACAAAGAGACGATTAGTAGGGCCTAAAAATCATGAATGAAGGTGGTGTCTATTTTCAAGTTCTATTTTCCTAAGTTTTGAAATAACTGGCTATTAATTACAGTAATGTCTTCACAACTCTCACATTTGTGCATGTGCTACTTCTTTCCCTCACTAAAAATGAAAGATGAAAAAGTTTGACTGTATAAAATGAGCCCAAAATTTATTCAATTGAATGGAAGAGATAAAATATTTAAAACAGGTATACTAAAACAAAAAAATAGGCCAGATGTGGTGGCTCACTCCCGTAATCTCAGCACTTTGGGAGCCGAGGCAGGAGGATCATGAAGTCAAGAGATTGATACCAGCCTGGCCAACATGGTGAAACCCTGTCTCTACTAAAAATATAAAAATTAGCTGGGTGTGGTGGTGCGCACCTGTAGTCCCAGCTACTCAGGAAGCTGAGGCAGGAGAATCGCTTGAACCTGAGAGGCGGAGGTTGCAGTGAGCTGAGGTCACACCACTGCACTCCAGCCTGGAGACAGAGAAAGACTTCATGTCAAAACAAAACAAAACAAAAATAAAAAAATAATAAAACAAAAAAATCTAAACACACAGGATCACTATGTAGGCCCAGATTTCATCCACTGTCAAAATTAGGAACAATTAAAAATGAAAGAATTTGTTTTCAGTGGCAAGTTCAATGTTCCACATGGGAGGCCGCTGCTCTGATGGTTATGGAAAAAAAATCTCTGAAGATGAACATGAGGGCTCAGGAAGCCTCACTCTAGGGCACCTAACAAGAGTGCTTTAGGGACAAAGCCAGTCAATTTGCAGGCAGATTAGCAGCTCAGCTCTCTATCCAGTTCCTTCACACTTACCATCCCCTGCCAGCCAAGAAAACCAGCAACCCCAACAGTGGACACTCTACATTCCCAATACCAAGATAAAAACTGACTTTACTTTCATGTTTCTTCTTTTCTTCCTTTTAATTTTGCTACCAATCCCAAAAATACATACCTGGTTTTATTATCTGTAATATTTTTAAATTCAGGTTTTAAATAAATAAAAATGAAACAAAGTTCTGTAAGTATAATAAGGAAGAATAATTCATGCATCTTTTATGGTTATGAATGCATTGAGAATAATCAGTCTATTCCTACTGACATTAATGTACAAAGTGTGATACTAAAGAGTTTTTGAGATGCAAAGAATTGTAAAATAGGGTGCCTGCTGGCAAAGAACTTTCACTATTCATCTTAATTGTTTAATAAGCATTTTACTGAGGGTCCCGTTACTAACTAGGCCCTCGGATACAATGATAAGGAAAAACCTTGTATCCTACCCTTGCTCAGAATGGCTTGGCTAAGTAAGGGACAACATAATGGAGCCCACAAATAGATTTTACGCACATGGTAGACTGTTTGATTTTAAGTTACATTTTAATTTTTTGTAGACTTTGATCAGCCAAATCTTGGTTTTCAGACATGATAGACAAAAGCTATTATCTTATTTATTAGTAGTGATTTAGTGGGTTAATAAAACTGATATGGCAGCTGCTCTTATCGTAGCAAGTTATTGCAAGTCCCTGAACAGCTTAATCCCATCATTTCCTTATCAGTTATCATTTGTGTAGTGTAAACTAACATCAGGGCTACTAGCTCAGTGGGAACATATGTTTCAGGAATTCTATATAAAGACTGAAATGGAAAAGAAGAAATATAGATGCAGGTACAAATTGCTCAGCAAATGAAGAAAAGTATTAGGCACGAGGTAAATATTTTAGTAGTAAAAAAGAACAGCAATAATTTCATTTGTCATATTAAAAGTCTGTTATATTTTAATAACATGTTCATATTAAAATGTGGCTACAAGGATTAATTATTCTTCTTTATTCATAAATTTTAAATCAGATCTGTCATTTGACATAAGATTGAGGAAAGTTGCTAATAAATGAACACACTTTTCTTAGATAATCATAGAAGCTGCTTTTGTGACATATTTTCTTGGAAAAATTAACTAATCATCTCCAGGATTTTTTGAGCATTTATCATATATTTTCTTTAATAGAAATGGATAATAATCATATAGGGAGAAGGAACTGTGAAATGTTTGGGAATCTTTATTCAGAGTAACCTACAGGATAAGCATTAGGTAGTGTTACATAAATTTAAACAACTATTTCTTCCACAGTGAGACAAACCTCACTTTTTGTTTAACATACACCAGCATATCTTCTTGTTATATTACAGTATGCATGGTAAATACTCCCTAGCAAGATTTATTTTAGGGTCGTCTATTAACCACAAAATAATGCTATAAAATATTGCAAGTGAGATGAAAAATTTATGTACACTTTGCATGAACTGTCTCACCCCAGTTTTATGAGGTTTATCTTTAGTGACTAGGAAGACAGAAAGCTGCTCATTTATTATCTCTTCTCTGTTCTCAGAGACACTAAATCACTCGGATGACAACATGTTCCTAGTTAGACTAAAAGGAAGATTAAAGGGAAAAGGTTATTTTGTTGGCTCCAGAAGAAACAGGGTATGAAATGCGCTAAAGCATTACAGTGGTCATTGCAAAATACTGAGGTTTGTATTGCTAGCAACAGTCTTTCCACCAAAGTACACCAATTTCATGCCCTTTATATATATTGTTTAGGTATGCAACTTTTGTTCAATCTCAGTGTTTTACTGATGACCTGGAAATGCAGTGTCAGAAGGTGGTTATTGAAAACACTCAACTTTAAGAAAATTTGTTTTATTGGTTTCTAAATTCCTAGAGGAACAGATTGATTTAACCAGTAAATGTGTGAGGATTTTTCTTCGTAGTAATTTTTAATGAAGAATACAGTGAAGGGAAAGATAAAATTCTCATCCTCTAAATCTTAGAGTTTAGTATGGGAGGTAAGCCATGTATCATTAGAGATATGCCAATGATACAAGGACAAAGTTGTATAGGGTAAATGACCAAGAGAGGAGTTCAGGGAGTTCAGGAGTTTCCCCTGAGATATCAAGCAAAGCTTCATGTGTTATAAATATGCCTTAAAGTATGATTAAGAAACAAGGACCTGATGGAAGAAGGGCTGTCCCAACGGAGAGTTAAAAAAACCAAAGGCAACACCATGGCTATGGCAAGCTATTTATGAAAAGCCAGTCATCCTGATAGTAATGGTCAAGTTTATAATAGTACTTGTGATAGGGTTAAAGGAGTTAGTAGACTTCCTTACATCATGTTAGATAAGAGATTCTTTAATTTCTACCAAATTTTAAATTGTGGTGATATGTTTAAGTATACGATATTATATGAATTCTCTTAATGGGCAAAATTTTAGGATTTTGTGACACATTGTTATTTTTAATTTTTCAAGTTATTCATTCATTTATCTAACAAATGTTTATTAATTTCCTATTACAGGGAGCTTACATTCTGGGAGTTTACATATGGAATGTCAAATATGAAACATCCAGATCAGTGGTGTGGGTCTTAATAATTCATGTTAGTTATCTATGCTTACATTACTCCTGCCAAACAGGAATAAAGAGTGTGTGTGTGTGAAGGCAGACATATTTGAACTACATTTCACTAGAACTTTCTAACTGTAAATAAAATTGCAATACAAAAGAGAGCTATCTTTTGCATCTTGAGTGTGGAGGCAATATGGTTTGTGGAATCATGGGTTTAAATTTTGCCTTCAAACCTGTAACATTTTTAAACAAATCACATAATTTTTGAACATCTGTTTTGGATTGGGGATATTGCTCTACTTGCAGGCTGCTGTGAAAATTTGAGATCATGTATACATACAATTCTTTGCATGTAATAGATGTTCAAAAATGGTAACTATTTCTATCATGACTCATTATCACCTGCTTCAATGGTAGCAAATATTAATTTGGTATTACAATTCTCTCTTTGCATTATTTGTTCCCTCACAAGACTGTCAACTCCTCCAGAGACTCTCCTCCACCTCTCTTTGAATCCTCAGCACATAGCACACAGTAAGCACTGAATACATGTAGGAAAAAAAAGAGTGTACTCTTTCACTGGTTCTCTATCTCCTGTCATGTATATAAGATTGTATTGATAGAATATGCTCAGCTACATCAACGTATCTAAAATCTAGGGTATTGCTAATAGGAAAAGGACATGCCATTTCTCTCTTGTAGAGCCGAATGTAGCTGACCAAGTCATTTTCTTCAGGTGTCAGTTTGTGTGTGGGTTTATGGTGTTATTTACATTTGACTTATACATAAAATACATATATTAATTAAAAAGCACCTTTTTAAGGTATATATAAAATAGTTACTTTTGGAATATAAATATTTTGGATATAGGTAGAGGAAGTAAATATTTCTATTTGTAAAGATATTCTGTCCTAATGACTGGGGACAGAAATAAGGGGGCCAAATCATATAGTCATTTATAACAATAAGAAACAAGTTGCATAATAAAACATTCTAAAAAGTCGTAAGAAAAAAATTACACATCTGTATTAGTTAGAATTTATTTGGTCTTAAAATGTAGCAATTTTTTTAAAATGTGAATATCAGGTGGTTTTAAAAACTGCAAGTAAAATGTGCCTCAGTGCTGGTCAGTGTAGTCACTTTTCCATGACAGCAGGCATCAGGAGGCCATAGACTTGGGAAGAATTTGGAAACATGAATATTCCTGATCAGATTTTCAATGTCTGTTTTGTTCATCATTGTCCTAACAACTAGCACAGTGGTCAGGGCACAGTATCTACTCTGATATTTATTGAACTCATGGTCATCCCTTTGACTTGTCTTGTGATTTTTGTATACCACCTGTGAAGACAGTGTAGTTTGTTCTCAATCTGCATGGCAAACCATTTTACCACACTGAAAACAGGATCAGAGTTGAGAAGCAAGAAAATTGAAGTTATAATAAAAGAAGCTTATGCATTTTTAAGCCAATGTTTAACATGTATTGCTTTAGCAAGTGGCTAAAATGTAATTTAAGCTATAAAGCGTATGAACAAACAGTAAGCTTTGCAAAAAGAACACGAAATTACAACATCTTTCCATTCTAATGGATCTCTGTTTTCAAACATTACTTGATTTATTTCTTCTAATATATAAACATTTCTTTTGGTATCTTAGTTCTAAAATCTAAAAAATGAAATATTAGTAATTATTTCAGATTCTGGCTTATTAACTAATTCTAACTAATTCTACTAATATATGTGACTGTCATCTAAATCTGCTGTTTTTTTTTCACAGTTTTAAATATTTCCCTTATCGATATCTATTAATATGGCTCCTTCGGTAAAGTCTTTATGACTTAAGTAAGCTTCTTTCTTTTCATTTTTAATTAGAGACATAACTCAGTTCAATATTTTGAAGTTTCTATTAAGTTTTCTATTTCCTTCATTTTTCCCTTCGTTCCATTATACCTTAGAGGTTCTTTTTTTCCATCTACCATAGGATTTCTTTTTCTGTACCGTAAAAACGAGCAGTTACGAGGCTCCTTTTTTCAGGTTAGCAGACTATAATTATACATCTACCAAAATTGAGGACTTGAAAACATCTTCCCAGTCTTCCAGAATCATAAAATATCCTCATTTGCCTTGACCACCATATATTATTATTTCCCAAATATAACAACTCTTTCTGAAAACATTTGTTATAATATTTGTTGCTGCTGTTGTTGTTTTGATGTTTAAAAATCCTTTTTCCTTCATCTCCAATGACCTTGAATCAATAGAGGCAAGTTTGCTGCCGCAGTCCTGCCCTTAGAACCTGAGAAGAGAGAAGCCATCTCTGGGCTTCCTACTTTGGAGGGCTCATTCTGGCTGTCCTCCAGCTGCTGTCCTCACATGAAGCAGGAGTCCAAAGCCTGAGGGAATGTGTCCATCCAAAAACCACATCCCACTTTTGGGTCCCTGGGGCCCTGGAATTCCCTGTCCAAACTGCCCCAGGCCCACTTCTTGGGCCTGTATTGGGCATGTCCCAAGTCCATCCTCAGAAGGCCACACTGCTCCACTAGTGTTCATAACCCTAGACTGAGGTGTGGCCAAAGGTTAGCTGTTAGTGGGTGATGCAGATGCAGCTGTATCTTGGATGTGCAGTCCAGTTCCCTCACAGTGAACAAAGGAGCCAGAGCTGAAAAATGGGGTGAAGGTGTGGGTCTTCCCCCACCACCATGTTCCCATATGGAACTCCAGGAGTCTAAGAATGCTAAATTCATATTTACCTACCAGATCATTATGGAGGTAAATTGCCAATGTAAGGGGACAGGAATATTTTTGTTAGGAGTTCATTAGCTCGATTTATAGTTTTCAAATAGCTATTCATATGGTATGTAGGCTTCCATTTGTACTCCTGTCCTGGATCCTGAAAATGTTTAGGAGTGGAACTTCTTGGCCAGTAGTTCTTTACTGCTGAGGCCAGAGATGGGGACCTTGATGGATGAACTGAGGATTCATCCATTCAACCAGATGGATGAACTGTGGATTCAGATGGTGGATCCTCAGTTTAAAGGATCCACTTTAAACTCAGATGGTGATGCTCAGAAACAATGTTTTAAAATATAATTAGGCTGAAGTCCACTGGAAAGCCCCTCATTCTCTTTTTTTCATTCCTTTCCTGATCTTAGATGAATGCAAATTGAAGGAGTTGGTAAACAGTAGGTAGTTATGGCGGACGGATGGCAGAGAGTGGGGACTGACCACAGAAAGCAGATGCTACAGGATTCTGGCTATCCTCACTAAATGTCCACTATTCCACTAGCATGTGTATAATATTTGTAGTGTTTATATATGGATGCGTAATATGTCAAGAGTTTGTGGCTTAGGAGAATGAGCTATAATTTGAGAATCAGTGAGCTGCTATACTTGTATTGTGACTCATGATCCATTGGCATACTTATAACAAATTATCTATGGTACTGTTACTTTCCACATGTCATTTTCATTGATTTACAACATAGCCTTCTCCCCATTGTTGCACGAAAGTTTGAAGTGAAAATAGTGAATTGGACTTTTGAGTCCTCATGAGGAAAATAATGTGTAAAGGGTCACATGCTTCATACATATTCCCATGCATAAGATTGGTCTTCCCCACACATAATGTCATACTCTGTTTTCCATTCAATAGATATGGTAAAGAAAACCATAGCATTTTCTTGTCCAGTTGACTAAATTCATGCTGAATCACTCAATTTGTAAATACATACAGTACATATACTTAGAGCCAATGCCTACATTTATACATTCTTGGGATTTGGAACCTAATGTTTTGGGGGACGTAAAAGGATTGTCAGTAGGTAATTCTCCTATCCTTTTCAAACCTAGAGTCAGAAATAACAACAATAAGTAGGAGTAGTGGCTATCAAAGAGGGATATAGCACATTAAGATGCTACCTACCTGAAAAATGTCAGAAAAGAAAGGTCATCAGGGTTTGCAGTTCTTATTCATGGTTACTTCAGTTACACCTTAGTCTCTTTTTCCTCTTCAGAAATCTCCTTCATTAACACAGAGCTGGGTCCTGTCTTTGCTCTAGGTATCATTACTATGGGATTGGCATCAAAGAGAGCAGTGCATATTACCACTCCGTTTATTCTGGAAAAGGCTTGACAAGGTAGAGTTACACCATCTTCAAGACAAATTCTCTGTGTTTCTTTAAATATGCATGATACCTATTGAATAAAATGACTTCTTAATTTTCCTTATCAAAATGTTTCCAGTTAAACATCGGACCTTAATGTCCACTTTGTAAGGATGATTATATAATCTAGATTCCTGGGCAAATTATATAACTTGTCATAATTAGTGAGAAATTAATTGTGTACTAGGTGTTCCAGAGAGATGAAGAGGAGAAATCAAGTAAGCAGAACTGTTTTTAAATTAGTATTTACTAATAAAGCAAAGTCTATTTTCAGGTTGGATTCAATAAAATAAAGGCAGTAAATGTAAATATAATTTTTTTTTCTGAGACAACCTGTTTTAAAGATCTATGGGCTTCACTAGCACCTTACCAAGATAGAAAGTTTATTGTAAGAATCTCTAATCACATATACTTTGACCATGATCTTACCTTACGAAGGTGAAACTACTGACCTGTTTGGGTTTCTATGAAAGGTAAAACATGAATGAAAATAAGCAGCACATTGCTCTAAGCCACTGTTAACTATCATGGGGTTATTAGTAAGTGAGGTTACATCTAATGAAGCCAATGATAACACATCATTCGTTTTTTAAACTGAAACTCAGAATAACTAGATCTGTATCCGAGATTGTCTTGTGGTATAATTTACCAGTAACTGCTCTTAGCTCTTAAAAGAAGAAATTATTTTTAAAAGTAAAGTATCTTGTGGAAAAAAAATGTTTAGTCACTGAGTCATACTAAGATAAATTTAGATATTACAAGGAACATAAGGCTGCTTACTAGCCACCACCCCACTATAAAATGTAAATATAGTCTGGAACACACACACATGTTTAATAGCGAGTGTCCTTTACTTGTCTCAAATCTCACCTGACTTTTAAAAATATTATTCATTTTACTTTTTTTCTAAAGAACTTATTTTGTTTTAGTAAGTTGAGAAAGCTGCTTGAGTTCTTTTAAAAAATCAAATTTCTCCAGCTTATTTCCCTAATCATGGTATGAAATTACTGCTTCTTTAGGTTGTCTACATATCACTGAATGCTATAGCTGTAATTTTGTTTGAACTGAACTAATGGAAAATGTTCTAATTATTTAAGGTTTTCTGGAAGCAAGCTAAAGAATGAGGTAAGAATTCTTTTCATCTCGATTTTACATCTGCTATAATATGTCTCACAAGCTGAGCAATACATGTTAATTATTCTCTTTGGCAAATTAAATGGTAGAAATAAATGTTATTTATTAGGAATCCCTTGACAAAGGACTTCAGATACAGCTCAGTTAGATTTGTGACAACAAATGAATCTTTGCCTGGATCTACCAAACAACTTTCAGTTAACCTAGGAGAGATACATTTTTAATTATCTTTACCTAATATCAGATACTTACAAGACTGTAAAAAAAAAAAAGACTATCATTTATCCAGAAAGTTTTCACTTAAATATAAACAAAAAGCTTAAGCTGAGGATATGGAAAGAATTGGTCTTTGGACTCTACCCATTTAGACAAAACATTTATTAGTTATCAAGGAGCCGAAATGCTATGCTACACTATGGTTTGTTTTACTACCTTGTGTACACACACATACACACACACATGCACACACACATACACACGTGTATACAATCTTTCTCCCTAGGCTTCCTCTCCACCCCCTCCTTCAAGAACAGACTTTATCTAAATGAGTTAGACTACCATCAGGGACTGCATGGCTAATTAGACACATGATAAGGCCTTCATTATCCTCAAGTTAACTAATCATTAAGAAGAGATGCTGCCAAGCTAAGGGCACATGACCATGTGTTGTGTAGTAAATCTGGACCTGAGGTAAAGTGTAACTCCATTAGTTTGGTGAAATGATGCAAGCATATTTTAAGAAATAATATGAGGCCCCCAACCCACTAAATGGCCAATTTCTTTCCACCAGTGCTTTTAATACAGTTAATGGCTAATTACATAATAAAAATCCTCCAGATTGCTCTTTTTATCAATGAAATAATAGCTCTTTATTAGATAAACAATTGTGAAACTGCAAAAATATTGACTTAGAGATACACTTTGGTTGAGTAAAGTTTATGTCAATAGGGAATTTAAATAATTTCTCTCAGGTGTTCTTTCTACTAGTTTGATGAGGTTGGTGTTATTAGCAAGCCCTCATCTGATAAATGGCAAGCCTTGTTTCATGGAACAAAAGAAAAATATTTCTCAGGTCTACTTTTTCCTTCTTAGAAGAGGATGCTACAAATGCTGTTGTAGATTTTATTACTAAAATTAAAATAAAATATTCTGATTAAACTCTATAGCCTAACCATTTTCTGTGGATACCTGAAGGCAATAATAGTATACCATTACTTTGATGATTATAGAAATTAACACAACTAAGAGCTTTCTAAAGGCTCAGAACTACTCTAAATATGTTTAAAATGATAATAAAATATTTTCATAACGCAATTGAAATTTTTTAAAAATTATTTTCTTTGGGAGGCCGAGGTGGGTGGATCACTTGAGCCCAGGAGTTCATAACCAGCCGGGCCAACATAGTAAAATGCTGTCTCTACTAAAAATACAAAAAATTAGTTGGGCATGGTGGTACACGCCTGTAATCCCAGCTACTCAGGAGACTGAGGCAGCAGAATTGCTTGAGCCCAAGAGGTGGGGAGGTTGCAGTGAGCCATGATTGTGCCACTGTACTCTAGCCTAGGCAACAGTGTGAGACCCTGTCTCAAAAAAAAAATTGTATTTAGGGTGACCAACCATCATTGGTGCGCTCAGACACAAGATTTTCAGTGCAAATCTTCATATACATCAGTTCATTTGAACATTCATAACTGTGAGGTATGGTGTCAGCATATTTACAGCTAAGAAAAATGAGGCTGAGAGATGTATTTGCTTTTCTAAGAGGTCAGAAAAAGATCCTATTTTTTTTTAAACCCATGGTGAAGATATTAATTAACAGATATATGATATTACAGGTACTAGGGGACAAAATGGTGAATGAAGAGATTTGGTCCTGCCCTTCCAGAGCTTTACAGTATAGCAGGAAAGTATATCTTGAACAAGTAATTATAAGAAATTCTAAAGGGTGTCATGGGAGTAACTAGGTTTAGGGAGTTAAGGACATTCTTCACAGGAAGTGATATTAAGGAAATAACTGAGAATATAGTGGTAGTTTGGAGGAGGAGTGGAGTAGGGGAAGAGGGAAGAAGAGTGGTTAAGACAGATGGAATAGCATAGTCCAGGGTTTCTCAGCCTCCATACTATGGAAATTGTGGTTCACATAATAATGTTTATGGAATATATCAAGTATATTGTAGAATGCTTAGTAGTATCACAGCATCTCTGGCCTCTACCCATTACATTCCAGTAGCAGGCCCCCACCCCCTTGTCGTGACAACCAAAATGTCTCTGACATTGCCAAATGTCAACCACTGGCATATGTGAAGGCAAGCAGAGGTGCATCACATTGTAGATGTCACTCTGTCACCCAGGCTCACTCTGTCACCCAGGCTGGTGTGCAGTGGCACAATCTTGACTCACCGCAGCCTTAACCTTCTGGGCTCAAGTGATCCTCCCACCTCAGCTTCCCAAGTAGCTGGGACTACAGGCACACACCACCACACCCAGCTAATTTTTTGGAATTTAGTTTTGAAAGATGATTAGACTAATGTCTAATGCTAATAAAACAGATACACTAAAGAATGAAGACTGAAAATATTAAAGAAAGGAAAGTTGAGAGCACAAGGTCACTGAGGAGGTCAGATTAGAGGAATTGGCACTAGAGAGGAGGAGCAGTGCTTCCATGAAAACTAGAAAGAGAAAGGGGAAGTTCGGATGCAAGCAGATTTGTAGATTTTTTTGGCAGAAAGTTGTGGTAGCTTCTGTTTGGTAGTTTTGCATTTCTCTCAGGAATGGTAGTGTAGGTCATGTGCTGTGGCAAAAGTCAGGGAAAGAAAGTAGGAGTTTGAGGAACTTAAAAGAAAGTCCTAGCTATTCTTAAGCAGGTTTCCTAGAGAGAATGTAGCCCTAATGCCCTAAGACACCCACTGAATATAAGGAATAAACTCTTTTATGCATGAGTGTTTAGAATGGTATTGATTAAGCACCATCCTTGAGAGAATTGACAAAATGGTTGTTCAAATCATTTTCTGTAGCACTTAATTTTCTCACAGATTTATTGAGATAGGTAGCAACAGTCTTTGTGGAAGACAAGAAAGGTAGAAGATTGTAAAATTCTGGTATGAGCCAGAAGAAATGCAAAATATTCAGGAGCAGTTATAATAAGAGAAGCACACCGCCTTTTTGGAAAAAAAAGTACAGGTGTAAAAGAAAACTACAAATGAAATGACATACCATGTGCCTGGATAGGAATGCTAGATTATAAATACTCCAATTCTTCCTAAATTAATTTAGACATTTTATATTCTAATGAAAATTTGAGTGGGTGATTAATTTTTGGAGATGAATATGGTTACGAGCTTAATCTAGAAGAATATACAGGAAGTAATAGTTAAGAGAAATGTAAACAAGAAGAGTGAAAAGGGAATTTGTCTGCCACATATCAAAATATTATGACATTATGAGACTGAGTCAACTGTAGATGGAACAAATCTGCAGCAGAGATAGGGTACCTGACAAAAGACCCTAGTATTTATAAGGTTTTAGCATATGACCAAGGAGAAATTACAACAAATGAAGAAAGAAAATATTTCTCTGTGTCCTTTTTGGAGAAAGGTGGAGTACTATATAAATAAAATTATTCAGGGGATAATGTTAGAAAAATTGACTATTTTGCAAAAAAATTTCTATACCTCACAACTTAACAACTTATGTGAATTTCATATAAACAATTAAATATAAAAATAATACTTACGAGGAAATATATATATCTATCCCACGTCTGGAAGGAGTTATTCACTTTCTAAGTATAAAAGCAGTTTAAGAAATTTCATAGGAAAAAGAAAAACATAGAGTTGGAAACTTCTTCATATCAAAAGCATCATATACAAAATTTGAAGTCAAAGGAAAAACTGGGGGAAATACCTTCAACAAATACGACAATAAAATTATATCTGTAGTACATAAAAATCCTATAAAAATATGAAGAGCACAATAAGTAGTAGAAGATGTGAATAGATGATTCACAGGAGAAAGAAAAAGCTGATAAATGCATGAAGAAAGGATTACCAAATAAACAAAAATTAAGATAACATTTTACAATATGAAACTATCAAATATTTAAAAATTATTGTGAAGTTGGCGAAGGCAGAATGAGGTAACTCTTTCATATCTTGCTGAAGGCAGAATGAATTTTTGGAAAATGTTTGGAAGATCTTCACCAAGAGTCTTTAAAGTATTTATATCCTTTTCCTACTAATTCTACTTTTGTGTGGATTTTGTATCAATTTTTTTTTTTTTTTTTTTGAGATGGAGTCTCGCTCTGTCACCCAGGTTGGAGTACAGTGGCATGATCTCGGCTCATTACAACCTTTGTTTCCAGTGTTCAAGTGATTCTCCTACCTCAGCTTCCCGAGTAGCTGGGATTACAGGCGTGTGCTGCCACGCCTGGCTAATTTTTGTATTTTTAGTAGAGACGGGGTTTTGCCATGTTGGCCAGGTTGGACTCGAACTCCTGACCTCAGGTGATCTGCCCATCTTGGCCTTCCAAAGTGTTGGGATTACAGGCGTGAGCCACCACGCCTGCCAAAAATAGGAAATGAAGACAGAAAATTATGCACAAAATTTTTATTGATTACAGTGAAAAACTATATGTAACCTAAATGACTAATATCAAAGAAATGGTTACATAATTTATTGTACTTTTGTGTGGCTAAATATTATTTATTAAAAGCCTCTTTTAATGATATAGAGAAATGTTAATTATGAAAAACGGACACAAAAGCAAATATATGTAAAATATATAAAACATAACTGGATATTTATAAATTATATACAGTTGGTCCTTGGCTTAAAATGGTTTGACTTACAATTTTTTGACTTTGTGATGGTGTGAAAGGGGTATGCATTCAGTAGAAAATGTACTTCAAGTACCCATACAACCATTCCGCTTCTCACTTTCAATATAGTATTTAATAAATTACATGAGTTATTTAACACTTCATTGTAAAATAAGCTTTGTGTTAGATGATTTTGCCCTACTGTAACCTAATGTAAATGTTCCAAGCACATTTAAGGTAGGCTAGGCTAAGTTATAATGTTCAGTAAGTTGGGTATATTAAATGCATTTTTGACTTACAATATTTTCCAATTGTAATGGTTTTATTGGGATGTAACCCCATTGTAAATTGAGAAGCACTGAATGACAGATAATTAATATCTATTACTATGTTGTAAAATATGGTAGCTGCTAGCCACATGTGACTATTAATTAAGTAAAGTAAAAAATTTAGTTTATCAGTCACATTAGCTACATTTCAAGTGCCTAAGAGTTATATGTGGCTAGTGGTTAGTGTATTGGACAGGAAAGATACAGAACATTTCCATCATAACAGAAAGCTGTACTGGACAGCACGGTTCTAGAATATGTATAGAATTCAAGTCAATATGAAAAGACAACCCAACAGAAATATAGCAAAGTATATGAAGAAGCAATTAATTCAGGGTAAACAAAGAATGACTAACAGTGCTAGTTGGCATTCTGGTTGACTAGTGTCCATAACATATGTTGAATACCACCCCTTGCCAATAAAAAAATGCTCAATCTAAATATTAATTAGGGAAATGAAAATTAAAACCCTAATGTGTGATTGTCTCACAAATACTACATTAACAACAATTAAAATGTCTAAAGACACACTGTTGACAGGAATATGGACCAAAGGAACTCTCATATAGAGTGGAAGGGACAATACCTAGTGAAGTTGAAGATTTACACACTTTATGACTGCATTCCTAAAGAAACCTTCACATTGTGCACAAGGAGGTGTGTATGAGGATGTTCACTGCGACATGGTTTATAATTGCAGAATACTCGAAAATAATCTAAATGTTCATTATGATATAATGGGAAATAAGTTTTTATACATTTATGCAATGGAGTGCTATACTGCTTTGGGTATGAGCGAATGAATGATGGTTATAATAATCAAATTAGGGTAGTCTCAAAAACCTAAAGTTGAGTGAAAAAAACATATTGAAAGTACAAGGATACATACAGTATGGTACCAATTTTAAAGAACAGTATAATATTAAGAACATTTACATACTAGGTAAATTTTTTAATGTTTGAGTAGAAATGATCTAAACCAAGCCCAGAACATTATTTCTTGTGGGGGAAGAAAGGAATGAGATTAGGCAAGGCTGCTTTAGTATTGGAAATGTCTCATGTCTTAATCAGGATGGTAAGTGGGTATTTATTATTTTTTTCTCTGTATCTTTTAAAAAGTTTTAAATAGTTCAAAATATAAAAGCAAACAAAAACAACAACAGCAAAAAACAACAAAAACAAAATAAAAAACAGGAAAAAGATGTTAAGAGCAGTTACTACTCAGTATTAATAATTGTTACTGTTTTAAATTTTTTATTCATAAATGGAGTGGTTTAAATTTCAGAAATGTCTTAGAGATTGTCTCAGAATCTGTTAATTCACAGGAATGAAACAAATGAACAAAACTTAATTATAATATTTTCTTCCCATCAAAGAAAGCTTTTCTTTTCCTGTGAGTCTTCTAGTGTGGGCCAAATTTTTGCTTCAAGCAGCTACTGAAGTTGACATTATTTCTTAGGGAATGGGTCCATTGATTTCATACACTTCTACCAGGAAGTTTCCTTGATAGCCTGAGTTTTCTTCTCTTTAACATCAACCATTCACAGCCAGTTGAACAACCTTGTTCCAAGATAAATATCAAATCCTCTCTCCTTGGTATATGCTTTTCAAATATTTGTAGACTGTTATCATACTCTCCTTTGTCATCACTTAGCCAAGCTGTGCAGCTTAAGTCCTTTAATCTTTCCTCATAAATCAGACCCTCTTGCATTCTAGTCATATTTGTTTCTTTTCTGTAGGGTCCTTCTTGTTTTCTTTTAGAAATACAATTCTTAATAGTTCACCCAAGAGTACCAAAATTATCAGTTGAGAAAAAAAAAAAAAAAAAAAAAAAACCCAGACCTCTGTAGCTGGCCTATGATCTGGCACCTCTTTTAGTACGATTGTAATAGCAAGCATATTAGTGAAATTAAAATGAGTGTATTTTACTATTTTAAAGATAATCACTCCTCCCTTTCTTTTTGTGTTACACTTACTGGATATTATTTGATTTATGCAATTTACATCATCTTTGTATCCAGTTGTTAACATATCCAAAACAAAATTAATTTTAAGGTTTTTTGGGGCCCTTTTGCCCCTTGTTGATGTTGCACATATTGCTAGCTTTGATTACACAAAACTATTATTTACCAATATGAGAGTTTTTAAAAGTATTAGAATTAAAGTTACATACTTTATTTCTTAATATGTGTTTCTTTAGCATGCTAACATTTTTTATTGGGAAATGTATTATTCACAACACCCATACTCACCCAAATACACAAACACATGCATAGAATTTTAAAAATAATCATAATTTGAAAACTCAAGCCCTTTCTCATAACTGAAAAGAGAGAAGTCCTCTGTGCACCCACTTCAATCACTTTTTCATTCCTACTTATCAGAAGTTACCACTCTCCAGAATACGGTGTTACTGTTTGTTTTTCTATAAAGTTTGCCACTTACAAATAGATCTCTCAACAACATATTGTTTATTATTTGCCCAGTTATATCCTACATAAAAAGAGGTTCCTTGTTTTCCCTGTGACTTTCTGCTTTCATTCAATGCTAGGTTTTGTGATTCTTTAATGCCAGTATATGAAGTTCTAATTTATTTGTACTCCTGTATAATATTCCATTGTAGGAAACTATCCCAATGCATTTATTCATTCCATTGTGGATGGGGCTTTTTTTTTTTTTTTTTTTTTTTTTTTTTGCCTGAAAAACAATGGTGACACAAGCAGTTCTCCAGGTACACATCTATAGGAGTGGAATTCCAGGTCCTAAGATATACTCATCTTTAACTTTACTAGTAAAGCTGAAATTATTTTCCAGAGTGGTTGTATCAACTCCTGTCTCTCCAGCTGTGTGTGATCATTACTTTTGTACCTATTCTTACGCTTAGTATTAAATGACATTTTAGTTTTTGCCAGTCTTGTAGGTGTAAAATCGTGTCTGTGTTTTTTATTTGGAAATTGTTTTTAACAACTGATGAGCTAGAATGTATTTTTGGATTTTTATTGGCCAATTCTCTTCTGTGAAATGTTTGCTCAAATCATATCATTTTTTATTTTCAATTTTTAATCCTTAAGAGTTCTTTATATGTTCTGGATACTAATATCCTGTAAGTTATGTGTTGTAAATAACTTCTTCCTGTTAGTGACATGACTCAATACTCTATTGTATCTTTTGATGAAGATTTTTTTTATTTTATGGTTAGTGCTTTTTAGATCTTGTTTTTTAAAAAGTTATGTGTATTCCAAGATTATAATAATATTCTCTATAAACTTGAAAGCATAAAGTTGCTCTGAACATTTAAGTTATTTCATTTGTAATTGGTTTTTGTTCATATTTTTTATTGTGGTAAACTACATGTAAAATATACTATCTCAGCCATTTTTGAGTTTACAGTTTTGTGGTATTAAGTACATTGGTATCATTGTGTAACCATCACCACCAACCACCTTCAGAACTCTTTCATCTTGCAAGACTGAAACTCTCTACTCATTGAACAAAACTCCCATCTTCCCTCTACCATGTGCCTGGCCACTACCATTCTACTTTCTGTCTCTATGATTTCTACTACTCTAGAATCCTCTTTAAGTAGAATCATACAGTATTTGTCTTCTGGTGACTGACTTATTTCACTTACCATAATGTACTCAAGGTTCATCCATGTTGTAGCATATGTCAGAACATCATTCCCTTTTAAGGCTGAATGATATTCCATTGTATGTATATACAGTACCACATTTTGCTAATCCATTCATCTGTCGATGGACATGTGGCTTGCTTCCACGTTTAAGCTATACTGACTAATGCTGCTATGAATGTGGTTGTACAAATATCTCTTTGAGATCCTGCTATAATTTTTTTGGCTATATACCCAGAAGTAGAATTACTGGGTCATATAGTAATTCTATTTTTAATTTTGATTAAATTTTTTGATTAAATTTAATTATTAAAATTAAAATGTAATTTAATTAAAATTTTTAATTTAATTTTGCTATGTAAAACCAAACTGTTTTACATAGCAGCTGTACTAGGTTACATTCTCACCAACAATGCACAAGGATTCCAATTTTTTCACATCCTTGACAACATTTGTTATTTTTGCTGTGTGTATTTATGTGTGTTTTTGTGTTTATAGTAGCCATCCCAGTGGGTGTGATGTGGTATCTCATTTAGGGTTTGATCTGCATTTCCCTAATAATGGTAACATTGAGCATATTTTAATGCATTTGCTAGTCATTCATATATCTTCTCTGGAGAAGTGTATATCAAGTCCTTTGCCCAGTATGAATCCTTTTGTTTACTTTTATGTTGTTAAGTTTTAGGAGTTCTCAATATATTCTGTATATTAATCCCTTATGAAACATGATTTGCAAATATTTTCTCTCATTCCATACATTGCCTTTCTATTCTGATCATAGTGTCATGTACAGTTACATGCATAACTTTTATGAACAAAAGTGTTTCTTTTTTTTGGGGGGGGGGCAGAGTCTCACTCTGTCACCAGGCTGGAGTGCAGTGGTATAGTCTCGGCTCACTACAACCTCTGCCTCCCAGGTTAAAGCGATTCTCCTGCCTCAGCCTCTCAAGTAGCTGGGACTACAGGTGCGTGCCACCATGCCCAGCTAATTTTTGTATTTTTAGTAGAGATGGGGTTTCATCATGTTGGCCAGGATGGTCTCGACTCTTGACCTCATGATCTGTCCACCTCAGCCTCCCAAAGTGCTGGCATTATAGGCACGAGCCTTTTTTATGAAGTACAATTTGTCTATTTTTTGTTGTTGCCTGTGTTTTAGTGTCATATACAAAATTTTTTTTCCAAATCACATGTCATGAATCTTTTACTCTATGTTTCCTTCTAAAATTTTTATAGTTTTAGCTCCTACATTTAGATATTTGATTCATTTTTGGTTAATTTTTGTATATGGTGTTAGGTAAAGGTCTGACTTTATTCCTTTGAATGTAGACATCCAGTTTTCCCAGCACCCTGTGTTAATAGGACTGTTCTTTCCCCATTGAATGGTTTGGTACCCCTATCAAAAATTATTTTACCATATCTATGAGAGTTTGTTACTGGCCTCTCTATTCTATTCCATTGGTCTCTGTGTCTGTCTTCATGACAGTACCATATTGTTTTGATTACTGTAACTTTATAGTACGTTTTGAAATCAGGAAGTCTTCTCTGACTTTGCTCTTCGTTTTCAAGATTGTTTGGCTACCCAGGGTCCCTTGAGATTCCACAGATATTTTTAGGATGGATTTTTCTTTTTCTGAAAAAACTGTCACTAGAATTGCATTGAATCTATATCTCACTCTAGGCAGTATTGCTATCTTTTTTTTTTTTTTTTTTTTTTTGAGACGGAGTCTCGCTCTGTCGCCCAGGCTGGAGTGCAGTGGCCAGATCTCAGCTCACTGCAAGCTCTGCTTCCCGGGTTTACACCATTCTCCTGCCTCAGCCTCCCGAGTAGCTGGGACTACAGGCGCCCGCCACCTCGCCCGGCTAGTTTTTTGTATTTTTTTCAGTAGAGACGGGGTTTCACCATGTTGGCCAGGATGGTCTCGATCTCCTGACCTCGTGATCCGCCTGTCTTGGCCTCCCAAAGTGCTGGGATTACAGGCTTGAGCCACCGCACCCGGCCTAGTATTGCTATCTTAAATATTAATTCTTCTAATCCATGAGAATAGAATGTTTATTTATTTATGTCTTCTTTAATTTCTTTCAGCTCTTTTATGTAGTTTTTATTGTACAAGTCTTTCACTTCCTTGGTCAAATTAGTTTTAAAGTATTTTATTCTTTATGATGCTATTGTAGATGAAATTGTTTTCTTAATTTTCTTTTCAGGCTGTTCACTATTAGTGAATAGAAATGCAACTAGTTTTTGCATGCTGACTTTGAATCCTGCTACTTTGTTGAATCCATTTATTAGTTGTGTGTGTGTGTGTGTGTGTGTGTCATTTTTAGGGTTTTCTACATATAAAATTATATCATCTGTGAATAGAGATTTTTTACTTCTTCCTTTTCAATTTGGATGCCTTGTTTTTTTAATTTTAATTTTCTGTTTGCCTAACTACTCTAGCTAAGACTTCTAGTACCATGTTGAGTAGAAGTGATGAAAGCAGACTTGCTTTGTTCCTGATCTTAGAGGAAAAGCTTTTGGTTTTTCACCATTAAGTATGATGTTTTCTATAGACTTCTCATAAATAACTTTTATTATATTGAGGTGGTTTTTCTATATGGCTGGTTTGTTGAGTATTATTATCATGAAAGGATATGGAATTTTTTCAAATACTTTTTCTGTACCTAATGAGATTATCATTTTTTTATTCCATTAATGTGATGTAATACATTTATTGATTTTTATATATTGAACCATCCTTGCATTCCAGAAATAAATCTCACTTATTTATGGTGTATAATCCTATTAATATGCTGTGGAATTTGGATTACTAATATTTTGTGGAGAGTTTTTGCATCAAAGTTCATAAGGGATATTGGTCTGCAGTTTTCTTGCCTTGGAATATCTTTGTCAGACTTTGGTATCAGGGCAATATTGGCCTCACAGAGTAAGTTACAAAGTACTCCTTCCTCTTCAATTCCTGGGAAAACTTTGAGATGTATTGGTATTAGTTCCTCTTTAAATGTTTGGTGCAATTCACTGCTGAAGCCAACTCTGGAGCTTTTCTTTGAGTATGTTGGTTAATTACCACAAATTTGTAAAATTTCCAGTTTTTTTGCTATTATTTATTTCCAAGTTCATCCCATGTTGATTGAAGAAGATACATTGTATGACATCTATCTTTTCAAATTCACTGAGACTTAGTTTGTGGCCTAACATATGGTGTATCCTGGAAGATGTCCATGTGTCCTTGAAAAGAATGTGTATTCTGTTGTTGTTGGGTAGATTATTCTGTATACGTTTGTTCAATCTAGTTGGTTTATTGTGCCGCCACATCCTCTATATTCTTACTTAACTTCTGTCTGGTTGTTCTGTCCATTATTGAGAATGAGGTGTTAAAGTCTCCAACTATTATTGTAAAACAGTTCATTTCTCCCTTTAATTTTGTCAATTTTTATTCATATATTTTGATTATCTGTTATTGTCTGTTATCTGTACATACCTATTATTAGGTACATAAAGGGTTATGATTGTTAGACCTTTTTTGCTTTGTCAAAATTTTGTTAATATATAATATCCTTGTCTCTTGCACACCTTTTAAAATTTAGAGTCTATTTTGTCTAACTCCATTCTGCCAATATCTGTCCTCTAATTGGAGAGATTGATTCATTTACATTTAAAGTAATTACCATTAATCAACTCCTCATTATCCTCCATTACCCACTACACTTCCTAGCATCTTGTAACCACTATTCTATTTTCTAACTTCATGTGATCAAATTTTTTATCTCCCATATATGAGTGAGAACATGTGATATTTGTCTTTCTGTGCCTGGCTTATTTCACTTGCCACAGTATTTTCTAGTTTCATCCATGTTGTTGCAATTGACTTTTAAATTGATCTTGGATTCAGCAACTTTGCTAAAAAAAATTTTATTGTTAACCATAATTTTTGTGTAATTTGTTTTAGTTTTTCAGTGAAATCAGTTACATCAGCAGCAAATAATGCTAATATTGTCTCTTCCTTTTTGGTACTTAATCTGTCATTACTTTTTTGAGTTCATTATTATTCTAGCTATAAACTCTGGCATAGTGTTGAGTAAAAAAGGTGAGAGCAGGCAACTTTATCTTGTTTGTGATTTTCCAGAGAATTTTTATAGTATTTTGCCACTAAGTAAGACATTTGCTGTGGGCTTCTGATAGATAGTCTTTGTATAATAATTAAGTTTTCCTCTGTTTCTAGCACACACACACACACGGGGGGGGGGGGGGGGGGGAGAGAGAAAGAAAGAGAAAGAGAGAGAGAGGTTAATGAATGGTAGTGGATTTTAAACAAACTCTTTTTCCTGCATCAGTTGAGATGATTGTATAATATACAGCATTCTCCTGTTTGTTGTTAATATGATGAATTTAAACCTAACTTGAGTATGATCGTACTTATACACTACTTAATTTTGTTTGTTAATATTTTGTTTAATATTGTCTTAAGTGTAGTAATAAGTGAGATTGAAATATGATTTTTCTTTTTCTGTTCTTGTCTAGTTTTGACATATATGTTTTCAAGTGAATTGGGAAGTTATCCTTTTTTTCTGTTGTCAGAAAAAAATCTGTTAAGCTTGAAATTGTCTGTTTCCTGAATGCTTGATAAAAGGTCACCTGTTAAAATCTTTTGAGTCTATTTTTTTCTTTGTAAAAATATTTTTGATTACTAATTATATTTCTTTAATGGAAATAAGAGTATTCTTTTATTCCTACTTTAATTTAGTATCATACTGTGTATTGTCATTTTTGGGGTTTATATTTCTCTGTTTCTCTTTTCCTATATCACAAAATCACATATTGAGATGAAAAAACTCGACTTTCCACACAAGAGAAAAAATATATGAAAAGTGCAAACTTTTCTAAAATTAAGATTTAGGTAAATTTTTGTTATGCTTATCCAACAAATGTTAGTTTTCCATTTTGTCATATAACTTCCTTCAAGGATTAAATTATTTATTTTCTTGTTTTCTATATTATTTTTCCTATTTTTATTGACAGTAACATTCCTTGACAGTGCAATGATAATTGGTGCTCATAACTGGAAAACCAAAGCATTGAAAGTTTTTGAAGCATTTCTTAAATTAAGATAGATTAGTAAATAGAGTGGATTGGGATTAACTGTGCTATTATATCAGTTTATGATAATTATTAAATAAGTTATTAATTAAAAAATTAATAACTATACTTGAAAAGAGATAAATAAAGCTAAAAATTTAAACCTCATTTTAAAAAATGAATTTCTACTTTATTTTCAATATAAAGCTTATTTAAATCTTATATCAAAGAAGTCAACAAGAAATCAGGGCTTCTAAAATATCTGGGGTTAAAGGACTCAAAAATGTTCCCAGTTCCTTTGACTCTACCAATATAAGTTCTAGAAAGACAGGATGGGAACCCAATCTGTCTATGACAGTAATTAAGTTTTTGTCTACTAAACATCCTCAATATGACAGAGATAAAGGCATACAGTCTAGAAATAAATGTGAGAAAATTATGAGAAAGAACCAAATTTTGTCCTTGCCAGGGACACTTTATGTCCTTTATTATATTCATAATTTCATTATTTCCCCAAACTTTTGATTACAATCTGGTTTGTTAAAATTTTGTTTGGGGAGGAGGAACAATCAGTTATGGCCTGGGAGACTGATTTGCTGAGGCTCCGGTTCTGTCATGAATATACATTTGTTCTTTCTGTCTGGATTTCTTGTAAGTATACCAGCACAGTAGCATTGTAAGTTATTTGTCACTTTTCTAATTTTCTGAAAATGGCTTGAGTATGCTTTCCCCAAGAGATGTGAAAGAACAATACATGCCTGAATTTAGGGTAGAAGAAACTTTTTGTGGGACAGTCCATTGCACTAGCTTGAGAATCGAAAGTTAGACTCCAATAAAAATTTTAGTAGTACTTACCTCTGAGACTGAATAAATTAATTTATGCTCAATTATCTCATTTACTTAATTTGTAAAAAGGGAGGTTGGATTTGACAATTCCTGATCCTCTTATAGTTAAAATAATTTCAATAGTTCCAAAGGCAGATCTTCCTAAACTTATGCCATTAGCAAATGTGTACTTAAATTTCTAAAAGTTGTGAAAACTGACAAATATTCAAAGCTAAAATTTGAAGTGATAGGAAAAATATTCTAACTATGAAACTATTTATTGAAGGTTTGAAAACCATTTGGCTGACATGTCTCATTTATTCAGTTACACAATCGAAACAGTTTACTCAAATCTCATAAGTTCTCATGGTTTGCAAGATAAAGAAGAATTTAATTTTATGGATTTGTATTTTACTAGAATAGTACTTTGGAAGCATATAGTTGATAATGATGTATTTGTTTTCATTTTTCTAAATTATAGGGTGGCTTCACTCGTAAATATTCGCTTAGCTCAAAAACTGGAACACTTCTTCCAGAATTCCCCAGCGCTCAACACCTTGTATACCAAGGATGCATTTCTAAGGACAAGGTATCAATTACAGATACTTCTCTATTGATTTCCTGATATGTTGGCTCCATATGTCAATTTGCTGGGAATTTCATGGCACTGCAGGAAGCAATCAGAAATCTTCATAATCAAACATAATTGACTGATTTATAGGAGAGGCAAACTTTTGTTAACATTGATTAACACTTCCAATTAATTATTTACCATCTCCATGATAGTGTGTAATCAGAAGGTGGTAAAATAAACCTTAAAAACTAAACATTATTTTTTATTTAAAGCTCTATTGAGGAAGAAAATACTAGAATGTGTCTGTCACATACACTTTCTTCAATGAAAAGTTTTATGTTTTCAATTATCTCCATTTTATTTCAGTAAATGGTAATCAAGCATTTCTCTAGGACAGAATCTGTCCCTAGCACTGAGGGACATGCTAGATGAATGCAAGGACTATGCTAGATGAGCAGGAACTTTCCTTACTTCTAAAATTGTGTGTTCTCTTATATTTGCATTATTTTTAAAGTTAAGAAAGAATCATTTTCATTGGGATTCAGTTTATAAATAATTCTTAATATGACTTTTCAATGTTTATGTAATAGAGTGTAAACTAAATCTTCTATTTCTATACTTCTAAAGTCATTTGTCAGGGATCTGTTGGCTGTTTAGTAGCAGAGACCATTATTAAATTAGAGCATAATTATTTCTACATTTTTGTTTCAGCCAAAGTACACATTTCATTAGCATTTGAAGAAGACATCTCTTATAGTATATTGAGTCAGTTCATATTTCTGAGATACAAAGATAGAGGAATGTGATTAATGTCCAGATGCTTTACTTTAGTGATGGGCTTTTTGTAGAAATGAAGTAAAGATAGCGCGTTGATTTAAAAAAATGTTTATTGGCATATAAGTAGAGATGCATAGTAACTTACAGGGTTCATTTTTATGACAGCCATACTCTGTTAGTTAAGGATAGACAAAATATTCTTTAAAAAAAATGAAAACATGTCTTTTGCAGCAACATGGATGCAGCTGGAGGCCATTAACATAAGCAAATTAATGCAGGAGAAGAAAACTAAATACTACATGTTCTCACTTATAAGTGAGAGCTAAGCACTGGGTATTCCTAGTCATAAAATGGCAACAGTAGACACTGGGGACTACTGCTGGGGAAGGGGGAAGAGGGAAATGGGTTGAAAAACTAACTGTTGGATACTAGGCTCAATATCTGGGTAATTGGATCATTCGTATTCCAAACCTCAGCGTCTCTTGGTATACTTATGTAACAAACATGCGTGTGTACCCTGTAAGTCTAAAATAAAAGTCGGAAAAAAAAAATAAAGTAAAATATACCCTTAAAAAAAGAATAGGCAAAGTATTGAAGATAATTCTCAAATGCCAAATCCAAGGAAGTCTCTCAAACTATGTTCACTTCTGACTGTTCTCTCTCATTACATTGCTCAAGTTTATCACATACTTTTAACCTTATAGATGTAATGTGTGATATGATGACTTCATATTTGAAAATCCCCCAGTGAATGTTAACATGTGGCAGTTTGTGAGGATTCCTGTGGAAATCAGGGGGATCTCAGTCTTCTGAGGGAGGGTTTTATTGAGTTACTTTTGTGGAGAGGATTGCTTCCAGGCAGACTTATCGTGAAGATGTTTATGGTGTAAATATACCTGGTGAGAAAGAGAGGGGGACCAAAAAGGCCAGCAACAAAGAAGAAAGGAGAGGTGAGAAAGAGGCTCCAATAGTTTACCGGGAATTTCATGTTTCTCTGCTGGCCTCTAAGGAAGTTCATACCTGCCAATTTGAAAGACTAGTCTGTAGATCATTTCTCAGGTATCAAGGTGCTTTTATAACCCTTGGTTTCTACGTTCATTCCCAGTGGACTCCATCATAAAAGCCAGGGACTGACACTCTTTTTTGAGGACAATTTAGCTCTGTCACCTTCTTTGCCATTAGCCAGGCTCCTCAGGTAACTTATCAGTTCCTAGAAAGTGTGGTGGGGCTAAAATCAAGCACTTAAGGCACCTGCTTCTTTTTCTTTTTCCTTTTGAGACAATGTCTTGCTCTGTTGCCCAGGCTGGAGTGCAGTGGCGCGATCTCGGCTCACGGCAACCTTTGCCTCCCGGGTTCAGTGATTCTCCTGCCTCAGCTTCTGTAGGTGGGATTACAAGTGCCTGCCACCATGCCTGGCTAACTTTTGTGTTTTTAGTAGAGACGGGATTTCCCTATGTTGGCCAGGCTCCTCTCGAACTCCTGACCTCAAGTAATCCACCTGCCTCAGCCTCCCAAAGTATTGAGATTACAGGCGTGAGCCACCGCGCCAAGCCAGCACCTGCTTCTTTAAGGCCGAAAGAATGGAGACTGCCCAGTGAAAAGCTGACCCCAGTGAGGGTACTGACTGAAGCCGGGGGCCTGCTGCTCATAGTGTCTCTCGAGGCAGTTGTCTCCCCCACCATGTGCTCACTGTCTTTAGTGGAGCTAAGCCTTGCCTCTGCTCCTGCTCACTCTAATACAATGTCTATTCTCAGAAAATTGACTAAGATTATGTTTACAAAGGATGCAAAGTACACTGGAATTAAAATTTATTGCCCTAAGACTATGTAAGTATTAAATAAACAAATTAAGTATTATACTAACAGTAAGTTTTAAAAATTTTGATGATTTGTATATAAAGCAATAAATTTTATAACAAATAGAAATACTTGTGAAGATAAAGGCTTACTTGTACTTTAATAGGTTTCAGGGCTCAAATGATTAATTTTAAAAGAATTTATTGATACAGAATAGATGTACATATTTTGAGGGCACATGTGATAATTTAATATGCTCATATAATTTATACGGATAAATCAGTGTAATTTGGGTTATTGATCACCTTAAATATTTATCTTCTCTTTGTGCTAGAAACATTTGTTCTCTTCTAGCTACTTTGAATATACAACAGATTATTATAAGCTATAATCACCCTACAGATCTGTCAAACACCAGATCTTATTTCTTCTATCAAACTGTGTATTTGTACCCATTAATCAACTTCTCATTATTTTCCTCTCCCCATCCTCTTTCCGACCTCTGGTAACCACCAGTCTACTCTTTACCTTCATGAGATCCACTTGTTTAGGTCCCACATATGAGTGAGAGCATGTGACATTTGTCTTTCTCTGCTTGGCTTATTTTACTTAACATAATGCCCTCCAGTTCTATCCATGTTGCTGCAAATGACAGGGTTTTATTTTTTATGGATGAATTATATTCCCTTGTGTATATACCACATTTTCTTTATCCATTCATCCATTGATGAGCACTTAGGTTGATTCCATATGTTGGCTATTGTGAATAGTGCTGCCATAAACATGGGAGAGCGGATATCTCTTTTTGATATATTCATTTCCTTTTTTTGGATATATACAGAAAGGGTTAATTTTTGACAACAGTTATGATTTCCCTTCCATCTTTCATGTCTTACTCATCCTCATTTTAAACATATGACTTGGAATAATCTGAAAATATAATAGCATTGCCTGAAATATAGAGCAAGTCTCACTTGCATTGATGGTGACATATCCTGCTAGAGGTATTCTATAATCAGCACAGCTCCTTCAAATGCATCAATAATGTTCATGTCATGGTTATACTGCTCTGAGCTAAACCACAGAGATATGTGTATTGGGTTGTGGGAATAAAGGGAAATGCAAAGGGTTAGGATAGGACACCTCCATCACCACCACTACTCTAGATGCTATTGGAATCAAAATAGCTGATATCCATCAGTTTCTTAATATGTACTATGGATTATTCCAAACACTTTATATTTGTTAATTCATTTAGTCTTCCTAGCAACCCTATTTTATAGCTATGGTTATTATCATGTCAATTTTAGATATGAGGAAATTAAAGCACATAAATATCAAGTAGTGTGCCTAATGTTACGTAACTAGTAATAACTAGTAAGTGGCAAATTAGAGCTGAGATTGAAATCCAGGTAATCTGAAGGCAAAGCTCACACATTCAACCTCTAAACATTGCTTTTTTTCATATAGAGTTCATAACTGGCAACAGGTAGGGAAATTTCTAACATGTAAAATAAAAGTTTTAGTTTGAATGTTATTAAGTTGCCAGAATATTATCTAGTTTTAGCCTATTGCAAATTTTAGAATATATTTAAAACTTTTTAAACTATGCCATGCAAATATCCATGGTAACTTGAAAATAGAGACTTTTCATAATAGACATTCAATGTTTGAAACTTTTTTTTGAAAATGCATCATTTGGTATTATTACTAATTCCAGATAATGTTTAGTAAGGTCTTACTGGGTGCCAGGCACTGTTCCATATGTATCACATCTTATTTTATTTGATTTTCTTAATACCATGTAAGTAATATGTTATTATTACCTACTTAAAAAGCTTGGGGGCTCAGAGACAAAACCACTTTTGCAGTCATACCTGGTAAGTAGTGCAGTGAAGGTGGGCACCCAAGTTGAGCTGACTCCAGAGCCAAAATTTGAAACCGTTATGCCATACTGCTGCAAGCATGCACTTCATAAAACTGTGTGAAGATTTGATGTATTTTACTACTTTATGTTTATTTACCCAAATCTTTGTTACTAGTTTTACTACTTTATGTTTGTTTACTACTTTATGTTTATTTACCCAAAAATTAATTTTAAAAAATTTAAATTTAAATTAAAAATTAAATTTTAAAATTTAATATTTTAGTAGGCATAAAACTAGGATGTTACTTTGGTCCATAGTACTCTGAAAAATTACCTTTTTCATACTATACTGTAGTTGTCCATTTGTTTGCTTTTCTCCCTTCACAAGGCACTAAGATCCTTGAAATAAGAATTTTGCCTTAATTTTTGAGTCCTCAACATTGAGCATACTGCTTGGTACATAATAGAATCTTTTAAAAAATGTGTGTTGAACAAATTAACAAGTAAAGGCAGTGTTAAAAGGATGCTTTGGTTAAGCTTTTTCTTCCTTGAAATAGGTTGATACGCTCATAATGATGTACAAAACTCACTGCCAGTGTATCCTGGACAATGCAATTAATGGAAACTTTGAAGAGGTAAGAATGACAAAGAATGCTTTATTGACCCTATTATATATACTTTCATGTTCTGTTCTTAATGAGTTCATGTTAAAGAAAAAAGTCTTAACGTACTTTTTACTCTGCAACTAGATCCAGCATTTTTTATTACACTTTTGGCAAGGAATGCCTGACCATCTTCTTCCCTTACTTGAAAATCCTGTTATCATTGACATTTTCTGTGTTTGTGACTCAATTCTTTATAAGGTAAGCACTCTGATATGTCTTAAACATGAGCCATTTATTTCTTTACATAGCATTCTATCTAAATTCTTGCAATATATTTTCAGTAAATGTATTATTTATGGCTGGAGATACACTATCATTTTTTTTTCTGATGAGAAAGCAAGCAATTTAATAGTGCACATTTAATAGTGTATGTGTTTTAATTGAAGTTTACATTAAGTAAAACAAACTCAATTTGTTTTTACAGCTAATAATGAATCTATATGTGGCACACTTACTAATATGTGAAAAATTAGTTGAATTTTATTAACTGTCTAGGTGTTTTCAGATTAAAATAACACAATGGATTTTTTTTCACAATGCCAGTGTTTTGGCAGAAAGCAGAATTAGGCACCCTATGAGATTAATAACTTGAAAATCTCAAAAACCTCTAACTTTAATGCACTGATGTCTAATTCTCTTCTCAAACCAAATCAGAGTTCCTAAGTGTCTACAGAAGGATCTCGAAGACATCCTAAATAAGCACAAACTGATTGTCCTTCTAGCCAAACATTTAATGGGAGATGGAAAGAAGCTAATTCCTGACAGTCTCTTCCCTGGTGGCTACAGGCTCTAAGCTGACGGAGAAAACTATATTGCATTGTGGGTACTTTAAAGTGAGTTTGCCTACATTTGCCTGCTAACTTATCATAAGGAAAAACAAAAGCTTTCCTTTTAAAAAATAATCTGAGTTGGCAAGAAAACCCAAGCTGGACGCTGTTAACGTTTAGGAAATAAAATCCTTCTAAGTTAGTTGCCACTATCAGATTCTCAGCTTTGCAGAAAAGTAAAACAAAAGCTATTTATAGATAAGCTATTTATAGATAAGTCCAGAAGCCCCTATGCAGACCAAGAACTAATGAGACAGCTTGCATAAGACAGCTCATATTTTTGTCCTCTATCCAGTACTTACTCATCATAGGAGAAAGGAGGAATAAAGTACAATATATTTTCTGCCTTTAGTTCAAGTTAAAGTTGAAAAAATTTCAAAGAAGAGTAAGGATTGTCTTTTTTTTTTTCTGGATTGAATATGAATGCCATTCTTTAGAGAAAAACAGTTTAATTTGCATTAATTGTTTGTAATACTTAACACTTGAAAAGGCTCCCAAAAGGAGAGAGGAGGCAGCTCCATGAGTGAGTGTAAGAAAAGACCTGGGGCTCGTCCACACGCATTTCCATCAGAGCAAAGCTTTTTGGACTGTCATTCAGTTTGTCCAGGAAATACTTTTAAAACATATTTTTCCCTTTAAATGATCTATTTTTTTAGTCTGGTATAAAAATCCTGACTTTAAATATCTTTAAATGAACCCAGTTTCTCCCCCTCATGATGGACCCAGGCAGGCACAGTGAGCTCTGTAAGTAGAACGATGTAAGATGAGTTTCTAAAAAATCTTCCTCCCACCTCTAGAAAGTGGTCAGCTTTTCATCATAAAACAGTATATGATTACCACGGACCAATCCATTGGTAATTAACATACTGAGCATATACGTATACAGTGCTATCTCTTGTTTTTATTGTCATACATGCTCACACACAACTCATACATACATTCATGTTAGAGATAAAATTATAACTTTCAGAAAGGAGTTAACATGTTATTCTCTAGGAAGCTAGGAATAAAAAGTAGTTGGCCAATAATATGTCTTTCTATAGAAATACTACGTGAAGATTTGTATTAACCTCTTTTGCTATGATTAAGGTTCTTACAGATGTACTAATTCCTGCAACAATGCAAGAAATGCCTGAAAGGTATGTTCAGTTAATAAAACATGAGCATTCCTAGTATAGGATTTCACTTTATACATTATATTAGAAGAAAACATTAGGTAGTAATTTATTCATTTATCAAGAAGACTATTTTCTACTTGTGTCCCTTTGTATTTGCTGGAAGCGATGTGTCTTATAGTTGGGCCTCAATAAACAAAATGGGTGAAACAATCCTTCAATCCCTTTAATTTGAGAGTGGCTAAAGTGAAAAATAGATTTCAGCACTGTTGACCTTTGAGAAATTTTTCAATGGAAACTAGCTGAAATATGATAAAAAAGATAATTAATGGAAAATAACCACAAGAATAAAAACTATAGGATAAATTATTATATTTTATTATTAACTTTTGTCTTAATTACAAAAGCAGAAAGTGGCATGATGAAATCACTGCCTTCTTTTAACAAAGGAATAAAATCTCAAATAGTTTATTGAAACAATACCAGAAGATTTTTCAAAAAACTTTTCAATATAAGAACAATAGAATTCTGAAAAAAAACCCAACTTTTTCTCTGAAAACAAAATCTAATGAAATGATAAAATTTATTTTAGTACTTTGGGGGTACAAATTCATATAGGACTGGACATAGTTGGTGCTCCAAAAATAGATGTTGCTTGATAAAACAAATTTTACTTTTTATTTACCTTTTCCTCTAGATTATTTCATCTATATGATAGTTGGTATTAGCCTGACCAATAATGTCTTTTAATTATCAATTGTAGTCTTTAAATATCTATTCTGTACTCTGAATTGGGTACTTGAAGTGGAGTTTGAAGAGCTTGAGTGTTTTGACCAAGATGATAACAAAACATCTCATGTACCCCATAAATATATACACCTACTATGCATCCACAAACATTTAAAAAATATATCATAGAAAAGATGATAAATGGCAGACCTAGGCTGTCTGACTTCAAAAGTACTGCTCATGAAATCATAGAATAATAATATACCTCAATTAAAATATAACTGTTTAATGCATTTTTTAACAATGAAGCATTTAACACATAGCCTTCTTTGTAGCTTATTAGCAGACATAAGAAATTTTGCTAAAAATTGGGAACAGTGGGTTGTTTCATCCTTGGAAAACTTGCCAGAAGCCCTAACTGATAAGAAAATACCTATTGTGCGAAGATTTGTTTCTTCTCTGAAACGACAAACATCTTTCTTACATCTTGCTCAGGTATGTTGATTGCTAAGCTGAGAGCATTTGAATTACCATATAAAAAATGAATATTCTGGCCGGGCGCGGTGGCTCAAGCCTGTAATCCCAGCACTTTGGGAGGCCGAGACGGGCGGATCACGAGGTCAGGAGATCGAGACCATCGTGGCTAACACGGTGAAACCCCGTCTCTACTAAAAAACACAGAAAAAACTAGCCAGGCGAGGTGGCGGGCGCCTGTAGTCCCAGCTACTCGGGAGGCTGAGGCAGGAGAATGGCGTAAACCCGGGAGGCGGAGCTTGCAGTGAGCTGAGATCCAGCCACTGCACTCCAGCCTGGGCGACAGAGTGAGACTGCGTCTCAAAAAAAAAAAAAAAAAAAAAAAAAGAATCTTCTGATAAGGACAGATTGAGGAACTTTCACAGATTGAAGGGAGCTAAGTAGACAACAACTAAATGCAACATGAGACCCAAAAATGAATGCTATGATAAAAAAAGCACATTAGTGGGAAAGCTGGTGAAATTCGAATTATGTCTGTAGTTAATAGTATTGTACCATTGTTAATTTCCTGATTTGGGTAATATACAATAGTTACAGAAGATGATAAGAAGCTGGATGGAGAGTATATGGAAATACTCTGCACTACCTTTGCAACCTTTCTGTGATTTGAAATTTAAAAAACTTGAATGCAATTTAACATTTATTTGCCATGTGAATCTAATTGCTACAAATAAGGTTGTGAGAAATTAGCCTATGTGATACTTAATATTGTGAAACCACAAACTTAACACATTTTAAACTGCCGACTAATTGTAGCTCTTTTAAGTAGGGAGAACAAAATTCATTCATAAATTAAGAATTACACATTATATAGTGTTAAAATTGACTTCTCTTTCCCCAAAATGATTATTTGCTTTATGAAGATTTCTTGCCTTCTAAATTTTAAAAGACAAGCTTGAGATAATTTCAGATAGGAAATGTAACATTTAAAAATTCTTATTTTATGATCATGGACAAAGAAAATCCATTTATATTTTCTAAGTTAGAAATAATTTTCAAACTTTTAACAGAGATGATCATGAGTCTCAGCTGCTGTTTTTATCTTTAAAACAAGAAAAAAGTTATTTATGATACTTTTATCTCAAGGAACTATTTTTCTGATAGCTAAAAATTTCTTCTAGATATATTAGAAATGATAATAGTGTAGTGTCTTCTTTACTTTCTCTATGCAGATTGCCAGACCAGCTCTCTTTGACCAGCATGTCGTTAATTCTATGGTATCTGATATTGAAAGGGTTGATTTGAACAGCATTGCCTCTCAAGCCCTTCTTACCATTTCAGGCAGCACAGACACTGAATCTGGTATCTACACTGAACGTAAGTCCATTCTCTTTGTTTAGAACAAGGTTTCCCAAGCTCAGGAAATTGACATCTTGAGCTGGGTAACTCTGTTGGAGGAGCCTGTCCAGTGTGTTGTAGGATGTTTAGCAGCATCCCTGACCTCTACCCATTAGATGACAGTAGCAGCCTCCCCCAAGCTGAGACAACCAAACATGTTTCCCCACATCGTCAAAGGTGTTCTGGGCTGAAAAATCACATCTGGTTTTTTTAAAAAAACCTGGTTTATAAAAATATTTTTAATTTAAAAAATTATCTTCTAATAAAAAATAGTTATAATTACTGTGAAAATACAGAAAATATTGAGGAAAATAAAAGTCATCTATAGTCTCATTACCTAGAAATAAATGAAATGGAAATAATCTGAAAATAATCAAAATGGTTTTGAGTTTTGTAAGTTTTCTTTCAGTTTTACATTACATGTGTACAAATTTGCATGTGTTTTATAGTCTTGTCATCCTGTGTTGTATGATACATATCAAAATGGTATCTCAGCACAATACTGCTTTTCAAAGCAGACTCTCTACTCAGGTTTAGACCATCTGACAGAGACTACCAAGCCAATATGTGTGGCTAGACAACTAGTCTTGAATTCCAAGGGATAACAGCCACTATTTTTTCCTCCCACTGTCTTTGAAAAGACAAAGCCTGCAGCCTCCCATACACTGGTGCACAAACTATGGACTGCTCTCTGGGGCCCAATGTCAACTACAATTTTTATTTCCTAACGTAAAATAGTATTACCTTTTGAGATTCAGTAAACCTTAAACCCTTTAATAGAAGGATAGTCTTAAACTGTCCTTTTAAATATTACATGATAAAACGTTATTCGGGTAAATGGCTCAATTCTGCAGTGAAGAACTTAACTTTTACTAAAGATAAAGGATATTTTGGAAAGCAGGAAATCACCAAGCTTAGATTCATTCATTAGCTTTTAACTAATCTGTTCCATTTAATGAAAACATTAGACTCAAAATGAATATTTAACTACATAACCAACTTAATCTTCCCTAGTATATGCATACACATATATATAATATTGAAATCTATATTTCAATATATACCAAGATATATACACTTATTAAAATTTTGGGCACACTTCTAGAGGCTGAGGTGGGAAGATTGTTTGATCCCAAGAGTTCAAGACCAGCCTGGGCAACATAGCAAGAACTTTCTCTACATTTTTTTTTTTTTTTAATTTAGCCAGGCTTGTTGGTGCATGCTTGGAGTCCAAGCTGCTTGGGAGGCTGAGGCAGGAGGATCACTTGAGCCCAGGAGTCTGAGGCTGCAGTAAGCCATGATCATGTCATTGCACTCCAGCCTGGGCAACAAAGCAAGATCCTCTCTCTCTGTCTCTCTCTCTCTCTCTCTCTCTCTCTCTCTCTCTCTCTCACACACACACACACACACACACCATTGAAGAGTACAGTACTAAGGATTTTTTTGTTACTGTTTTCAATATATGATATTAATTCTTTTCACCATTTATCTGTCTTTCCCTTTCATGCTATCAAAGTATTGATGATTCCTAGTTTTAGGTTTTCTCTTGGATTCCAAGTAGAGTGCAATATTCTGTTTTCTTTTCTTTCTTTTTTTTTTTTTTTTTTTCCTGGGTAGATGACTCTATCACTGTGTTCCAAGAACTGAAGGATCTCCTTAAGAAGAATGCCACCGTGGAGGCTTTTATTGAATGGTTGGATACTGTGGTAGAGCAGAGAGTTATTAAGGTACTTTTTAATGACAGATTCAGAAAATAAGTTTCTTGTTAAGAGTAAATGCTAAACTGGCTATAATTTTTTGACTGAGGGGAGAGGGGTGGAAGGCGGTGTGTGTGAAGGCTTTGAAAAGCTTTTGATGCTCTACGAATAAGGCAGGCCAAATATTGAGATTAGGAGTATGTCAAGATTTGAGAGCACTGGGCATGGATTTCAGTATATTTCTCCTTTCTCGCCCAAAGACTACAAGATGCTCTGCCTTCCCTATCAGTCAATAACATTACAGCTGATAACATCAGTAGAGAAAGATAAACCTAGAAACTGGAATGATCTGGCCCGTTTCTAAAAAGCAAGATTTCACAAATGCTGATGGAAAACATGGTTCTAAGCATTTGCATTTCTGAATTCCAAAAGCTCAGTATTTTGTGTTTTCTCTGTGGTTTCTTAATTTTCTTCAGTTAACCTAGTCATCCATCATGAAACAAGCAATAAGAACAAATATATCCATCACTAGTTGGTGTTAGCTATTCCATATCAAGGAAAGTAGTTATAATTTGGAGACTTTTTTTCCTTCTGGAAGGAAAATAGCTTACCATTCAGTACCAAAGAAGCCAATCATTCACAAAAATATATAGCCCTTCCTTCACACCTCACTTTCTGTTCTTTTTAAAGCTCTGTCAAAGAAAAATTAAAAATAAAAATATTTTGAAAATTATTTCATTTTGCTGTCTAATTCTGTTAGGAAACTGAGCCATATTGAATACAGACTTATTACCCTTAGAACATCAGCAAAGACAGGCTAACATTAAATTCCCAGGACAGATAGTTTTATTTGATGAAATAAATGCCATGCCATCTGTCCATTTGTTAGACAGTATATTTACCTCTTGATCTAACATAGGATTAATGTAGTACTGAGAGGACAGATTTTATAGTTTCATTTTGTTCCTTTACTTTTAGACCAGCAAACAAAATGGAAGGTCATTAAAGAAGAGAGCTCAAGACTTTCTGTTAAAGTGGAGTTTTTTTGGTGCTCGAGTAATGCATAATCTCACCTTGAACAATGCATCCAGTTTTGGTAACATATGTGCATTATAAAACTGTTCTTACATGAATTATATCATTTGTTCCCCAGTCACATCTCCTGTCAATTTTTAAACATGTTACATTGTCACTTCTTAAACTGTATCTAAATATGGAGCTATGAGAAAATGGTAGTTATGAACCTGGGTTTTGGAGTCAGACCATAAGCAGGATTAAATCCTAACAATGATCCTCTCTGGCTGTGGGCCAATCTGCTCACTGAAGAAGGGGAAGACTATTCTCTTCAAAGGGTTATGTAGGTACTTTGGTGAGATGATGTATATAAAAACAAATTGCCTAGCACTCAGGAAATGCTTAATGCATAGCAGCTATTATCATTACTTTCCATCAGTGCTTGGATAAATTTTCTTTGTTAAACGATAATTAAGACATTATTTTACAAAATTATTATTCATTGCAATATGGCAAATTTCTGCATCTTTTCTGAGCACCCATATAGCTGCACTCCAGGAATCAATAAACAGCTTAGAAGACACACTCTCATGTCTCTGACCCATCTTTCCTGTTCTATATGACTTGGGAGGCACAGAGGGTTAAGTTAGCTTTTTATAAAATTGAACACCTTCTTTTTCCTTAAAATTCCTGAGACTCCTGTTTTATAGTTATAATGTTAAACTCATGGGTAGGAACTCTGCATTTGGTAGCTGCATTTCAGGAAATCTTCACATTATGAAAGAGATTACAATTAACTAAATTGTATTTAATGTTCTGTAGAATTAAATAAAATCAGTGAATTTGTATTGAAGAATAAACAAAATGCATTGTCTATTATTTGAAATAGACTTCCCATATTTAAAGTTTTATAAAATATACAGCATTGAAGTCTGGTCTTACTACGAAAAATACTTTTGTTGGAAAATCTATTGAATAGTTAAAAGAAGTTTTAGTTTTCCAGAACATATTTCACTTGAAATTTACTCTTTTAGTTTTTGCCAAATCTAAGAATATTTTGTTTCAGGCTAGAAAGATAACTCTTTACTTGCTTTTTTCAGACCATGTTCGCCATTGTCTAATTATTTAGTACAAAGTAAACAGAAATAGAGCAGAGTAGAGTCATTCTCCCCAAGTTAAAGCTTATCACACTCCAATGTGTGCCCTCTTAAAGCATAAAGCATGTCTCACTTTCATCCGTATTTTCCTTTGATGTAATTAGTGGCCAAAGAGCTGGCAGGACAGTACACACAGAGAGCAGGGCAGGCAATACACAGAAAGATCAGAGATCCAAGTTAAGCATGTTGGTCTTAGCAGGTCATTTAAAGTCCAACAAGTATTTGTTTATTTCAGTTGCTCCTTGTAAAGTGTTGCGAGATGGTCACAAAGATAACTGACTTCTCTTTCCCTTTCCTTCTCTTTCTCTCCCCTTTTCACATTTCACACTGTCCTCTCTTCATTCTCCATCCATAAACAAGGTTCTTTTCATTTGATTCGAATGCTTCTTGATGAATACATTCTCCTGGCCATGGAGACCCAGTTTAATAATGACAAAGAGCAGGAGTTACAGAATTTATTGGACAAGTATATGAAGAATTCAGGTAACTTAAAATAACTGTTTTGTTTTGCATATTTCTTTGTTTAAATCTGAAGTTCAAGAATTTGTAAGTGCAAATATTAAGTGGGTTTATCATAATCTCAGAGTTTTTCTCCAAACTAATTCTCACCATATAGTCACACTATTGGAGCACTATTTTTCTTTCATTCATTGATATGTACAGTAGTCAAAAGTACTTTACTGGAAACTCTGAAGTATACAAAATTGGTGATCTTAATTTCTGGGAATTAAGGTGAAGTTGGAGAAGTGACTATAATACAAAAAATAACTGTAATTCAAGACACATATGGTATACTACATAGGTAAGTGGTATAAAAATAGGTTCTGTAGGAGTTTAGAGAAGGAAGGAAACACATCTGTTTGGGATGGGGCAACTTGCATTTTGAAGACTTCACTCCAAAGTGGATTATTTAGTGCTCCTCATCTACATCCACATCCACAAATATGCAGCTAAAAAAACCCTAGCATCACTGCCAAGAGCAAAGGTCTGCCAGCCTCACTTCCGATGGGAAACATTGCTTAGTAGTTTCCAGATTCAATATTCAACAATGAAACATTTTCATTTTCTTTTACTTGGGTGTATCTACTAGGAATATGAGAAAAAATCTCAAATTTCCCATTTTAAAAACTCTTTACAGATGCGAGTAAAGCTGCTTTCACTGCTTCTCCGAGTTCATGCTTTCTGGCCAACCGTAATAAAGGGAGCATGGTTTCCAGCGACTCTGTGAAGAATGAAAGCCATGTGGAGACAACCTATCTCCCTCTGCCATCCAGTCAATCTGGAGGCCTAGGCCCTGCTCTGCACCAGTTCCCTGCTGGGAATACAGACAACATGCCGCTCACAGGTACGCTAAAGAGAACTGCTTAGGTTCCAGCGCATCTCAGAGAAGCCTGTTCCTTCGTTTTTCTTAAAACTCGTAACCTCTACTCCAGGAATTCCAACAATAAAAAAGGATGATCTTAACTGAGTTTTAATAAAGATTTATAATATTTTTGTGATTTTCAGCAATGGTAATAATACTGTTATTAACACAGGTTTCATGTTTTAACACACTTCATAAATTATATTAGAAGTATGAATAATTAATTTAGTGGAAGAAATAATTAGATGAGGTATACATAAAATTCTTAAGATGCTTTGAAGATAAAAAAATGGGTTGCTTATTTTTGGATTTTGAGAAGACTTTATTTCTCCTTCCCTAAAAAGTAGATTCGGCCTCGGTGCAGTGGCTCATGCCTGTAATCCCAGCATTTTGGGAGAACGAGGCGAACGGATCACCTGAGGTCAGGAGTTCGAGACCAGCCTGCCCAACATGGCGAAACCCCATCTCTACTAAACATACAAAAAATTAGCCGGGCGTGGTGGCAGGCGCATGTAATCTCTCTTGAACCCGGGAGTAGGAGCTTGCAGTGAGCTGAGATCAGGCCACTGCACTCCAGCCTGGGCGACAAGAGTGAAACTCCGTATCAAAGAAAAAAAAAAAACTGGATTCTGCTATTTTAGGTTAATTGTTACAATAATTCTCCCTTTTGATCTAAGGTTCTTTTTGTGTCAAAATGAATATTTGGTGGCTTGATCTAGCTACTCGGCAGTATTTTAAATCTGCTTATTGCCTTGTGTCTTTTTTGAAATCTTTTTTATACATTACTTCTTTTGATATACAGAATTTTAAACCTAGAAAAGCCTTATAATTCAGGGGTCCAGTTCTACCAGTGGAACATCGGAGGCCCAGAGAGTTGGTCGCATTCATAAATCACATTACTTATCAGAAGTGTTTGCATGACATTTTGAATTGACTGCTTTGAAGCCATGGCCATTTTGACATTAGAGACTTTTTCTTTTTACCCTAAAAGTCAAACAGTTTAACAATCAGCTTATTTTTTAATTATGGGGAAATATGAGCAGCAGACACCCATGCCCTCCCCATGCTACCTGTGGAGAGACCACGAAGCCCATCCCAGACTTTCCTCTATAGTCACCAAATCCGTCTCCGCTGTTGTGACACATACATGTGTTGTGATTATATTTTTTAAATTCTGGATTTTTGGTGCTTTTCAGTTTAGTTATTTCTGGAGGGCAGGAATGAAGCAAGTTGGAAAACAATACATTAATAAATCTTTTGAATATTTTTTAAAGATGTGAGCTCATCTACTTTAATATGACACTAAAGGAATGTTCTGGTAATTTTTTGCAGGTCAAATGGAGCTTTCACAGAATGCTGGTCATATGATGACACCACCCATTTCTCCAGCCATGGCAAGCCGAGGAAGTGTCATTAACCAAGGACCAATGGCAGGGAGACCCCCAAGTGTGGGCCCAATACTGTCAGCTCCATCACACTGCTCCACATACCCAGAGCCCATTTATCCTACTCTCCCTCAAGCCAACCATGACTTTTACAGCACCAGCTCTAACTACCAGACTGTGTTTAGGGCACAGCCCCACCCCACATCAGGACTCTATCCTCATCACACCGAGCATGGTCGATGCATGGCTTGGACTGAACAGCAGCTTTCAAGAGACTTCTTCAGTGGTAGCTGTGCGGGGTCTCCATATAACTCCCGGCCACCATCCAGCTATGGCCCATCCCTGCAAGCCCAGGATTCACACAATATGCAGTTTTTAAACACAGGAAGCTTCAATTTCTTGAGCAACACAGGAGCTGCCAGCTGCCAAGGAGCAACACTGCCTCCTAATTCACCAAATGGTATTGATATGTAAAAGAATTTTTCTTGGTTTTTGAGATGGCAATGAGGCAGAATCAGACACTGCGTTCCACCTCTGCTGACCAGCATGTCCTTTCACTTAAGGCTTCCAAAGATCATGGAACTTAGACATTTGGAGCTGATTTCTGTCACATACACATATATTTCCTAATTTTTGTGGCTTTCCTAAAGTTGCCCTTCTTCCTTCTTTTTTTTTTTTTTTTTTTTTGAGACAGGGTCTTGCGCTGTAGCCCAGGCTGGAGTGCATTGGCAGGATCACGATTCACTGCAGCCTCAAACCCCTGAGCTCAAGCAATCCTCCTATCTCAGCTTCCCAAGTAGCTGGGATTACAGGCATGCATCACCATCCCTGTCTAAATTTTAAATTTTTTCTGAAGTTGAAGTCTTGCTATGTTTGCCCAGGCTGATCTCAAACTACCAACTTTAAGCAGTCCTCTCTCCTTGGCTTCCCAAAATGCTGAGGTGCCTCCCAAAGGTGTGAGCCACCACCCCTGGCCTGAAGTTGTCCTCCTAAATACCACACATGTTACAAAAAAAAAAAGAAAAAAAAAAGATAGGTAATATCATATGTTTGAGATCTACCTTAACAGCCCCAAGGAGGAAGGTTCTGTCTTTTGAAAACATTTTTAGTGGATAATATTTCTTCCAGATAACTAAAAGCAGATTTTAAAGATTGGGTCCAAAACGGGCCAATAAAAATTGGAAGTTAAGGGAACTGGAGAGACCTGTGACCTTGAGTCACCAAAATAGGCTTTGTGTGTAGATATCTTTGGTGTCTTTCTCCTAAGTGTAGGCCAGTCTTTGTCTCCCCTAAATATGCATCTATACATGAAAGTAGTATTTTTGTGACAGGTGATAGTGCTTTTTTCTTTCTTAGTAGGTAGCTCTTGTTAATTTAGATAAGGGAAATCTGACAGAGGTGTAATCTGGTCTTAAAGTTAATACAATTATTATGTATTATGTATTATGCTATAATTATTATATTAAATTATGTATGATGCTACAATTCTTACGTATTAAAAACAAAAAAACAGCACAGTAAACCTTATCTATATACAAGCGCAAATCCAGTTCTGTAGCATATATAGATAGATACACATGTAATACTTGCAGTTTGATATCTTTAGCACATCACCTAATTACTTTGTCACCTTTTTGCTTTCTGAAAGTTCTTTGTAGTAAGTTAACAGCAAATTCTCAACATTTTCTGTTACAGGATACTATGGAAGCAACATAAACTACCCAGAGTCTCATAGGCTCGGATCAATGGTGAATCAGCACGTTTCTGTCATCAGCAGTGTTCGCTCACTGCCCCCCTACAGTGACATCCACGATCCACTTAACATTTTAGATGACAGTGGTAGAAAACAGACCAGCTCGTTTTACACAGACACATCATCTCCAGCTGCATGTCGAACTCCAGTCCTAGGTAAATTATTTTAGTAGTTCTTGGAAACATTTTAAGAAGTCGTTGACCTCAGGTATGCAGCATTACTTGAGGGAGATATGCTGAGGTGAATTGAGCAAGCATGTTCCCACGGTTGATTTATTATTATTACTTTGGATCTAAAGTTATATTTTTTGTATCTGACTACACAGTAACAGGTTTTCATTTCTTATTGTGTATATCTCTATTATGCAACCTACTGCTAGATCTGTTATGTTTTACAAAAAAATAGCTGGTATCTATTAAGGAGGCAAAAAATTAATATGACCTGTCAAATGCAGTCTAAAACTGTAAGTTTTAAAAGGGCAGTAATAATATCTTTTTCTCACTCTTGATTAGTGTTGGACCCAGTTGTAGTGGCAAGAGGTATCTTTAGGTCTCATGATCTTCATAAGTATCCAAAAATCACTCCAAGATTTAAAAGAACTGGTGTCCTGTGATGCATGCTACTAGAATTCTCTCATTCTTATTTAAAATGTGATTCAACACCTCGAGAAAATGTTGCTATTTTTATTGCTCTCTGACATATCATGTAAGTAAAAATAAGAAAAACAGTGTGCTTGCCATGAAGCCTCCTGGAATCTTCTTCCAACCAGGTTACCTTTCTTAATCCTCGTCTATGAAGAAATTCTGCAACTGGTACTAGTTGCATCACCAGCACCTAACAAAATGTCTGCCACATAGTAGAAACTCAATAAGTGAGTGAGTGAAAAAAGGAATAAAAACTATATATATATATATATGTATAGTCTATAATTAGTATAATTAGTATGTTATTAGTAATAACATAGATTTAGTCACTATAGATTTAGCTTCTAAAATTACTAATAAGATTTCACAGGGCAAATATATATTCACTAAGTATCAAGGCAGAGTGTTAATATTTATATGAGATGGTTAAAATCTTCCAATGAAATTGATTTCAGACTAGCATAAGTAAAGGGCATTGACACACAACTAGAGCATAAGGGAAAATGGAATCAATTTCATCTCTCCTCACTCAGTGTACCTTTCCAATAATTCAATAGGAAGTACTCCTTCTCTTCCTGTCACTGTCACACATGCTCCCTGAGCAGAATCTAGCAGCTCATCTCCTGCTATCTGCAAATGGTCATTGCTTCTAGGTTACTCTAATGAAGCAGAAAATTCCACTTCAGGAAGTTTTCTCACCATGAGACTAAAATGTACTGTGTTGCTATTGTTACTATTAGTTCTGTTTACTTGAAGAGATAGTGGAAGCTTTGACGAAACATAGGTTTAAGAGTAGGGTGGAGTCTAAGCTTTAGTTGATCAGAGCTGGCTTACAAGTAGATTGCAAAGTGTGATGCAGGGTAAAATGAGGGGATAGAATAAGTGGATAGGTAGTGCAAGCAGAATTGAGTTCAACTGTTTCTTAATTATAAAGCCTGGTTCTTAGACAGAGAGCATGCCATGTCAGCAATAAGAAAGCAGCAACCATATATGAGGGAAATACAGAGTTAGTGAGCCAGTTAGTGAATTTTATTGAGAACCTACTAGGAGCCAGACTCCATTCTAGATGTGAGGATATGGTGGTGATCAGGCCATAGTTCTTGCCTGTAAGAAGTTTACGTTATAGTAGAGGGACAGTAAGGCAATAAATATATGAGCAAATGCATTAAAAAGATAATGCCAAGTACTCTGAACTTGATTAAATAGGGTAAAATGACAGATAGTAAAGGAGGAGCTGCTTTCTGTAGGACAGCTGAGAAAGGAATCCTGAGGCAGAAACATTTGAATTGAAAGCTGAGTGATGAGAAGGAGGCAAAGATGTGAAGATCTGAGGGAGGAGTTCCAGGCAGAAGAAGCAGTGAATACAGAACCGCTGAAATCACAATAAATTTGAAAACAATCAACGGGCAGAGAGCAGGCCAGTGTGTCTTAAGCATGTTGAATGAAGGAGCGAGTAGAGCAAAATAAAACAAAAAGCAGGGGCGCATCTACATAGGGTAAGATGCTTGGATCATGTTCCATGGGTATGGGAAGCCACTGTGGCATTTGAAATGAGTGAAAGTTTGATCTGCTCTTCAGCAATATCATTCTGGCTGCTCTCAGGAGGGTGAGTGGGTGAGACAAAGGTGGAGATCATGGGACCAGTCAGGAGGCTGCTGTGTTGGTACAGGAGAGAAAAGATGGTGGTTTGAACTACAACCACAAAAGTGCAGATGGAAAGAGAAGGTAGATTGGGGGATGTAGTTTGGTGATAGCACTTAAGTTGAAATTGAGTTTTCTTTGTGAAATATGTAGAGGAAATAATTTCTGGGAGACTAGCAAGTGGGAAAAAAATGGAAGAAAAGATGATAGATCTGGTAAACCATACAGACTCAAATTTAGAATAGGTATGTGTGCTAAGTGCAAAAATAAATACAGGGAATTAAAATGAGTGGCATTTGCAGAGAAAAGAAAATGTCGATCAATTTTCAATTGCTGATTATATTTTCCCTTACAGCTTCCAGTTTGCAAACCCCAATTCCTTCTTCCTCATCCCAGTGTATGTATGGAACTTCCAACCAGTATCCAGCTCAAGAAACCCTGGACTCCCATGGAACAAGCAGTAGAGAAATGGTGTCCTGTTTACCACCTATCAACACTGTGTTCATGGGAACAGCAGCTGGAGGCACTTAAACCACCAATGTGGGAGGGGGTGCTGAAACGTAAAAAACAATCTCTACTGTGCAAATATCATTATTCACTCAGACTTCCATAAGAGTAAAGAAAAATGAATATGCAGTGGCTGACATTGTTTTTAAGTCACTGGTACTATGGACAACTCCACAGTGAATGGAGTTACTTGTAGAGTTTGCCCTGCACACTAAGAGTTTAAAATGTGAGCTCATTATTAATCATAGTTTCAAAAATTATCAAATAAAACCAGTGAAGATTTGAAGATGCAAACATTTCAGCTCTGAAGATTTACATTTCACTTTCTAATTTATTAAACATCTGTGTGCCCTTTTATCTTTGGTTTCTTTTAAAAGTATATTTAATGCCTTTACAATACCTTTAATTTATTGGGATCTCAGAATCATTGTTTACTATCCCTTATTTGACAAAAAGTCAAATGTGTATGTTCTACCTCCAATGGAAATGTTTACAAGGGTCAAGACTTAATTCAATTCAGCCAATACCAACGTTGCTTGACTTTCAATTCCTGTGCATTAGTGTGATGATTTCTGTCACATAGCAGCATTCCGATTCTATGTAACTGACTGGAGATGATAAGTGCTTTCCCCTCTTTATTTAAAAAAGATTAAAAGGAATAAAAGAAATAATGTATGGAAATATTTTTAAAGGTGTGGTGCTCTTGGGGCTGGTACTGTTTCTGAAGAATACTGGGGATTTACTCTTTAATCTCAGCTCCTTTGGATATGAGATTAAGGAGTAAAGTTGTTTGGTTAAACACTATAATTTTAAAACATTTGCATATCATATCCTTGCCTATAAATATAAAGAAATTGTGAATTATAGACTATTTGAAACTTTGCAGATTTAGAAGCAGTCTTTTACCAAGTGCTTTCTTATACATTGAAAATAAATGAGTGTTCAGGGATTAGCTTGATGCAAAGCCTAATTCAGAAGTGAAGGAATCATTACATATAAATTAATCCAATTTGATAACACTATCTTTCTAGCTCTGTTTCTTTTTCTTTTCCATATGCTTCACTGAAAGGTCTATTGTAGCATTCATGGCATGTGGTAGGAGACTTCCATTAACTTTACAGGCTTCTCCTATAGTCTTATAACAAGCCTCATATTATTTGCTTTAAGGATTAGGTTATACTATAAACCCCAGGTACATCATAAAAGGATCTATAAGCCCCAGATACTCATTATACATCATGATGGAATTTGGTAAAACAAACTGTTGAATTTTTTTCAGCAAGCAACAAACAATTATCTGTGGACCTGTCAGAGTATGGCTACCATTTACTTAGTTATATGTTCAACGGTATGCAGTTTATAATCTAATTAATTGAACAGAAAAAGATTGCAACAGTAACAAATCGTGAAGAATAGCAAATTAAATGTTCTATTCTTTGTTCTAGAAATATTGTAGAAACACAGAGGAGAAAAGTAATAAAGACTTGGAATTAAGTAGTAAACAAAACAGCTTTAAAAAGCTTTTGGCCATAAGTCTTGAAAATTAACCAAAATTTTAACGTATACTAATTAAATATATGTTCAGCATCTATGTGTCAGACACTTCATTATATGACAACATGGAAGATACAAAGATGGGAAAGACACTGTCACACCTTATACATTTTTGTGTAACAATGAGGGAGTAATGTGACAGAAAACAGAAGCTCCCAGAGGATTTTTGAGTAGAAAGGCAACGTGGGGAAAGTGATGTTTAGGGAATAGCTAACACTAGTTGGAGAGAGGGACTGAATCGGATAGGGGAGAAATTAGCCTGAAAAGGGGGCTATTTGGAGGTTGTTTCTCTGATCTAGATGTCCAGTGGATAAACACAGAGAATACTTGGAAGCAGAGGGAATGAGATCAGGGAGACAGAAAGAAGCATTTCAAAAGAATGTATTTAAGGATTTTCTCTAACCCTGTTTGCAAAGGATTTCCCTACCTTATTTGTAAAGCATTGCAGTGTAAATAATTTGCCATATATTGATACCCTCTTTGTAAATGAGAGAAAATGACCCGGAGCAGGGAGACGCTTACAAGACAAGTGAACAGCATCTCTGGGTCTCATTTGCACCTGGCTGATAACAAGGTGCTCAATCTTGACGCCAAGAGACAGATGACTAACTTGCTGTTTTTGTCAGGCAGTGGGATTTGAGTTTATCTCTGTCAAATGCGTAACAGCGTTTCTCCGTGCAGGCACTATTGGCTTTCAGGCAGGACAGTTCTTTTACCTCACTCTTCTGCATATTGGACAAGATTTATATCCCGGGCTCTCAAACACTAAATCTCAATAGAACTCCCTTTCCCAGTCATTGTGACAACCAAAAACACCTCACAGTTTTTCAAATGCCTCTGGAGAGGCAGTGCTAGTTCTGCATGAATTAAAGGTGACAGCATCTTTAATTTTGCCTAGAAGGAGCATGAGACAACGTAATACCTCTCTGCCCTTCAGTTACACTCATCATTTAAAAATGATTTCCTTCATGGATCTAAGCCTGGGTGCTCAAGGCATTTTTCTGACATTCTTGTTAATTTTAATAGGTTAAAGGATCTTGCCTAGCATTTTAGTGTTTCTGTTTCCAAAAGTAAGTATATTATTCCTCAAGTAGTTTTTAGAAGTTGTGAAGTATCAATTATAAAGTGGCCTGTTTCTGCTAATGCTTGTGTGAAATGTGAAATTCAGGTTAGAAATCAGAATTCAAAAAATGCTTGGTTTATAATCCCATTCTTTTATTTTCTTTTTCAATTTTTTAACTTTTTGTAGAGATGGGGGTCTCTCTATGTTACCCAGATGGGTCCTGATCTCCTGGGCTCAAGTGATCCTCCCGCCTCACAAAGTGCTGAAGCCACCGTACCAGACCTCTAACTCAATCCTTGAGTAGTATTTTTCAAACCTTATGTTATGGTGTGGTGGCTGCTGTAGATAAAAGACCTAACGACAAATGAATGCTCCAATTAACTCAGTAGATTTTTCTTTTCTTTTTTCCTTTTTTTAGACGGGGTCTCACTGTCGCCCAGCTCTAGTGCAGTGTGCAATCACAGCTCACTGCAAGCTAGACTTCCTAGGCTCGGGTGACCCTCCCAAAACTCCTGAGCTCAAGTGACCCCCCTTCCTCAGCCTCCTGAAGTTCTGGGATTACAGGAATGAGCCACTTCAATCCTGGCTTCAGTAAATTCTTAATAGAATTTAGAGACCAAGAATCTGTTTTACAACAACTTAAAACCCAGCTATATCATTCACATAGAATCACATATCACAATGGACCTGGTTTATTTTCCTCTCTGCAGGTAGTGTTGCACTAATAAAAATTAGAGCTCTCATCAGTTATATGCTCCCAAGTATGCTTTCAGGTCAGAATGTTTAAACAAAAATTTACGCTAAGTTCCCGTTATAGTTGTGGATGTAAAAGCCTTTCTCTTTGTTCCCCTTTCAAAGAAGAATCCAGGAAACCCTCAAGGTCTAACATGCCCAGAGCCTATTTTGGAAATGGAGAGGGGATTATTATCACAGTACCTACACAGGGAAGGCACACTGGCATTTAGTGCCAAGACCATCCATGTCAATGTCCTACAATGTGTGGGTCAGATTTGCACAATAGGAATTGTCCTTCCAATAACACTTCTATAAGGAAATGAAGGCCAACCAGTACGCTATGAGGTGGTTTCCACAAAACTTTGCGCAATAATGACACTTCATATTATCTAACTAATCCAATCAGATAATCTCAGATGCTGGTGAGGTTACAGAGAAATAGCAACACTTTTATACTGTTGGGAAATTAGTTCGTCCATTGTGGAAGACAGTGTGGTGATTCCTCAGAGACTTAGAACCAGAAACACCATTTGACCCAGCAATCCTCTTACTGCGTATATACCCAAAGGAATATAAATCATTTTATTATAAAGATACATGCATATGTTCCTTGCAGCACTATTCACAATAGCAAAGACATGGAATCAACCCAAATGCCCATCAGTGATAGATTGGATAAAGAAAATGTGCATATACACCATGGAATACTATGCAGCCATAAAAAGGAATGAGATCATGTCCTTTGCAGGGACATGGATGAACCTGGAAACTATTATACTTGGCAAACTAAAGCAGGAAGAGAAAACCAAACACTGCATGTTATTATGTATAAGTGGGTGTTGAACAATGAGAACACATGGACATAGGGAGGGGAACATCACTTTCTGGGGCCTGTTGGGTGGGGGGCAAGGAGGGGAGCATTAGGGAGAGCATTAGGGAAAAGAGCTAATGCATACGGGGCTTAATACTTAGGTGATGGGTTGATAGGTGCAGCAAACCACCATGGCACACGTTTACCTGTGTAACAAAACTGCACGTCCTGCAAATGTACCCAGGAACTTAAAAAAATAATATTATTAAAAAAATCTCCTCAGGAACGGCGACTGCAAAACTCACACACACACAGTCTAGAGAAAAAAACAGGCAGAAGAGTTAGGCTGGGAGAGGGAGACAGAGAGAAGCAGAGGGAGAGAGAAGCTGAGTTGTGAGTAGGGCCCTGGGCAGCAATGGTTGGCTGCCTCTAATGGGACACTGAAATGACAGCTTCCCAGACCTGCAGTAGAAACCAGAGCTGCAGCTATGCCATCTTGACCAGTGATAAACAATGCCCAGTTCTCTTCTGCCCACTTACTTGCGTTTGCCCTTGGAAACTTAAATGGACTTGGTCTTCGTATAGTCACTCCAAGTACAGCTGCTTTAACTATACTACTAGGTATACTACAGTATGTTTCCTCTTCTGCAGAAAATCTTGATAAATAATACATTAGTGGTTCACTGATTTTATTTTTCAACAAATAAATCTCTTCTCGTACAAATGCAGTCCATTAAAATATGACAAAAATACTGCCAATTCTTGAAAGTCAGCCTAGGTAATGCATTTTCCTTCCTTACCTCTCCAAAAAGGATACAAGAGGAGGAGGAGGAGGAGGAGGAGAGACAGAGAGAGAGAGAGAGGAGGCAAGAGAAGGAGCAGAGGGGAATGAAAAGGAGGGGAGTGGAGAGAAGCCGGAGGGGAGGAAAACCTTTGAGATACATCTTGTGAAACCCAAACCCAAAGTTCCAACTATTTTATAAAGCAGGAGGCAAATGAGAGTGATATGTCTGAACTCTCCGGAAAGGGGTATCACAGGGACTTCAGTTTCTTTATAACGGGGAGTGGAATTAATTGCCGTAGAAATGTTACAATAGCAGCTATGAGCTCTTGTAAGGCCTGGAGTAGTAAACTGTTCACGCTGTATTTTGAGGACGGATTTACAATCCAGGGTGAGATATAGAAATTTATACAAAACCTTCCAGAAAAGTAAACAGTAGTGATTATGGCATACAGGACATTTTGTTCTTTGGGAAAGATAAGAAATGATGAATTTATATAAAAGGTTATTATACCATCTCATTCAATTATTGAATTTTAAATTAAATCCTTGAGTTGAGTTTGTAAATGGCAGAGAACACAACCTGTCTGTTCCAAAAGCACACTGATTAAATGAAAAGAAAATAAATTGTAGTTATTCCTTGATTATAGGCATTAGCAATGACTGGAAAAGACTGGTAGTTGTAAGCAGACTCTGAGGAACGATCTATTCACTAATTTTGAGACATTTAATCACAAAATAAGGTCTCTCTGTTCTTACTGATAAAAGGTTTTAATTAGTTCTCTAATATCCAAACCCTATAAATAGAGTTTGCTTTTTACTGATCTTGGCTATATAATACCATCATATAAATGTTTTCTATTATAAAAACAATTTATTTTCCAGAACAAGCAAAATCGGTTTTTATTTAGTTTTTTAAAGAATCTAATCCAGTTGGAGAGATCTCTGATTTTTCCCAAATATCTTTAAAAAAATCTATATTTTCAAAAATATTCATATGAAGTTTATGAGGATAAAATTGACCCCTTGTTAGTTTGACCCTTTTACTTGTCATAAGATGAGGTTGTAGTAGAAGACTCTCTGTCCATCCAATGGCATGGGAAGCTTTGGACATATAAATGTAAAATAAATCTAGATTCTTGTTCCTGTTAAAAACATTATCTCACCTTTACATATATTTCATTTGATATCAATATTTAAAGTCTATCAGTTGCTTGAGTATTATTTTCTTTCTTTTTAAAAAACTGAATTAGGCTGGACACAGCAGCTCACAATATGTAATCCTATCATATTGTGAGGCTGAGGCAGGAGGATTGCTTGAGGCCAGGAGTTTGAGACCAGCCTGGGCAATATAGTGAGACCTTGTCTCTACAAAAAAATAAAAAAAGTCAGCCATATGCATACCTGTAGTTGAGCTACTCAGGAGGATGAGTCAGGATGATCACTTGAGCCCAGGAGGTCAAGGCTGCAGTGAGCCAACATTATGCCACTGCACTCCAGCCTGGGTGACACAGCAAGACCCCTTCTCAAAATTCAATAAATAGCCAGGTGCAGTGGTTCACACGTGTAATCCCAGCACTTTGGGAGGCTGAAGTAGGTGAACCACATGAGGTTAGGAGTTCAAGACTAGCCTGGCAAACATGGTGAAACATGGTCCCTACTAAAAATATAAAAATTATCCGGCCCCAGTGGCACCTGTAATCCTAGCTACTCGGGAGGCTGAGGTGGGAGGATCACTTGAGCCCAGGAGGCAGAGGTTGCAGTGAGCCGGGATTGTGCCACACTCCAGCCTGGGCTTCAGAGTGAGGCTGTCTCAAGAAATAATAAATAAATAACAGAATTAGAAAAGGCAATGCATGAATATTGTAATGAGATCACATTGCAGTGATCTCAGGCTTGGTTAAGTTTTGTTAAGAAATTAACGTGTTGAACGTTCCAAGAAATAGGCTCTTTCATCCCACATTTTAATGAACATGTCTGCTCATGCTGGTGATAACAAGAATAGACAAGATTTCTTCCCTCATGAAGCTAATAGTTATGAGGAAGGGCAGACAATAAACTCAACATTTACACAACTGATTACAATTAAGAAATAATTAATTGAAAGTGTGAAAAGTGAAGGCTGCTCAGAGAAATGATAACAAGAGTTAGGCTCACGGAGGTGTGTGCAGGGCAAGGTATAGGGCGGGGATAGCTGGTCAGGGAAGCTCCTTGGAAGAAGCAATGTCCAATCTGAGACCTGAAGCATGAGTAGGAAGTGGGTGGTGATGGGGAGAAACTTTTTGGTGGAGAGAGAGTGGTGGTGAGCAGCAGAACCACTTGTTCAGGACAAGAATCCAACATATGAGGAACTAAAGACTGGTCATCAAAGTTGAAAAGATGTGGCAGATCACAGAGAGCTAGGAAGAGCGGCCAGAACAAGTCGGGAGAGCAACTACAGAGGCTTTCAAACTTTAACGGTGATCTTAGTGATTTATTGTTAAATGTGAGAAACTTGTGTGATTGTGAAGATCTATAAAGAATTAGAAGAGGCTGGTAAGAATGCCTAACTGAGATTTTTATAAACTCTGAAATGCTGAAACATTTTCATGATGAGAACAGCCTTGCTCTCCTAGATTTCACAGTTAACAATTATTTAATAGGCTGCAAGTTCCTTATATGTGTCCAAAGACAACACATAATCAAGAAAATTAATCTCATGAGTTTTTTTGTGGAGGTTTCAAATTGGATCTCTTTTTAAAATGATTTCAGCCAATATAAAGTTTTAGTAGAATTTTCTATTCTTTCCCCCAACAAACCTAATCCCAGACATCCTTTCTTGAAAAACACACTTAGATAACAAGAAAAGGAAAAAGCATGTGAATTCTTTTAAATGGTGTTTTCCTGTATTTCTGGCATGATTGATTTTAACCCTAAAATTGAGGAGAACTAAAGGTGAAGAGGTCAAAACCAAGATTTTTCAGTGTGATGTGGTGACTTGACCTCCTGTCTCAAAATAGATGTCATAGAGCTTCCAAGTAAGATTCGGGTGAGAAACACATTTGCAAAAGTGAAAAATTAACTACCCAATATGATACCTGCTCTAAAGTAAAGAGAAACCATTGTTTTTATTAGTTAAAAACAAGGGTGGAGTTCTTACCAATCAATAGTCAGAATGAGGGTCAGAGATTTACAGCCTGCAAGCATCTTTAAACACACCGAAGCAAATATGAGCTTTGTGGGCAGTTTGTTAATCAAGCTTTGTCATTTGGCTTTGTGTACTTTAGCTTATTAATGCTTTACACATGGCCTCTATGAAAAAATAAAACTTTTCATGTTTTTTGCTATAATATTTTTACATTTAAAAAGGCAACATTTCTTGCCTGTGAATTTCAGGGGCAATATATTTGTACTATCTGTTACCCCCCCTGCCACACACACACTGTTTTCCACTTGTTTCTTATTGTCTGGACCCCTGTACAATGTACTGTGCCCATTTTGACTTTCTACTCCCCAAAGGAAGATTCACCTAGAATATGTGCCTGAAAGTGATACCTGATGTCACCATTTTTACAGGAAGTGGGGTTTTCAGTTGGCTGGGGAATTACAGACACTTGGACATCAAGCCAGCAGAACGAAGCCCACCGGGGGAACATTGAACCTCGGAGGAAAGATAACCCCTTAGCATATCCGTGGTTCTCTTACATTCTGATGTTCCCCAGGGAGTAAAAGGGAACAGTGGCCAAGAACTAACTAATTAATCCTAGAAACTAGAAAGAATTGCTTGTCTTTGGCACATGCTCCAGTGCTAGATGGCTTGACCTAGTGAAAGTCTAGTATAGCTTTTCTTGGGTTCCTTGATTTGAGAGTCAGATGGGGGTGCAGCAGGCACTAAGATGTGTCAGGATGATGTAGGCAAGTCTCAAGCTTTCCCAGGAAAGACATCTCTCCAAAATTCCCATACTCATCTCTGTGTCATAGCTTTGAAGTGGATATTGAAGTTTCTATTAAAATATAAAGACAGAATTAGCTAAAATATGATTTTAAAGTAGAGACCAAATATGTATCATTTTAAAACTCTTACCACAGAGTCAGACGGATCTGTTTGACACATTATTTGTGGGACCATTTAGAAAACTTCTCAGAGAACCATTTTTCTCATCTGTAAAATGGGTTTAATAATAGTATTTATCAAAGAAGGTTTTTGTGAGAATTAATTAAGCCATATAGCGTGATGGTTTTTGACACATTGTACAGGCTCAATAAATAGCAATGGTTGCTAACTATCATCATTACTATCCAAATCCCATGAAATCAGTAGCAGTGGTAAAAGCAATGCGGACTGTTCTTTTATGTCTTTATGTGTAACATGAACTGCTCTATTGCTAGAGTTGTCTAGTAAGATAACGTAGGCCGGTGCCAATTAAATAAGAATTCATTATGCAAAAGTAAAGGGAAAAAACCAAAATGTAGTAAATCATTAACTACTCCAATGTGGTTTCATAGAGGTGATACTCATGGGGTAACAATATGGTCTGAATTGTTAGATATGAAAACAAGATTACGTGCAATATTTTAAAACAATTTATTTTTATACATATATTTTTACTGGTTTCATACAATCATCCGAATTCTCTCTCTATTAATCAGTAATTCTAGAAGGAGAATTGTCAATGTTTATTTCAGTCTAATTGTGTTTGTTTTCACAGGCCTGCAATAAAGTCATAAAAATATGAAATTTGTCTGTGAAAATTTCTATTATAAAAAATATTTTTCATGGATTAATTTTTCTTCCTTAAAAGCCATTTAAATTCATAGTTCTATAAGCATATGTGATTAAATTTATAATAAAAAATTTTAATGAATTGGACATTTCTAATACCTTCATAACTGCTTAGGGACAAGATGCTATCTTATCTCTTCCTTATTATTATAAGGAAAATGTTTACCCTAGTCAAAAGGCCAGTCTCCCAAGCCACTAAGCTGTACATCCAACTGTCAATTGAAAATCTCCCCCAAAATGTCCCCCCAGCCCATGAAGCTCAGTGTGTTCAGACTTGGAGTCATTTGCTTCATTCTTGTTGCATTCTGACCATGTATTTCTCTCCTTGTTAAGTGCTACAAAAGCCATAAACCTGGAAATTATCTTAAACGCTTCCTCACTGCCCCTTCTTCTGGTCAGTCTTTTCCTTCTAATTATCTTCCTGAGCCCTCTCACTCTCTTTATCTTCATGTACAACCCAGTGCAAACTCTTCTTGTTAGGACTGTGATATTAGCCCAATTCAATCAGTTTCTCCATCATATCTGGAGAGATCTTTCTTAAATACAAACTACACCTCTGCTCAAGATTGCTCACCTGCTCCTCTTTGACCTCGAAACAAGGCCCACTCTCGTCTGTATGAGTCTAAGGGTTTTCACTTTTCCTGCCTGGAGCTAGTATTAATCATTATAATGTATATGCTTTTGAGGACTTCATCTGCAACTGGAAGGCTTACAGAATTTTTAGATGGCAAAAATAATCACTGTAGGTACTGGGATTTCCTTCATGTTTTGTGGTCAGAGTGGAAAGTGTAGGAATATAATGATAAAGGATCAATAGAGATGAAATTGCTTATAAAAATCAATAGCTTTAATGGCTTTAAATATTTCAGGACATTAGCATTTGACACGAACAACGTTGAAAGAAACCTTATTTAATGGGCATTTTTGGCTCAATTCTCAGTCTCTTAAATGTGTGACAAAGTGATATTGAAAAGCTGAGGAAATACCCTGATAGACCCCCATGACATAAAGGCATATCGAGATCTAATTGAGGCAAAGGCTGAGATAAGAAAATTAATACACAGGAATTTAATAAACTTTCTCTTCTGCCCCTCTTGTGCTTGGCTGATTTTTTAATCTTCTGGTATCGGTGTCTTGTTCTCAAAGAAGCCTCTCCTGAAACTCTAAAGTCCAGGTTAGTGTTCCTCCCATAAGCTCCCATTAGGTCCTTCCCCAACATGGCACTTATGATATTTTTCTGTATCCTGAACTAGACCATACGCTCTGTGATGGCTGAGGCAATTTTCATGTTTATTGATATAATCCCACAATAAATACACGATTAATTAAAATTGCAAATAAACACCTTTAAACTCAGAATAAGAGTAGTCGCCTTTGGGTTCATCACTCAAGATGCTGTGCACCAAGTAACATCTTGAGGCCAGAGACAATCTGGACAACAATCATTGTCATCTAACAGGACCAGAATTGCGCGAAGTATAGAAACTTACGGAGGCTGGACTTGCCATGGCATAATTACCACTCTAACACTTTTCTTGGGGAAGAAAGTTGTGTTATATATGCACATAAATTTTTGTTTACCTATGTTTTGTCTTTAGATTTGATTTTATTTTGAATCAAGGGCAAGGTTGAAACACAAGGGGGTTCTAAGAACTAATGTCTAGTTATTTATTTTCATAGACTAGGCTCTCAGAAAATACTGATTAATGCACTAATTGTTTGATTGATTGGGGAGGTCTGGAAGATGTCTTTGTAAGTCACCAAACCCAGGTGTACATCCTAAATAAGTGATTGTACTTTTGCTCAAGGAGACAGATGATAGGATGGTCATTGTAGCATTATTTCTCATAGCAAAAAATTAGAACATCTTAAATAACCATCAATGGATGGATTTTCAAAATGGGTAAGTATTCATACAATGGAATACTATACTTGAGGCAAAATTAATGAAATCTCTACATATTAGGAATAAATTTTGAAAAGTTCATGTTGAGTGGAAGTCAAGTTCAAAAGATTAAAGTCCAGTATTTATATAAATTTAAAAATAAAACTTAAAATAAAACTATTGTTTATAAATATACGTATGTGGTGAAACCAAGTCAGTATATGATTACCTTTGGGAAAGGAGGCAGGGGGATGAGATTTGTATGTGAAAGACTTGGTTTCATTTTTAAAAAGATACAAAGATACAAACATATAATAAAATGTTACATATTTGTTCAAGTACAGTGATGGATACATCGATGTCTATTATATTTTTCTGTGTACTTTTGGTAACAAAATATTTCATAATTATTTATTAAGATAAAATAAAAATAAGCTGTAAGAAAAGAGATCCTATTCAGTTTCAAAAATTCAAACGTAATTTACCCATTGATATTAGTTGAGCAGGACAGCAGTAAGTGGAGTAAAATATATGCTATTGAGACTTAAGGGGTTATTTAAGTCTCATTAGCAAATGTTTATATCTCCAGGGAGGCTGATTAAGCAGTAATAAATGTTTCGTTAGAGAAGATGGAGAAAACTGTTTTTCCTTTGACAAAATAAATATTTTTTCTAACTATATTACAAAAGCAAAAGATGCTCAGAAATGCATAAACTGACCTCTCATAAGTAAAGACTATAAAACATAATTTTACATACATACACATATAAGCTTATGTGCACATATGATTTAACAACATAATTCTATGCATATTGGTTTACATTTATGTATTATATGTGAACCTTTTTTTCTATATTAACTAGCTTCCTTTGACAGAAAATTTTGGTAGCTGTGTAGAGTTTCTAAATATGGATATTTATAACCTACTTAACCAATTCCCTACTGTTGGATATTTAAGTGATTTCTAGACTTAAAAATATATAAATGTAGTGATTTCCTGGTTCATTGGAGATAATATGGTCTAGAAGATCCTTCAATCCCTGCATTTTATTTATTGAGCCCCAACATATAAATACACAGAATTGATTTTTTTAAACATAATATCCAGGTGATGAGCTAAATTTTTCATGTATTTTCAGCATGTCTTATGTCCAGGAGACTAAACCACTATAACACCCCGGCCACCTATTGGCATGTCTGGAAGTTGGCATCCCTAGGGTAACACTACATTCCCACAGTGATTTTTATCTGCCTACTTTGGAGGTAGGGAAAAGGGTTGCCACACTAAAACTGTTCCAAGTGAAATTCTTAGAGGAATGATTAAATTGTTTAAATATTCTTAAATGGGAATTCTTTCCAAAATAATAATATTGATCAATGGATGTATTCTTTTAGTCTTCACAACAACTCTATTAATATATTTCTATTCACGATGAATGTCAGGAGAACCTGCTTTGTGATAGTTTTAGGGTAGATATAGCAAAATAACCTTGTTGGCCTAAATTCCAAAAAAAAGAGACCTTTTGAAAGATGACATTCATTTGCACTCAAATTAACTATGGGCATATCTTTGGAGACAGGGGGATGCATGAGAATATGGCAACAGTCTAGGTAAGAGAAGATGAACACAATGCACAATGGAGAACATGAGCAAGTAAAATTTAAGTGAGGGGAAATACCATTAAGCAATCATGCTTAGTGAAATTCAGACACTAGGAGGTCATGATTTGATCCACTATCAAGGGCAATGTCATACAATTCATTCTTTCAAGTTCAGTTAATATTGATGAGGTATAAACACATGGCTTCCTCCCTTGAAATTATTTCTCCATGTAAACACACCTCTCAATAGCCTAGCAACTCATCTGCCTTCTGCTTTCAAAGCTAGATTTATCATGCATTCCCTTAGATAAAAGGAATGGTTCAGACACATCTTCAACATCCCTTCCCAAGGTATAAAATCCAAATTTCTGCTCACGGTCAGCGCAAATAAGCTCCAACAAGCAAATACTTTTTAAAGTTATATTAAGGAGAAAACCTACAGAAAAACCTACTTGAACTGGTTTTTCTGAGGCAGGTTCTTGTGTTTGTGTTTCTGCGGAAGTACAAATAACTCATGGGAGGAAACCCTATGTGACACATAAAATCTGTGTGTATTGCCTGGAATCCCTTGGGCTATAATAATTTTTATAATCAGTAAAGATGATACTGCAATACTGCAGGTAAAAGATGGTTAAGGCTTCAACTCTTGTGATGAATTTGATAGGTTTAAAACACTTACTAATTGAATGCTGGGGAGAGAAATGGTAGTAAGAGAGATGGGAGCAAAAAGGACTGATCTGGAGAAAAGGTATGTGGTGAGGCCGATAATTGAGTAAGAAGTATAGGAAGTGTAGCCCTTATGTCGGAGACATTCTGGTGAAGAGTGACAAGAGACATAATGATTTCACACAGTTTTGTGGTTTCTTTGAGGTCATGCCTGGACTGGCTTATTTCCAGTCTGAAACTCAGGGGGAACTCTAAAGGTTGAAAGTATGCACTTGATGGTCATTAAGATAAGGTGTTAGTTAAAACTATAAGGGGTAAAGTTCTTTGCCTAGGGAGAGTACATAGACTGGCCAGAGCAGTGAACAAAAAGAAGATCCCTGAGAAACTTTCCTCTTTAAAGAGGAGAAACAGAGAAGGCATCCTTATAGAGACTGAGGGTTGGAACTGGGAGAGGAAAAAGAGGACAGTTGTAACTTAAAGTCAAGGACGTGGAGAGTTTCAAAAATATGTGCTGGTCAATAGTGGTAAACAAAGCATAGATACTCCATTAAAGGTTTGAAAAATATCTATTGGGCTTGGCAATATAATGATTGATGGGCTTTGCGAGGGCAGTTTTAGCAAAAGCCAGTTTGTATGAGTTTGGATTACTTAACCCAAATGTATGCAAATTTAAATGTAAATAGGAAGTGAGAAAAGGTAGACAAATGAGTATAGAACACTCGTTAAAAACTTTTTCTGAACTTCTTGCACTTGAGAACATGGGGCTACAGGGTTAAGAGAGGGATGCTTTATTTTGTTTTTTGACTGGAAGAAATTTAAGCATGCTTATGAACTACAGAGAAACAACCGGCAGAGGAAGGCATTGAAGGTATAAGAGAGACAGGTAGTGGATGGAGTGACAGACGGGAAGCAGTATCCTTGGTTGCATCAGCAGGACTTGCTAATATTTTTCTTCTCACTGCCTTCCCATGGCACTCTCTATCCACATGCTATTCAACATCTATTCCATCAGATTCCTTGGCAGCATCTGCCACATTACTTATCCATTTATGAGCCTTATTCTTCCAAGCCCTCCCTGAAAATCCTCGAAGAAGAAAAATGGGATAGCCTTGGTGATTGGTGAGTGAAAGCAGAATCTACACCAGAAGTATTTCTCTATTTGGTTGTGTGCTTCTTAATTGCTGTATCAGCAATCAAATGACCTAAACAGTTATGTATCCCTCTTATGATTTAGTATTCCTTGTCCAAAAGCAAGCCCCATCAAAGTGACACAATCACAAAAAATATTTATAAGGTGGGGATTTCTACAAATTTCAAGTTATGCACACATCTCATAAAATTTTCTGACTGCCTGCATTGAATTAGGGTAGGTTTAATGCCACTGTACTATACACACATACACAGAGAACACACAAAGATATACTACTCTTCTGGTGAAGCAGGCAGTTCTGATATAGCAATAAGGCACATAAACATTTAGGCTAGTCTAAAAGTAGATCTTACGTTTTTAACTTTTTAATTACCTAGTGAAATGTACAGTAGATACACTTCCTCCATTGCTAACCCACAGCCCACCTCTCAGATTCACTCCTATACCCCCAGGAGTGACCTGGAGGATGGAGTGAGGTTTAGAAATGCATGAAGGTGTCCTGATATTACTTGATTGTTTTTATAAGCTGAAAGTTTAATGCTTTGTTATTTTAATTTCATTAGTGTACGTGAAACTTAAAATGGTCACAATGTGAAAATTGCATGAAATCAGCCTTGTCAGAAGGACACGAGACTTCCTCAGATTACTCTGTTCTAGCTTTTCCTCATTCTTCAAATAATCACACTTTCTATCAACGACCATCTCCTTTTTTTGCTTTTCCCATCTTTCCCTCTTGAAGTTTATGGCTGATATGACAATTCTTTATCCTCTGCCCCCACCCCATGGCCAACTATCACTACCTTTCAACAGTGGTTCTAGAAGCCTTTTCTGAAATGATCCATCAAAATGCCAACCAACAAGTATTGTTAAGCACAAGGGACCATTATTCTGAGGGGTGGGAACATATTTTCTAGAGCCAACAGTCACTGGCAGGTTTGCTTCATTTAATTTTCTGGGACTTTTCTGTACAGAGAACACTACTAACATTTAAAATCTGAGTCCTGAGCCTCAGAAACAGTGCAAAGAATGAGATGTGGGCAAGAAAGGTGCTTGTAGCATCAAAATGACCTGGAAGTTCATTGTTGTTTATAGTTTTTCACATCAGAAACTTGGATCTGATGTATTAACATCATTTGAATGACTTGTATTTGAAAAATAGGATTCATAAAGACTCTAAGACACTGTAAAAATTTTCTTCAAGTGCAAAAAGAAAGATAGTAGTAGAGCAAACACCTACGGAACCCTGAAATGAATTTCCTCTCTTGTCATTTTTCTTCACAAATAAAGAACCTTTGTCCTGGAAACTATGATTAGCATATATCTACTGCAAAGTATATATGCATGTTTTGGAGTTTCTTGGCATAAAATTGAGATTTGTGTCCTCTCTTAAAATTTAAAGAAGAAAAAAAGAGAAATAAAACAACAAAAATACAGTAGTAGGACAAGAAAAAAAAAAAAAGAAAACAAACAGCAAAAAGACAAGCTATGGCTCTTTAGATGAAAAGAAATCAGCTAAGCACACATTTCCATTCACAGAATGGCAGTTCCTACGCATGCATATTCAAAGCAACTTTAAATGTTCAGTTCCTATTGTAGCTAGTCCCTTTATTTCTGTAGATTTTTTTTTCTTGATGGTGGCACAGATGGACTCACAATTGGAGAGAATGTAAAAAGATTCTATTTAGCAGGTGAACTAGGAAAGCTGACCTACCTTCCTCTAGCTTGGTTGATCATTACCTTTGATCAAATAAAAGACCACATGTTCCAGATGCCCTTATGCCCTGCTTACTGCAGTGAGAGAAAGAAGGGAGAGAAAGACAGAAAAATAGAAAGAAGACTTAGACAAGATAGATATTATGTAAATTTGCATATCACCTGAATGCGTGCATGTTTCATGTGTCCACATTCTTCATTAAAGAAACACTTAGATGAGTTGAAAACAGCTCACAATAAATTTGTTTACTCTTACTGTAGAGTAAATGATAATCTCTTGCAACAAATTCAAACTTCTAACATTAAAAATGTCATGCAGTATGTTCATAGAAAAAAAATTTGGACGCAAAGATAGGCATGAGAAAGAAAAGAGTGAGGGGTGAAAAGAATGGATGTAGAAAGAGAGCCAGAGAACAATTATTCTTCATGACTTCATATTGAAACTTTGAGGATTCAGATATGCAGAGATCCATATAACCACCTCAGCCGTCTGGTCATGTGTAGTAATGATAGAATTTGTGGATTTCTTGACGTACTTTGAGACTTTGGAAAATGCTATGCTTTAAGGAGCATTAGATACTCAACAATATCTTCTTGTTTTCCGTTTGAGCTTACTACAATTGGTAGATATTTGGATTCACACAAGATATTACTAAAAGCAAACATTCAAAAAATGAGTTTTTTGTTTTCCCAAAATGAATTTTAGAACTTAGTTCTCTTCTGAAACACATAGAAAGATATCTAAGTGTGATAGAATATGAGACAGATAACAAATTAGAATACATATCACATTTTTCTTAAAAATACTGTATGTAGTTTTTTTCTGGTTATAAGTGTAAGTAAGAATATGTTGAGAGGGTGATTTGGTATCAAACTATTGATAACGATTTTCCAGGGTGGGAAAATTACAGGGAACTTTCTGTGTAATGATTTCCTGTAATCATTAAATTTTGTTGACTACCATTGTAATTAGAAAAAAAATCTAAAACATTTTGTCTTACAAGTTGTATTAGGAGTTGGTAATTAAAGCATAATAACAGTGGCTATCCTAATAAATGTTGGATAATTTGCTAGTGACTAGAGGCTAATCAGCGTTTTCTGGAGAATTTTGCTACTGAGTAGGCCCTCAGTAGCAGACCTACTGAACTTGATGGCCCATTTGAACTTGATGAATCACATTTGAGAACAGATTTAACCCGAATACTTGCCTTGTTTTTAAGGAACTTCTTTGAATTACCCCAATTTATTGGTTTTAAATCAAGCAGGAAATGATAGGCCTATATTGAATGGTGACAGATATGCACTCAGTAAATTCAAGAGTTATGGTTGTAATTGGCCAAAGCAAGATGAAAGTCAAAATATAGCAGACTATTCGTACTTTTCCAAACCAGAATTAAAACCATAGCTGTTTAATTTGGACAAGAAAAGGGTTTCGGAGACTGTGTCTAATGGAGGTAAATAAATAAACTTGGAATGTGGGAAGCTCTCAAGTCTGAATGACAAGAAGAGTGTTTGGAATGATGAAAGGTCATGAGAAGCCTGAAGACAGCCCAAGAATGATTTCACTCTGAGTATGAGATTGTCTGGGTCTCAAAGATAAGTATATCTTCTTTCAGTTTTTAAAGGAAAGTAAAGCTGAGTAAGAGATTTCATTTTATTCATTAACTTTAAGAGACAAAGACCAAGATTTTCAAGTCTAAGCCTGAAAAAAAATGTGACTGGATAGCAATGTCATTTTATTTGATGTTTCCAGGGCTGCCGAGACAGAAGGACTTGACCAGTGTGCAGTGTCCCGACAGAAACATGAGGATAAAACTCAAAGTCTATTCTTCTGACATCAATAAAGTCATTTGCTGAATTCTGATAGTATAATTTCAAATTGTAAAGAGAAGAACTTTGTACCTTATGGTAACCTGAAACCATATGTATCTAGTAGTAAAGATTACTTTAAGCTCAATTTGTTAAAATGGCATTTAATGGCCATAGGTATTCACCAAAGTGAAATCAGAATCTCTTTCTTAAGTCACAGGGATAACAAAGATCAAGATGTGTTTTTAAGATTTGCATCGCATCCTTGAAGGTTAACAATGTGATTATATTATTGCTGCTCACCTTCAAAAGCTGAAAATGTTCTGGGGCAAAGTGGAGCATATTTGGCTGCTGCAATGCATCATTAGTCTCTGCAGCTACACCTAAAAAATGAATCAATAAGACTTTCACATCATATACAATTGTTACTTAGCTGTTGCTAATAAATTTTTTCTTTCTCAGGGAGATTTTGTAACTTGGATAAATAGATGCCTTTCATTCATTCATTCCACAGTTGCCTCATTTCTGTGACTTCCTGAAAGAAGCATATCCCATGTATACACTGAGATAGCTTTCAGTGTGTACATGGCTAGACGATAGCATTTCTTTAGCATGTATTGTCTGTAATCTCCTGTCTCCAGGAAGAGCATCTGCAACTGGCTTTGTCAAACAGTCAGACTGACATCAAAGCCGGGGCCTTTGTGAGTCGGCAGACTGGCAAGATGAGCACAGCCAGAGGAGAACAATCGGTGGCTGAGGCACAGATGATGGGTTCCCGTGCTTTCTCTCACATCTGATTTACTTCATCTTATCAGTGCTGATAAGAGCAAGACAACTATCTGAACTGGACAAAGGCTAATAATACAATATTATTAACGCATTCATATAACATCTAAAAGAATACTTAGAACTTTCTGAGCAGTATCAGGTTGATCTTCTAACTATGAATTGTGTTGGCCACGGTTTTTCCTCCTGAAGGATTTTAAGACTTTTCCACCTCCCATGTCACTGATTATGGAATGTGAAGTAGGAGTTTTAAAATTATTACTTTAGTGGAGTCGGGGTCTTACTACGTTGCTCAAGCTGGTCTTGAACTCCTGGACTCAAACAACCTTCTTGCCTTAGCCTTCCCAGTAGCTAGGATTACAGGTGAGAGCCACAGCACCCAGCAAAATTCTTTGTTGTGTAGAATGCATAAGCAGTGAATAGGAATACCTGCATTGCCAAAATAATTTTCATTTCTTTGGAATTCTTTTTCTCATGTTAGCTTTAGTTCCTTTTCAAATCTACATATTTTACATTTTTCATTGATTTTCTATAAATTTTCTACCAATTAGGATAGTTATATATCCTAATTTGCCCCAATCTGTGAGTTTATATGATGCTTTTTAAACATAATTTTTATAAACACTTATAAACTCGTTGTATTAAAAATAAAATTATACATATATATATATATATATAGTTTTCCTAAATATAAACAGGAAAAAATTTTATGAAGTTTTTATTTGTCTTTTCATATTAATTTAATCAGAACCACCGCATATGTATTCTGTCACATCCATGGTTTCAAGGTAACATACATCACTGAGGCAACTCAATTGCATGCATACTTTTTTAGTAATTTGTATGTGCCCAGCAGTGTGCTTTTTTTTTTTTTTGAGGTGGAGTCTCCCTCTGTGGCCCTGACTGGAGTACTGTGGTAGGATTTCGGCTCACTGCAACCTCTGCTTCCCAGGTTCAAGTGATTCTCCAGCCTTAGCCTCCCTAGTAGCTGGGACTACAAGTGCATGCCACCATGCCTGGCTAATTTTTGTATTTTTAGTAGGGACGAGGTTTCACCATGTTGCTCAGGCTGGTCTCGAACTCCTGACCTCAGGTGATCTGCCCACCTTGGCCTCCCAAAGTACTGGAATTACAGGCATGAGCCATCACGCCTGGCCCCTGTTAACTATTTCTGTACCTTCATAGCATCAATTAGCAACTCTCCTCTCTTGAATTCCAATATACAATAAGCAGTCATCACATATTAATTATAGCACTCTTTTAATAAATAATACATCTACATGTGTCTGCTATGTGCCAGGCACTGTGCTAAGTGTGATATACACATGACTTGCATAAACCTTCCCATCGGCCTTATGAGGTAAGGTGCCATTGCTATCTCCATTTTACAGATGATGAAATTGTGTATGGAAGACAGGCAGGTTTCCCCAGGCTCCCTAGCGAGTAGGTGGTGGAAGCTAAAAGTTAAAGCTAGGCACCTTGAATAAAGGTTACATTCTGAGCTATGACAATTCTGCCTTAGATGGACACTGTGGTCTCTCTACTCCTCACTCCTATCACATCCCTATTCAAGTTTTATGGTCAGTTATTGTTGGCTTGGCATGAGCTATTTCAGATGTATCTCTGAATTTCACCTTTTGCTCAAAGTCTTCAAATTATTTTTTAAAAAGGGAAGGAAAGAAGGAAGAAGGAAAAGAGAGAGAAAGAAAGAAAGAGAAAGGAAGAGAGGAAAAGTCTTAACTAATAATGAATTTTGTGATAGTTAGCAATTATTTCCCAGTTTTTTGTCCTCTCCCTGAATAGACGTAATATATAATATGACAGACGTCAGCCAAAGAGAACTAGGAAGTTGATTTAAGTCCACTATTAAACCACATATTCAGTTATTTTTTATTGATGAACTATATTGGATTTAAAGGTAAAATGCCTCAAGAATTTGTTTTCAGATAGAGCAACTGATTGTGATAGAAGTAAAAATTTTATTATACTTCTTAACTGTACCCGGTACTGTTATGGAAGTAATTTTATTTTCACTACCTTATAGATGATGGGACCTCAGCTTATGAAGATTAAGTGACTCCCCCAAGTCCATGAACTAAAAAGTGTCAGGGCCATGACTTGCGCCCTGGTATGACTCCAAAGTTTATATTATCGAACTCTTTTTGCTGCATCTCCCAAATTGCAAAAGGTGCAATTTATGGTAGTTCAGACATTCTTATGTCCACAGCGTGGGGATGGGTGATGGGACTGATTCTATGCCCTTTAAGAAGGTTTAACAGGTGCAAATTTGGCCACTCTTCTGCCTCTTCTTTCTGGGATGAAAGGCAGGGCCTACAGTCTTTACATCAATGCAAGTCAATGTATTTCATAAGCCACTTATTTTAAAAATATTTTACCTTTCCCCAAACATTCTCCTTGTGCTCCATGAGCCCTCTCTATGATACGCACTATAGTACTCTTAGATTCCTGACAGTATCATGACAAGTTAGCAAGAAAAGTCTCCAATACTCTGGTTCATATTAAAACTTGTCTTCTTAAAAAATAAATTCTAAAAATTGTGGGTACATACTAGGTATATATATTTACAGAGAACATAAGATATTTTGATACAGACATGCAATGCATAATAATCACATTATGGAATGGAGTATCCACCCCCTCAAGCATTTATCCTTCATGTTATAAACCATCCGATTATACTCTTTTAGTTATTTTAAAATGTACAGTTAAACTATCTTGACTATAATCTCTCTGTTGTACTATCAAATACTGGGTCTTATTAATTCTTTCAAACTATTGTTTTCGTACCCATTAACCATCTCCACCTCCCCTTCACCCCTCCCCACTACCCTTCCCAGCCTCTGGTAACCCTCTTTCTACTCTCTATCTCCATGAGTTCAGTTGTGTAGTAAAAACCCATCTTTACCCAGTGCTGACTAAAGAGACCTCTGCTAGGCAGTGTCTGGGAAATAATGTTGTTTTTAAAAAGAGATGGGTGAAGAGAGGACCTATCCTCCCCTTCCTTCCTGCTTGGTATGTTTGATGTCAGGACACACCACCTGGGACTGCTGCAGCTATTTTGGGACCATGAAGAAGAGGCCAAGAGAATTCTAGAGAAGGCAATCCAGTTATCTAGCTGCATTGAGCTTCTGAACCGGCCTGGGGATGCACATTTCCAACCTTCCTGTTATCTAAGCAATAAAATATCCGTTTTGACCAAAACACACACACAAAAACCAAAACTTGCCTTTAACATCACATTCATTCTCTAATCAATTAATAATAACTCTGCACGTACGAGAGGAAACAAAACACCTTTGAAAAACAGCAGCAGGTAAGAAGGTACTTTCACTTCCATTTATTTTGAATTCTATGACAGTCTTCCTTTTCCATCTCTCAGATAAATTTTTTCCTTTTTTTTTTTTTTTTTTTTTTTACTGATATGTTAAGCAAATCAAAGCCCTAAAATCAGAACTCTGATGTTTAAGAAAAAAAAGCCACTGTAGTTTTTTTTTCTGTACTTTGAAGGGAAAAATAGTTTACCTTCTCACTACAACAGATGGTTTTAAATGCAGTGATTACAAAATTCTGAAGGTAAAATGGTTTAATTACAAAGTCAATACTGCCTCTAACCTGGGCTGAGTCTTTAGCGTAAAAACAACAGACGGAGCAGTGCAAACGCTTGGGCAATGTTTAACCAGAACTTTGCATAGCTACTGCAGTAGGGCTTTCCATGGGGCTTTAGTAAACCACAGAACTCACGATTCTGGGTTTCTATTCATTGAATTATCTCAAGGTGAAGAATCATATACACGTGTATATATTTCACTGTGCAATATACGCATGCACACACACAAGTCTGATGGGGTCTATTCCTGGAACCTGAACCCCAATAGTATGAGATAGGGTTCAATTTCAGCAAAAATGAGGGATAAGAAAAAATTAAGGATACACAAAAAAGGAGTTTGTCACAGGGATAAATTTTCGGTTCATTTAAAAAGGACATTATTCTGAAATCATATGTTACTAAACCTGATTTCTAAATGTTAAATTGTCAGTTTTTGCTTAAAACCCAAAGGAAAATTAATGACATAGTAGAAAATGATTCAATTGCTAGATGTTTGTAAAGATGTTTTAAAAACACACAAGAAGAAAACAAAAGCTAAGTTTGCTTTTTTAATAAAAAATTATCTTTCTCCAAATAGAAAGATGGGTGGTTACAAAAATTATTCAAGGATTAAACCCTAATTCATATTAAACTTGTAATACTGAAAAATCACTTTGAGTGCCTCTTGAAAACTTCCCTACATGCTTAACTGCAGTATACTTTTATATCAAATGACCCGGTTAGTGATTTTTTTTTTTCATTTTATACATTTAATAGAATGAGAACCATTCATGAAAACTGATGTAAGAGAAAAGTGCAAACATTCTCCCTAAGGTGGCATATTCTTGCCTCACATCCACTAAACATTTAATACAGGCAATTACAAGATAGTTTGGGTCATTGGACTAAGCAGATGTGGGAGGTACTAAATAGTTAAGTAAAATAAACATTTCTGATGGTCTTATCTCTGAGTCTTCTGATCGTAATAAATGTCACCAGAATAATCTAAAACAACTCTTTAGCAACTCTGCAGGGAATTAAAATCAGAAACATTTTGCAATTTCTAATCTGTTTAGATTGCTCTGAAAGGAAAAATGCCTCATTCCAGCAGGAAGTGTATGGAATTATATTCAACAAAACTTGGAAAGTTTGGTGTTGAGGTTAAAATGTGGAGAAAAGTAAAAAGAAATAAATAGTATGTTCTGAAAACAAAATAAAAATGGCTTAAAAGTGCAATTTTTAAAACATCACATTAAGACAAAGTAAGTAAACTGAATCATAATGACCACACCTTAATATCTCTTTTGGAGAAGTGTTAAAATTTAATTGCCCAAATTCTTAGTGACAGGACATAGCTAACTGCTTGCCTAATTTCATCCTCTGCTACATGTTTTCTAAAAAGTCCTGAAGCAAAGGATGAACTATCCTAGTTTTTAAAACTCACTTAGAATTAAGAAATTCTTTGTAATTCCTCAGTGAGAAATTCTTGAAAACCATTCATTTGAAATTCATTTACTCACTCTTTCGTTTCCCACTCTCATGCCCCACTTAATAGGCAACCATTCTAATGTATGTAATGTACAGCTTTTTAAATTTTGCACTGAATTAGAAATAGGTATACACCTAGAATTAAGGCATAGAATTCACTGAGTATATACCTAGGATAAGTAGGTATTCGTGAAAATCCACTGAGTGTATACCTAGGATAAGTAGGCGTACTGTGCAACTAGTTCCAAAATCAAGAGACAGACATTGCCAACACCCCACAAGCTTTTTGTGTGTCCCTTTCAAGTCACTGTCAGCTCAGAGAAACCACTATCCTGACTTTTGGCAGAGGAGATTGACTTTACTTATTTGGTACATTATATCAACAGGACCATACCATTTGCACGCTTGTATGTCTGACTTCCTCAGCTCAACATTGTCTTTTTAAGATACATCCATGTTTTTGTGTTCAGCTGAAGATTGTTCATTCTTACTGCTATAATATCTCATTTTGTGAATATACCACTATTTATTTCCCTTATTTTTGATAAACACACGACCATATTTCTGTCAGGCGTGTGCCTGGGAATGGCGAACTTAAGTTATAATGTATATAATATGTTCACCCTTAGTTAATACGGCCAAAACTGGAAGACAAACTGAATGTTTTGCTGAGCCCTTTGTTTCTATGTTCTTATACAACATGAATTCTCATTTGGTATCCACACAACTTTACATTTATTAATGGTTTTATGTTATTCATCTCATTCTGCTTTTCATGTTTTTTTCATTCAGGATTATAGATTTAAGATCCATGCGTGTGGCTATGTGAACATCAAGTCTGTGACTTCTAACTGCACATCATTATATAATGAATAGTGACATTTTTTAAATAATGTATAACGACAGAGGAATGGTTTCATTCAACAACAAATTACTAAAGGCCCATTTAACACAAGTTTTAAAAGGCTTTATGAAAATAATATTTTGGAAAAAGAAGAACATAAAACTGTTTACAAAGTATAATCTAAATTTTATTTTAAATGTATATATCTGGAAGGGAATATACCAAATATAAGTAATATGTATTATAGTATAAAATTTGTGGTGCTTTTTTCTTCTTTATGTTTTTGATATTTTCCAAGGATATTATGATCATGAAAAGCTCAACAGCAAAAAATGTAACCTATGAAATACAAAACAGAGTACTGTCTTTACATGAGCTAATATGTGTTATAAAACATTCTTTTAAATATTGTTATTATGTGTTTTCCTACTGTTTCACATCACTTTTTTCATAGTCATTATTTGCACTTTGTGTTGTCATTAGTTTTGTCTCTCAAATACAACCTTGTTTTAATGTGTTCACCTTTCTTCTCACTTTAGTTTCTTCGATTTTGCCTCCTTATTCATTAGAGAGGCCTGCTAGAAGTCAGCACATCCCTCTCTTCTCAATGGAGCAGCTCTCTCCCCTCAAAGCTAACAGTTGATATTTTTCATACTGTTGAGTGTTACGGAAAACCCACATCCTGTAATCGTGTGTTAAGATGCCTTTCCTCGTCTCAAGTTCATTTCTTAATTACCTAAATTATTATATCTAACCCACATTGATCATACTATAAGTGGTAATTGTTAACATTACTAAATAGAAATAGGGTCTCACATTAAATAGAGATTTTAATCTTGGTTTTTTTTTTTTGAGACGGAGTCTTGCTCTGTCGCCCAGACTGGAGTGCAGTGGCCGGATCTCAGCTCACTGCAAGCTCCGCCTCCCGGGTTTACGCCATTCTCCTGCCTCAGCCTCCCGAGTAGCTGGGACTACAGACGCCCGCCACCTCGCCCGGCTAGTTTTTTGTATTTTTTAGTAGAGATGGGGTTTCACCGTGTTAGCCAAGATGGTCTCGATCTCCTGACCTCGTGATCCGCCCGTCTCGGCCTCCCAAAGTGCTGGGATTACAGGCTTAAGCCACCGCGCCCGGCCGATTTTAATCTTTGTTAGGGCAAAAATGTTTGTTCCTCAATTTTGCTTCTACTTTAACCTGTTCTTTGTCCTTGGCTACAAACAGAAACGGAAGTGGGCATTTCCCTCAAGCAAGAACCAAACCCAACCCTTCGAACGAGAGCACGATTTTTTACAGTTTAGAAAGGAAAGTAGAAAGGAGAGATCATCTCATTCTAATGATGAAGGCTGAGTGACCTTTCCAACCTTGCATAACTGGATAAAGCCTCATCAGAAATAAACTGGAGGTGGTAGCTTGACTTCTTTTCCAATGCTTTTCAACCACCGTATACTCTTCCATCTCAATCTAACCTTAGAGATGAAACTATTCTTTCTTTGGTTGTTGTTGACATCTAACTTAAAATGTGTTATTATAGAAGATCCACATGCTATTCTTATGTTTATTTCTCAATTAACCGAATTATAATATGTAACCCACAATGAGAATACCTTCAATCATAGAACAGATTAAGATTTGTCAAAAGGGAATGCATAAGCGGGGCTGCATCATGACTTTCACCGGCCCCAGGCACTTTTCTCTGTATGGGTTCCTTCCTCCATATAAAAATATTAAAGTTTTACAATTTAATAAGTGGAGAAAAGTAATAAAGAAAATGAAATGGGGAGGGTGATAAGAACTATGACAAGAATAATCTGGTCAGGTAGCTGGCTGGGTAGGAAGCTCCTCTCCTGGCTGGTCCACATTTATTCACTACCTCCCTTGTTTCATCCCCTTGGAGTTGTTCTAGAGAGCCCTTAGAAGACCACTACCACCACGCTCCCAAACTATCCTGCCCGCTTACCCTTCTCTCTCACACAACATTTTCTGTCATGCAGCTTGTCCCCTCAGTCCCCTATTCTCTGTTATGTAGCAACCCAGAGGGTGGATCATCATATAAATAAATGTCCCAATGTGTTAACTGGAGAACGTGCTGCTCCAAGTGGGAGTCACCTCTTCCTTCTTTTCCCATTATAGGGAAAAACATGCCCTGATGTTTACTGGTGGCCTGATGTTTACAAGGTGGTCATCTGACTTGATGAACTGACCTGCAGAATTAGAAACTCTGGACAGAAAGCAGGGTCTCTTACTGGCAGGCCAGCACCCTTTTCACAGCCAGCCTCCTCTGCATCCAAGCCTAAAACATCACTGCATAGCATCTCTGTATTCTTGTTCTATGGAAAAATAATTTCAAAGCAGTGTGCAATCCAAGGGTAAATAAAGGAGAAAATCCATACATTTTTAAGCCTTTTCTTGGTTAACGACTTTTACTAATGATGGCAACAAAATTATTGAAGCCTGCAATAAGCCATCCAGTGGTCAAATAGGTCACCTATGACCAGTATTAAGATTTAAATATCCTTTAAAATTAAACACTTTGGGGTTATTAATGTTTCCTTTCCTCTCAAAATTTTTGTGTTGAGAGGAGGTATGGGAGGAAATGTATTAGCAACAGTAGGATGTGGAGAATAACTCTAAGTACATTAAACATCTGTTGATGGAGCCATTAGCACAGGTTGTAGATACTGCCACCTGGCCCTTATTCCATTTTGCTCGAACTTTAGTACCTGAAAATATACTGTAGTAATTTCGTTCCACTTCTTTTAAATCTTTTACTACTGCATTAAGTGGAACATAAGCACTAATTAGTTCTCACTGAGACAAAAAGACCTGCTTATGGCAAAAATCAAATGCCAATGAGAAAGTGGCAAGGATTAAAACATCACTTAGCATCTCAAGCTGGTAGTGTTCCTGCATGTATGAAAGGAAGTCCTTAAAACAGCAAATGGAGGTGAAGGCAGCTAGAGTTTATATAATCATGTTATTCAGTGAGAGAATTTCAGCTCCTTCCTCTATCATTTCTATGGGTTATTTTCAAGTGTAAGATTAGATTTTTCATGGTCAGGGCATTAAATAAAATAGGATCTTTAAAAAATAAGTCTCCATATTCCCCAAATGCTAAGCCTAAACTGTTTTTTTTTTTCCTTAGAAAAGTCATGTGAATAAGTGCTTGTCCTGAATTTTCATCAGATTTACAAAGTTCAAGTAAAGGCATTAAGCTTTCTCCTGAAAGGATGATTGACTTTCTTGATTTATAGCCCATTCATTCATAGTCTTCTATAAAACATGGTCCCCAAGCTACAGAAGCACTGTGTCTGACTCAATCACAAAATCAGGCTACCCTGTGTGCTGGCACATGGGCTCCTTCTATGCTAACATTTTCTTCACATACAAAGAAACCCTACTGAAGAGATTCATCACGTTTTGCAGAGATGCTCTAAGAGAACTAAGCAATCAGAGTTTCATCTTTCAGCTCCTCTATGAAGTGTCCCCATTTCAAGCTTGGCCATTTGAGATTTGAGGCTTTAATCTATTAATGTAAATGTCATGAATGGATGGGTTCCATAGTTCCACACACCACAGATCTGCAGTGTTCCTTGAAATTGTTCTTAGCTCTAACTAATGTCATCTCTGTCTTTATGTAGATACACTATATTATCCATTAGATGTCATGGAACTCTGTGGCTGGACATCAGTACCAATATCATGGCTAAAAAGATGTATCTTGGACCTAAGTTTGATGTAGTTGCACTGGGTTACCAATTATAATTATATCAAAGGCATCTGTTTTCCACTCTTACCACAAATTGATGGAGTGAGTTCTGGTAACATTTAAGTTTCATGTATTCTTTGACAATTCAATCTAGTTACTGTATTTACTTCCATACAATTTGTATTGAATAACTTGTATTGAATAACTTGTGCTTTAGTTTCCTTCTCTTCAAAATGATGAAAATGATTCCTGGGCTATGCATTTAATGGATTACAGGTATAAAACGAAAACACACATGTATTTTGAAGCACGGATGTAAAGAATAGCTATTGATAGCATACCATTGTTTCCAACTTTTTCTCCTCCTTCCCATCCCCAGTGTCACTCTTCTAGTTTGGAAACTTTGTATGCCTTACCTATTACTTCAGTGTAGTCATTCTGGAAAAAAAACAACTTTTTTTCTTCTGGCTGAAATACTACTGATTCCTCAAGACTCAACTGACCTACTTTTTTCTCCCTAGAGATTTTCCAGTTCTCTCAGGCCTTTTCTCACAGAATTAATTGCCTACTTACCATGTCTTACGTAACATTGTTGTTGTTGTTTTTTTTTTTTTTTTTTTTTTTGAGACAGGGTCCACTCTGTCACCCAGGCTGGAATGTGCAGTGGAAATCATAGCTCACTGTGGCCTCGAATTCCTGGGCTCACACAAACCTCCCACCTCAACCTCCCAAGTAGCTGGGACTGTAGATGCACGACCACGCCTGGGTAATTTTTTAAAATAACATTTGGTAGAGATGGAGTATCACTATGTTGCCTGGGCTGGTCTTGAACTTTTAGCCTCAAGCAGTCCTCTTACCTCGGCCTCCCAAATTGCTGGGATTACAGGTGTGAGTCACCGCATATGGCCCATTGTTAGTTTTTGTTCAGTCTATTTCTTCAATTAAGTTGTAAGTTCTTTGAGGGAAGAAATCCTGGTTCGGTCACATTTTCATCCCCTAAAGTACCCAGCACAGTGTCTTAAGACTTCTTGAATTGAATGGAATTGAATTGAATAAGGCTAACGAAGAAACCTGGCAATGAACTTTCTATTAATACCAAATTAAAATTATTGATCTATTGCCAAATTCAGTGACCAGTTTTTAAAATCTTCATATTTAGAACATCTTGCAGCATTTGACACAGCAGATCACTTTTCCTTTTTGAAGCACTTTTCCTGTAGGTTTTTGAGACCTGACACTCTCCTTTTTTCCCTCCCATTTTACTGACTACTCTTTAATCTTATATTCTGACTCCACTTCCTCTGCTTACCTGCAAATGCTAAAATATCCCAGGCCTCTGTCTTTAACCCCCAACCCATTGATATAGTTTGGATGTTTGTCGCCTCCAAATCTGATGTTACAATGTAATCCAACACTTCAATATCAATGTTGAAGGTGGGGCCCAGTGGGGAGGTGATTGGGTCATGGGGGCAGTTCCTTCATAAGTGGCTTGGTACCCTTCCCTTTGTGATGAGTGGGTTCTTGCTTGGTTAGTTCATAGGAGCGCTGGTTGTTTAAAAGAAGCTGGCATCTCTCTTTCTCCCTCTCTCACCATGTGACTCCCTACTCCCCCTTCACCATTTTCCACGAGTAAAACCTTCCTGAGGCCTCACAAGAAGTCAAGCAGATGTTGGTGCCATGCTTGTGCAGCCTGCAGAACCATAAGCCAAACAAACCTCTCTTCTTAATTCATTCCCCAGCCTCAAGTTTTCCTTTATAGTAAGACAAAATAAATTAACACACCCAACGACTAACTCTTCCTAAATAATATCATCTTGTCTGCAGGCATTAAATACCACTGATAAGCCACCAATCCCATGTTTATATCTCCAGCTCAAAGTGCTCCACTGAATTCTAGGCTCATATATCCATTTGCCTTATAGATTTCCACCAATATCTCCATTTACCTTTCAGGGTGACCAGCTTTCATCTCGAATTTATCATGTCTAATGTAAAATTCTAGATTTCCTTCTATTCCTTCCCAAATCTGGATACTCTCCCAATTTTCTCAGCAAATTGGTAAAGTCAAATACCTAGAAGTCATTTTCCGTTTCTCCCAATCCCTTGTATTCTAAACTCTGCCTGAAAAATGCATCTCACATCTGACCTCTTCTCTTCATCTCCACTACTATAATGCTAGTCAAAGCTGCCATCGCTTATGGCTTAGACTGGAATCTTTGAGATTCCAGCCTTTCTCCCACAGCCTTTTCTCCACACTGCTATCAAACTAAACTATTGAAGAGTATAAGTCCAATAATGTCAATTAAACTCTTCCAAAGGCTTCCCATTGGATTAGAATATAATCTAAATTTTCTTCCCATATCCTGCAAGGCTCTGGGTTCTGCCTGAGTCTCCCAGTTTGTCTCCTGCATATTCTTTCTCATACATTCCACCCCTGCAGGGCACTCTCAAGGGCTTCTCCCTTTGCTGCCTAAATACTCTTCCCTCCTCATCATTTAGGTCTCAGCTCAATGTCCCTCATCAAGAGGGCCTTCCCTTACTGCTCCAGCTATGGTAGTCTTGCCTCTTACCCTATGACCCTCTATCCCATTATTTTATTTTATTATTTGAAATTATAGCTATCAGAAAGTATTCATTTATTTTTACATTTAGTGTCTGCCTCCTCCAACCCCTCTTTAAATCAGATACTTTTCACATTCATTGTCTGTGACTGTCATTTAGGACAATCCCTGGACAATAGTAGGCACTCACAAATATCTATTGAATGAATTGATTTTCTACTTTATTCATTTAACAATCATTGAGAATGATTTACATATAGGCTCTGTATATGTGCTTATTATATAACCTGATAAAATATGGTTTCTACTTTCAGGGCATTCACGACGTAGTAGAGGAGACAGCAAAATAAACAGAAGTAGACACAGTGGGCTGTCCTTGTTGAGGAGCATGCAGGAGCTATGGCAGCATGTAGCTGGGACATGAAACATAGACCTGGGTTGGTTATAGGAAATTTGGGAAAAGGGTTTCTGAAAGATAGTGTCTATTAATGCCAAAACAAATTGCTACAAATTAAGCACCTTAAAACAACATCCATTTGTTATCTCATAGGTCTGCTGGTCAGAACTCTTTCCGGGCTCAGCTGATTCTCAGCTTAGAGTCTCATGGGTCAAAATCAAGATATCAGCAGCAGTGTTCCTTTTTGGGCTCTGGGTTTGAATTGCATTTAAGCTCATTCAGAGTGTTGGTGGAATTCAGTTTCTTGCCGTTGTAGGACTGAGGTCCTCATTCCTTGCTGGCTGTCATCCAGAGGCTGATCTTTATTGCTAGAGATTACTCACATTTTTTTTTCCCCCAGCTTTCCATGTAGCTTTCCAGGAATGCGGGATAAAGTCTCTCTCATGCTTCAAGTTTCTGCAGCTTCCTCTTCTGCCTCATCTCTCTTCTGCCTCTGGTCAGAGAAACTTCTCTGCTTTTAAGAGTCCATGCAGTTTACATTGGGCCCACCTGGAAAATCTGGGATTATTTTCCCATCGTATGGTCTACAATGTAAATTGTATCTGTAAAGTCCCTTTTATCAAGTAACATATAAGATACTCACAGGTTCCAGGGATTAGAATATGGACATTTCGAGAGAATGTTATTCTACCTACCATAGAAAAGATGCTTAACCTAAGTCTTTCAGATTAATTAGGAGTTATCTAGGCAAGAAGTGTGAAAAAGAATACTCCAGGAAATGGGAAAAAACAGAGAATCATAAAATCCTTGCCAGTCATTTCACATGGATGTCTGTGTATGTGGAAAGGGTGTGGGGCCAGGTCTAAGGGTCATAAGATGAACAGAAGCCAGATGTTGAAGGACCTTGTGCACCACAGGGAGGAGTTTGGAATTCATTATGAAGCCAACTGAGAGTCATCCCATAGGCTGGGAGCTCATGATAGGATTGTGGAGAATAGCAACCCAGGTAGGGCAGGGTTTGCTGCAAGAGCAGAGGAACTTGTACCTAGGACTGTCGGAATACTTCTGTGATCCAACAAGTGAAAACTCGAAGCAGCAGATTGTGCAAAAACCTGCGTAAGATGCTCCAGATAGGCTGGGAAGACTCAGGTGCCATGATTTCCTACTTCCTACTAGGACCACGAAAGGATCCCCAACCCCAAATTATCTCACTTGCTGATGTCTGAAGATCTTAATTTAGTTTTAATATTCAAAATTGTCCCAGATAGAGATGAGTGTTCACTAAACGCATCCTTCTTTTCTAAAAAATATGCTCTCCCTCGCATCATGGTTCAGCTTATTAAATTGGTAATTCATTCAACAAAAAATACATTGAAGGCTGGGTGCGGTGGCTCACACCTGTAATCCCAGCACTTTGGGAGGCCGAGGCGGGCGGATCACAAGGTCAGGAGATCGAGACCATCCTGGCTAACACGGTGAAACCCCGTCCCTACTAAAAATACAAAAAATTAGCCGGGTGTGGTGGTGGGCGCCTGTAGTCTCAGCTACTCGGGGCGCTGAGGCAGGAGAATGGCATGGGCCCGGGAGGCGGAGCTTGCAGTGAGCCGAGATGGCACCACTGCACTCCAGCCTGGGCGACAGAGCGAGACTCCGTCTCAAATAAAATTAAAAAAAAAAAAAATTGAAGGACTAGTTTAAGTAGTCTGGAGCATCCATTCACACATATGAATTAGTATTACCACATTTATATCTTCAAGGTCTTCATTTTTCTACCCTCTCTAAGGACAAATAAAGCTTTGTCGGTTTTGATCTTGTTCTTAAGACTGGCTTTTATAAATCACCCACTGACTAATATCTTTCAGTGTTTTATATTGCTGGTTTTTTCAAACTTGTAATTTCAGACGTGGTTTCAAGTTTCAGCAAGTTTTTTATTTCATATATATATATATAAATACATTTGTACATAAAATATTTATATATGCAGATACATAAAAATAGGTAATTATACATATATGTAAGTATACATATACGTATGTACTATAATGACACATTTTTTATAAATATCTTTGAAAGATAATAGAAAATTATTCTAAAACCTGTCCACTTTCTAATCAAGATTGTCTGATTCAGCTTTCTTCCTTTCTTTCTTTCTTTCTTTTTTTTTTTTTTGAGACAGAGTCTCGCTCTGTCTCCCACGTTGGAGTTCAGTGGCGCGATCTTGGTTCACTGCAAGCTCGGCCTCCTGGGTTCACGCCATTCTCCTGCCTCACGCTCCCGAGTAGCTGTGACTACAGGCGCCCGCCACCACGGAGGGCTAATTTTTTGTATTTTTTAGTAGAGATGGGGTTTCACCGTGTTAGCCAGGATGGTCTTGATCTCCTGACCTCGTGATCCGCCCGCCTTGGCCTCCCAAAGTGCTGGGATTACAGGCGTGAGTCACAGCACCTGGTCGTCTGATTCAATTTTCTTAAATGTTGATTACATTCAGTGTGAGGACATGTCCCACTCAAGAACCCACACCCCAGCAGTCACCATCACTGCATGTTTCTAACAGACACTTGGTTTTAGCAAAACAAAACCATCTGTCACGTTAAATTAAATGTTAATATGAATAGTATTGGTTTTTTAGTTTTGTTTAGACATAATTTGAAATTTCATTTTTGTTTAATAAGGTTTGTAACTAGTTTTGTGGCCCTATGTATATAAGTAACATATTTTAAGATCAAGTTCATACTGGGGGGAAGTTCTTGACAATATTTTTTATTCCTAATTTAAGTTTCAGAAACACAACTTTATTGTTTTAATTATTTGCTTGCTACCCTTCACAAGACAGGTGATTATATTCCAGTGATATGATTGAGGGGAAGATGGGGGAAAAGTGAGGTTACTTAGAGAACTATAGTATCAAAACATCTCCGAATTTGAAGGAAAGAGAGATTACGTAGTTTCACGGGGACTCTATTCTGCAAAATTCTATACTACAAGCATGCGTATTTCTTTTTATTGCATTATACATTAATTGCATTCTATATAGAAATTAAGGTGCATTCTAATAATTTTTCTTTACAATGAAAAATCAATACCTAATTTTCTGTTGAAGTTCTTGTGTAAAGTAGAACTTTAAGAGTAAAAAAAGAAACCTGTTAAATCCAACTCCATCACACATACATCTATATTTACGGATTTAAAACGACAACAACAAAGCCTGGAGAACTTGAACGGCTTGTCCTACAACTTGTTGGTAGCTTAATCAGAACTGATTTTTTCTATATGTTAGACCCAGACTGAGACAGGCCTGCTTATGACCTGTGCCTACGGCACTTTACATGTCTCCTTCATCAACTCAGAGTCACTAAAATGACCAGTACTTGCCTTTCCCTACTGGATTCAGAGCTCTGTCAAGACAGGAACCCCTTATGCCTGATTCATGATGTAGCCCAGTGTTGAGCACATATTTGGTGAGACAGAGAGTGGGTACAGGGAAGGGCAAAGAAATGAAATGAATACAAGGAAGGAAGGAAGGGAGGGAGGAGGGAAAAGAGAAGGAGGGAAGGAAGGGAAGAAACAAGGGAGAGATAGGTCAGGTCTCTAAACCTTCAATTTACTCTTTCTACTATAGCATGCTCCATGCAAAACCTTAAATCTACTGTGTTTTTCTGGATTTTCACTTGAGATTATAATGCTGTCACACCAAAAGGGCCATAAGAATTGAAGCTAGTTTACTATGATACCATAACTGAAGAAAACTTTATGAAGGTAAGACTATGCATATTTCACTAAAATTATATTTTTAAGCCAAGCACAATGCCTAGCATGTAGTATGTGCTCAAAATATACTTATTGGATAAGTGTATACAGGCGTTTTGAGAAGATGAGGGAAAAGTGTCACAGCCCACTCATACAAATCTGTGACATCTTCAGCCAAGCAATTCATTTGTTTAGAAAATGAATCACAAGAAAATCAAACACATCCTCAGCAAATGGATTACAGGAAAACGGTCTTTAATCCAATATTGCAAGATTAAAAGTTACATTTATAAAGGATAGGACAAATACAGGGAAATAGAACGTGAATAAAATAAAATTAAATGCCTTAGTAAAACGCTACAGAAAGAAATCCTGTTTCCTCTAAAATAAAGATTGGACAGTTGGTAAACTCAAAAGGTACAATGATCTCTCCCAACTGAGACCTTAGGGCAGAGAAAGTGCCCTAAGAATGAATGACCACTCTTAACCACCTGTATTGCAGAAGATCATATGCAGGTGTTGCAAACTAAGGAAGGACAATGAAAAAAAATCAGTGGGAAGAGCAAACAATGGGTGAGTCTGGGGAAGCAGTCAGGGTATGTTGTGGTGGGTTAGTGGTAGGATGAAAGATCTCAGTATGGTAGCATGGAGTGGCAAAGAGAGAGTCCAGGCTTTGCAGTTGAATAGATTTGGATGGAACACTTCCCAGCTATGTGACTTTGGATAACTTATCTTCTTTGAGCTTTAGATTTTTTTATACATAAAATGAGGACTATGATATTTGCATTAGAGTTATTATGTAAATAGTTGCTGACATGCAATAAGCACTCAACAGATTTTTTATTATTATTTTACTATTACTATTTCACTATTATTTTTATAATTATTTTACTATTATGATTATGATTATAATTGCCCCAGCATCAGGGATCTTTGAACATAAAGGGGAAAAATGGTAGCACTATTTCACTTTGATCTTTCTAGCAAGCTCCTAGGTGATGCTGATGGGGCTAATCCATGGACCACACTTTGAAAAGCCAGGTTGAACCCTTTTGGAATCTCTGGCCCTCCTCCATAACCACAGTTCAACAAGATCTCCAAGTGAGTTCTATGTAAACCAAAGTGTAAGAAGCACTAATGTAGAGTACAGATCTTCTGATGCAAGGATTCTTTCTACAAGAGAGACTGTGAGGACAAATTTACTTTGTGCTAAACAATAACAATTATGTTAATGGGGGTACATCATCTTGAGTTTTCTTCTCCTTGTGTCCTGCAGGAAGAAGGATCAGTTGAGGAGGCAGCTGATGCTACAGAGGAGCTGACCCTCACTCACTCTCACTGAGGCAGCTAAGCTGGAGCTTGACTCCCTTGCTTTTTATAGAATGAGGACTTGCAAACAGCTGGGCTGTTGTGTTCTTAGAGTGTTACTAGCTAGGCCAAAATGGATCAGCTATTACTAGGGTCCATTTAAGCCTTTCTTGTTGTGGCTTGGTTCATTTTCAAAGGCAGAAAGTAGAAAAGGTGCCTAGTGCCTCTCCCTGTCCAATGCAGCTAATTGCCCCTCAGTTCTGAGCAAAAGGCATCCCTTGTGCTTTGGTGCCTGAATGCATGATAAGGTGCAACTGGTTTACTTGTCTGGGGCTTCTCTGGGAGAGATTTGTGGCCCCAAATTTATCACTGGGGCATGTAAAGGGACACGGGTTGGAAACAGCAGAGACTATTTTCCTGTCTGAATCTCTGTCCTTAATCGAAAGTAGAATGGCTTCTACTTCACTATTGGTCAGGCTTCGAGGAAACAGAAATGGAGAAGGGGGAAAAGGTATGGGATAATTGAATAAGGGGAGAAAATTAAAAGGAATTTTCTAACTCTGAAGAGAAATTCGGACCACAAAAAGGAGAATCTTGGATTCATGTCCCCTGGCTCCATATTACCAGAATAAACTTTGTATTACAGTGGGGTAAGAATGAAACAGGTCTGCTATGGATACTCACTTGTCAATGAGGAGCCAGAGTCTGTACAATAGAGGTGAAGTAAGAAACAGGTTCATAAGAGAACATTGTATCTACAATCTATCTGCTTCAAATAGCCTCATCCTCTTTTGAGAAGCCACATCTACGCTCACTACTCCCCCTGCTGGATCTACAAGAGTAGATTCCCAGATTCATAAACTCCAAATCATTCATTTAATCTGCTCTCTATGAATTAAGCACTTGCACTGACGTACACAATGACATTTTGATGGAATGGGGAGAACAAGGCCAACTCTTATATTTCTGACAGTTTATATTGCTGGATAAAAAAGGAAAATCCAGCATAACTTATTTTCCATAGGAAAAAAAAAAATAAAAGCAAAAGGCCCCAGATGTAGACACATTGTTGATAGCATTGATATGTAAGTATTCCTAGAAATAATGACTAAGTATTCTCCATGTACTACAGCATCAAGACTTGCACAACTTCTCCTCTCCTATCTCTTTCTGTAAATCTCACAGCAAGGACAGTAAGTGCTTCATTCTTTCTCATTGTAAATGGAAATGCTCTTGGCATGCTGGCTTCAATGGCAAGTATTGCATTATTTTAAAAACTTCCAGAGAAAAACAGTAAGAATGATTGAACAGCTCACCATGGGCAAGTAAAATCTATTAAAAGCATTTTCCTCTTCTTATTCTTTATTTCTAAAATAGTTTGTCATAAACATCCTTCCTTAATTCCTCTTTCCATCTTACTGAGGAAGCTTTTATCATGGGATCGTTTAAAAAATTTTATTGTGGATAATTTCAAACCTATACAAAAGTGAAAAAGATAGTACCACTCTCCACACACTCATCCACCCAGATTCAACAATTATTGACACAAGTCCAATCCTCGGTGACTAACTTCCCCCTGTAGCATTATTTTCAAGTATATATCACACATATTATTTCATTTATAAATGTTCTAGTATGTATTCTAAAACATAATAGAATATTATTCATTATTATACATAGATTAATATATATTTATATATACTGTTATTATAGATTAATATATAATATCAATTAATATATAATGTATATTATATAAAAATTATATATCATTCTTTATATAGAATGAACATAACTATATTATTACTGTACCTAAAATTAACATTTCTTAATATAGAATATCCAGTAAGTGTTCAAATTCTAAATGCCCTATAAATCATTAACTTTTCATAATTTGTTTGAATCAATTTCAAAGTAAGGTTCACAAATTGTGCCTCATCGATATGTATTTTAAGACATTTTAATCTACACATTTCTTCTCCAACTCTCTTTTCTGTTGCAATTCATTTTTGATGAAGCCAGATTGTTTGTCCCATAGAATTTCCTTCTGGATTTTACTGATTGCACCTCTGTGTATTTTAGTGAGGTTTTTTTTTGTCCTCTGTATATTGGTATTTGAGCTTAGAGGATTGTCAGATAGGTTCAGTTTTTTAAGCAAAATTACTTTATAGGTAGTGATGTGTTCGTCTACCAAGAAGTATCAAGAGTCTGATGATTCCTCCTCTGTCCTGTTAGCAGCTGTTGATGCTCAATGCTAAACAATTCATTCATTCATTGTGGCTTGGAAGGTAATGACAGTAATGATATTCTAATTCAATAATTTCTTATTTACTTAATAACTGGACTATTTCTATAGAAAAATACTGATATTTGGTTACCCAGTGATAGAGTTTGTGTAGGAAAGACAGGTTGAGCTACTAATTTTTACCTTTTATTTACTAGTTATCAAAATAATGAGGTTGTTCCCTAAAACCCTCCAAAAGTGACTAATTTATTTTGTTTCTAATCACGTGTCTTTAAATGACCTTTAAGGTCAGTCTTGGAGTAGTTGGGTTTTGACACAATTCACAGGTTTCTACCGATTAATTATAAATTTGCTTTTCCATTATTCTTTTTCTATTTTTTCCCCTTTTTTACAGTGATACGTATTTTCAACCTTTCATTTGGATAGATAGGTCTCTTTTTTCCTTCAGTGTGAAGTTACTTGTTCCTTCTCCTAAAGCCTTCAATATTTATTTCTATTTTCTCTCTCTCTGTCACCCAGTCTCAAACATAAACCTACTCATTCATGCATTCATTCATTTATTTGTTCATCCATTAAACAATGCCTATTGAGTGCTAACTATGTGCCAGGCATTGTCCTAAAACAGACAAAAATTCCTTTATTCTTAAAATTATATTGCAATGGGGAGGACAGGAAACATACACAAGATCAAAAAGACCTCCTACTCCTGTTTTTAATGCCATTCTCCCGTTTTTGTTCCCCTTTCTTCCCAACAGTGTTGTCTTCAGTTTTAAAGCCTTCTGAATTATACTAATGAATGAAGCTATTTTTTTTTTTTGTATGGAAGTTGGCAAGAAGTTGAGATGCAGGGGAACTGGAAGGAAGAGGTTTTTTCTTTTTTTTTTTCCTGCAGTTGTGAATGTATATGTGTTTCTGTATGTCAGTATGTTTATATCTAGTTGTGCCTATGTAATAACTTGGCCAGTGGCCAATCAGGGAGTTTAAGGGTCAGAAGTCAGGTCCCTGAAAATGATATTGCAGAAGAGAAAGAGACCAGTGATCACTGGTGTGCTAAATACTTTGGGGACTGGGATACAATTTTTTTGGTATTGTTAATACTTTGTTTCTCTGCCTAAACTAGCATTTCTTAAAATGATGCATGTTTGAATTTCCAAGAAAGCATATAAGAACTACTAATGCCCAGGACATAGATGAACATGTCAGAATTTCTGGGGAATGAGAATGGAGACTATTCTAAAAGGTCTCCAGGTGATTCTAATGTGCAACCAGGAATGAGAATGTGAGGTTAAACTTTTTGCTAAGTAATGACCAAAAAAAAAAGCAAGTTCTTCAATACTATCATTAGAGGGCAGCACTGCCCCAAAAATTCAAAAATTTGACCCGTCCTCGATGTCTCATTGCACTAGTTTGATAGACTTTTTTCTGCATTTTATATTAAATATCCTACTTTCATAAAACTGCGCTTGGGTTCCAGAATTATCTAAGCTTTAACTGCATTTTATAATTCTATAAATTTTAAACTAATAAAAAATTTAAACTTTTAAAGTAGATTCTGATTATAACAGCAATTTCAACAAATCAAGGTCATTTCAAACTACATTAAAATTTATTTCAGTATTTATTTTAATTGATTCATATTTTTGCACAGTATGATGTTTTGATACATGTATATATTGTGTAATGGTCAAATCAGGATTTTCAGTATACTCATATATTTATCATTTTTGTGTGGTTAGAATATTTGAATTCATCTCTTACAGCTATTTTGAAATACAAAATATTTAACTACATTATTTTAAGCCAACATTATTTGAAACTACGGATGAACAACTCAAAAAAAGTTGCCATAAAAAATAACATTTCATTTTTGATGAAAATTGGGAGAAATATTTCAAGATTTGGCAAATTGTATTAATTTTTTAAAAAATAACATGAGTTGTCAGCATGATTGATTTCCAATCCTTGTAGCTCAAAGTGTACAAAGTTGGACAAGATCAGGAAATAATGGAAGGAAATGTATTTTATAAACTTGTGTCAGTGTCCGCGAATAACTTGAAAATGCTTGCTGTACTGATTAGATTCGGCAGATGGGAGAATTCTTGAGTCAGTAACCCAGCCTGATTTTATACAAACATTCTCACTTCCTGAAAACTATAATGAAAGGACATTATATATTTTTAACGGCTTTACCTCCAGTCTGCATTATATATGAGTGGGGTCCTATCATAAGATGGCAGAGAATGTAGTTGATCTAACAAAGATTAGGTTGAAAAAATGATTATTCCCTAAATCTTTTCAGGGTGGAGGGAGTATGGGTGTCAACTTGGTGGAGTGCTGTTCGAAAAGTAGCATTAGGCTTACTTAAACATGGATTTTATGGCACCATACGGATCAGATCTTTCTTCCCTCTACTTTCACTTGTTGTCAGTACATACGTTTAAAAAGTAAGATCTCGTCTAAGAACTGAAAAGTCCCACAACAGAAGTCTGTTTATCAAGGGCCTCATTTTACAATGAAACTTATCTGTCTCATTGTTCTGAGTACTGTATAAATCTAGTTATTTAAAGAATTAATGCAGCAAACCCAGAAATACTAACACTTTTTTATATTCATATATGTATAGTCATTTGAATGTAGAAACCAATTTTATACACACACTTAAGCATACACACATACCCTCACACACGGACTCTGGGCTTTAATAACATTATGTTTCTATTAAAATTTAAGTTCCATCCACACACTATGCCAAAAAGTCTCATTAATGCAAAAATCATCATTCAACAATATAGCCTCAAAATTCACAAACATTGCAGCTTTTTACTCCAGAGGTCCTTACATACACAGGCAAGACTTCTCTTCATTGCAGATATTCCACTGCATCCTTGTAAGACTTGAACTAGACAGAGATAAGATTATAAACTAGTTATACCCACATTTATGTAGAAGAAATTTCTTTAAAGCACAGTGAGAAAGGCAGCAAAGATCAAAGACACCTCCCCTCTTATGAATCATATTTCTCTTCTTAGGCAAAACAGATGTGTACCCGATCTTTCTAGCGAAAATACTTTTCATCTCTGAAGATGCCAAACTGCCTCCCTGTGTTGTGCTCATTCCTCAGCTTGTATGAATGAAAACAAGATAAAACATGGTGTTAACAGACAGCAAAGAGCCTTGCACGTAATGCAAGGACAATGAACATTCCTAATCCCATGCTTGGAACACTCTGCTGCCCCCACATCTGCTGGTCTCCTTTCCTATAGTCACGGGAGCTATTTGGTCATTTTGCTTGAGCGCACAGAAGTCAACTGATTCCCCAGTCCCTTTGCCACAGGCCTGCAAGCGTAGGATGGAAAACAATTTCAACATTCGCTGCTTGGACTGCCGCCCTTGGAAGCACATTTGTTGTTCATACATGGTCTTTTGGCTGCCTTCTTTCCCAGCCATCTGTTAAAGGAGACACCGTGCCTGCTCCGATGGGATGGTGCCACTATTTCTACAGGACTCACAAAGTGTATGTATCTTAACTACCTGGGCTTCACAAATTTCAAAGCACATTTACTGATTGGCATTGAATTTTAAAAGCAATGCATAATGTTTATTAGTTTAAAAAATCATTATTAAAGACTATTTCTTAAAGCAGTTTTAGGTTTGCAGTAAATTGTGAGGATGGTTCCCAGATATGCCAAATATCCCTTTCCCTACACGTGCATTTTAAAACTCTGTAGAGCTGAGAAATAACTAAGGGCTACATTCTGTGTCCAGATAACTTGTGAAATTCCCAAAAGAACTATCCGGATCTCCTTTTAGTGGGGGCAGACAATGATATTGAATGCTGCTTTTTCCATGATTGAATGCAAGATATAAATACAGCTGCATGCATCACTGCTTTCTCCTTTCATGTGACCAGCTCTGAGAAAATAGTGACTATACACCTGTTATCCTCTTATCCTCAGGGTTACACATGTCTCATCAATTCACAGAGATCGTTTATACACTCGGAATATTTGATTTGTGTATAATTGATTATGGTTCAGTCCCTGAGAGCCAAATTTTCATTGGCAAGGCCATATTAGCACTGAGGTTTCATGTATGTGGTAATAGAGTTGCTCTATGATATTCCTAAGGACTGGGATTGCCTTTCCAAAGATGGTTGGGTTGAGTTTTTTGTAGCTTTCAGCTTGTACATTTTTGAAGTTTACCATTTCCCTTTTCAAGTTTCCGATGTGCTTTTCCCCAGATTCCTAAGCATTCCCGGGCAGAGTCTGAGCCTGTCTGTCCCCAGGTCTCTGTCAGGTTTCATCTTTCCACTGGATAGGTCATCATGTTTTGCAGCCAGCTCGTGTATCCTTCTGCACTTGGCTGATGACCAGTTCACATATCGACATCTGGATCGGAAAGCAAAGCTAATTTGGGAAGCAAGACTAACAAAGCCAGCCAGATACCACCTGAATGAACTCTAGCACTGACTCAAATAATAAAATTGTTATTGTGTGTGATTACCACCAAATTTTATCATTTCTAAGTCTTGTTCCTCCAACATTCCAGTTAAAGTAATGATTTCTTAACTGAGACTAACACATTAAGAGAATAATCTAAAACTATGTATTTTTTGTAAAGGATTATCAAATTTATAGTATTGTGTTCATGCTCAGGACTAGATGATTATTATTTATCTTATAGAAAGTAGAATTTATCTTCTTTTTTACAAAGAGATGTGGTAAGTGATGAAGATACACTAGCTCACTTCATTCAGGGGGGTTTTGTTCAGGTGATGGGTAGTTGTAAGTGAAGTGGTTGCATATTGTGTGAAGAGCACTCCTCATGCAGAGTGCCAGGCTAGGGAGGGAAGATCTAGAAGAAGAGTAATTGGGTGGAAAGGGCAAACAGCAGAGGGAAGTTCTCATGAGCTGAACAGGGTAATGGGATAGCAAGCAGTGAAATGAGCTCACTGACCAGTTCAGGAGAGTGTAATGGGCGCCTCGTAACTGAGGATGAGGAATCTGATCTCAGAGCCCCGTGCAACAGGAAGCTATGACTGGTTCTGCGTACTGGGCTAGGGTGTGGTAATCCAGACTGTTATGATCTGTTTGTGTTCCCCCAGAACTAATATGTTAAAGCCCAATCCCCAATGTAATGATATTAAGAAGTGGGGCCTAATCAGGTAATTAGGTCACAAAGAGACAGCCCTCATGAATGAATTAATCCCCATGTAAAAGAGCCCCCAGAGAGGTCACTGTAACTTTTCACCATAACTTCACATGCCCCTTCTGCCATGTGAAGTTACAGTGAAAAGACTGCCATTTATGAATCAGGAAATGGGTCCTCACCAGACACCGAATCTGCCGGTGCCTTCATCTTGGACTTACCAGTATCCAGAACTGTGAGGAGTAAGTGATTGTTGTTTCTAAGCCACCCAGTTTACAGCATTTTGTTATAGCAGTTTGAATGGATTAAGACACAAATTAAGGCTTACACTGAATGTAGCCTAAAAAATTAACATCATAGTGGGACAGAGCCTAGGGAGACTTATGGCTGATTGCAAACCTGAGATGTTCTAGCCTACAAATGGGTAGTTAACTACCTCTGACAGTGAGCTCTGAGAGAGAAGGACCATGCATATCTTTCTTGTACATCATTACATTTCCAGGGTTGAACACAGAACCTAGTACAGTCATGCACTGCATAGTGACGTTTTGGTGAACTATGGACCACATAAACAAAGGACTATGGACCATATAACATTATAATAATGCTGAAAACTTGCTATCGCTTAGTGATGTTGTAGCTGTTGTAATATCATAGTACAGTGCATCACTCACACGTTTATGGTGATGCTGGTGTAAATAAACTTCCTGTGCTGACTTTTTAATAGCTATTTTACAGTGTACACTTATTTATTAAAAAATAGTTAATTGTAAAGCAGCCTCAGGTAGGTCCTTCAGGAGGTATTCCAGAAGGCATCGTTGTCTTAAGAGATGACAGCTCTAGGCATGTTATTGTCCTTGAAGATCTTCCAGGGGGACAGGATGTGGAGGTGGAAGACAATGATATTGATTATCCTGACCCCATGTAGGCCTAGACTAATGTATGTGTAAGTGTCTTAGTTTTAACAAAAAAAGTTTAAAAAGCTAAAAATTAAAAAAAACCGTATAGAATAAAGTTATAAAGAAAGGAAATCTCTTGTGCAGCTGTACAATGTGTGTTTTAAGCTAAATGTTATTACAAAAAAGTCAAAAAGGTAAATTGAAAAGTTTATAAAGTGAAAGTCACAGTAAGCTAAGGTACATTAATTACTATTTTTTAAATCTAGTGTAGCCTAAGCATACAACGTTAATGAAGTCTACAATGGTGTACAATAATGTCTTTCACATTCACTCACCTCTCCCTCACTGACTCACTCAAAACAACTTCCGGTCCTGCAAGCTTCGTTCATGGTAAGTGGCCTATACAGGTGTTCCTTTTTTATCTTTTAAGGTACGATAATTTTACCGTACCTTTTCTATGTTTAGTTACGTTTGGGTACACAAATACTTCCCACTGTGTTACAATTGTGTACAGTATGTAGTATGGTAACATGCTGTACAGGTTTGTAGCCTAGGAGCAGCATGCTATATAGCCCAGGTGTGTAGTAGGCTATAGTATCTAGGTTTGCATTAGTACATTCTATGATGCTTGCAAAATGATGAAATTGCCTAATGATGCATTTCTCAGGACATATCCCCATTGCCAATCAGCTCGTGACTGTATATAGTAGGCGCTCCATCAATATGGTTGAACACGTGAGGGAGTAAGAGAAAAAAGTTTTGTGTGATGGTTTGAAGAAAAGAACACTAAGAATTGCAATGGAATGGCTTTTTTGTGTGAATGGCAGTTATTATTCCAAAATCCTTGGGTTAGGACCATAGGTAAATTTGCCACAGCTTCAAAAACTTCAACTTCAGGGACCCTTACTTGCACAGTCACTCTTCAGGATCGTGGTAGTGACTTATTAATGAGCACATGTGTCTTCTGTTCTTGTAAAATTAATACAAAAGAAAGACATTTTAACAACAACGGATAAGACTACTGTCTTTTTCTACTCTTAATTTGTCTGGCTCATGCTTACCTTCATGTTGTAGTATTGAAGTAGCTGAGATTCCTTTTGGAATCTGGCTATAAGGAAGTTACATTGAGGCTATATTTAGTTTTGGTTTAGTGATTTTCAGTAATTTTTAAAGTGTAGCTAAGTTACAGGGATACTCATGCCCACAGTGACAATTCACCTAGTGTGGTGACACAAAAGGCCAGGAGCACAGGAACTCTCAAACAAAACCACCTACTTCCAGAGACAATGTTAAGTGTCTTACTGTGCTAGTACCCAAAGAATGTATGGTAGAGGTGAAACAAGTTTTGAATTGTTTAGAGCTAAAAGCTAGTTCCATGATTTTCTTTTTCTCTTATATCATGTGTAGATTTAGAAGCCTGGTTTCCAATTCTCACTAACACCTAATCAAAGTGAATTTATTCCCCTGGAGAATGTGCTCAGTAATACAGTATAGAACATTGCAGATTCCAATTGACTACATTTTTTTTTTTTCCTTTAAGAGACAAGAACTGGGCAGAGTGGACCATGTCTTAATCCCAGCACTTTGGGAGACTGAGACAGGAAGATCGCTTGAGGCCACGGCTCGAGGCCACCCTAGGTAACATAGGGAGACCCTGTCTCTAAACAAAGAGTGAGACAGGGTCTTGCTTTCTTGCCTGGGCTGGTGTGTAGTGACGTGATCATGGCTCACTCCATCCTCAGCCTCCAAAATCATGCAATTATCCTCACTCGGCCTCCTGAATAGCTGAGAATACAGTGAGTCCCACCATGCCCAACGAATTTTTAAAAATTTCTGTAGAGACCAGGAGTTTGAGACTAGCCTATGCTGCCTAGACTGGTCTTGAACTCCCGACCTCAAGCAATCCTCCTACCTCAGCCTTCCAAAGTGCCAGGATTACAGGCATGAGCCACCACAGCCAACCCATAGTTTTTTCCTTTTTGACAAAAGTTTTATAAAATATAATTTATCAGAATTTTTATATCACTAGGTCATAACCTTTTGCCAAGTTACAAATAGGAATATGACTGTGCATTAAGTCACATATTTTATGCATCCCAACTATTGATTATAAAAAACAGATTTCTATAATTCATGGTAGAGGAGAGAATCAATTACCTTTCTATTCTGTCTATAAAATATTTTTGGAATTACTGTAATATAATTAGGTGATAAAAATATGCAGACAAAAAAGTAGGAAAGAAGGTATATTAGAGTTATATCAGGCAACATACTAAAAATTATACGTTGTTTTTCTTGGCTTTTATAGTATTTGTGATATTTGTCAGCTTTTAGAATTTATAATGGTTAGAATTGCTTTTTTCATGTTGAATATTTGTTTAATTTTATATTCATAATTTTACATTCTTTCTCTCTTAAGAGTCCCTTTCCCTAAATTATACAAACTTCGGGATCCACAAAATCTAATTAAAACAGAGGTGGTGAAACTGACAGGGAAAGTTTCAAAGAAAGATAAAGAGGGGCTAGAAATAGTCGGTTCAAGATATTGGATTAGCATATTTAGGAGTAGAATGTAGCAGAGAGATTAAAGACAGACCGTGTAAAATTGTGTCTCATTTGCATGCAGGGGAGCCATGACATTGAGTGATTTTAAAAAATTGAATTGAATAGATTATAGTGACATTAGTAGAAAGAAATACTGATAGATACAGACACAAGTCTGAACCCGAAAGACTTCTATTTCCAGTGGACATTAGTGAGATATAATCCTAAAGGTGAGATTATCAAGGTAGAATGTAAAAGTAAATTCCTGGAAGCTCAGATAGGAAAAAATAATACTGAAAAGAGCTACAGAATATATAAATGAGTTATGCATATATTATCTGCTGATAAGCCACTTTAAAATGAAATTTTTTCTTTAACATTTGTTAATATCAGTACTGTTAATCTCTATAATATAATAATAAAAAAATAATATCTATTCAGAGGAGTTTTTAGCACTCAGATATACATTAAAAATGCTTAGCAAAGTGTCTGGCCTAGAGTAAATGCAAACATTATACATTTGAACTATGTATTATTAAAGTAAAAATGAAACCAGTTGAAGTCTGCAAGACAAAGAAAAAAAACTTCATGACAGAGCAGGCTTAGTGGATGTTTACAACCTCATTGGTTATAAATCACCATGCAAAGTAAATATGTGAACATGTATTTAATATTTTATCACTCTATGAAAAAGTTAATCCTCAAGGAAAGTTTTAAGAGACTGGAAGGAATACAAATTTAATAAAAGAACTGGCTTAATAGTATTACCTGTTTGAAACAGTAAAGCTTTATTTCCACTAGTAAGATGCCACTTAGTGGCATATGATAAAGCTCAAGGAAATTTCACAAAGCCTAGACTGATCTTCCTGATCTTTTTCACTCCTAGACAGTATCTTAAATATATCAAGGACAAACCTTAATACACAGACTATAGAATGGCCATAGAAAAACCTCATATACACAGACAACTTTCAAAAGTTTCCCAACATATGTCTTTTCAATATGCTAAAGTTGTAGTTAACAGAGTCTGCAGAGAGGTAGTTTCCAGTTTTACTTCATCCTGATTTTTCATATCAGAAAATCTGAAATGTAAGAGAGCTCTAAGATAATCTCTAATACCTTAAGAACTAGATAACCAGGCAGCATTACCAAGTTTTTACGGCTTAATTATAACTGTTTCTCATAAACTTTATTTCCAGCCCCTAATTCAACTGAAGGAATCTCCACATTTATGTTTTATCATGTAGCTTTAAATTTCCTCCTGAAATAATATTTTATTTAGAGTTACAATACATCAAGAGACACCTACAGATTTAAAGAAAATGCAAATTGAAATAACAATGAGATGCCCCTGCACACCTATTAAAATGGCTAATACTAAAAAGAATGACCTAGGAAGTCTTGGAGAGAATGTGAAACAGTTGGAAACCCCATACATTGCTGGTGGGAATACAAAACGATATAATCAGTTTGGAAAAGATTTTAAATTTTTTAAAAAGTTGAACAATCACCTACTATATGCCCCAGCCTATCCACTTCTAAGTATTCATCCAAGAGAAATGAAAACTTACGCCCATATAAAGGCTTGTATGACACAAATATCTATGGCAGTTTTATTTGTTAAAAATTGCTAATTTATTTGCCAAACATTAGAAACTACCCAAATGTTTTTGTATTTTTAGTAGAGACAGGGTTTCACCGTATTAGCCAAGCTGGTCTTGAACTCCTGACCTCGTGATCTGCCTGTGTGCGGTGGCAGGTGCCTGTAGTCCCAGCTACTCAGGAGGCTGAGGCAGGAGAATCACTTGAACCCGGGAGGCGGAGGTTGCAGTGAGCCGAGATCTCACCACTGCACTCCAGCAAAGTGAAATAAAAACAAACAAACAAACAAACAAACATTTCCCCCCCCCCGCCATACCCAAATGTCCATCAACAGGTAAATGGATACTTCACTGAACATACACACAACTATTAAATCTTGAAATGGCTAATACTAAAATTATTTTAATAAAATTTTTTAAAATATGGACTAATCTACTGTAATAGAAACCAAATCAATTGTTGCACGGGGATTAGGAGAGAGCATGTGAAATTACAAAGTTGAAGAAACCCCATACATTGTTCATTATCTCGATTTTGATGGTAGCTTCATGAGGAATACAAAATCGATACTAATCAGTTTGAAATTATATTTTTAAATTTTTTAAAATTCATTATTAAACAATCAAGTGAATGAGACTTTTCTATATTATCTATACTATATGCCCCAGCCTATCCACTTCTAAGTATTCATCCAAGAGAAATGAAAACTTACGCCCATATAAAGGCTTGTATGACACAAATATCTATGGCAGTTTTATTTGTTTGGAAAAAAATTGCTAATTTATTTGCCAAACATTAGAAACTACCCAAATGTTTTTGTATTTTTATAGTAGAGACTGAAAGGGAGTGAAATATAACTTTCTTAGGGCTTCATTTGCTCGTCTTTGCCTTGTTTCTTAAAATAAAAGCTGAGGTCATTTATGTAAGATCTTTCTTTTTTACTAATACAGGTTTTTAGTACTTTATAATTTCTTCTAAATACTATCTTAAATGTATCCCACAAATTTTGATGTGCTGTGTTTTTATTTTCATTAAATTCAAAATACTTTTTAATTTCTCTCATTGTTTCTTTTTTGAAAAACTTCTGGGTGTGTCTAGAAGCATGTTATTTAGTCTCCAAATATTTGAAGATTTTTCCAGATATAATTGATATAATTCTATTGTTGATTTTTAAAATTTATTTTCACCGTAATTAGGAAACATTATTTGTGTGACTTGACTCCTTTTAAATTTATTGAGACTAGTTTTATGGCCCAATAAAATATGATCTCTCCTGATAAATTTCATGTATACATTTTTAAAAGCTGTGTGCCAGCTATTTTTGTGTGGATTATTCAATAAATGTTCATTAGGTCAAGTAGATTGGAAGTGTTGTACAGGTTTTATATTCTTTTATTTTTTTTTTAATTAATTTATTATTATTATACTTTAAGTTCTAGGGTACATGTGCATAACGTGCAGGTTTGTTACATATGTATACTTGCCATCAACTCGTCAGCACCCATCAACTCGTCATTTACATCAGGTATAACTCCCAATGCAATCCCTCCCCCCGATAGGCCCCGGTGTGTGATGTTCCCCTTCCTGAGTCCAAGTGATCTCATTGTTCAGTTCCCACCTATGAGTGAGAACATGCGGTGTTTGGTTTTCTGTTCTTGTGATAGTTTGCTAAGAATGATGGTTTCCAGCTGCATCCATGTCCCTACAAAGGACACAAACTCATCCTTTTTTATAGCTGCATAGTATTCCATGGTGTATAGTGCCACATTTTCTTAATCCAATCTGTCACTGATGGACATTTGGGTTGAGATTGTGAATAGTGCCGCACTTGAACCATGATTTATAATCCTTTGGGTATATACCCAGTAATGGGATGGCGGAGGTTGCAGTGAGCCGAGATCTCACCACTGCACTCCAGCCTGGGCAACAAAGTGAGACTCCATCTCAAAAACAAACAAACAAACAAACAATTATAGTTTATTGAGAGATAATTGCCTCTTCAACCCTCCTTGCAGTTACCATGTGTTTTAAATCTCTCTTCAAAAAAAAAATACCCAAATGTCCATCAACAGGTAAATGGATACTTCACCAAACAAAAAGTGAACTCTTCATACACACAACAATATGAATAAATCTTGAAATAATTATACTGAGTGAAAGAAGTCCCATATGATGAAAAGAAAATACTTATCATAATTATTTTATATAAAATTTTTTGCAAAATATGGAACTGGAGGCCATTATCCTAAGCTTACTAACACAGGAGCAGAAAACCAAATCTGCATGTTCTCACTATAAGTGAGAGCTTAACATTGTACACATGGGGTCTAAGGGTGGAGAATGGGAGAAGGGGGAAGATTAAAAAACTACCTTTCACATACTCTGCTTGGATGGTGGTTTGGTTGCAGAAAACCAAATCTGCATGTTCTCACTATAAGTGAGAGCTTAACATTGTACACATGGACACAAAGAAGAGAACCACAGATACTAGGGTCTATTTGAAGGTGGAGAATGGGAGAAGGGGGAAGATTAAAAAACTACCTTTCACATACTCTGCTTGCTTATTCACCAAAACTCACAACACACAATTAATATGCAAAACCAATATACAAACTGAAAGTTATAAAAAATACATGACACGGGGATGAGGGGATAGGGAGGAGCAGGAGAAAGAAATTACAAAGGTGTGAAGAACATGTTGGGGACAATATACATGTTCATTATCTCGATTTTGATGGTAGCTTCATGAGTATATACATATATCAAAGCCTATCAAATTGTATACTTTAAATACATGCATCTTATTGAGTGTCAATTATAATTCACCAAAGCTGTTAAAATAATTAAATAAAATTAAATATTCATTATTAAATAGATTTCCTTTTAATAATTTTCTTCTTCTTAAAATATTTTAATATTTTTTGTAAAGCATATCTGCTGATGATTTCTGTCTCAGCTTTTGTAGGTTGATATGGTTTGGCTATGTCCCCACCCAAATCTCATCTTGAATTCCCACATGTTGTGGGAGAGATCCCATGGGATTTAATTGAATCATGGGGGCAGGTCTTTCCCATGCTGTTCTGGTGATAGTGAATAAGTCTTATAAGATCTGATGGTTTTAGAAAAGGGATTTCCTGCACAAACTCTCTTCTCTTGTGTACCGTCATGTGAGATGTGCCTTTCACCTCCTGCCATGATCATGAGGCCTCCCAAGCCATGTGGAACTGTGAGTCCATTAAACCTCTTTCTTTTGTAAATTGCCCAGTCTTGGGTATGTCTTTATCAGCAGCATGAAAACAGACTAATACATAGGTCATATGGTCTTAGTTTACCTTCAATTCTGAAAAATATTTTCACTGGGTAAGGAATGCTAGGTTGACAATTTTTTGTTTGTTTTTTTGTTTCAATTCTGTAGAAAACTGCTCCAGAAGAGTACTTCTAGAATGGGATAGTAAAGACACCTGAAACCCACTCCTTCATAAAATCAATGATATCACTAGCATAAAAAATATCAGAATAAGAATTTCAGAACACTGGAAATTAACCAAAAACTTGCATTAATCCGATGAGTGCTTATTCAAGGAATAAGACTGAATATCTGTGAAAACCACAAGCTTTGTGGCAATTTAATTTGCCACATCCTCATCCTCCTCTAATAAGTTCTGTGGAAGCCTTGAAAATCACCAGCAATGTAATCATGGTAACCATGAAAACCAGTAATTTATTAGTCGCTATAGGGGATGGAATGAGTTTGGAGTTCCAAAAAGCTGCCCTATCGCCACAGGATTGTCATTATCTGATAGTTCCCTGAATACTTCCACTCACAGAACATGTTTTTATTTTATCTTACTTTAAGATCCTTCAGTGTGAACATATTTTTCCGTGGGCTATTTGTCAAAAGCAAGTAGCAGCAACTGTTGAATATTGCGGCTATCTCAAGTGGTGATAATAGGGCAAACAATTTAGCCAAAGAACTGTAGCAGCTATACTAATACCAGACAAAATCGACTTTAGGAATTGTTACTAAAGAAAAAGAAAGACATTTTGTAATGATAAAAGGGTCAATTCATCAAGGAAACATAACAGTTATTAACAAATATGCACCTAACACTAGAGCTTGGAAATACAGGAAGCAAAAAAGCAGACAGAATTGAAAAGACAAACAATTCAATAACAATTGTTAGGTACTTCATTACTCTAGTTTCAATAATCAATATCACAACTAGACAGAAGATCAACAAAGTATTAAAATATTTGATTACAAGTGTAAACCAACTAGACCTAACATACATCTATATAACACTCTACCCAACAATAGTAGAATATTTATGTTTCTCAAGTGTATATGAAATGTTCTCTAAAATAGAACATATGTTAGGCCATAAAATAGCCTCAGTAAATTTAAAAGGACAGAAATAATTCAAAGTATATTCTATGACTACAATGAAACGAAATTAGAAATCGTACTTTAAAACTGGGTCAGACTTAAATGGAATAACTAAAGCTGTACAAGTCTTAGAGGAAAACATAGTTGTAATTGACCATTATCATGTATATGGCAATGTTTTCATAGAAATGACTGAAAGCCATAAGTGACAAAGGAAAAAGTACATACATTAAACTTAAAATTAAAAGTCCATACACAAACTACAAAATGGAAGAAAATGTTTGCAAATAATATATCTGAGAAAGGACTTGTATCCAGAGTATACATAGAACTTTCAAAACTCAACAACAGAAAGACAATCCAATGTTAAAATGTGCAAAGTATTTGAATAGACATGTCTCCAAAGAAGATATACAAGAAGCCAATATGCATAGGAAAAAATGCTGAAAATCATCTGACATTAGGGAATGCAACTCAAAACCACAAGAAAGTATTGTTTTATATACATTAGGATGGCTATAATCAGTAAGACAAACAATAACAAATATTGGTGAAGATGTGGAGAAATTGGAACCCTCATACTTTGCTGGTGGGAATGCAAAATTATGTAGCTTCTGTGAGAAACAGTTTGGAAATTTCTCAAAAGGTTAAACAGAGATACTATGATGGCCAAGAAATTATACTCTTAGTTCTTTACCCAAGAGAAATTAAAATATATACTATACCACACAAAAAGTTGTACACAGATAAAATTATTCATATAAGCCAAAAAGTGGAAACAAATCAAATGTCTGTCAACTGATGAATGAATAAACAAAATGTAGTATATCAATGTAACAAAATATTATTTAGCCATAAGAAGGAATAAAGTACTAATACAGGCTACAAAATACATGAACCATGGAAACATTATGGCGAGTGAAAGAAGTCAGACATAAAAGATAACATATTGCATGATGTCATTCATATGACATTTTAAAAATAGGCAAATCCATACAGACAGGAAGAGTAGTAGTTGCCAAGGCCAGAGTTGGGAAATGGAGACTGACTGCTAGTAGGAACAGGGCTTCTTTGAGGATAAAGTGTTCTGGAATTAAATAGTGGTTATAGATGCACAGATTGTGAATATACTAAAAATTATTGAACTGTACAATTTTAAAAGGTGAATTTTATGGTATATGAATTATATCACAAATTTTAAAAAGGTTTTCTAAAAAATGTTGTTACACTGTTTTCTAGTTTGCATTATTTCTGACCAGAAGTCTGCTGTCATCTTATTTTGGTTCTTCTAAGTACAATGTGTCTTTGTGTTCCTCTGGCTGATTTTAGGATTGCCTTCTTTTCACTGCTGTTACGCAAGCTCATTGTGATGTACTTTGGTCTAACTCTTTCAGGTTTCTTGTGCTTACACTTTATTGAGATTCTTGCATTTGTGAGTTTATTGCTTTTATTGTGAACTTTGGAAACTTTCATGTACTATTTGCTCACAACTTTTTTTTTCTGTGCCCCTCCCCAACATTTTGGGCACGTTGATTACATATGTATATGAGGCTGTTGAACTTTCCCCAAAGCTCACTGAAGCTGTAGGGAAATTTTCCCCCTTTTTTCATTTTTTTTCTATCTTTAAATTTATTAATCTTCTGCTGTGTCTAATCTACTATTCATTTAATCCAGCGTATTTTTCATCTCAGCTGTTGTAGTTTCCATTTTAGAAGTTCAAATTTGTCTTCAAAAAATTTTTCCTTCTCTCCTTAACATGCTCATGCTTGCTTTCCTCTTCCTTCCAGAATATCTGAACTATGCTAATGCTAACCATTCTAGTGTCCTTATTTACTAATTCTACCATGTGTGACCTTTCTGGATTTATTGATTGATTGGCTTTTCTTAATTTATGGGTCTTATTTCCTATTTCTTTGCATGCTGGTATTTTATATTGGATACTAGATGTGAATTTCATCTTGTTAAATGTTGGACATTTTTATATTTTGTATTCCTTCACATATAATTCATTCCAATTCTAATATGCAGTTAGGTGACCTGGAAACCATTTGTCTTTTTCGAGCTTTGCTTTTAAGCCTTGTTAAACAGAATTAGAGCAGCCTGTAGACTCAAGCTAATTTTTCTGCATTACTGAGACAATGCCCTTCAGAGTACTCTACCCAATATTACGTACATTACATGGTTTCTGCTCTCTGTCTATTGTAGCACATTCTATTCCCAGTGAGAGTGCTTAGGGTTGTTCTGCCTGCTCCTTTGGGGTTGTTTCTCCCCAAGCTTCAGGTAATTTCCTTTCAAGTATGTGCTAATCAATACCCAGGAATCAGTAGTGTGGAGGGAAGACACTCTACTCATCTCCTAGGGTCCCTCTCTGGGCAGCTCTCTCCTCTCCAGTATTTTGTCCTGCAAACTCTAACTACCTTGCTATCCTGAGCTCCCAGCTCTATCTTTTTAACTCTGGAAAACCACCAGAACTTGCCTGGGTTCCTCCACAAGGTGACCTGAAAACTCTCCAGGCATTAATTTGGATTATTGTAGGATATCTAGTTTGTTTCTCATCTCTCAAGAATTGCTGCCCTCTACTTCCTGCTGTCCAGTGTCTGAAAACAATTGTTTTCTGTATTTTATCTGCTTTCTAGTGGCTTAAGTTAGGAAGTTAAGTCCAGTCCCTGTTACTCTATCTTGACCCAGAGTGGAGATCAAGTTATGTATTTTTGATATTCCCAAATTTATTTCACTCTGAGTATAGGAAGTTATAACATTAAATTGTCTCCCAACTATTCCTGGGAGTTTCTCAGGTGATTCCTCTCCTATGCTTCAGAACACATTTCTCAAGTTATTCATTCATTTATTTATTCATATAATAGGTATTTATCGAGTGCTTATAATATCCAGGCACTGTTATAGGTGCTTCGGATACAATGAAAGACAAGAAAGACAAGGTTTCTGCTTTTGACAGTTTACGTTTTGTTGGGACAGCCAAAATGAACAAGCAAATATCAGAAAGCAGCAAATGCCATGTAGAAAACAAATTAGATGTTGTAATAAAGAGTGAATAGAGGGATGGATGGTAATTAAGCTTAGGAGTTACCGAGAAGGTGACACTTGATCTGATACCTGAATGTAAGAAAGTATCACCAATAAAAAATTGGGGAAAGAGAATTCCAAGAACAGGAACAGCAACCACAAAAGTCTTAAAATGAAAATGAGAGATAGAAAGAATAATGTGGCCCAAACATAGAGAATGATGATGAAAGCAGGAGAAGATAGAAGAGAAAGGCGTGAACTCGTATTCTCAGTGCAAAGACAATGTGAGTGAGACATGTACCAGCCACTGCTTTTTCCTACCAATACTGGTCTCTGTTCTGCCTTGTAGGCCTAGCCAATTCTGTTCTGTATTTAATCCTACCCCCAAACAAATGCTAATTACTCTAAATCAATCATGGTAATCCTATGTATCTGGCTAGTGACTGGTTTTGAAAAAGGTGACAGAGACCTGGAAAATGAGACCTGAGAAGCAGTGTTTTTTTTTGTTTTGTTTTGTTTTTTAAGGAAAGATTTCCTTATTTATGAAAAGAGACCCACAGAAGGAGGTGGCTTCTTCTCTTTCATTAAACCAATGATTATCAACTGGGGACAAATTTGTACCCTAGGAGACATTTGGCAGTATTTGGAGATGTTTTTGTTTGTCACATCTGGGAGTATGTTACTGGTATCTACTAAGTACAGGCTAGGGATACTGCTAACCATTTTACAATGCACAGGATAACCCACATAGCAAAGCAAGGAGTTATCCAGTCCCAAATATCAATATTTCTAAGGTTGAGGAAGCCTACACTAGACACTCTTGGGTCTAAATGTGATGGCTACAACTGTTGTGGCCATCTTGCAACCAGGAATATTAGCTGATATGCTAAAGATGAAAACATGAAAAAATAGAAAGGCCCTAGAGATGTGATGTCTTTGAGCTGCTAAATAAACCAACTTATAACCATATCAGAACTTCTTGTTGCATGAACTATTACTTATGCTTATTGTTTGGACTGTTTTGAGTTAAGCAGTTCCATATGGGAATCTAGAGTCCACAGGAGAGATGACATATTATTTGAGAGTCACCAACAAATAAATGAAACTTGAAGCCATGGGACTGGAAGAGGGCATGGGTCAAGATCCAATATCAGGTAATGCCAGCATTTGTAGACTGGGCTGAGTCAGCACAGAAGACTAAGAGTCAGGAACAGCTAATAATAATATCTAATGCTTTTTATAGTGATTACTCCATGCCAAGCATTTTTCTAAATTCTTTGTAAATATTAACTCATTTAATCCTTATAATAACTTTATGAGGTAGGGTTGCTATTATGATCCCATTTTACATACAAGGAAAGTGAGTCATAGATCAATTAAAACCAATTTTTCCAAGGTTACAAAATTAGTAAATGTGTAAGTTGGGATTCAAATCCAGGCAGTCTGGGACTATTGCTTCAATGTGTCCCCTCCTAAATTCAGATGTTGCCAATGCGATAGCATTAGGAGGCAGGGACTTTAAGTGGTGATTACACTATGAGTGCTCCTCCCTGGTGCATGGGATTAGGTACCCTTATAAAAGGACTTGATGGAAGGCTTTTGTCCCTTCTTGTCCTTTTGCCTTCTGCCATAGGAGGATATAGTGTTCTTCCCCTCCAGAGGACTCTGCATTCAGGAACCACCTTGGAAGCAGACAGAAAGGATGCTAATTCAGGTTAGGAGTCACTGAGGAGGTGACACTTGATCTGAGGCCTGAATGATAAGAAAGTATCACCAATAAAAATGGAGGAAAGAGAATTCCAAGAAGAGGAATTAGCAAGCACAAAAGTATTAAAATGGAAATGGAAAATGTGTATTTGAGGGATAAAAATGACACTGTAGCCAGAATATAGAGAATAATGATGAAACTAGGAAGAGATAGACAGTGGTAGGAGGTGAGGGAACCTCACTCGAGGGAACCCTCACTCGGTAATGAACCTGCCAGTCTTAGTCTCAAACTTCTCAGCCTCCAGAACTGTGAAAATTAAATTTTTGTTTTTTAAAAATAAACTAAACAGTCTCAAGTATTTTCTTATAGCAGCACACATAGACTATGAAAGGCACCAATGTCTAAACTATCTTGTTATACAGCATTTCTAGCATCAGAAACATGTAGTTTCATAGATGGTAAGAAAGGTAAGTGCTTAAGAAAAGAGGAAATAGTCAGCTGTGTTGAATGCTATTAATAAATCAACTAAGAGGAGTGCAGAGAGGTGTCAGTTAGATTTGGCAACATGAAGAACATTGATGACCTTGACATCAGCAGTTTTCAGTTCCTTAGATAAAAAATAAGCTTATACATGTGGATTCAGAAGTGAATAGGGGGTGAGAATTCTAGATTTAAAATTTAGAATTTTATTTAATTGTTATCTGTTTAATTGTTGTGTGAAAATATAGGGATGAAATAATATTGTAGACTTTAAGTAACTAAGACCTAAAATACATAATATAGACAAGACAATTATGGTAAAATTAGCCACATATGAATTAGAATACCTCAATTGTAACTTGAAATAATTATAAAATAGGTATGTGATTGATTTTGCCACCTGCCCAACATTACCAATGAATTTTTCATTTCATTTATTCTCTAAATATTCTTTTCTCTTATTTTTACCCTCTCATTTTGCATGCTTTGAAGTAGAAACCTGTGCCTCCAGAAGGAACACAATCATGTCTATCAAATTATGGCCTTGACTATCACTGAGGCATTGGATTCCACAAGTACGTGCCTCTTAACCTTTAATGAGCAGCAGGTTACTGTAATTCTGTGAGTGAATTTCTGACACAGACATTACAGGCGTTTCTCTCATTGTGATAAATGTCTAGGGAATCTCGCTGCAATGTTGGCATAGTAAATCTTAAATTTGAGTATATCCTAGAGTCAAATTATGGTGTGCTACACAGGTGCTACAAACAAATTAGATAAACATTTTTGTTTGCCTCTACTGGCTTTAAGACGCTATCTTATGGTACCAATGTGTTCTTTAGAGAATTGGCTGGTCATGTAATACTCTTCTATACCTCTATAATTAAAGTGGTTTGCAGCTCAAACTCTTAAACTGGACTTTAAGCAAAATGGCCATGAAACTCCACTCTTAGTAATAATAAAATTATTTTTAGGAATTAAAAAGAATGATCTAAATTGGGAAACATAAATAAATTAAGTATATTATCTTGATTATTATTTAATCTGAATAATATTTTCTCTCGGGATACAGTCATGGCCGTAATTCCACAGAAGTGGCATTGTGATATGGTGTCAACTGTGTATTAAGACCTGTGCTCACAGAGGTGAAATTATTACATTTCTACATTTTAAAAAGTTATTATCAAACATCAAGCTGTTGACTTTTCCTGTGCTAGGTTTCATTTTAATAATCACAGAGAAAGAAAACACTAGGTTGCTAATATAGAGCCCAGAGGAAATGTTTGCAACTAACTAGTGGTACAATTTTAGCTAGTTATTTAACCCATACGAGTCTCAATTTTCTTATGTGTAAACTGGGAACAATAATATCTATTTGGCATGTAATAAGTTATCAGCAAATGTTATCTAATTCCAACTCTAGTGGGCTGGTAGCATCATATTTATGTACAAAAGTCAGCACATGATCAATGTGATGATTCCCATGATTCAAATGGAATATGACAATCAGGGTAATTGTGGCCTAGGAAACCATTAAGCACACAGAAGATACTCATTTATTCAGACGTAAATGCAAATGTAGGCCTAAATTAAAAAGGACATATTAGATAAGTTATCAGAGTCATTCCTCCTCCAAACTGAAATAAAAAATAAACATCTACGTTTTGCCTAAGCAAATATAAAGAATCTAAGTGCGATGCAAATTGGGATAAAATTGTAGAACTTGCTTGATCATTTAATTCTGGAGTGTCCCTCGCATTAAGTCAACATGGCATGACTCCTTGGCTTTGATTTTTGGCACTAATTGTGATCTTTAAAAAAAAACTCATAAATTCATTTGATTGAGTATCTGTGGCACAGATCAAGTTTTTACTGGTAGAGCCAAGTCATGAACTTTCCCTCTGCTTTTCCTTGGCTCACTCTCCAAAGTTCTCACTGCTCTTCCTGCAAAGGACAGTGACTTGCTTGGCTGCCAGCTGCCATGGCGCAAGAGTCTGGACTCAGATTTTTGTCTCTAACAAAACCAATGAACGTCTGCATTCAGGTTTTGTCTGTAACAAAACCAGTGTTTGGAAATGAAGACATTCAGTTTATCAGTCTCTGGTGACAGAAAACAACTGGTTTGACTGAAGTTTCCACTTCATTAGTAGGTGATTAATGCCCTGAATGTAATACATATTGAAGTTTAATAGAAAGAATACAGACTTAGGGATCAGAAAGGCTGGGTCTAACATCAAGACTTTAAAGCACCTCTTTGATTTTTAGGTACTTTATGTATATAATGGTTGTAATCAAGCCTGTGCCATAACATTTTGGTGAGGAATAAATGAGGTAGCATATGTAAACTTCTTGGGTTTAAGGAAAGGCAACTAAAACTAGTAAGAAAGAGGAGAGGAGAATGGGAAACGGGGCCCAGTTAGGTAATAACAATAATATACAGGTGAGAAATAATAAGCATGTAACAATAGTAGTGGTGAGAGATTAAACACACACACACAAACACACAATGCTTCTGGGATCTATTTTAGATGAAGGAGTAGATGTAGCTGGTAGAAGGGTAATAGAGATATAAAATGTAAGACTGTGGGAGAAGTAGAGCTTCAAGTAACCAAAATGGCTCTAGTTTTGCACATGTCAAGTTTAAGATGCCCACTGGATATCCAAGCAGAGTTCAGGGAAGGGGTGCAGGCTGAAAATACAAACACAAGAATCATTAGCATACGGATGATATTTAAAGCCATGAGGCTGAATGAGATCACCAAAGAAGCACATGCAGAAAGAAAAGAGCAGGAGACCAAGGGTTGAGCATTGAATGGAGCCTTGAGAACAACAATGTCCAGAGGTGAGACTGATAAGGATGTACCAGAAAAGGAGATCAACTAAGATGATCTTCTTTTTGAATTCATTTACATTTTCAATATCTTTGAACACCATTGTGATTTTCCAGAGTAAATAGGAATTTTCCTAACATTCTTTCAGAAAAATCTAGAAAAGGAATAGTTGTTATAAATTATAGTGTTATAAATTCAAGGTGTAAAGAATACATATGTAACAAAGCTGCACATTCTGCACATGTATCTCATTTTTTCAGAAGAAGTAAAAATAAAAGAAATTCATTGATTTTAGACTTTTAGTTAAATACATATGCGATTTCTATAAACATAAGGGAATATTAAAGAATACATGTGTGCATGTGATTTCACAGTATTCCAATTTGTTTCCTTTTGTGTAAAAGGTTTAATTTATACTGTAGTTCAAAGGTACAAAGAATAAATCCTCAACATGTATTTTCATTTCATATCTCAGTTTCTGCACCCTTTTATTTATAGCAAAAGATAAATGAAGGCAAAAATTCACCTCAGAATTTGTCCTCCATAGTAGTTTAAAAACACAAAGGTTTCAACTAGTGTTTTGAAAGACAGGTTCTGTTTCTACAATTTCCATTTTTCTAAGAATGATCATTCAAAAAATCATATAGTGTGCAAGGAAGACTTTATGTAAGATGGTATTCTGTAGCAGGGTGTTTGGCTTTCTCCTTTTTGATTCCCTTATTGTCAACTATTCATAACACAAATGCTTTTGTCCTTTTCTCCCTCTCCCTGCCACAATAGACCAAGTAATTAACCAAGTGAAGAGGCTGTCAATTAAACACTGATACTAATCTAGGCATAAAAGGTTCTTTAGGGAACATTGGTTTTGAACATATTTTCAGCATTATCAGCATTGATTTTATTCAATCCAATTCTCATACAATCGAGTGCTCCAAATATTTACATGCCATCCAGGCAACACTTGCAACATGGATGACCCACAATGTAGAAACAGCGTTCACAAAGAACGTACAGAGAATAAGCTCTCTATTGTGTCTCCAAGGCCTGTTTTTCTGGGAATAGATGTTCCATCATTAATTAATGTCCCACATCTTTAATGATAAGATTGTCAAGGACAATTAGGGAAATGATTACAAGTGTCCTTGGCAACTGGAATGCCCCACAGATTTTAGCTTACTTTCCCTAAGTGTGGCTGAAAGGTCATTTCTTTGAAGTGTGAAGACTTAAGCATGCCTTGCATTGGTGGCATTGTGTTCAAATGTTATACAAAAAAAAGACATGTTTTTAGCCTGATTTCTTTGGCACAAATAAAATATTTAAAAATAATTATATTGTTATGTCATTGCTTTAGCAATTAACTCTCTAGTAGTAAATTCACTATCTAATAGTAAATTTTCTTGGGAATTAGTAGGGTTTATTATTACCTGTCTTGCTAATCTATTTGATAAATTTATATAAGCATGCTATTCCTTAAAATAAATGCATTTTTAGCTATCACTAGCTGTCAATGAATTTTCTCCTGTCTCTTACTTTTACTTCAGTCTGTTGATACATTTGTCCAGAGATACAGCATTGTCTAAGCAGTCCCTGTAAGACATTTGGGCTTCAAGAATAGCTTCCTTTTCCAAACCGTTGTCAAAAACTGTGGAGAGTCTGCAATGTTACTCTATATTTAGGCTAATGAGTTGGCCTGCCACAGCCTCATTGATGCTGGCAGAAGACATGAGCCCTGGGTCAGTACTCAAAACTTTATTCCTCAAGGCACTGCAAACAGCAGGAGTATCACGTTTGTTGCCATTCTTCTTGCCTCTCAAGTCCCACAGGGGTAACAAAACAGGCCCAAGTGGATGCTGCACACACAGAGAATCACAGCTGAAGAAGCTTAAGTTTAGAGAACCCTGATCTTTTATAACAGGCAGTAAGCAAACCTGTGTGACCTTTGCTCCAGAGAAAGAAATTATCTTTAACATGCTGGACAGGAAGCAAACCTGCTTGCTGCTTAGTGGAAAACACTCTATTGTCTAAGGCTGTTTGCTATACGAACATCCTTGTGAAGACAAAGGTAAGGAGTGTCTCTGGTTGGAGGATATGCAGAAACATGAGAGACCCATGGAGAATTGTCTCCCAAACCCTTTTTCTAGAAGTAAGACATTAATCATGAAAGAATATCAAGATGTTTCAACTATAATTACTTTTGGAAGGAGGAGTTCAAACTACTCATGCCCCATCCCCCTAACATTTTAATAACCCATTTTAATAACTTTCCCCACCCACTCCTAGCCCTTTCCCCAAGCGTATTATTTCCTTCCTGATAGTAAAAGACCTGTGACATTTTCAGTGTTTTTCTTTTGTATAGCCACAGACGTATGAGTCAAGTCTAATGCTCAATCCCATAAAATTATGGCAATGCATATCAATAGTTTATTTACTTCTTGCTTTTCTCTTAGCCTCAATCTTTAATTTACTTTCTATAATATATTGCACATGTTCTGTATTGTAAACTGCTTTAAATTATTTTGGGAAAGAAGCTGCTACATATATTTTAAATCAATGCCAAGTAATGAAAAGATTGGATAGGCCAAAATAGTTGACTACATATAAAAGTTTCAAAAACAGATAAATCACAAATAATCTTTCTAGAGGCAGTACAAAGCATTTTTTTCATATTTATTCATTACATAGTTATTTGCCAAACTTCTTTAAATATTGGAAAGATAAGAATAAACAACATCATAACAATGCATAAAACAGGCCATATGATTTAAAATTTTCATATTATTTACTGGTAATAATAGCAATGTGTTTATTATATTTAAAAATATGAGAAATTAAAAGAAGAAAAATGAAATTATCCACAGCACCCCACCAGCCATATATAAAACAATACTATTAAATGTAGTTCCATGTCAATTTTTATATATAAATATATACATTACATAATCAAAATTGTATATGTATAGATTACTTTCTGTTTTTTGTTTTATGAGGATATTCAAACTATACTGATATTATTTAAAAATGTAAGTTTTGAAATGGCCTCATTTTTTCATCATATGGCCAAACTATAATTTACTAAAAATTTTCCTGTGGTTTACTATTTGTTTATAATTTTCCCAGTAAAAATTCTGTAGCATATTACCTTATACACAAATATTTGTCCATATTTATGATTATGTTCTTGGGACAGAGTGATGGTTAATTTTAGGTGTCAACTTGACTGAATTAAGGGATACCCAGACAATTGGTAAAGTAGCACTTATTCTCAATTCTTGCATTAATTATCCTCAATGCTTCAGTAGGCAGTGAGCCCATCCCCCTCTGCTGAAAGGGGAAACCAGGTGGTTTGGCATTTGATTAGAACAATAAGGCTTTCCCAGGTGTGTCTCTGAAGGCATTTCTGGAGAAGATTGGCATGTGAGTCAGTGGACTGAGCTGGGGAAGACTTGCCCACAATGTGGGTGGGCACCAGGAACTTTCTTCTTCTCCTGCCTTTTGATAACAGAACCCCAGGTTCTTCTTTGGGTTTAAGACTCTGGGACTCACACTAGTGGCCCCCAAGGGCTCTCAGCCATATTCTTAAGGACATTTTGACTGTTACAATGAAGACTGATTCAGTAGCCCTTGGGATTCTACAGTCCTACATTTCTTAAACATTTCCAGGTGATGCTGCTGTTGTTGCTGCTGGTCTGAGGCGGGTATTTTGAGCAGAAAGGGTCAAAGTTGCCCTTTCTTGTTCATCAGGTTCTTTCATCATGATGTCTTCTGGGATGGCAGGATTATCAAAGTCCCTCAGTTTTAACTAATAGAGCCAGAGAACTGACATAGCCCTGAGGCAATATGATGAAAGTATAAGGATATCCCTGCCTAGAAGTTAAATGAGTTAAAATTTATAGTATTATTTTGGGACTATAATTAGAATTATTTTAGGTTTATTGGTATGGGAAAGATACAGTCACTATATTAATAGCTATTTATTATGTACTGGAGTCTTCAATGCAACAGCAGTTACAGTGAATTCACAGCCTGATTAAACATGTGATAACACAGCTCTTCTCTAAGATCCACCAAATATTTGACAAGGTACTGTCACCTGATGTCCTCAAGGTTAAGTATTGCTTTTGGTTTATTATTTTCTTAACTAATGGGAACCTAAGGGACTTCTACTTCATACTTTCTCTCATGTACTAACATGCTACTCCATATGTCAGAGAAACAGACAGGAATTTTATCAGATGTTGAAAAAAGTGTATTTTATACATACAGGAACTGATCAAACAAACATAGAAGAGTTTCATAGACATGGACTCACTCTATCAATCTCACTATGAGATAAACTTGGACCAAAACTTCACTTATTGTCTGAATTCCATAAGCCTCCACTCTGAAGGGTATACTACAAGTAGCATTTTGAACTCACAGCAAATAGCTCCAAACCAATGTTCCATAATCCTCCAAAGATATATATCCTTAACTAATCCTAACCCTAACCCTCTGTATATTCTGATCCTGGAAGCAGTTGCAGATCCCTTTATGGATGACTGGGTGGAAGATTTACTGAAGTCTCTGAGTCTGTCAGTTGGCACAGGTCTGAAGCCATAATTCAAGTCACGATAACTCAAGTCTGGCTTTTGTGCATCAGCCCTAGATTTCTTTTGGTTACACAGACTAAGACCTCGGAAGGCTATCCATCTATTTCAGTTCTAATAATCAGTCAGCCACCATGAGAGGCCTGCTGCTTATTACAGTAACCACATCTACCTGATCCTTGAGGTTAAAGATCAACATCATTGATCTCATTATTCCCACTGAAAATAGGGACCATATTTCAATGACAGCATCTCCTTTCATTCTAGCCTCAGAGAGCAGCACTACAGCACTTTTCTAGGCAACTGGCATTCCCCTTATCTAATGTACCTGTCCATGTCTTGATGAAGAGTGCCTGAGCCCTACTGGGGGACAGGATTGGAGGAGGACATAGTTGTACATGATAAATCTACTCCATCTTCTTTGTCCTTAAAATACCTAAACATTTGTAGTTTGCTATTTGCATTAAGGCAAATAATGTCTGGTATCTCATGTTGATTCAGCTTAAGCCACTGTTGAGTTCACTTTTGGTTTACCAGCTGAACAAACAATTAAAATAATTTCCAGACCCTGAAACTTGAACACTAAATCCAAGATTCCTGGGAAGTGTATTTACGTTTCACCCTATCTCATCAAGAATTCCCAGAAGCCATTAATATATGCTGCTGGCTTCATCCAATATAAGTTAGAAAAATGTTTCAGTGCTTTTATAATGTAAACCCTTTCCTTCTAGGTTGGTTTGTTGTTATTAGCTCTTTAGAATATGCTGTTATTTAGCTCTCACTATTTAACTGAGGATAATGAGGGGCAGTAAAGTTAGATCACGTGAAAACTTGGCATTCTCTTCCAGGCTAACTACCTTGAGTGAAGTCCTAATAGAGACCCTAAGCAAGGCAAGACTAGTCTCTCAAACCGAGGCTACTTTTATTAGGATTGGAAGCTCAGAGGGATTCTGGGGTCTGAGATGCTCTGACTTATTGAAATTCTTTAAAATTTGGCCATTTCAAATCTCGGTGTCTCATTTTTTCCCAACAAAAGCCTTTATTTTTACATGAGTCCTAAAACGACAGTGACATCAACCAACCTTATAATTCATCAACTGCAGGGTCAGACACTGTGGCTACAAGAAGGAATAGTCTCATTTAGGGCCAATATAAAAACTTCCTAGCTGTTTTTTTACTTTGTCTTCAGCTCAGAATTTAAAATCCTCAGACAATTATTTTTTTCCCTTAAAGGTCTGCAGTACAATTATTAATATAGGTGAACTTAAAACCTCACTGTAGTATTTTTTTTTTTTGAAATTATGCTCCTGCACCAAAACTTCAGTATGATGTTTCCATTCTATTGTTCTGTATTTTTTTTTTCCAATTGGTCCAAGTAGTTTATTTCTTTTCTGTTTTCCCCAGTCTTTTTTTTTTTTTTTTTTTTTTTTTTTTGAGACAGAGTTTCACTCTTGATGCCCAGGTTGGAGTGCAATGGTGTGATCTTGGCTCACTGCAACCTCTGCCTCCTGGGTTCAAAGGATCCTCCTGTCTCAGTCTCCCAAGTAGCTGGGATTATAGGCGCACACCATCACGCCCAGCTAAGTTTTATATTTTTAGTAGAGATGGGGTTTTACCACGTTGGCCAGGCTGGTCTCAAACTCACGACCTCAGGTGATCTGCCCACCTCCGCCACCCAAAGTGCAGGGATTACAGGTGCAAGCCATCACACCCAGCCCTTTCTCCAGTCTTTAATTATGTTTGAATGCAGGGAAATTGATCTGGACTTAGATTTGCCAATAAATAGAGCACATGAATTCCCCCTTAGTTCTTACTCTGTACATGGAATTTGATAAACCTAACTTCTCAGATCTATAGTTAGAAAGCAGATGTAATCCATAGCTCCAACTTCATTTCCCATTGAACAGCAGTATTTTATGTCATAAAGCTCTTACCCATCACTCTACCTTGTTCTCTATCATGCTGCAATGATGCTATGCATTAAAAACTACCATTTTCAACATACTCAATGCCATCGTGCCTTTCCTTGTTACCCATTGTATTAATTTGTTCTCATGCCGACAATAAAGACATATCCAAGACTGGGTAATTTATAAAGGAAAGAGATTTAATTGACTCACAGTTCCACATGGCTGGGGAGGCCTTAGAAAACTTACAATCATGGCGGAAGGGGAAGCAAACACGTTCTTTTTCACATGGTGGCAGAAAGGAGAAGTCTTTGGCAAAAGGGGAAAAGACCCTTATAAAACCATCAGATGTCCTGAGAACTCACTCACTATAACGAGAACGGCAGCATGGGGGTAACTGCCTCCATGATTCAATGACCTCCTACCATGTCCCTCCCACGATACATGGGGATTATGGGAATTGCAATTCCAGATGAGATTTGGGTGGAGACACAGCCAAACCATATCACCCTTTTATATAAACTTTATGTAACAACCTGTAGTTAATCACCACCTCTACTCCACCTCCAATTTCTGCCATGTTTTCTTGGACCAAATTACTACATGAGCAAATAAAAGTAAATAAAATACTTTTTTTCCCCCCATGTAGTAGGAAAGAAAAGTATTCCAGCAACTTCAAACAGAAACTCCACCAAGCTGGCCAGTTTTACAGTTAGTATAGAATATGGTTCTCTCAGCCATGCTATTGACCAGCACTGTCCATATAAGATGTGAGCCACAAATGCAAGCCACGTATGTAGTTTTAAATTTTCTGGTAGCCACATTTAAAATGTGCTCAATAGTCACATGTGACTGGTGGCTGCAATATTAGACTGCAGGTCCTGACACTCAGGGAGAGATACAAAAGTCTCCATTCCTGTGTTCATCTACGGGTGACTCTTTTAGGTGGGTGAAGCATAAGTGAACTGCCAACTGTTTTTCCTAATTCTGTGCCTTATTCCTTATGGTTACTAAAATTTCTGCCCATCTTCTGGAAATGGGCTGATTATCCATTTAATTTTCCGTGGCGATGTGTTTTATCTTTATCTGTATAGTTATAAGTGTTTTGTTGAAAATTGGGAGATGTCTACCCAGACATAATTTTAAACCCTGTCAGATAAATTTTAAGTTTTTTTTCATTAGTATATCAGCAGCTGAAAAAAAATTTACTCTGTATAATAAGTTCAAAGTCTAATGCATGATAAGGATTCATAGTAGCAAGAAATCTCTTCCATAACTTTTGTGTTTATAACAAATGTGTGTGTGTGGACAGGTTTCTAAGTAGTTGCTCTCATTTTTATTTTCTCTTTGTAGAGACAATGTGCAGTCATGCATCTGAAGGTTTTGCAGGAAGCTGAAAAATGTTCCCATTCTCTGCATTTGTTTACCAAACACGCTGCTTCACAGAAAACTAAACAATCCTGAAGTTTCTGTTTCAAAAAGTGGCTATTTTACAAGAATGTGAATAGCTTAGAAAGACAAATCCTGTTCTTTTAAATGTTCAAGACTAAATAACCCTTCTTACATTAAGTGGACAAAATTCATTCTCGAAATTTCCATTTTATTTGAAGTTGACACCTTCCTTTTTAAGACACTTTCTGTTATAAGAATTTCTATTAAAATGTGCAAATCTCAAAATGCAGAGAACTTGTGATATAATTAAAATAGGAATATCAAAATCTGAGATTCTTGCAATGTAAAAATCCATTAATTCCTAATATTATAATTATTATAAAAAATTCAGATTATAAAATTCCAATACTTATAGTCTTACTATGAATTAATTGAAAACGACTAACATCAACTAAACATATATTTAACATTTTAATAACTCAGTTTAGTGTGCTTTTGAAAATAGATTTAATAAACTAAACAAAGTTAGCTGAATTGACTACATTATTGGTAGCCAATATATAAGTTGACATAGATATTATCCATAAAAATACTGATTTTTTAAAAGTGAAAAACCATTAGTAACATTAAAATATGGTTATATTGTATACTTACTTCATCCAGATGTAAAGCCAAAAAAGGATCTTGATTATTTGGGGCAGGAGAAAACTTTGGAAAAAGCTATTTATTTTTAAAATTTTTAATAACACCATGCTAAAACTTCATATGGGACATATATACAGAATATAGTCAATGTCTTCCATTAATTTAGTGATGCTTGACTTCAATTTCATAAGCAATTAGACATGTAAACCAAAAAATAGTGTTAGCTGTAGTTTAAAATCTACTACTAGTAGTCAACATTTATGGAGAATTTGTGATCTATAGGAAATATTCTAAATTGCTTTCATACATGTATTAATTTCTCAATAATCTTATTCCAGGCACACCTATTAGTCCCATTTTACAGGGGAAGAAACTGAGAGTTTATGTAATAAAAGAAATTAGGTGATCTGACACTGAATGAAACTATCCTTTCTATTAAATGATATTTAATCAGAAAATGATTATTATAAATGATCAGTAGCTTGGAATAAAGACAAAAAAGTATGTGTTCTTAAAGAGTAGAGATACTAATAATTAAATGGAGGTTGTGAATTAAGCAATTACTTCTGATGAGTACAATCAGCAATAACAAATCAGGCAAATCTTATGAAAGTCCTATGAAAAGGTTTGCAGAGGAGCAGCCTGCAGTTTTTCCTTTAACTTAGGAAAGTCAAAAGTCAGTGGTGGGAACCATCTGGAACCAAACAAAAGACCTAATCCTTCCGTATGCAAGATCTTAATAGAAATGATCTATTGTGAATAGAAGCAGCCCAGAAAGAACCTGAGATCTTGCCGCTGGTACAAGAGTCCCTATACTGAAGAAATGTTTAATGGCTCTTTCATTCCTTTTCTCTTTTATAAGTGTTCCTTCAGCACTTGATTTTGTTATGAATGTGGATATGTCTATAATATTGTTTGTTTTAAATTACTCCAATTGTTGTATACTATTCAGTTTGGACTTCTTGGAATTCTAAATATGTAAACTGCATTCCAAACAAACAGCAATACATCATTCACAGAGTAAAATCTCTACATGGAGAATGAGATTAAATCATTTTAGTGAGAGATAAGTTCATTAGGACACTTTGAAGGTTGATGGAATGTCTGGAGTTAAATGTATTTTCAAGTATTTTGAATTCAACCATTTAATTTAACTCAGTGCATATTTATTGAATAAATCCTATAAACAAGACATTCTGAGGATACATATAGTTACAAGCCACAAACATTAAGAAATTCAAGACTCTACAAAGTAGATGTGTCTGTTATTAAGTATAACAGAAGAAATAATGTAGTTAGTTCTCTGAACATAGAGAAGGGATAAGTCAATTAGTATCAGGGGACTGAGGGGAGGTCGTGCTTGTAACTGCAGCAGCCATTTTGTGACTGCAAAGGAGATATTACTGGCACACTGAGAATAGCAGAGCAGAAGGATAGCAAGGGTCTGTGGGTCTTTGAAGACATCCTTGAGCTGCTAACCAATCCAGCAACTGCCTACCCCTGAATTTCTTGATTGGGAAGATTAAAAACTTGATTAAGATAATGCCGTTTTTCATCCATCATTCAGTTCTTGCAGCTGAAATCACCCTACCTTTGGTGTTAGGGATCTGTTGGCTGGGCTATAACAATGGGTTGAACAAAGCTTAGGGGTTATAATAAGAATAGAAAGGTGGGACCAAATGCAAAAAGGTAGAAGAGAGAGGAATCTGCAACTCCGAACATTGTGGTTTGGATAGAAGGAAGAGACAAACACATCTGAGTTTTAAGGTCTGATTGATTGTATGCATGACTGATATCAATAGGAATATGAGAAAAGGAATAGGTTTGGGAACAGAAAGTAATAAATATAGTTTTGATGTTGAGATACAAAACACATTTTTAAAAAAAGTCTCTTACTTTGTTAAATACTTTTGAAATAAATCATACATTAGTTTATGATGAAATAAGAATGGTAGTATTTCCAATGGAGTTAAGTATGCCTTATTTACTCCATACTGAAATGAAATTTATCCAAAGTTGACTTTGATATTGCAAAGTAAACACTGGCTACTTCTTACTGGTTGAAAAAAAAGTAGATTGAATAAACATATTAATCTCTGTTTTCTCCTGAAACTTGATTGAGAGCAAAGCATAAACAAGCCATCTAAATCTACAAGGGCGAAGAGAATGGACACCCCCTCTCAGTAGGCTACTGGAGACTGTTAACCAGCACAATAAGGAAATGGCTCAGGAGGACGATGTGGGGCTCTGGAATCAGGGAACTGGACACAGGAAAGGGGTGAAGGAAATTCCTAGAATGGTGATGAAGGAAGCCCTAGGATGACAACAACCAGCCTCATGATCAGCAGCCGGTACCACCTGGAACAAAGGGTGCCAAGCAGGAGAAACTTATCTGAGGAAAAAGAGATCTTTTTTAAAAGGTAGATTTATCTGCCCTCTCATTTTCTCTTCACATGACTAGCTCTTTCTTGATTTCAGTCTAACTCCTGAGGAGGCTGGGAGTCTTCCCATGTACCCAGGAGGAAAAGAAGAACTAATGTGGTAAGCACCAGTAATCTTTACCAGAGTTTCCAAAGCTGAATAATCAAGTTACAGCCGTATGAGCCTAGATGGAAATATGGAGGTAGCTAGGAGGAGAATAAGCCGGGAGTTGGAGGAGATTGGCCTGGGGCCTTGGAATCAGCAGTAGGGAAAAAAGAAACCAGAAATTTCTGTAGAATTTATTGTAATAGCCTACCAAAGTGATGTGATCTTTTAAACGCATAATGTTACAGCAGTCACCTCTGCTGAAACCTGTATTCGATAAATTCTAACTCTCCACTCAGCTGCCACTAAGTCTAGTGATTCAGCTTAAATGCTGATCTGCCCTCCCTGGGCTAAATCTTAGTAAAGTAGACTAAACAATGGAGAACACAGCTCAGGGATACAGGAAGGATTTGCTCTCTGAAAGCTCAGCCACAGTCTCCCTTGGTGTGGTGACAAAAAAACCACTTTAAGCACTTTAAATCTCTATTCAAAACTATCGTTTACCTGTTTTATCAGAGTATTCTGGCCGGTGTAAACACGTCTGGAAAGCAAATCAGTGCCAATTTGAGTTGGATGATACTCTACTAAGTCATCGGCAGATTCTTGGGAAAAAAGGAAATTAAATTGTACGCAATTAAATGTTAAATTACACATGAACAGGGTCTGTTTGACTTTTTAAAAGAAATAAATAACACTTGAAAAGTTGTTTTCATCTATGAAAGTATGTTAAAAGGCTGTCAAAAAGAAAAATGGAGGATTTCAGATATAAATATTATCTACTGATACTATTTTGCCAAATGGAAATTGCAAATTATAGAGGTAGAATGCACCTGAAGAGTCAACCAGTCCAACCTTCTTGATTTATAGATCAAGAGGCCCAGGGAGGAAAAGTCACTTGTTTAAAACACAAAACTATTTATGGAAAAGCAGGGAATAAAACCCAGACTACCTATCAATCGATTGTCAATTCGCATGAAATGCTGGCTGCAGTGGCCCGACCTATATGCTGTTGCTGAGCTGGAGAATAGGACTCCTGAAAAAAAGGGCTCACAAGGATGGACATTTCAACCAGGCAGTCGGTGAAGTGCAGAACAAGCGCTGGGTTAATGCACCGCATACAATGCAACTGGGACTTGTGTGTCAGGAGGAAACTTCACAGGGTTTTCAAAAGGAGTAAAGTGCTTGGGAGCTTGTTTTAAAGGGTCAGAAAGCTCTACCTATTTTCTCTTCCTTTCATGCGCACAGTAAAAGAACAGAAGTATTCTATTTCCGCTGCAGGTTTTTGAGTGTGAGACCAAGAAATCTATTGATGCGAAACTGCTCTTTGGTGACATTGTGCTTCAACAAGTCATCCCTAGTGCAACCCAGGATGATGGCCATTTGCACTTCCTTTTTAGGCATCTGACATCAGCTTCAGGAAGTCTCTCTCCATATGTAAATTTCAAGTGTTGCCTATAGACAGGTTTTAATAAAGGAAGTCAGCAGTTACAATGTATGTGTATACCTCACACTCCTTTTCCCACGTACCCACTTCAAGCCTAACTCTAGACCTCAGATTTCTCCCTCCCTCTGTGTCCTAAAGCATACCAAAAAAAAAAAAAAAAAAAAGCATTCATCTTTGTTATTTATCATAAGGTTCATTTCCCTTGTCTACCAATTTTCTTTTCATTCCATAAATAATTATGTGTTCTGATATTTGCTTTAAATTTCTTGGTTGTTGGGAATGTTTCGTTGTTAAGGGTTTTCCTTCACTTCAGAGGTAAATGAGCTTACCTTAGTCCATTAAGATTGTCATTTGGTCTAAGGACCATGGGCAAAGTCTGACAGGTAGTGTTTCACTCTTATCTCTGTCTGATCAGAAGAGGAAGTCTTGCTAGTCCCTCTTTAGTCTGAAACTGATTATTGTCCTCACAACTGCACAAAAGGAGACGCAGTTCTTTCCACACCTGAAGGCATTTGAAGTGCAATTTGCGTGGTACTTACAAACTCTGCTGAAAGGAACCGTTGACTATTTTCCTAATCTGCCTGTTTGCATTCATAGGCATTAAGAATGCACAGTAAACAAGCTAAAGTGCAGAAGCTTTCACAGGCTTGTGCTGGACAATAACAACCACCGGTAACAGAGAGGACAAAAATCTGTTTACAAATGTGTATTTCATCAGGCAATACCTGCTCTAAAATGGTCAGAGCCTGCCATTTCCACAAATGTGGACTAAAATGAACATACCTGAAAAGAAGATTTTTCATCTTATAATATAAAATGTTCTGTCTTCATTTCAGAGGTGTAATGTATAGTATACAAATATAAGGTGGTAATAATCTTAAAGTGACCAATGGCTAGAGAAATTGGTTAACAGACTTCTATTGGATTTATAAAAGGGAAAGAGTTTTGCCTCTCTCTGATGCTTAGTTGGTGTTCCACTTGAAATTTGAGATTAATTAGAGTTGAATGAAGTCCCCTTCAGCGTGATGATTTTGTTATTGTACACATTTCTGTTTTAGATATGAGCTTTAAATATAAAACTTTGTGGAATCCTTAATTAGAATCTCAGTAGATAAAGCCTGCGAATCAATGTTGATATCATGATGCACAGGCGACTGTGATGCATAGCTTCTGAACACTCCAACGTTCATCACTGGTTATGTGCTGCACCCTTGATGGGTTGAGATGGTTAAGTGCTTGCAAGAAAGATGTTCTGCTATTCACTGAACGTATATTGAAAGCTTTTAGAATCCAGATAAATTTTTTTAAAAGTTGAAATTTTGTAATGGAAACAAATTAGCCTGAATTATATCTTTGTTATAGAATTTTCTAAGGAATATTTCTTTAGGGATTTCCTCAAATATTTAAGCAAATATTCTATTGAAGTTCGAAAATTATATACGAGAAAGCGTAGAACAATTTACCTTGGCCTGGAAAACCTTTATGGCTATGGTAACCAATCAAGTAACTCCAATATAAAAAGCTTTGGTAAGGTTCCTATAAACAGCTTAAATTTTGTATGGGAATATGCTTAAAAGATGAAATAGCATGTTGAATAAAGTTGTTTAGAATTGTCATACAAATACTAAATTATACCTTCTTAAAACAATTATTTAGATTTTATAGATTTTACATTAAAATTTTCTAAAAGAAATTAAAAAGAAGAAATAATCTATCATGTCCAGTTTCCTCTTCAGGGCTCTTTATAATATTGTCACACTGACAGGTTAGAGGAAGATTTATATCTCTGGTGTGTTAATGACTGGAGGACTTTTATTCAATACTTATCATTGACTTATTCATAAGTTCAGCCAAAGTGTATTGTGAACCTACTGTGTGCCAAACTGTTAAATGTTCTGGGATTGCAGTAAGTAAATACAACAAATATCACCTGTGTTTCCCCTAGTGCGCTGGAGGAATTGAATATATCTGACGTGGATTTTCAGATTCTAGGATCAAAGTTTGTTTTCTCAAATGTTATTTATATTAATTTCTTACAAACATATTACAAAAAAGGCTTTGAAGGAGTCTTAAAATAATGAAATATATTAAACTCAACCTATATATGGCTTCTCTCTCAGGAGGTGGTGTCTCACAATAAATGAACAAATTTTGCAGAAAAATGTAAATTGTTCTAAGTAATCTTGCTAATTAGGTAAAACAGGACACAGAAATTAATAACAAGAACAAAACAATTGTGTATAAACCCTACCTGTTTCTCAGAACAAAAGAATTGTGTATAAACCCTACCTGTTTCTCAGAACAAAAGAATTATGTATAAACCCTACCTGTTTCTCATGTAGGATGCCGGATTTATTGATTCAGACGTGCATTTTTTAGAATTAAGATGCTTTCAGAATTTGATGGATTATTTAGATTAAGTGTACCTAATATAATTAGCAAATCTAATTAAGAAACATTTGGAGTCTACAATCATCAGGTGATTATCATAAAGCTTTATCAGTGGAACAACTTGATATGTTGGAATAGAAATATTATAAAAGTGTTTTCGGGACCAGGGGCAGGGGCTCAGGCCTGTAATCCCAGCACTTTGGGGGGCCGAGGCAGGCGGATCATGAGGTCAGGAGATCGAGACCATCCTGGCTAACACGGTGAAACCCCGTCTCTACTAAAAATATAAAAAATTAGCCAGGCGTGGTGGTGGTCACCTGCAGTCCCAGCTACTTAGGAGGCTGAGGCAGGAGAATGGCGTGAACCCAGGAGGCAGAGCTTGCAGTGAGCTGAGATCACACCACTGCACTCCAGCCCAGGCGACAGAGCGAGACCGTCTCAAAAAAAAAAGATGCAAAGCAAATATAACAAAATGTTACATATTTGTTCAAGTACAGTGATGGATACATTGATGTCTATTATATTTTTCCATGTACTTTTGGTAACTTAAAATATTTCATAATTATTTATTAAGATAAAATAAAAATAAGCCATAAGAAAAGAGATCCTATTCAGTTTCAAAAATTCAAACGTAATTTACCCATTGATGTTAGTTGAACAATACAACAGTGAGTGGAATAAAATATATGCTATTGAGAGTTAAAGCGTTATTTAAGTCTCATTAGAAAATGTTTATATCTCCAGGGAGGCTTAAATAGGCAGTAATAAATGTTTTGTTAGAGAAGATGGAGACTGTTTTTCCTTTGACAAAAAAAAAAAAAGTTTTCATTTATTCAATGGATATTTATTCACCTTCCACTATAAGCCATGTAATATACTAAGGTAATGAGAATATAAAAGTAAAGAGAGTCCTTCCCTCAAGGACTTTACAGATTAGTAATGTTCCTAGTAGAAGAAGATTTCATCTATCTATTTATCCATTCCTACATACATGTTTTGATAAAGTGCTATGAAAGTAATATGTACTGAGTATAAAGAAGTCCAAAGAGGGTGACAATATGGGTTTGGAGCCTCACAGAAGTTACCAGTTACCCTTCTTAAAAAAACAAGTACTACATGTTTAACAATCAGGCTAACATGGAACTGGGGTTCTCAGCAGAGGAATCCATGTGAATAAAATTAAAGAGGTGTGAAAAGCATGTTTAGGTAATGAAAAGTAGTAAGTTTGTCTGGAAGGTAAGATTTAAATGGAATCATTAGGAATGATGGATCTGGAGGAGGTGCCAACATACAAGAAGGGGAAGAAAAGACCAGTGCTCAATAGACTGAGCCTCTTTGTCTATTGAGGCCATCATTGAAATCAAAAGTAGTGCAGATGGATAGTCTGAGGAGCAAAGCATAAAGGAACTTCCAGGAGGCTGAAAACCTGAACAGATCTACTGTCAATATCATAGTGCTGGATGTATAAAAATTGGACTTCATAAACTATCAGGGAAGGGGAGCCTTGGCAAACATCCAAAGCTTTCAGCTGGGAACCAAAAAGGACTACTCAATAACAGTAACACAAATTAAAAATATAGAGAAGGCCTTACAAGACTGGAAGGTAGTCTTAAATTGGCTCAATTCTTGATTAAAGTAATATATACCTACATTAAATGCCTGTGATTAATCAAACATAATCCTTCATGGAGGAAAATAATATCATTTAGAGATCTGGATTTTTTTAATAAACAATGTCGGAATTTTAATAAAAAATTACCAGGCAAACCAAGAGACACCAAGGAGTGAAGAAAAAGAAAGCAATAGAAGCTGGCTCACAGAGAATCCAGGTATTAGAAAATTTTGTATCTATGATTAATATGGTCAAGAAAATAGATGGCAAGAGTGATAATTTCGTCAAAGAACTCCTGTCTACAAGAAAGCATCAAATGAAAATTCTAAACAGAATAAAACCAAATTGAATTAAAAGGACAAAAGGTGGATAAGACAGTGGATTGGTCACAGTTGCAGAGTATTCATTATCTACAATTGATAATCTAGAATTGATAATTCCATTGATAATGGAAAATATCTAGAATAAAAAATAGAAAGAAAAAACATAGAAAAGATCACAGGGGACATATGAAAACTGGCAATATCATAGTCTGGCAGTTTGTTTCTATTGTCTTTTTTTTTCTCTTTCTACTGTCTCTTGGTTTGCCTTATAATTTTCTATTAAAACCAAGAAATCGTATATGAAAAATTCTACAATCTCTGAATGGTATTATTTTCCTTCGTGAAGGATTTTGTTTGATTAAAGGCAAGTAGTTAATGTAGGTATACATTATCTTAATCTAATGAGGGATTGAGCCAATTCAAGACTGCTTTCCAGTCTCTTACATAATGAAAAGGAACAACATAAATATAATTGGAGCCCCAGAAAAGGAGGAGGTAGAAAAGAGTACAGAAGTAATAGGTGAAGAGATTATGACCAAGAATTTCCCAAAACTGAAGAAAGATATCAAATAAAATTTTCAAGAAAACTTACAAACCTCAAATATGAAAAGTACAAAAAAAACCCATCTAGGCACTTTAGGATAGAACTTCTGAAAAATTAAACACAAGAAAAAAGTTTTAGAAGCAGTGAGAGAAAACTATATATTACCTCAAAAACTACAATTAACATTTCTCATAAAGCAATAGAAATCAGAAGAAAAGAAATGACATACTCAAACTGTTATAAGAAAACACCTGCCGCCATAAAGTAAAGCTGTCTTTAGAAAATGAGGGTTAAATAAAGACATTTCAAGCAAATAAAAATGGAGAGAATTTGTCACCAACAGAGACTCTCTAAAAGAATATTAAAAGGAGTTTTTCAGTTAAAGGGAAATGATCTCTGACTGAAGATTAAAAATGTAGACAAGAATAAAGTATGTAAGTAGGCAAAATTTGTTATTCTATGAGAAGCTGGAATTGTGAGAGAAAATCCATAGTCTTTCTAGTGTTAAGAACCATAGCCACTGGTAAATTGAAAAGAAATCCCATAAATTAAAAAAACATAGTGGGGAAGCCCAAATTCTGTCTATAAACTCTGCCCAGGTTTCTGAGTGACCCTTGAACCACACATGAACCAACAAAATAATGTGTGGATAGATTATGGATAAGAATAAAATAATTATTTTGGTCCATTTCAAGAATTTGTTTCAAGATTTAAGGCTCCTTTTAGCAGTTCTTGTAGTGCTGGCTTGGTAGTGGTTCTCTTAGCATTTGTTTATCTGAAAACGACTGTATCTTTTCTTCATTTATGAAGCTTAGTTTCACTGGATACAAAATTCTTGGGTGATAACTGTTTTGTTTAAGGAGACTAAAGATAGGACCCCAATTCCTGGAAATATATAACCCTCCTAGATTGAATCACGAAGAAATAGAAACTCTGAACAGACCAATAATAAGCAGTGAGATTGAAATGGTATTTAAAAACATAGCCAACAAAAAAAGTCCAGGACCAGACAAATTCACAGTTGAATTCTACCAGACATTAAAAGAACAATTGACATCAATTCTATTGACACTATTCCATAAGATAAAGAGGGAATCCTCCCTAAATCATTCTATGAAGTCAGTATCACCCTGATACGAAAACCAGTAAAGGACATAACAAAAAAGAAAACTACAGACCAATATACCTGATTAATATAGATGCAAAAATCCTTAATAAAATACTAGCTAACCAAATCCAACAGCATATCCAAAACATAATCCACCATGATTCAGTGGGTTTCATGCCAGGGATACAGGGATGGTTTAACATACATAGGTCAATAAATGTGATACACCACATAAACAGAATTAAAAACAAAAATCACATGATCATTTCAATAGATGCAGAAAAAGCATTTGACAAAATCTAGCACTGCTTTATGATTAAAACCCTCAGCAAAATCAGCAGAGAAGAGACATACCTTAAGGTAATAAAAGCCCTCTATGGCAAACCCACAGCCAACATAATACTGAGTGGGGAAGAGTTGAAAGCATTCCCCCTGAGAGCTAGACAAGACAAGGATACTCTCTCTCACTACTTTTATTTAACATAGTACTGGAAGTCTATAGATGCCTACTCTCATGACTTCTATTCAGCATAGTACTTTAAGTCCCAGCCAGAGCAATCAGACAAGAGAAAGAAAGAAAGGACATCCAAATCGGTAAACAGGAAATTTACCTGTCACTGTTTGCTGCTGATATGATTGTATACCTAGAAAACCCTAAAGACTCCTCCAAAAAGCTCCTAGAACTGATAAATGAATTCAGCAAAGTTTCAGGATACAAAATTAATATGCACACATCAGTAGCTCTGCTATACACCAACAGCGACCAAGCTGAGAATAAAATCAAAAACTTAACCTCTTTTAGGAATATATCTAACCAGGGAGGTGAAAGACCTCTATAAGGAAGACTACAAAACACTGTTAAAGAAATGATGTATGACACAAACAAATGGAAACACATCCCATGCTCATGAATGGGTAGAATCAATATTGTGAAAATGACCATACTGCCAAAAGCAATCTATAAATTCAATGCAATTCCCATCAAAATACAATCATAATTCTTCACAGAACTAGCAAAAACTATCCTTAAAGTCAAATGGAACCAAAAAGAGCTCACATAGCCAAAGCAAGACTAAGCAAAAAGAACAAATCTGGAGGCATCACATTACCTGACTTCAAACTATACTATAAGACCATAGTCACCAAAACAACATGATACTGGTATGAAAATAGACATGTAGACCAATGGAACAGAATAGAGAATGCAGAAATAAAGCCAGACACTTACAGTCAAGTTATATTTGACAAAGCAAAGAAAAACATAAAGTGGGGAAAGGGCACCCTATTCAACAAATGGTGCTGAGATGCTTGGCAAGCCACATGTAGAAGAATGAAACTGGATCCCCATCTCTCACTTTAATCAACACCGATGATCAATAACTTAAATCTAAGACCTGAAACCATAACAACTCTAGAACATAACTTTGGAAGAACCCTTCTAGACATTGGCTTAAGCAAAGACTTCATGACCAGTAACCCAAGAGCAAATGAAACAAAAACAAAGATAAATAGATGGGACTTAATTAAACTACAAAGCTTCTGCTCAGCAAAAGAAATAATCAGCAGAGTAAACAGAGAAGCCACAGAGTGGGAGAAAAATATTCACAATCTATACATTCCACAAAGGACTAGCATCCAGAATCTACAAAGAACGCAAACAAATCAACAAGAAAAAAATAAACAATACCATCAAAAAGTGGGCTTAGGACATGAATAGACAAGTCTCAAAAGAGGATATACAAACTGCCAAAAGACATATGACAAAATGCTCAACATCACTAATGACTAGGGAAATGCAAATCAAAACCACAAAACCACAATGTGATACCACCTTACTCTTGGAAGAATGGCCATAATAAAAAAATAAAAAAATAAAAATAAAATAGATGTTGGCATGGGTATGGTGAAAAGGTTTTTTTCTTTTTTGAGATGTAGTCTTGCTCTGGAGTACAGTGGTGTGATCTCTGCTCACTGCAACCTCTGCCTCCCAGGTTCAAGCAATTTTCATGCCTCAGCCTCCTGAGCAGCTGGGATTACAGACGTGCGCCACCATGCCTGGCTAATTTTTGTATTTTTGGTAGAGACAAGGTTTCACCATGTTGGCCAGGCTGGTCCTGAAATCCTGACCTCAGGTGATCTGCCCACCTCGGCCCCCCAAATTGCTGGGATTACAGGTGTCAGCCACGATACCTGGCCAAAAAGGTAACACTTTTACACTGCTGGTGGGAATGTAAACTAGTACAACCACTATGGAAAACAGTGTGGAGATTCCTTAAATAACTAAAAGTAGAACTATCATTTGATCCAGTAGTCCCACTACTGGGTATCTACCCAGAGGAAAAGAAGTTATCATATGAAAAAGATACTTGCAGAAATACGTTTATAGCAGCACAATCCACAATTGCAAAAATGTGGAAGCAGCCCAAATGCCCATCAATCAATGAGTGGATAAAGGAATTTTGATACATATAAATACCATGGAATACTATGCAGCCACAAAAAGGAACAAAATAATGGCATTCACAGCAACCTAGATGGAACTGGAGACTGTTACTCTAGGTGAAGTAACTCAGGAATGGAAACCCAAGCGTCGTATGTTCTCATTCATAAGTGGGAGATAAGCTATGAGGTTGCAAAGGCATAAGAATGAATAAATGGACTTTGGGGACTTGGGAGAAATGATGGTAGGTGGTGAGGGATAAAAGACTACACATTGACTGAGCATGGTGGTTCATGCCTGTAATCTCAGCACTTTGGGAGGCCAAGGCAGGTTGATCACTTGAGGCCAGGAGTTCAATACCAGCCTGACAAACATGGGGAAACTCCATCTCTACTAAAAATATGAAAAGTTAGTTGGACACGATGGCACGTGCCTGTACTCCCAGATACTCAGAAGGTTGAGGCACTAGAATTGCTTGAACGCAGGAAGCAGAGGTTTCAGTGAGCCAAGATCGCACCACTGTACTCTAGCTAGGGCAACAGAGCAAGGCTGTCTAAAAAACAAGACTACATAATTTTTACAGTGTACACTGCTTAAGTGATGGGTGCAACAGAATCCCAGAAATCACCATTAAACGACTTATTCATGCAACTGAACACTACCTGTTTCCCAAAAGCCTATTGAACTAATTAATTAATTAATTAATTAAAATGTGCAAAAAAATGTCTAGAATGAAAAAGGAATAAAAGAGCTGATTTGAGATTTATGCTGTGACCCAAAAGACAGAATATGATGTTTGAGTCCAATCAGGTTAATTGTATAATAAAACACTCTTGAAGGATGAGTAAAACATATTTTAGAGTCTCCACAAGATAACATTCACATTGCCGTAGATAAAACAGATATATCTCATTATCTACAGAACCAGGAAAATATGACCCATTCATAAGAGAAAATGTTATTAATGGAGACTAACCCTGAGATGACCCAAATGTCAGAATTAGAAGACAAATATTTAAAACAGCAACTATAACTGTGCTCTAGGATATAAAGGAAAGTATACTCACAATCAATGAAAGCATGGGAAATATCAGTCAAGAAGTAGAAACTATTAACAAAAACAGGACTAAGTGCAAATTATTAAACTCAAGAATACAATATCTAAACTAATGACAAACAAAAAGAAACACTGGACAAGCTTAACAGCAGAGTAAAGACAACAAGAGAAAGAAACAGAGATTCACTGTTCATAGCAACCTGGATGGAATTGGAGACCATTATTCTAAGTGAAGTAACCCAGGAATGGAAAGTATACTTACGATCAGATTCAGAAAATGGAGCAATAAAAATTGTCCAATCTGAAGAACAGAGAGAAAATAATTGAAAAAAAAAATGAATAACCTTCCAAGGGAGTGATGGGATGATTTCAAAAGATCTAACAAATGATCATTGGAATCTCAAAAACAATAGTAACAACAACAACAACAACAAAAAGCAAACAAACAAAAAACACAGAGACTGGGATGGAAAAAAAAAGTGGCCAGAACCTCCCCAAATGTAGTGAAAGTCATAAATTCAGGAAGTCCAGTGAACTCCAAGCAGGACAATTACAAATAAAACCATATTTAGCATCTAGGACAGTCATAGTCAAACTGCTAAATATCAAAGACAAATCTTGAAAGCAGCTAAAGATAAATAACACATTACATATTGAGGAACATCAATTTGAATTATCACTGCCTTCAGAAACTATGGAGAACAGAAGACAGTACAACATCTTCAAAGTGCAGAGAGAGAAGCTGCCAAACTAGAATTTTATATACAGCAAAAATATCCCTTGGGAATAAAGGCAAAATAAAGATATTTTCAGATATAAGAAAGCTAAGAAAACTAATTACCAGAAGACCTGTTATATAAGATATAGTAAAAATAGGCTCTTTAAGCTGAGAAGAACTACCAGATTATATCTTCAGGAAGGAGGGAAGCATTAAAAAGGTAAATATCTGAGAAAATAAAACATTGTTTTTCCTTTCTGTATAAAACACAGGACTATTTAAAACAAAATTAAAACATATTTGTGTGGTTTTATAACTTATGTAGACTTAAATATATGACAACTATCACAAAAGGTCAGAGTAAGGATAAATTGACCTATATTGTTGCAATTTCTGTCCTTTAATTGAAATAGTATAAAATACTGACTATAAGTAGAATGTAGAAGTCAAGAATGTATATTGTAATCCCTATAGCAACCCATAAAATAATGCAAAGAACTTAAAAATCAGTACATAAGTTGAAATGAAATTCTAAAAATTATTCAAATTATCCAAAAGAAGGAAGAAAAGGAGAAACAGGAGTATCAAAAACAGAAGAAACAAACAGAAAACAAATAATAAAGTGGTATTCATAAATCCAATCATATTAGTAATTGTGATAAATGCAAATGGACTACATACTCCAACTAACAGGCAGAGATTATCAAAATAGACTAAAGAACTCCACTATATACTGCCTACATGAGATGGACTTTAAATATAATAACACATCTAGGTTGGAAGTTAATATAAAAAATATGCCTTGCACATAGAAGGCATCAGAAAAGTAGGGAGACTATATTAATATGAGATATTATAGACTTCAAGACAAATAGTATTACCAACAAGAAAAAGGGATATTTCATGACTGAAATTTCAACTTATCAGAAAGATATAATAATAATATGCATGTGTTCAACAACAGAAATAAAAAATACATAAAGCAAAAATGACAGAATTAAAGGAAGAAATAAATAATTCCATAATCATTGTTGGAGACTTTAATATTCCTTTATTGGCAACTGATGAGTGACTAAAACAAAAATCAATTAGTAAGGCCATAGAAAATTTGATCAACAGTATTAACTTAACCTAAGTAGTATTTATAGAATACTATACCCAGTGACCTTTAAAAATACTGATAATGTTTTTTTTCCTTATTTGAATACAGTTACATGAGTGTGCTCGCTTTGTTAAAATTCGTTGAGTTGTGCCGTTATTTTGTACTTGTATGTTTTATAATTTGATTTCTTAAAACTCTACACACTGGCAGCAACATACAGAATGAATCAGTAGGAAAAAAATAACACTGGAAGCAGGAAGGCCAATAGGTGTTATTCCAGCAGATCGTGTGAGAGATGAAAGAATCAAATCTGTGCAGATACTGAGGGAGGTAGAACTGACAATGTGTTTTAACCCACTTGATGTGGGGAGGTCTCAGCAAGGGGAGAACCAAAGATTACCTTAGGGCTTCAGACTTGGGAGATATGTCAGTTTTGGGCTGTTCCCCAACGCGGAGGATGCAAGAGGAGAGCAGTTTGAACAGTGATGTGGATCACTCTGAATTAAACCCTGAATTACAAAAGTCATTCATTAGATTTACTCCTTAGTTTGATTGTTGCCAGGCCCATTCTTCTATTTATAACTTCTGCCCAGTTTTCAGAAACTGAATACAGAATGGAAGATTAAAACATATTTCAGGGTTGAATGATTGATAGTGTGTGCCAAAAATGTTTATCACCTTATTCTTACTATCATTTACTAACTTTCCCATATATTTTGCAAAGTTTTATACAATTTATTTCTACCCATCATGCAACAATTAAAGATTCACTTATGATCGATATTGGATATAAAGATAGTGAGAAGAAAATGTAAATTCAAAGAAAGACTATTTTATATCTACAGCTGCCTTCCTAAACACAGAATTAGAAATATTTCCAAAGGAGGATTTCTTGGAAAAAGCTACACAAGTGAATAATTTGCCTTTTTGAAACATAATTTAAAAACAAAGAAGCAAAAAGAGCTTAAGAATACAAACTTGTAGTTTTTAAGTCACTTTCTTGGTCTTAAAGATTCATCTTTTTAATGGAAACATTTATAGAAAATCACCATCTCTTAAGTCTAATGTATATAAAGTATTTGAAGTAATAAGTAAGCAGAAATGATAAACATAATGAAATCCTTGGGATTGGGATTGTTCTGCATTCTATCAAACAGTAATAATAAGAATCTTTTCTGAGTGTCATTTTTCTTTGAATGAAATGATTTTTAAAAATTATTGGTAACCTAGTTTTTAGAATACTTCCCATCCTATTCCAAAGATACGATTTTTTAAATTCTGAAAACAGCACATAACAATTCACATAAACATAGACCCCCAGGGGCAAAGTGCAAAAATATATTAGGAGAGAACTACAAGGACATACCAAGCAGACCGTGCTTTTGAATAGAGAAATAGAAGCTCTCTTGACAAAGAACCGAGGGGATCTATTTGTGGTTTCGTATACACATTCTGAAAGCCCCCAATTGTGGTTTCAGTATCAAAATAATGAAGTGTCAATGGCATTTCTCCTCGGAGTAAAGAATTAATTAAACAACCTCTATAATGATCTGGCTTTTATTAGTGCTATTTCTGACATGAGACCCTTTTACCTTGGTTCTGAATTACATGAATCCTTGTGAATTCTTTTGTTATAAATACTCATCTTGCTTCCTCATGTGTGATATGAGTTTCTATGATCATAGGATCACAATTATCCTGTTACTCCTTTCAGAGAATTTGTATAGCTCCTTTGATAAGAGAAACTCAAAGTGTTTTGCAAATACACCATTTACCCCAGCCAATATGAATCACTGCCCTTATTTTAGAAGAATAGCATTACCACCTTTCAAACAAATTGTCAGGCAAAGGAAAGTCTTAAATCGTACCTAAGGACAAGCTGCAAGGACAGCAAGAGGACTAAATTCTTTTAATCAAGTGATCAAGAAATCAAGTAATTTTTCCATGATCAAATATGCCTTGCTTTATGTAATAGATGAGTTACCTTAAAAATTCTTAAAATGAGCTGTTTTCAAGTCAAATCAAACTTTAATCATTTTAAAGACTGATTCCATAGCAATGAATCTTGTTACAGTCATTGAATTTTCAAATGGGAGAATAAAATACATACAATGCATTTTAGAGAAAAATTACTTTGAATATGCCAGGGAAGACCCACATTTGTAATTTGTCTGAAACATTGTACAAGAGTCATACAATCAAACAGTTATAGAACCAGGCAGGAAATATAACCAGGTAGAATGAAGTTTGGTATAAGACAGTAAAGACAGGGGGAGGGTCACTGAGGCCCACATGCAAGGGCATGCTGCATCTAAAGAAGCAACTAACTGCTGCTCAGCTCTCAAATGGTCTGTGCATGGTATTTGGGAATGCAAGCTTATTTTACAGTATCTCCTGACTTTTAAAGATACAATGGAAACCCATGAGTTTCTGAAAATTTTTGAAGTCCTAAATCAAAATCTTCTAAAATCTTGGACAAACCAGACAAGATATGCTGACTAAATTACAACTGTAGGGCACTAAATTGTAATCTTTATATAGTAACACAGTCTGAAAAATGCAGCCGCTCAGAAGTTAACCTTAAGATCATGACAATGAAAAGAAATCCCAAGAGGTCACTGGCCCAAATCTTCTATGTAGCCAAGTCTACACCAAAACTATTGATGATGCTTATTTGGCCAACGAATACTCACTGTAGATATCCATTCATGCCATACATTATGACATTGAACAGGATGTAGTCCTTCTTTTGAGGAGGTTGGAGGATAGGAGTCATCCCCTGCCAGTTTTATGTTTCCAAGTGGCACGTGGGCACTCCATTAAGATAATACTCCTGGATTCTGGTCCCATCACCTTACTCTCCTCTCTCGAGATGTAAGAATGACTTCCCTGATTGGAGAGTTTCTGAGAAGGACCTGGAAGTATATAGGTTGGTGCTGTGGTCTGAATGTTTATGTCCCCACCAAAATTCATATGTTGAAATCGAATCCCCAGTATGATCATATTTGAAGGTGGGACCTTGGAAAGTGATTGGGTCATGAGGGTACAGCCCTCATTAATGAGATTAGTGCCACTGTAAAAGAGACCCCAGAGAGACCCTTGCCTCATCCACTTTAGGAGGACATAGCGAGATGGCACCATCTATGAATCAGAAAGTAGACCCTCACCAGACACCAAATCTGCTGGAGCCTTGATTTGGGACTTTCCAGCTTCCAGAACTGTCAGAAATAAATTTGTGATGTCTATAGGCCACCAGTATTTTGTTTTAGCAGCCCACACAGATAAACACAGTTGGTTTCTTCTCTGTCTTAGGTATTCAGCTGCCCACTGTCATCATCTGCTCTTGGCCTAACAGTATCCATGGCATTTTGAATATAACCAGTTCAAGGCAGAGTTTGTCCCATTTGTCCTCACGTAAACCATGCTCTCCAACACAGTTTTAAAGGTCAAAAATTGAGGACAGAAAAGTTTGACTCCTCTGTCTCCTTTTCTCTGTGGTCCCAAGCTGAGGTGGGATAAAAGAATGTCAACTACTGAGTTTAATAAAAATCTCAGCAATTCCTCTAGAGCATAAATGGTAGTGGGCCATGCTGATCACTGTGGTAAGGAAAATATATTATACTATGAGAACACATAGGAGAGAGATATTAACCAGGATTCAGGGAGTCACAAAAGGTCTATTGCAAAAACCATCAAGAATAATTATATGTTTATCCAAGTAAAGGTACAAGCAAGTGTGCAAAAACTGTGTTCTTGGAGAGGAAACATTATGCACAGAGGCACTGGGGTCAGCATGGCAGAATGGAGAAACCAACAATAGCTCAATAGAGTGAGAATGTAGAGAACAGGAAAGGAGAGGAAAAGGGGTGAGGCTGGAAGAGCCAACCAGTTCTAAAGGATCCCATAAGCCATACGTAGGAATCTAGCTTTCTGAGGAAAAAGAGGGAAGCCTTTGAAGAGTTTGTTGAAAAGTCACATAGTTAGATTTGTAGTTTTTCTTAGTCTGTTTGAGCTGTTATAACAAAAAACCATAAACTGGGTGGCTTATAAATAACAAACAGGTACATCATCATGTGGTGGAAAGAGAAAGCAAGCTCCCTTGGGCCTCTTTTATAGAGGCACCTATCCCATTCATGAGGACTCTGCCCTTGTGACCTGATCATCTCCTAAAGGTCCTACCCCTTCATACTATTTGCACAGGGGATTTGGTGTCAACACATGAATTTTAGAGGGATGCAAACATTCAGACCATAGCATATTTTTAAAGATAGCCTAAGATAAAGGAAATCTCACTCTGCCCACAATGTTATAAATGGGTTGCAAGCAGCAAGCCTGGGGAGAGTTGGACTAATTATTATTGCAAGAACCCAGGCAATAAGTGAACGTTCCTATTCCAGGAATAAAGAAGAGATTCAACAGGTATATAGGAGAATTAATCATCAGGTCTCAGGTGAACTTATGACCTCAGAACAAAAAGATCCTAAGATGCAAGCAGCGTCCCCACACTAGCCCCTGCCCCCGGTTGCTAGCACTCAATTTGCCTCCGATGCTAAAGTCAGCTGCTAATCTAACTCAAAATCTGTTCTCTCTCAGCTTCCTCAGAGCTAGTAACAAACCCGGACTGACAGCCTTCCTCACGGCTCTCAGTGGCACTACAAATAGTTGAGTCTCTTGCAGCTCCTCCTCAGGCATCCTAGGCCAGGTAGTCCACCCCAGTCTCTGCTGTGAGTCTCATTAGCCTGCACCATGACCAGCCAAGGGCTCCCAACTGAACTCCTCGGTCCTCCTGGGGCAGCATGTGCACTGGAGCAGGAGGAAGTTTTAGATCTCATCCATACTACACAAGAATTCAGAGTGCCCAAAAAGTGAGGTTCACAGCCCATTAAAATCACTTTCCATCTAACATATCTAACACTTCTTCTGTTTAGAAATTGGAACATATCTCTATTGGCTTTGTTCACTTCTGACTCTAGTCTTCTTTGATAAGACTGGGATTCCTTCAATTCCTCTTCCTACATGGGTCTCCTTTATGTAAATTCTTTGGTCTAACCCACCAAATCTGGCTTTCAAAGTAAAATTGTGAAGCATCTAATCTCATTGTGTCTGGAATTGGTGGGTTTGTGGTCTCAGTGACTTAAAGAATGAAGCCACAGACTCTCACGGTGAAGTGTTCTTAAAGATGGTGTGTCCAGAGTTTGTTCCTTCTGATGTTCCCACGTGTTTAGAATTCCTTCCTTCTAGTGGGTTCCTGGTCTTGCTAGCTTCAGGAGTGAAGGGGCAGACCTTGGCAGTGAGTGTTACAGCTTATAAAGGTGGTGCAGACCCAAAGAATGAGCAGCAGCAACATTTATTGCAAAAAGCGGAAGAACAAACCTCCAACGTCACGAAAAGTGACCAGAGCAGATTGCCGCTGCTGCCTCCGGCAGCCTGCTTTTATTCCCTTATCTGACCCCACCCACGCTGCTGATTGGCCCATTTTACAGAGAGCTGATTGGTCTATTTTACAGAGAGCTGATTGGTCCGTTTTGACAGAGTGCTGATTGGTGCATTTACAATCCCTGAGCTAGACATAGAGTGCTGATTGGTGCATTTATAATCCTTTGGCGAGACACACAGTGCTAGACAGAAAAGTTCTCCAAGTCCCCACTAGATAAGCTACACACAGAGTACTGATTGGTGTATCTACAAACCTTGAGCTAGACACAGGGTTCTGACTGGCGTATTTACAATCTCTTACTAGAGGTAAAGGTTCTCCAAGTCCCTACTAGACTCAGGAGCCCAAATGGCTTCACCTAGTGGAGCCCGCACCAAGGCTGCAGGTGGAGCTGGCAGCCAGTCTGCTTCCATGCGCCCTCACTCCTCAGCCTTTGGGTGGTCTATGGGACTGGGCGATGCGGCACAGGGGGCGGCGCTCCTCCTTTGCCCTGCTTCTTGGGGAGGCTGGGGCACGCAGGAGCCAAAGGCGGGGCCAGGGGAGGCTTGGGCATGGCGGGCTGCAGGTCCCAAGCCGTGCCCCACGGGGAGGCAGCTGAGCCTCAGGGAGAATTCCAGCACAGCGCCAGTATGCTGGCACTGCTGGGGGACCCAGCGCACCCTCTGCAGCTGCTGGCCCGGGTGCTAAGCCCCTCACTACTCAGGACCGGGCAGCTGCTCCAAGTGTGGAGCCCCTGAGCCCACCCCCACCCAGAACTTGCACTGGCCGGTGAGTGCTGTGGGCAGCCCCAGGTCCCGCCAGCACCTCTCCCTCTGCACCTCCCTGCAAGCAGAGGGAGTCGGATCCAGCCTCGGCCAGCCCAGAGAGGGGCTCCCACAGTGCCCCTGCGGGCTGAAGAGCTCCTCAAGCACCGCCAGAGTGGACGCCAAGGCCAAGGCGGCACGGAGACTGAGGGCTGCCAGCATGTTGTCACCTCCCATCATTGGCCAGGATTTGAGGAAGACTGCAGGTAGAACAAGTTTTATGGGGGAAAGAATCAATCAATCATAATAACTAACATTTATTGAATACTTATAAGCCTGTTGAGCACTGTTCTTAGTGCTTTTAGATTTAATATCTTTAATTGCTGCAATAACTCTAGCATATTCCCCATGGTAGAAGAAATTGAGGAGCTAAGGAATTATGAAACATGTCTAGGGTTACATAGCTACTAAGTGGGGGAGCTGAGATTTGAAACCAGGCATTCTGGATCTGAAGCTCACATTGTTTGCAAAAAAAAAAAAAAAAAAATCTTTTTAGTGTGATATAATTCAAGCTAAGAGAAAAATTGTTTCCATAATTTTAGAGTAGTAACTGTTTCAAATGCTGCTAATCAGTTAAACTACATAAGGACTGTAAAGAGGTCATTTGATTTGTAAAGAAAGTGACTGTTGACCTTAGTGTTTTTGTTTGGGGAAGAAGGAAAGCAGTTACAGGGCTTGAAGAAAAGTGAAAATTGGGAAATTGAAGAAGAAACTACACCAGTCTTCACAGGGAGTAGTTATAGATACACATATAGTTGAGGGAGGGTTTTTTTTCTTTCTTTTTCTTTTTAACTTAGGAGAAAATTGGGCACACCTAAATACTGACAGGAAAAGAACCCAGTAGACAGAAAGATTATACACGGTTAGAGGGAGATGCGAGAAACCTCCCCATGCCTCATGAGAAGCAGCCCCAGCGATCTCAGGAGAGGCTCTCTTTGTTAGTTTTGGGGCTGATAAGCAAACAGTAGGACATAAATGTGAGGCTATGAAAGCAAATCCAAAATTTAGAGATGGCTTACCTCAGAACTAGTTAGCCAAGACCTAGAAGCTCATCATGAAAACTATAGAACTTACTGTTTTTTGTTTTGTTTTGTTTTTAAAGAAAAAGCAATGACAACAAAAAACACCTAGTTAGCAGACCAGCATCTGCATCCTCTTTGTCCTTCAAGAAGTACAAGCCAAGGGGGTTCAGAAATACACATAAGAATTTCCATTTGATAAAATACAAAGTTCAAGGCAACCTTTGCTTTTAAAAGTTGTTTTCATGTTATGAAAGATCTAAGGCTATTAAACCTAGTGGCAATATGCAAGGGAAAGGAAACCACTTAAATATTGTTATAGTTCTACTAATGGAAGCATCATTCAAAGCAAGTGCAGTGGGTAGTGCTCCCTGATTCTCCTCCAAAAGCAGCATTTACCAGAGAGAAAAAAACACTGGTGTTTATCTGTAGCGGGCAAATGCTACATTGCATTTTAGCAAGACTTTATTGAAAATTTCCCTAGTTTTCTTTTCTTATTGCCTAAGGCATGTTATTTGTCAGAATTATTTTTCTATTTTAGCTGTGTGGTGATTTTAAAACACTGTGGATGTATTATAATGATCTACTATAAGTATAATATATAAAGTAACCCAGGTATAATATAATTTATAAAGACTTCTCCATCAAGTTATCTGAGTTACTCATATTACTTTTAGCATCAACTACTTTGTATTCTAAATATTTATGTATTTTTCTGGAAAATCTATCTGTATGTCCTGCTCTATCCATATTTTACATAGACTGGAAATATAACAATAAGTTTAGTGGATAAATTACTTATTTTCAAAAAAATCTACTACAAAAAAACGTAATAAAATTGTTTTGTGCTTTCTTTAAAACTTCAAGGAAGAAATCTTAGCCAGGAAGGAAAATAATTTCCTAGTAGTTTTCATAGAAATTGCACAATTTTCCCGGCCAAATACTACTCTTATTCTAAGATTGTCTCCACATTTGTCTGTTTATATAATTGTGATTTTGCCTTGTCTTTCTTAAGTTGCAGTCTTAGAAAGAGTTTAACACCTAGTATAAATTTTAGATCAAGGATAATTGTCTAATGGCAACCACATCTGCCATGGGTTGAGCCCCACTTTATCTTGGGAAGAGCCTACCCACTAAATGCAATGCTTTGCGGCCTGCCTTGTAGCTGCCACATTTTAGTATAAAGAGCATGAGGAATTCAAGGTCTGCAGTTGAGGTAAGTGCTTCTGACAATTCTGGACAACTTAAATAAGGAGAAGAGCACACCATCCTTTCAATTCAATAAATAGAGTGAGACCTAAGGAATTCCCATGTTCATGACTTAAAAAAAATACTCATCTTTTCCTGATATATGGCTATAGGAGCAAAAACAAAAATCCACATTTTAACCTGGGTGTCATCAGGCATATCCCATAAACCTGATGAAACTTACACTGGTTTCCCTCACGTGCTATTTTGCTATACTTGAATGTGGATAATAAACTGTTTGGTTTTCAGGCATGAAATGAATGGCACAAACTGAGTAATTGGAGAATTTGATAAAGAGATTATTGACAAAAGTATGTGCAGGGTGAAGGGAAAACCACAATACCACAGCATTTGTAAGAACTGGGTGCCATTACCACTCATAAACCTGAAGATGTGCAGAGATAGAGAAGTTATCAGAATGCAAAGACAGAAAGGGCTATCAGATAGGAGCAGCAGGTTTTGGTAAAAATGATGCAGACAACTCTCAATAACCTCATGGGGAGGGACTAGGGGAGTGAATAAACACTCTGACCTCATTGCTTTGTCACCTATCTACTCCTGGCACCCGAGTTTGTCCAGGCCAATTTGTAAGTCACTGGACAAGGAAACTTATTAGAACAAGTCAAAGTCTCAGGACATAAGGTAGGGTGAAGGTAGTTAGCCCAGAGACATTTAAAAGCTAAAAACTGTATCTCCCTAAATCTACCAATTTGACACACATAAGTTATAGAAGATAGGGTAAGCGTATGTGTTAGTTCCAACAGATGCAACTCTTTGCAGAAGCTGGGCATTAAGTTCCATTATCTGTCACCAGCTTCATGGGTGGAGGGAGCAAAGACAACAAGAGTATATGGGCAGCAGCAGGCATTCCTGACTTCTGGATCACAGCTATGATGTTTCTACTCTACCTCAAGCCAAAAGTCATGATTTCCACTCCTCCAGTGATTTCTTTTTCTGCTTAAAATATCTAGAGTGGTTTCCATTATTTGAATTAAACTTTGACATCAAATTACAGCATGATGTGAAAGCATTGTAACTTCCTCATCTCAAGAAGTTTTCATGTGTGTCACTTTTGCACCTCGTTTTAAGTCTTTTCAGTTCAGTTATATCCATGAATGACCTAGAGGACCTATTATTAAATCAAATACTTGAAGAGAAGGCTCATACACCAAATTAGCATCTGAGCATATTTTTAATAGTTTACGTGAGTGGTTTATGTTTACCTGGTCTTAACTGTGGCTTATTCTAAATGTATGAGATAGAGATTTTCTTTTTTTCCTTTTTAAATTTTTTTTATTATTATACTTTAAGTTCTGGGGCACATGTGTACAATGTGCTGGTTTGTTACATAAGTATACATGTGCCGTGTTGGTTTGCTGCACCCATCAACTCATTATTTACATTAGGTATTTTGATTTTCATTAAATGTGAGGGAAAATATAATGAGTTTGAGAGAGAGGAATGTTGGCATGAATTTATAATGCATTACTTATTTACCCATTCCCTATGTCCCTTGGGAGGGACCAGAATGTATACATGTTCTCTGGGGTCTCAAATACACATTGGAGGGGGAAAGCCAGTATTTCTAAGAAGCTTTTTATTTAGCTATTCATTGAATGCCAGCAAATGCTGGTAAGAGACAATGAAGTTGAAATGAGCTCTCTGATTACCATGAAGATTGGAAAGCCACAGAACGGCAGAAACAAAATAGTGTCACTTATCCTACAGCGGCTAAGTTAGTTTGGTACCATAGTAGATAGAAAAGCCAGTGCAGCTGTCAAAATTGATTGGCCCTGAGAAATCTTTATTGTTGGTAAATTGATCATCTCAGTCAAGTTATGTTTGTGGCGTATAATAAAGCAAATAAAACCTTCCTAGTCTGATGAAGAAAAACTATTCCTAAATCTGAGTCAATATATAATCCCAGTACCATTTGAATAAGAAGAGGAGGCTATGTATCCTTGAGGAAGGGCCCTTAAATGCTGTCACAAGAGAACTATAAATATACATTTTCATCTTTTTGAAATGGATCTGCATCCATCTATCAAGGTAACTGTGTAGTAGAAAATAGGGCAATATAAATACCCTTTCATGAATATTATATACTGGCTCAGGTCTGAACCAGTATGAGTCCCTGAATGTCACTGCAGTTTACCAGTCAGAATGTGATCAATAAAAGACATAAAATAGATGGAATTTCAACTTGAATATGCTTAATAGAAACCTAATTCTTCATGATAGACCCAATAGAAACCCAATCCTTTTCCAAAGTTATTTACCTAGTATCTAAGCATATTGCTACCATGGCAATACCCATCAATTTTCTGAAATTCTCACATTGGTGCCCCAACTGTTATGGTACAAAATGCAAAATGGAAGAGTGTGAAGTGAGCCTGCCATACTAAAATTGCAACTCAAAGCAATGGCCCAGGCCAGCCCAGCCCTGGGGTAATTTCAGATTTGAAAACCACTACCAAATAGTTCAAAAATTTAGAGATTATAAGCTGCATGTCTATATTGCTCTATAGTTTGCCAAGTGCAGAAGACAGATGGATATGTACAATGGTTTATTGTATACTTAACAACTTATTCAGTGATTAGTTTGTATTTCCAGATCTATCACCCTTCCTGGAGCAAATCAATCCAGAACCTGTCATCTAACATATGCTTGTTGATCTGATAAAGGATTTTCTCTAGTCTAATATTTAGAAAACACCAAACACTGTTTCTTTCACTTGGTCAGGACACCAGCAGATCTTCAGTGTTCTGAGTCAGGACAACATCAACTGTCCACATCTCTGACACAATTTAATCCATTGGTACTTTAACCATGTCAGCCAGCATCTTTCAAGATATTACACTTGTTACTGAAGTGATATCAAAAAAAGTCATGATCACTCTTTTGTGGTCTGCTGCTTGTCTGATCCACTACAGCTTTCTTAATCCCTGCAAAACCATTACATCTGAGAATTATGCTCAGCAAATCGATGAGATGCACCGAAAACTTCAATGCTTGCAGCCGGCATTGGTGAACAGAAAGGGCCCAATTCTTCTCCACGGCAATGCCCAACCGCATGTTGCACAACCAGTGCTTCAAAAGTCAAACAAATTGGGCTATGAATTGCTGTATCATCTGCCATATACAACTGGCCTCTCGCCAACCGACTACCACTTCTTCAAGCATCTTGACAACTTTTTGCAGGAAAAACACTTCTACAAACAGCAGGATGCAGAAAATACATCTAAGAGTTTGCTGAATCCTAAAGCACAGATTTTTACACTACAGGAATACTCAAACTTATTGCTCATTGGCAAAAATGTGTTGATTTTAATTGTCCCTATTTTGATTACTAAAGATATGTTTGGGCCTAGTTATAATAATTTAAAATTCACGGTCCAAAACCGCAATTACTACTTTTGCACCAACCTAATATTATCTTGATAGGATTTAAAGAATAGAGAAGAGAAATATCTAATTTTTTTTGTAACTCATGTGCGTGTTAGGGCAGTGACTCAGAGTATGGCCCTGTTTGCAAATTTTCTGTCACTGGTCCACAATCAGATAAGAGTTCAGAAAAGTTTGTAATGATTTGACAATGATGCAACAGCTAAGCATGAAATGAGTGGACTTGTCTAGTTGAGTTGATATTTCAGTGTATGGCAGATTGGAAATAAAAATAAAAACTATTTCACTACAGGCCATTTTGAATCATTGTGCTAGAGAGTAGAAGATTAACCTCACAAGCCCCACTAGGGCCCACTTCAGTGAAGTTTCCAGAATCCAGGTCTGAGACATGTTGGGATATTACCTACAAAACAGAGCACATTTATGTACCTTCCTGCCTGTGTCTACTGTTGGTAAAAAATCACATCAGGTGATGAGATTTATTGGCTTTTAGAGATATCATATATTAACTAGGGCAACCATTTCTTCGTGCATTAATTGGATGATTGGAAAACTACTAGATTTAAGGGGGTCCAGAGCAAAAAAAGGGTCAACCAACTTGGCCAGAGACAGTGCAAGAAGGTCTGCCACTTGGCCTTTATAATCTAGTAGATCTAATTTTGCTCTAATGAAAGCAATCCAGGATGCTGTACAGGGGTAGTGAAAAGACCTAGGATTTTAGAGCAAAGCTATACCCCCCACAAGAAAACAATTTTGTATCTAAGAAACACTTCTTTGGTAGCTCATGCCTATAATTCCATTGGGAGGTCAAGGTGGGTGGCTCACGAGGTCAGGAGATCAAGACTATCCTGGTTAACATGGTGAAACCCTGTCTCTACTAAAAAAAAAAAAATAGCTGGGTGTTGTGGCAGGCACCTGTGATCCCAGCTACTTGGAAGGCTGAGGCAGAAGAATAGTGTGAATCCAGGAGGCGGAGCTTGCAGTGAGCCCAGATAGCACCACTGCACTCCACCCTGGGTGACAATGCGAGACTCCATGTCAATAAATAAATTAATTAATTAATTAAATAAATAATAAAAAACAAACACTTCTTAGCTCATTACTGAACCAAAACACTCATTATGGGCATGTCAGATACACAGATTCATCATAAAGTTAGAGGTGCCCAGAAACACTTTATTAGTAGAAGTAGCAAGAATAGCCAGGCAGGTTCTAAAAAATAATTGCCTATTCCTGCTGTATTGCCACTCCTTCCTCAAGCTACAACTTTGGCCTTTTAGGGAAGTTCCTAAGTCCAATAAATTAAAGAGTACAACGATGTCTAGAGATATCTTTATATAAGTTCCTGTAAAATATGCTTAATTCAGCCAAACTGGACTTCTGTAATATTACAGCCTTCTTTGAGGAAAGAAATGAAGATGTTGAAAGACAAAAAAAGAGAAATCATCTCTAGGGCAGAAGTTCAAGAATAAATCTCCTTGTCTATGTTGCCAGGCAGGAAAGGTGACCAGAAATAAGAATCTGCATTCAATCTATGAACTCAGGCTAGTAGAGTTGGTCTCTACTAGCCAGATGGTCATGGACCCAGAAGAATAGTAACATGGAAGTTTGGGTCAAATGTATATGGATTGATCTTTTGGAATAGGTCCAGGATTTGAGGATATATTTGTCTCATGTAAATCCTCCTTAAAGTCCTTCTCTATTGAGGAACACTTTAATGAGTACCCTTTAATGAGATGTCAGGTAACATGACTTTCTCTGCATATGTCAGTTAATATCTTTCCTAGCCTCTTTGGTGCTTGCTCAATAGGATCATGGGCCCAATAATATGGATCTACCCTTCTCTAGGATGATCTGGATATTTACCCAGTGAGTGAACTCTTGCCAGCACCAGGCATCCCATTTTGATGTCAGACTAAAGGAGACAACTCAGCTTCCTGGTGGAAAGTAGGGTAATTTTATTGGCTACATCTATTGCTGGTGTCCAATTTTCTACTCCTACTTGACTGTTCTTGAGGGTAGCAATTTGTTCTCACTGGAATAAGCCTACTTTCAGGATCTGGATTTATATTCCCCACTCATTATTTTCTGTTAGGGACACCATCTGTGTACTTCTAGAATGCCTATATATCACCATAGTGTCCTAGCTAATTTAGCTTTCAATTGACAGTGAAAGAAGTATTAAGAATAGCCTGATGTCCATGGAATTTACTCATCTTATGTACCATGTCACCCAGAAGTGGCTACCCTAAAAAAATTGGAGGAATAATCTATTGAAACCTCACTTATTTTGCCTCCTGGAAGATAATGTCTTGTGACATTGTGGGTGTTCTATAGGATACAGGATATTCTCTGAGGTAGCCACATACAAAAACAGCCTTTTCCCCTGATTCATGCTGTAGGAAAATGCATGATTCTGTTTCTGTCATAGTCAGAATATATCAATCCAAGAAACAAGGGTAGAAGTAGGAGTAGCAATTCCCGAGGTTAGACCTAATGATCAACCCTACAAAATTTGTGCTATCCTATCTTCATATCTACAGCCTTTGATAATTTAAAGAATTAAATGTTTCCCCTAAGGGACTCTCAAAAATAATTCTGCTAAACTAGCAGATGAGACTTCCAGCTAGCTTTTTATATCTCTTCATGGCACTAGATAAAATAAAATAAATAAAATAAATAAAATAAAATAAATAAAATAAAATAAAATAAAACAAAATAAAAGTGAGGTTATGGTGCAGCCAAGAGTGATTGATCCTGATTGTTAAGAAATAGGGTTGTTTCTTCCTGATGGCAGAAAAGAGATCAATGGAACTTAATGGCAGATTGCAAGCCCATGTGGCTAGAACTATCAAGGGCTCAGATGCTGTAGGTAGGATGAGGGGTTACTTCAGGAGGTAAAGAACTCCATCTAGCTGAATTTTAAGCTGAAGGAAAAAAGAATATGAATGGTAGTAGATAAAGGATAGTTTTGAACCTGTGTTCTTATTAGGATTAGAGTTTGCACCTACATGCTTCCTTGCAGTGCATTTACCTATTTTTTATTAATATAATTTCATAAATTTCTATTTTCATTTTTCTTTATTTCTTCCCTCTTGTTTTTAGACTTTATTGTGGGTTGTTGAGTTTACATTTTATTTTATGATTCACAGAACCTGAGGGCAGAATGAGACAGAACTCAAGAGAAAATGACATCACTCCAAAATCCTGAACATGGAGATGGTTGCAGTAAAGCGTGGAACTTGGGTTATTTCACTTTGGGCAGGGAAGAGTATGTGGCATTATAGTAGTGGGAGCATTTTTGTGTGTGTGGAAGTAAAAATGTGGGCCGGTGGACAAATGTGTATTTTATATAAACATGGTAGTGACCATTTGTGATTTTTATACCTGCCACACATTCACACTACTTTTTAAAATAAATCTCTCACCGTATAAGTTTTTTTGTAGAAGGTGAAAGACAAAGAAATAGATTTTATTCTGTTTATTCTCTGTTAGCAAAGAAATAGGCTCAAAACTAAAATGACCAATCAGACATTCCTATATTAGGACTTCAGATTTTCAGTGAATCGACTAACCATGGCATCAGAGCTGTAGGATTTGGCAGTGGCAGCTGTTTGCAGCTGCTGTACGCACAGCACATGCACAGACCATATGGTTCTGCTGATGAGTTGCTAGTGTACCCCCAGATGCTAGAGCACCCCCAACTTGCACCTACTTCTTCAGTTTTTGGAATCATGTGAGCCTCCCTGTGAGCTTCTGTTAAATTCTTTTTTTTTTTAATTATACTTTAAGTTCTAGGGTACATGTGCATAACGTGCAGGTTTGTTACATATGTATACTTGTGCCATGTTGGCGTGCTGCACCCATCAACTCGTCAGCACCCATCAACTCGTCATTTACATCAGGTATAACTCCCAATGCAATCCCTCCCCCCTCCCCCCTCCCCATGATAGGCCCCGGTGTATGATGTTCCCCTTCCCGAGTCCAAGTGATTTCATTGTTCAGTTCCCACCTATGAGTAAGAACATGCGATGTTTGGTTTTCTGTTCTTGTGATAGTTTGCTGAGAATGATGGTTTCCAGCTGCACTAAAGACAGGAATAGTTTGTTTCCCCTGCAGGTACCAAGAAGCCAGCTCTACCTTCAAAATACAAACTCTGTGAGACTAAAAGGTGATGAATTACCATCTCCTTTTAATAGATGAGGAAATTGAGGTGCAGAAATATTAGGTTGTTTGCCCATAATGCTAGTAAGTGGGACCACAAAATTTGAGTTTTAACAGTTGCCTCCAAAAATCGATAGACTTTATTTTGCCCTCATTCTACTTTCCTGTATGGTTTATTTCATCATTACCCTATGCAATTTCCATAGAATTATCTTTCCTCCACTTCACAGCAAACTGGCTTTTCTCAGACCCATAATGCCCACTGCCTAGACTACACATTGAGCAAATTAGCACATTCTACTTTTGATTTACTGTTTTAGTGGTGATTAGTAAGTAATAGTATTAAATGTCTTCTTTTAAATTTTCATCTATGTCTTCTCAGTTAGCCCAGGCATTTCTTTAAGGTAAGAGATAAACTTTTTTTCAGCCACATGCCGAGCACGTAACAAAAACAGTAAATATTTGTTTGTCTTATCTTCTCTTTATCAAAGTGATTTTAATTACTTATACTAATTTCTGTTTGTCACAGATTAGCTTTGGTCTCAGTCCTAATAATAGAAAAGATAACTGATTTCTTCTTTATCATCCAGTTTTTCAAAAACATGCCTTCCTCTAAATTCATGCTCACTTATCTCAAGTGGGTCCTTAGGCTTCTCATCATGAGCACGCATTTCCCTTCTTCATCGCCTCATGATCTTCTCTGAATGCTTATTTTTAATTACTTGCTCTTCTCTTGCATATAGCTAATGACTTTGGTTTCATTTCATAAGAAAGGGGATGCTCTCAGATGAGAACTTCTGCAGATCTCACAACAAAGGCCCACCTATTTGCATATGTGCCCACATATTTTGCCTCTCCAGCTCTTCCTGTGGTTAAATTGCCCATGTTCCTTTCTAAGACAAACTCCTCCACTTCTCCAAAGCCTATCCTCTCTCACCTATTTAATGAAATCACTCCAGCAATTGAACTTCACCTCTTACATAAAATTTCCACTTGATAAGATTATCCCCAGCAATATGCAGCTATGCTAAATAGTACCCACTGACGTTACTTGGCTCTGTGTCCCCACGCAAATCTCATGTTGAATTGTGATCCTGACTGTTGGAGACAGGGCCTGGTGAGTGGTGATTGGAGCATGGGAATGGTTTATAATGGTTTAGCACATCCCCCTAGTGCTGTCTCATGATAGAGATGTCATAAGATCTGGTTGTTTAAAAGTGTGTAGTATCTCCCCCTTCTTTCTCTCTCTCCTGCTCCATCATGGTAAGACGTGTTTGCTTCCCCTTCACCTTCTACCATGATTCTAAGTTTCCTGAGGCCTCCCAGCCATGCTTCCTGTACAGCCTCTGGAACTGTGAGTCAATTAAACCTCTTTTCTTTATAAATTATGCAGTCTCAGGGATTTCTTTATAGCAGTGTGAAAACAGACTAATACACGCATCTTTGAAAACATCTGCCTTCCAAGAGAAAGAAATAAAGGGTATTCAGTTAGGCGAAGAAGTAGTCAAATTGTCTCCTTTGCTTATCAGCTTAAGGAGATTTTGGGCTGAGATGATGGGGTTTTCTAAATATACAATCATGTCATCTGCAAACATGATGACGAGTTGATGGGTGCAGCACACCAACATAGCACATGTATACATATGTAATAAACCCGCACCTTGTGCACATGTACCCTAGAACTTAAAGTATAATAAAAATAAAAATAAATAAATAAATAAATAAAAAGGATGCCCAACATGTTGCACTTAAAAAAAAAAAAGAAAGAAAAACGTCTGCCTTCACCCCAAATATCCTTCCAGTAACATCTCCATTTCTCTGTTCCTGTTTATAGCAAAATTCACAAAGCAGTCTATATCCTGTCTCCATCTCTTCCCTTCTCATTTTATTTACTACTCCTCTGAAACAGTTCTTGGGAAGGTCACTGATAACCTCTATTAACAAAATCCAGTGGTCATTCTCAGTCCTGTGATTAGAATCAAGTGGCACAGTTAATCAGTCTTGCCTTTTCAAAAACACTTCTTCACTTGATTTCCAGGATACGTTGCATCTTGATTTTCTATCTTCACAGTTGGCCTCTTCTCAGTGTTCTCTTCTAATTATTTCTCATATCCCAGAATTGCAAATATTGGAGGGCCTGCAGTTTAGTCCTCTTACCCTTTCTCCATCTGCTCTCAGTCCCTCAAGGAACTCATTGAGTCTGACATATTACAGACTCATTTGTTTGTAAACTCCATGAAAGTAATGACTTGACCTGTGTTCCCTTCTACCTTCCTTGTCAACTAAAGACCCAATACCTGGAACTTACCTGGAAGATAATAATTATTTAATACATCTTGGGTGCATGAACATTTAAGTATTCTTTTTTTTTCTTTTTTGCAGACACCACATTTATTGTTATTATTACTTCTTCCTCCAAGACCATTTTGCTATACAGACATGGCTCTTAATGCTACAGTGGGCATATTTCATGGTACCTGCCCCCTCACAGTCTCAAAGGAAAGCTTATTTATGTCACTTAGCTCCCCTACCTAGCAGAGCCAATAGATCCCTTTTGAGTGGATATACAATGGTCTAAGTCTTAATCAACTAATATGGTGGACATTGACTTGTGACTTCTCTGTTTTTCTAAACCAGGCATAAGATGTATGAATGAAGACACCTTTAAGATTGCTCCAGCCCCTGTCACCATCTGACCAAAGCCCATGTTAACCTCTGGGCAAGAACTATCTAGTTCATCCCAGTGAGTCTCCAGATTTGAGAGCAATACTAATGATTGTTTTGGTTTTGACTCATTAAATTTTGGTGGTTAATTTTTTTTATTATTATATTTTAAGTTCTGGGATACATGTACAGAACGTGCAGGTTTGTTACATAGGTATACATGTGCCATGGTGGTTTGCTGCACCCATCAACCTATCATCTACATTAGGTATTTCTCCTAATGCTATCCCTTCCCCGTCCCCCCACGACTGACAGGCCCCAGTGTGTGATGTTCCTCTCCCTGTGTACATGTGTTCTCATTGTTCAATTCCCACTCATGAGTGAGAACATGCGGTGTTTCGTTTTCTATTCCTGTGTTAGTTTGAGAGAATGATGGTTTCCAGCTTCATCCATGTCCCTGCAAAGGACATGAAAAGCCATTTTTTATGGCTGCATAGTATTCCATGGTGTGTATGTGTCACATTTTCTTTATCCAGTCTATCATTGATGAGCATTTTCACTGGTTCCAAGTCATTGCTATTATGAACAGTCCTGCAATAAACATATGTGTGCATGTGTCTTTATAGTAGAATAATTTATAATCCTTCGGGCATCCAGTAATGGGATTGCTGGGTCAAACGATATTTCTGGTTCTAGATCCATGAAGAACTGCCACACTGTCTTACACAATGGATTAACAAATTTGCACTCCCACCAACAGTGTGCGAGTATTCCTATTTCTCCACGTTTTCTCCAGCATCTGTTGTTTCCTGACTTTTAATGATGATACATTGATGGAATGTATCTCATTCCATTTTCATATGTTTGTTGGCTGCATAAATGTCTTCTTTTGAGAAGTGTCTGTTCATAGGCTTCGCCCACTTTTTAATGGGGTTGTTTTTTTCTTGTAAATTTGTTTAAATTCCTTGTAGATTCTGGATATTAGCCCTTTGTCAGATGGAGAGATTGCAAGAATTTTCTTCCATTCTGTAGGTTACCTGTTCACTCTGATGATAGTTTCTTTTGCTGTGCAGAAGCTCTTTCATTTAATTAGATCCCATTAGTCAATTTTGGCTTTGGTTGCAATTGCTTTTGGTGTTTGAGTTATGAAGTCTTTGCCCATGCCTATGTCCTGAATGGTATTGTCTGGGTTTTCTTCTAGGGTTTTTATGGTTTTAGGTCTTATGTTTAAGTCTTTAATCCATCTTGAGTTAATTTTATATAACTTGTAAGGAAGGGGTCCAGTTTCAGTTTTCTTGATACTGCTAGCCAGTTTTCCCAACGCCATTTATTAAATAGGGAATCCTTTCCCCATTGCTTCTTTTTGTTAGGTTTGTCAAATATCAGATGGCTGTAGATATGGGGTATTGTTTCTGAGGCCTCTGTTCTGTTCCACTGGACTATATATCTGTTGGTTTAGTACTAGTACCATGTTGTTTTGGTCACTGTAGCCTTGTAGTGTAGTATGAAGTCAGGTGGCATGATGCCTCCAGCTTTGTTCTTTTTGCTTAGAATTGTCTTGGCTATATGGGCTCCTTTTTGGTTCCATATGAAATTTCAAGTAGTTTTTTCTAATTCTTTGAAGAAAGCCAATGGTAGCTTGTTGGGGATAGCATAGAATCTAGAAATTACTTTGGGCTGTATGGTAGTTTTCACGATATTGATTCTTTTTATCCATGAGCATAGAATGTTTTTCCATTTGTTTGTATCCTCTGTTATTTCCTTGAGCAGTGGTTTGTATTTGTCCTTGAAGAGGTCCTTCATATCACTTGTAAGTTGTATTCCTAAGTATTTTATTCTCTTTGTAGCAATTGTGAATGGGAGTTCACTCATGATTTGGCTATGATTGGTGTATAGGAATGCTTGTGATTTTTGCACATTGATTTTGTATCTTGAGACTTTGCTGAGGTTGCTTATCAGCTAAGAAGATTTTGGGGTGAGACGATGGGGTTTTCTAAATATACAATTATGTCATCTGCAAACAGAGACAATTTGACTTACTCTTTTCCTATATGAATATGGTTTATTTCTTTCTCTTGCCTGATTCCCCTGGCAAGAACTTCCAATACTATGTTGAATAGGAGTGGTGAGAGAGGGCATCCTTGTCTTGTGCCAGTTTTCAAAGGGAATGCTTCCAGCTTTTCCCATTCAGTATATTGGCTGTGGGTTTGTCATAAATAGCTCTTATTATTTTGAGATACATTGCATCAATATCTAGTTAATTGAGAGTGTTTAGCATGAAGGGGTGTTGAATTTTATCGAAGACCTTTTCTGCACCTATTGAGATAATCATGTGGTTTTTGTCACTGGTTCTGTTTATGTGATGGATTACATTTATTGATTTGTGTATGGTGAACTGGCCTTGCATCCCAGGGATGAAGCTGACTTGATCTTGGTGGATAAGATTTGGTGTGCTACGCAGTTTCGTTTGCCAGTATTTTATTGAGGATTTTTGCACGATGTTCATCAGGGATATTGGCCTGAAATTTCTTTGTGTGTGTGTGTGTCTCTGCGAGGTATTGGTATCAGGATAATGCTGGCCTCATAAAATGAGTTAGGTAGGATTCCCTCTTTTTCTATTGTTTGGAATAGTTTCAGAAGGAATGGTACCATTTTCTCTTTGAACCTCTGGTAGAATTTGGCTATGAATCTATCTGGTCCTGGGCTTTTTTTGGTTGGTAGGCTATTAATTACTGCCTCAATTTCAGAGCTGTCATTGGTCCATTCAGGGATTCAACATCTTCCTGGTTTATTCTTTTTTTTTATTTGTGTATTATTCTTTAAGTTCTAGGGTACATGTGCACAACTTGCAGGTTTGTTACATATGTATACATGTGCCATGTTGGTGTGCTGCACCCATTAACTCGTCATTTACATCAGGTATATCTCCTAATGCTATCCCTCCCCCCTCTCCCAACCCCATGACTGGCCCTGGTGTGTGATGTTCCCCTTCCTGTGTCCAAGTGTTCTCATTGTTCAGTTCCCACTGAACAATGGGAGAGAGTGAGTGAGAACATACGGTGTTTGATTTTCTGTTCTTGCAATAGTTTGCTGAGAATGATGGTTTCCATGTGCATCCATATCCCTACAAAGGACATGATTTCATCCTTTTTTATGGCCATATAGTATTCCATAGTGTATATGTGCCACATTTTCTTAATCCAGTCTGTCATCGATAGACATTTGGGTTGGTTCCAAGTCTTTGCTATTGTGAATAGTGCCACAATAAACATATGTGTGCATGTGGCTTTATAGCAGCATGATTTATAATCCTTTGAGTGTATACCCAGTAATGGATGGCTGGGTCAAATGGTATTTCTAGTTCTACATCATTGAGGAATCGCCAAACTGTTTTCCACAATGGTTGAACTAGTTTACAGTCCCACCAACAGTGTAAAAGTGTTCCTATTTCTTCACATCCTCTCCAGCACCTGTTGTTTCCTGACTTTTTAATGATCGCCATTCTAATTGGTGTGAGATGGTATCTCTTTGTGGTTTTGATTTGCGTTTCTCTGATGATGAGTGATGATGAACATTTTTTCATGTGTCTGTTGGTTGCATAAATGTCATCTTTTGAGAAGTGTCTGTTCATATCCTTCACCCACTTTTTGATGGGGTTGTTTGTTTCTTTCTTGTAAATTTGTTTTAGTTCTTTGTAGGTTCTGGGTATTAGCCATTTGTCAAATGAGTAGATTGCAAAAATTTTATCCCATTCTGTAGGTTGCCTGTTCACTCTGATAGTAGTTTCTTTTGCTGTGCAGAAGCTCTTTAGTTTAATTAGATCCCATTTGTCAATTTTGGCTTTTGTTCCCTTGCTTTTGGTGTTTTAGACACGAAGTCCTTCCCCATGCCTATGTCCTGAATGGTATTGCCTTAGTTTTCTTCTAGGGTTTTTATGATTTTAGGTCTAACATTTAAGTCTCTAGTCCATCTTGAATTAATTTTTGTGTAAGGTGTAAGGAAGGGATCCAGTTTCAGCTTTCTACATATGGCTAGCCAGTTTTCCCAGCACCATTTATTAAATAGGGAATCCTTTTCCCTTTTCTTGTTTTTGTCAGGTTTGTCAAAGATCAGATGGTTGTAGATGTGTGGTATTATTTCTGAGGGCTCTGTTCCGTTCCATTGTTCTATATCTCTGTTTTGGTACCAGTACCATGCTGTTTTGGTTAAAAAAACAAAGCTGGAGTCATCACGCTACCTGACTTCAAACTATACTACAAGACTACAGTAACCTGGTTTATTCTTGAGAGGGTGTATGTGTCCAGGAATTTATCCATTTCTTCTAGATTTTCTAGTTTATTTGCATAGAGATGTTTATAGTATTCTCTATGGTAGTTTACATTTCTGTGGAATCAGTGGCGATATCCCCTTTATTTATTTATGTATTTATTTATTTATTTATTGAGATGGAGTCTCGCTCTGTTGCCAGGCTGGAGTGCAGTGGTGTGATATTGGCTCACTGTAACCTCTGCCTCCTGGGTTCAAGCAATTCTTCTGCCTCAACCTCCCGAGTAGCTGGGATAACAGGCATGCACCACTACACCTGGCTAATTTTTGTATTTTTAGTAGAGATAGGGTTTCACCATGTTGACCTGATGGTCTCAATCTCTTGACCTTGTGATCTGCCTGCCTCGGCCTCCCAAAGTTCTGGGATTACAGGTGTGAGCCACTATGCCTGGCCCCCTTTATCTTGTTTTTATTGGGTCTCTTTGATTCTTCTCTCTTTTCTTCTTTATTAGTCTGGCTAGTCGTCTATGTATTTTACTGATCTTTTTTCCTTTTTTTTATTTCTTTTTTTTTTTTTTTTTTTAAAAAAAAAAAAAACAACTCCTGGATTCATTGATTTTTTTGAAGGGGTTTTTGTGTCTCTATCTCCTTCAGTTCTACTCTGATCTTAAGTTATTTCTTGTCTTCTGCTAGCTTTTGAATTTGTTGGTTCTTGCTTCCCTAGTTCTTTTAATTGTGATGTTAGGGTGTTGATTTTAGATCTTTCCTGCTTTCTCCTGTGGGTATTTAGTGCCATAAATTTCCCTCTAAACAGTGCTTTAGCTGTGTCCCACAGATTCTGTATGTTGTGTCTTTGTTCTCATTGGTTTCAAAGAACTTACTTATTTTTGCCTTCATTTCATTTTTTATCCAGTAGTCATTCAGGAGCAGGTTGTTCAGTTTCCATGTAGTTGTGTGGTTTTTAGTGAGTTTCTTAGTCCTGAGTTCTAATTTGATTGCACTGCGGTCTGAGAGACTGTTATGATTTCCATCCTTTTGCATTTTCTGAGGAGCATTTTACTTTCAGTTATATAATCACTTTTAGAATAAGTGCAATGTGGTGCTGAGAAGAATGTATATTCTGTTGATTTGGGGTGAAGAATTCTGTAGATGTGTGTTAAGTCTGCTGGGCCAGAGCAGAGTTCAAGTGCTGAATATCTTTGTTAATTTTCTGTCTCATTGATCTGTCTAACATTGACAGTGGGGTGTTAAAGTCTCCCACTATTATTGTGTGGGAGTCTAAGTCTCTTTGTAGGCCGGGCGCAGTGGCTCAAGCCTGTGATCCCAGCACTTTGGGAGGCCGAGACGGGCGGATCACGAGGTCAGGAGATCGAGACCATCCTGGCTAACACGGTGAAACCCCGTCTCTACTAAAAATACAAAAAATTAGCCGGGCGAGGTGACGGGCGCCTGTAGTCCCAGCTACTCGGGAGGCTGAGGCAGGAGAATGGCGTGAACCCGGGAGGCGGAGCTTGCAGTGAGCTGAGATCCGGCCACTGCACTCCAGCCTGGGCGACAGAGCGAGACTCCGTCTCAAAAAAAAAAAAAAAAAGTAGCCATTCAGTCACTTTCTGTCACCTCACAACATCACACCGTTTTAATTCTCTGCATAAGACTAATTACTATCTGATAGTTCTTTTATCCATTATTAGTTGATTTCCTTGTTATTTAACTCCTGCCTCTAAGATGTAAGCTCCATGAGAGCTGAGACTGTATGGACCTAGAACAGAACTGAGGTGTATTAGGCGCCCAATAAATATTTTCTATTTTCTAATGCAGTCATCATGTGTATTTGAAATAATATGAAAAAGTAACATAGTTATAGGTCAGATTCCTTGAGAAGCAGACTATGAGATAGAAATTAGCATTTTATTAGAGTGTGCTTTTAGAATTAATGTCAGTGAGGGAAGAGAAGGAAGCAGGACTGGACAAAGGGAAAAGTTGGCTGGAATATAACCACAACACAGGTCTTGTTCAGTCCTGCAGAGAACTCTGGACCTTGGGTAACCCTTCAGAGATAACTCAAGTTGGGGTAGAAGGGTCAGGTTTTTGTATTACTTTCCTACCTTGGATCAACCGATTACTAGATGCAGGGCCCAGGAAGTTGATGCAATCTGAACCAAATGGCTGGCAGTTTCCGGGAAGCGCTGATGGGACAGGGCTGAGGGCCACCAGCTGGCAGCACTCTTGAAAGCTCAGGGATAGGTTCATCACTCCTGAGTGAAAACTTGAACCATGTAGTTCCATTTCTTCCCATAAGTCCTGACAGCAGCTCCTTTAAGATTCTGGAGGGTTCTTTTCCTGGAGGAAACTTACAAGATTAGTGGGCCAGCTGTAGCCCATTCTGCTGCAGCTGTTCCCAGGGCCACAAATGATACACATCATTTCCTTCTTCTCATATCCATTCTAGATTCTCCTTATCATTAGTAGTACATCTTGAACTTGTTGGTTTTCCTGGAAAGATGAACCAGACTTTCAAACTTCAGGTGTCTGAGTCCCTGTTCCCCATACTCAGGCTGAGGTTGCTACATTAGTCCATTTATTGTCAAAATTAGGCAAAAGAGTACCCAAGGACATCCATGTGGATCACTGGGGGTGCCAAATATATTCTTCCCTGCCACCACTTTGCAGCAGTCCTATCTCCTCCTGGTAGATTATCAGGGTAAATTATGCCTGCCAGAATGGTGACTCCTCTTCTTGTCTGCTGGTCCTTGGCATGAGGAACCCGAAATGCCTGGATGGCAGCCACAGCTTAAAGTTCAATGGGATTTTTGCCGAGTCCTCTGTTGGATGCTTTCCCTCTTTGTAAACCAGGATCTTAAATCCACAGAGCCTAGAGTTGTGGGGACAGGAAGCACAAATTCCCAAAGATAATTGCTGGGAATGATGGTAAGCAGGGTCATTATGCTTCCATTTCTTGGTTTCTAGACCCATGTATTCTACTTATTGAAGTCACAGCATTTTATTACTGCTGTTGCTTGTGTGCTGCATGGAATCGCAGCATGGAATCGCAAAATGTAAACTATGTCATGTGAAGAATGGTGGTCTAGCCTCACAAGGTATCATCCTTGAGCTGGTGCCTCAGCTGAGATATCAATAGGCTGTCCCATCATTCTTTCAAACTAGGTGGTGTGATATGTCACAAGACCAGTGAATCCTATTGTCATGTGTCCACGGCCTCATATCCTTTACTCTGATACAATATTAAAGGGGCTCCAGTGTTGATGGATCAAACACTCTGTAAGCCCTCAGATGGTGGTGCTGGCTTAGTTTTGGCTGCTTTAACAAATTATCATAGACTGGGTGGCTTGAACAACCAACATTCATTTCTCATAATGTAGGGACTGGGAAGTCCAAGATCAAGGTGCCAGCTGATCCTGGGTCTAGTGAGGGGCCACTGGTTTAGTGAGGGAGATAGAAGGTAAGATCTTGGCCACTGGTTTACTTTGGGAGAGGGGGCGGATCACGAGGTCAGGAGATCGAGACCATCTGTCTTCTTGTCATCCTCATAAGGTGAGACAGGAGAATGGCGGGAACCCGGAGAGTGAGCTGAGATCCGAAGGTAAGATCTTCAAAAAAAAAAAAAAAAAAAAAAAAAAAAAAAAAAAAAAAAGGTAAGTCTCTTCTTTCTTACGAGAGCACTAAATTCATTCATGAGAGCTCCACTCTAATGACCTAATTACCTCCCCAAAGCCCTACCTCCTAAAACCATAATATTGTGGGTTAGGATTTCAACATACAAATATTGAGGGGACACAAACATTCAGTCTCTACACTGGCTAAGGTCTTTAAGGTATAAAAGGAAACCCTGCCTGGAATGGATATCTGTTCCAGTGAAAATGAATTACTGCCTCTTCTAGCAAGGAAAAGTCCAAAGTAATCAACTTGTCACAAAGTGAATGGGTGGTGTTCTTGACGGATGGTGCCACTTTCAGGAGCTCAGTGTTGGTATTTGTGGTTGAATTTTAGGTTGCAGCAGTAGTTAGATTAGCCTTGATAAGTGGGAGACTGTGCTGTTGAGACCATGCATGGCTTCTGTCCCTGCCACCGTGACTATTCTAATCATGAGCTCATTACCCCAGCACTGGGATGCCTGATGGCAGAGGCTGACTGATATCAACAGAAAAAGTCATTGTGTTTACTTGTTTAGTGTCAACTTCTAGGCAGATGCTCTCTGGTGGACATTAACATGCAATACAAAGATCTTTACACATTATGCCCCTCACAAATGTCCACACCAATACCTCTACCACAGACCTTATCCTAGCCCCCTTTTAGACCCTTGACCAACTAGCCATGCCATGTACCACTGCCTGTACATATTCTAACCACACAAAAGGGAAAGCCTTGCCCATTGAGAGGGCTTATTCTCTCTACTTCCTATCAGAGCTACCCTTGAGTGAGACATTTTTGGCTTAGCCCATATATCGTGGCAACCCTTCTCTTAATCATCCCATTTGCCGCCCACCATCAGGCAGCCCTAATGGGTGCCCCCATCCGTAACCCACGAGGCTATAGATGTGAACTGAGCAACAGGTACTGGTAGATGACACAGGTCTCCGGATCATCTGGTCATGCTGCTTTCTTGTGCTTCCCAGTCTTGTTTTTACCCAGTCCCAGATATACCACTCCCATTTTATGATGGACTACTGTGGGGCCCATTTAACCCTATGACTTAGTGAGACTGACATAACACAGCTCATGGTGGAAAGTCATGCTCCTTATCTCTACTAGGGAACTGTTTTGTGAATGGTATATAATCCTTTGCCCTGGGTGGCATAGTCCTACCCTGGAGCCTAGACATCTACACCACAATTCTTTTGTCGGGGCTTTTAAATAGCATGTTAATAACATCTACATGGCCATTCTTCTATTGAGACTTCTATTGGAAAAGACACTTCAAGCAGTGTCATTTCTCACCACAGAGTCTGCCATTGCCACAGGCTGTGTATGTACCAAGTGTCAGGACTGCTTATACAACAGGATTGACTTTCGTAAGAAGCCTTTCCTGCAGTAGACCCTACTCAAAGTGAAGCTGGAAGCTTTTCATGACAATTCAGTGTATGCACCAGAGCAGTATTCCTAGATAAGAAATATTGTTTTCAAAAGCCAAAGGTGAAAAATATGGTATTATGCATCCCTCTTTGTGGAGGGAGATGGGAGAGGAAATATTTCCTTTCTTTTGAAAAGGATGTTCAACTTTTACTAGGCCACTGGACCTCTATAAATTTCACTGATGATGTTTCATATTCCTGACATTTTTGGGGATATCTCCCATACTCAGGAGTGCATATGTCTTACTAAGGAGTCCAAAGAACTTGCCACTTCTTGTGTATTTGGTCCAATTAGCCATGATACAATTGATATAGTCGATGGTCCAGGTGTCTTTGGACTACATTATGACAGAGGGAAGGAGAATTAATAAAGTTCTTGGGCAAGCTTGTAAGCATCTACTCTTTTGCATGCCTAGTGAATGTGAACTGTTTCTGATCCTCATTTTTTATATGGATAGAAAAGAATACTTTTAAAGCACATCCATGACTGCATTTCATATTCTGAGGTCACATTAATTTTCTCTAGCAAGGACACTACATCTCACACAAGTGCAATTGGAGCTGCTAACTGTGAATTTGTCATAGTCATCCTCCAGGATCTGTTTACATCTCTTTATTTTTTATTTTTTCAGTGATTATGTCTATTTTTTTCATAATTCAACTTTTATTTTAGATTCAGGGAATACATGTGCAGGTTTGTTACATGAATATATTGTGTGATTCTAAGGTTTGGGGTACAGACCCAATCACCCAAGTAGTGAGCATAGTACCCAAATGGTAGTTTTTCAACCTACACTCCCTTCCCTTCACTAGTAGTTCACAGTGCTAGTAGTCTGCTGCTCCCATATTTATGTCCATGTGTACTCAAAGTTTAGCTCCCACTTATAAGCGAGAACATATAGTATTTAATTTTCTGTTCCTGCATTAATTCACTTAGGATAATGGCCTCCAGCTGCATCCATGTTGCTGCAAAGGACGTTTCATTCTTTTATATGACTGCATAGTATTCCATAGTGTATATGCATCACATTTCTTATCCAGTCCACTACTGATGAGCCTGTAGGTTGATTTCATGTCTTTACTATTGTGAATAGTTCTGTGATTAACATACAAGTGTATGTCTTTTTGCTACAACAATTTATTTTCCTTTGAGAATATATCCCAGTGATGGGATTGCTGGGTTAAATGGTAGCTCTGTTTCAAGTTATTTGAGAAATCTCTAAACTGACTTCCATGGTGGCTGAACTAATTTACATTCCCGTCGACAGCGTTATAAGCATTCCCTTTTCTCCACAGCCTTATTAACATCTGTTATTTTTGACTTGTTAATGATAGCCATTCTCACTGATGTGAGATAGTATCTCATTGTGGTTTTTATTTGCATTTCTCTGATGATTAGTGATGTTGAGCACATTTTCATGTTTGTTGGCTGATTATATGTCTTCTTTTTAGAAGTGTCTGTTCATGTCATTTGCTCATATTATAATGAGGTTATTTGGTTTTTGCTTGCTGATTTGTTTAAGTTCCTTATAGATTCTGGATATTAGAACTTTGTTGAATGAATTGTTTGTAATATTTTCTCCCATTCTGTAAATTGTCTGTTTATTCTCTTCATAGTTTCTTTTGCTGTGCAGAAGCTCTTCAGTTTAATTAATTATGTCACATAGGTCTATAACACATTTTTTTTGGTGTTGCAATTGCTTTTGGGGACTTAGCTAAAAGTTCTTCGCCAAGGCCAACAAAAACAAGCAATAGGGAAAGAAGTCCTTATTTAATAAATGGTGCTGGGATACCTGGCTAGCCATATGCAGAAGAATTAAATTGGACCCCTACCTTTCATCATATACAAAAATTAACTCAAGATAAATTAAAGATTTAATTGTAAGACTTCAAACTGTGAAAATGTTAGAAGCTAATCTAGGAAATACACTTCTTGACATTGGTCCAGAGCCCATAGATTACCTCTCTTTTAATCAATGGGCTCTGGATCTGAAAAATGACTAAGGTTCAGAGCAATGAATTGTTACTTTTTATGTGTAGCTGCCCTTAGTTTCCTGATCCTTGATTTCTTTTTTTGTTGTACTTTAAAAAATTGATACCTAATTTTTGTGCATATTCATGGAGTACACGTGCTATTTTGTTCCATGTATAGATGTGTAATGATTGGGTAAGGGGTCAGAGTATTTAGAGTATTCATCACTTTGAGTGTGTATCATTTCTATGTGCTGGGAACATTGAAAATCTTCTATTCTAGCTATTTTGAAATATACAATACATTGTTGTTGACTACAGTCACCCTACTCTGCTACTGAACATTATAACTTATTCCTTCTAATTGTACATTTGCACCCATTAACCAACTTCTCTTCATTTGCTCCACCCCTGGCCCACCCACACATCCTTCCCAGCCTCTGATGTCTATCATTCTACTCTCTACTTTTATGATATCAACATTTTTAGCTTCCACATATGAGTGTGAACATGCTTTTCTGTGTCTGGCTTATTACATTTCTTACACTTATTACATTTAACATAATGACCTCTTGTACGCTCCATGTTACTACAAATGATGTGATTGTATTCTTTTTATGGCTGAATAGTATTCCATTTTGTATACATACCACATTTCCTTTTTCATTTACAGGTTGTTCCATATCCTTGCTATTGTGAATATGCTGTAATAAACACACAAGTGTGAGTATCCATTTGATATACTGACTGTATTTCCCTTGGATAAATACCCAGTAGTAAGAATACTGTATCATATGTAGTTCTATTTTTAGTTTTTAGAGAAATCTTTATTCTGTTATCCATAGGACCTGAACTAATGTACATTCCAATCAACAGTATATAAGAGTTCCCTTTTCTCCACATTTTTCTCAGAATCTGGTTTTATTTTGTCTTTTTAATAATAGTCATTCTAACTGAGTGAAATGATATCTCTTTGTGGTTTTGATTTGCATTTTTTGGATGATAGGTGTGTTAAACGTTAGTGATGTTGTACCTGGTTTGTTATGCTTAACATAATGACTTCCAGTACCATCTATGTTGCTGCAAATGTCATGATTTAGTTCTTTTTCATATACTTGTTGACCGTTTTTATGTTTTCTTTTGAAAAATGCCTATTCATGTTCTTTGTCTACTTTTCAATGGGATTATTATTTTTTTCTTACTGCTGAGTTGAGTTCCTTGTATACTCTGGATACTAGTCTCATATCACATGCATAGTTTTGCAAATATTTTCTCCTATTTAACAGGTTATCTCTTCACTCTGTTGATTGTATCTTTTGCTATACAGAAGGTTTTTAGTTTAATATAGTTCCATTTGTCTAGTTTTGTTTTTGTTGTCTGTGCTTTTAAGGTTTTAACCATACAATCTTTGCCCAGAACAATGTTCTAAGGTATTTTTCCTATGTTTTCTTCTAGTAGTTTTATAGTTTAGGGTCTTATATTTAAGTTTTTAATCCATCTTGAGTTGATTTTGTATATGGTTAGAGATAGGGGTCCAGTTTCATTCTTCCATATATGGATATCCAGTTTTCCCAGTACTATTTATTGAAGAAGGTATTCTTTCACTAATGCATATTCTTGATACCTTTGTCAAAAATTAGGTAGCTTTAAATATGTGGATTTATTTCTGGGTTCTCTATTCTGTGCCATTGGTCTATATGTCTGTTTTTATACCAATAACATGCTGTTTTGGTTACTATAGCCTTGTAATATATTTTGAAGTCAAGTAGTGTAATGCCTCTATCTTTTATTCTTTTTTTTTTTTTTTTTTTTTTTTTTTTGAGATGGAGTCTCGCTCTGTCGCCCAGGCTGGAGTGCAGTGGCGCGATCTCGGCTCACTGCAAGCTCCGCCTCCCGGGTTCACGCCATTCTCCTGCCTCAAGTAGTTGGGACTACAGGCGCCCACAACTATTTTTTGTATTTTTTTTTCACTGTGGTCTCGATTTCCTGACCTTGCTCGGCCTCCCAAAGTGCTGGGATTACAGGCGTTTTTTTATTCTTTTTTCAGAATTGCTCTGCCTTTTTTTTGTTCCATATGAATTTTGGGATTGCTTTTTCCATTTCTGTGAAAAATGACACTGGTATTTTCATAGGGATTGCATTGAATGTGTAGATTGCTTTGTGTAGTATGTTCATTTAAACAATATAAATTCTTCTGATCATAAGCATGGAATATCCATTTGTTTTGGCATTCTTCAATTTCTTTCATCAGTGTTTTATAGTTTTCTTTATAGGGGAATTTCACCTCCTTAGTTAAATTTATTGTTAAGGTTTTTTTTTGTTTTTTTTTTGTAGCTATTGTAAACGAGATTGCCTCCTTGATTTCTTTTTCAAATAGTTCATTATTAGTGTATAGAAACACTTCTATTTTGGTATGTTGATATTGTATCCTGAAATTTTACTGAATTAATTTATCAGGTTTAAGAATGTTTTTGGTGGAATCTGTAGGTTTTCTAGGTATATGATCATATTATCAGCAAAGATGGACAATTTGACTTTCTGTTTTCCAATTAGGATACATTTTATTTTTTTCTTTTGCCCAATTGCGCCGGCTGGAACTTGTAGTTCTTTGTTGAATAGGAGTGGTGAAAGTGGGCATCCTTGTCTTGTTCCATTCTTAGAGAAAAGGCTTTCAACTTTTCCCCATTGAGTAGGGTGTCAGCTGTTGGTTTTTCATCTATGATTTTTCTTATGTTGAGGTACATTGCTTCTATGCTTCGTTTGATGAGAGTTTTTATCATAATGCCATTTTTTATCAAATGCTTTTTCTGTGTGTGTTGGATGATCATATGGGTTTTTCTTTTATTCTATTGATATGGTATGTTACATTTATTGATTTGTGTATGTTGAATTTCCTTGCATGTCTGGAATAATCATAGCGTATTATCTTTTTGATGTGCTATTGGATTTTGTTCGTTAGCATTCTGTTGAGAAATTTTGCATCTATGTTAATTAGAGATATTGACCTGTCATTTTCTTTTTTTATTGTGTCCTTATCTGGTTTTCATATCAGGGTAATGCTGGCCTGGTGGAATGAGTTAGAGAGAATTTCCTCCTCTGTGATTATTTGGGATAGTTTAAGGAGAATTTGTGTTTATTCTTTTTTGAAAGTTTAGTCGAATTTGGCAGTGAAGCCATCTGGTCGTGGACTTTTCTTTGTTGGAAGATTTTTATTGCTGACTCAACCTCATTACTCATTATTGATCTGTTCAGACTTCCTGTTTCTTCCTAATTCAATCCTGGTACATCTTATGTGCCAAGGAATTTATTTATTTCCTCTAGGTTTTCCAGTTTGTTATTCTATAATTGTTTATAATGTTCTCTGATGATCTTTTGTATTTCCGTGACATCAGTTGTAATGTCTCCTTTTTCATTTCCAATTTTGTTTACTTGAGTCTTCTCCCCTTTTGCTTGGTTAGTCTAGCAAGTGATTTATTGATTTTATTTAACTTTTCAACACACCAAATTTTCATCTCGTTTATCCATTGTATTTTTCTATTAGTTTCCATTTTGTTTAGTTCTACTCAGACCTGCATATTTTATTTTTCTTTACTAATTTCAACTTGGTTTGTTTTTGCTTTTCTAGTTCCTTTTAAATGCAATGTTAGATTATTTATTTGAAACCTTTCTACTTTTTGATGTGGGTTTCATTGCTATAAACTTTCCTCTTATCACAGCTTTTGCTGAATCTTATAGTTTTTGGTATGTAGTGTTTTCATTTTCATTTTTTTTTATTATGCCTTAGGGTCTGGGGTACATGTGCAGAACGTGCAGGTTTGTTACATAGGCATACACATGCCATAGTGGTTTGCTGCACCCATCAACTCGTCACCTACATTAGGTATTTCCCCTAATGCTATCCTTCCCCTAAACCCCGACCCCACAACAGGCCCTGGTGTGTGATGTTCCCCTCCCTGTGTCCATGTGTTCTCATTGTTCATTTCTCACTTATGAGTGAGAATATGTAGTGCTTGGTTTTCTGTTCTTATGGTAGTTTGGTGAGAATGATGGTTTCCAGCTTCATCCATGTCCCTACAAAAGACATGAACTCATCCTTTTTATGGCTGCATAATATTCCATGGTGTATACCATTAGTAACATTAAAATATGGTTATATTGTATACTTACTTCATCCAGATGTAAAGCCAAAAAAGGATCTTGATTATTTGGGGCAGGAGAAAACTTTGGAAAAAGCTATTTATTTTTAAAATTTTTAATAACACCATGCTAAAACTTCATATGGGACATATATACAGAATATAGTCAATGTCTTCCATTAATTTAGTGATGCTTGACTTCAATTTCATAAGCAATTAGACATGTAAACCAAAAAATAGTGTTAGCTGTAGTTTAAAATCTACTACTAGTAGTCAACATTTATGGAGAATTTGTGATCTATAGGAAATATTCTAAATTGCTTTCATACATGTATTAATTTCTCAATAATCTTATTCCAGGCACACCTATTAGTCCCATTTTACAGGGGAAGAAACTGAGAGTCTATGTAATAAAAGAAATTAGGTGATCTGACACTGAATGAAACTATCCTTTCTATTAAATGATATTTAATCAGAAAATGATTATTATAAATGATCAGTAGCTTGGAATAAAGACAAAAATGTATGTGTTCTTAAAGAGTAGATATACTAATAATTAAATGGAGGTTGTGAATTAAGCAATTACTTCTGATGAGTACAATCAGCAATAACAAATCAGGCAAATCTTATGAAAGTCCTATGAAAAGGTTTGCAGGGGAGCAGCCCGCAGTTTTTCTTTTAACTTAGGAAAGTAAAAAGTCAGTGGTGGGAAACATCTGGGACCAAGTACAAAACTCACAACACACAATTTATCTATGCAACAAACCTTGCACATATACCCCTGAAACTGAAAGTTATAAAAAATACATAAAATACATATAAGTACAGCTATTCCTGTTTGCTTTTTGTTTCTGTTTACATGGAACATTTTTTTTCCATCTCTTTTCTTGCCATCTATGTGGGTCTTTGCCGGCGAGGTAAAGTTTCTTATAGGCAGCGTATAGTTGGGTTGTGCTTTTTTTAAAATCCATTCAGCCAGTCTATACCTTTCAAGTTCAATCTACTTACATTCAAGGTTATTGAAATGTAAGGACTTATTCCTATTCTTTTGTTACTTGTTTTCTGGGTGTGTGTGTGTTCCCTTTGTTCTTTCTTTCTGTCTGATTTTTTTCATTTCAGTTTGATGGTTTTCTGTAGTGGTAATATTTGAGTTCTTTCTCTTTCTTATTTGATTGTTTACTCTACCAGTAGGTTTCATACTTTCATGTGTTTTTATGATGGTATCATTCTTTCATATACCCTTTGTTTCTTTCTCTCTTATTGTTTATCATTGTGGTTTGGTGGTTTTCTGTAGTGGTAACATTTGGATTTTTTTCTTTACTTATTTGTGTGTTTGCTCTACCACTGGGTCTTATACTTTCATATTTTTATGATGATATTGAAATTTTGCTTCCATGTGTACGACTCCCTTCTGCATTTCTTATAGGGCACATCTAGTGGTGATAAATTCCCTCAGTTTTTTATTGTCTTGGAAATACTTTATTTCTCTTTCATTTATGAAGGATAATTTTGGTTATAGTATCCTAGATTAACAGAGTCTTTTTTTCTTTCAGCACTTTGAATATATTGTTCTATTCTCTTCTGGCCTATAAGAGATCTGCTATTAGTCAGAAGGGGGTTCCCTTATAATTGACTAGATGCTTTTCTCTTGCTGTTTTTACAAACTGTCTCTTTGTTTTGACTTTTGATAGTTTAACCATAATGTGCCATGGAGAAGACATTTTTGGGTTGTATGTATTTCGGGATCTCTGAGTTCCCTGTATCTGTATGTCTAACTCTCTTGCCAGACCTGGGAAGTTTTTGGCTATTATTTTATGGTTTTCTCTTTGCCTTCTGTAACATCAAATATTTAAACATTTCACCATTTTGTGGTATTACATATATCATGTAAACTTTGTTAATTTTTGTTGTTGTTCTTTGTCTTTATTTTTGTCTAACTGGGTTATTTCCAAAGACCTGTCTTCAAGTTCTAAGAGTCTTTCTTCGCTTGACCTAGTCTACTGTTGAAGCTCTTTTATGTATTTTTTATTTCATTCAATGAATTATTCAGTTACAGAATTTCTATTTGATTTTTTTTATATCTATCTCTTTGGTAAATTTCTCATTTATACCCTGATACGTTTTTCTGATTCTTTATTTTACTTATCTGTGTTCTCTTTTATCTCATTGAGCTTCCTTAATATCATTATTTTGAATTATTTTTCTGGCATTTTCCATTGTAATCTTTTGCTAGAGAATTATTGTGTTTCTTTGGAGGTGTCATGTTTCCTTGTTTTTTCATGTTTCTGTGCCCTTATATTGATATATGTGCATTGGGTATAATAGTTGCTTTTTGTAGATTTTTGGATTTGCTTTCATAGGGCAGGACTTTCTTCTGGAGATGTAGTTATAGTGTTGGTTAGGTAAGGCACTTTGGCTTTGATTCTGGGTGTGTGTAGTAGTAGTATAGTTCTTGGATAATTTCTTTGTCTGTAAACAGTGTCAGTGTTGTCTGTGATTGCCTCAGTGGGTTGGGGTGCAGTTGTGAGTGCAGACTGTGGTAAAGTTTTTCTGGGGAGAGGGATGTCAGGTGAGCCAGTCCTCAGGCCCCAGTGGTGGCAGCAATAGGCCAAGCATGCTTATCCTTTGACCCCAGGGTGGTATACACCAGCACCAGTGTTAGCATGTCCAGATAGGCCAATTCTTGAACCTCCAGGTGGCTTGCTTGGGTACTGATTGTGGCAGTGGTGGGCCAGGTAGGTGGGCAGATCTTCAGGTCTCTGGGAAGTAGGTGTGGCATGGGCAATGGCAGGACAACCCTCTGGCTCCCATGTGGTTCATGGTGGTGTTGGCTGTGGCTGTGATGGACTGAGCCTTTGTACTTTTTTGTCTTGTGTTGTTATCAGTGTGATAGTGGCCCTTTGTGCTGCCTTGTCAGGTCCTAGGGTTCTCTTGACTATGATTTCCAGAAAAGCAGAGTTTTGGTATCCTGCTTACTGTGCCAAAACTGTGAGAGCCAAAAGAAGACTTCCCCTTCGTCCTCTGAAGGTTGGTTGAAAAATCAACTGGATATGCAGTACCATCTTCCCAAGAACTGATCCTTGTTTTCTTTTGGTTGTATAGATTGAACAATATCACTGTTTGGCTACCCATCTATCTTTCCTTCAGTGACACCATGTTCTATCAACTATCTCTGTAGCTCTTTTCAATTTAGGTCCCTCTAGCTATGTGTTATATGCTGTAAGCTACCTGGCTGTGCTCTATTGTATATACTAAATGACATGACTTGTACTCCCCATATTCATAGGTAGAAGGCTTAATCCACAATGTGACTGTATTCAAAGATAGGATTTTTGGCTAGTAATTAAAGTTGAATTATTTCATAAAAGAAGGGGCTCTAATCTAATAGTTAGTGTCCTCATAAAAAGGAATGGATACCAGATATCTATCCACCTCCTACCCCATGTGCACATAGAGGAAAGGCCATGTGAAGAAACAGTGAGAAGATGGCTATCTGCAAGCAGGAAGAAAGCCCTCACCAGACACTGAATTTGTTGGCTCCTTGGTCATGGACTTCTAGCCTCCAGAACTGTGAGGAAATACATTTCTGTTGTTTAAGCCCCCCAGCCTGTGATATTTTGTGACAGCAGCTCAAGCAAACAAATCCACTACTATTCTGCTACTGCTCATTATGCCTGCCTTGCTCCTGACCGTTAAGTGCTGCCTCCCTGTCACTACTATTTTGGGGATTCCATCTCTCCATTATTATTAGTGAGCCCAGTGTCTCCTGCCATCAGCCCTGTCCTCCAAGTAGAGCACCATCAAGCTCTCAGTGATGCCTGTTCCTTTTCCACCTGTGCAGCCCTTCTGCTCTGAAAAGCCATGTTCTCTGTGCTGTCCCACAGAATGTGACCACTTTTTTTTTCCCTGAACTTACATGGGGTGTCCACCTTACCTGCCCACTTCTCTGAACCTTTTATCCCTTTTCCATCATCTGCTATGGCAACTCTGGTATATAAGTTAGCCACATAAATTTACTTGATTCCTACTGCCATCTAACCCATCTGTGTTAGAGTCCTATGTAGTTTGTTACTGTTGAACAGACATTTCAACACTTCCTCCTTATGACTTGTCTTCCTTTAAAATCAGACTTTTATATAGAACTTTTTCATTCATCCTATCCTCACAGTAGCTATGCATACTTATTGAGTTGCATGTTGCCCCTCAGAGGCCCCATGAGAGGATGTATTAGTTACTTAGGACGGCCTTATCAAACTACCACAAACTGGGCGACTTAAAACAACTGCCATTTTTTTTCCCCACAGTTCAGAAGGCTAAAAGTCCTAAATCAAGGAATTGGCAAGACCATGCTCCTGTTGAAACCTGTAGGGGAATCCTTCCTTGCCTCCTCCTGTTGACAGTGATTTGCTATCAATCTTTGGCATTCCTTGGCTTGCAGCTGCCTACTCCAGTCTCTGCTTTCATCATCATACGGTGTTCTCCCTATGTGTCTTTCTCTCTTTACATCGTCTTCTTTGTAAGGACACTAGTGAAATTGGGTTAGGGGCTCACCCTGCTTCAGTAGGACCTCACTTCAATTACATCCATAGTGAACCTCCTTTCAAATATGGTCATCTTCTGAGGTACTGGGATCAGGACTTCAAGATGTCTTTTCAGGGGAAAGGTGCATAATTCAACCCATAACAAGAGGGACTTGGTAAAGAAGATTTAATTAGATCTAACTCTAAACTGTAACTTCCGTACCCCACCACACACACATTTCAAAATAAAGCACTCTATTTTTATTCAATTTACATATTGGGGTTTTGCCCAAGCTTTTATTTGAAGAAAAGATTCCTAAAAAGAAAATTAATGAGCCAAACAATCTTCCTGATTTCCCAATAAAATCTCTTGTTTAACAACTCAGAAACTGAGACCATATTACCTAGTTTAAATTTCATAAGTTATTGCTTTGTGAGCATAAGGAAGTTACCTAAGTTTTCTAGAGCTCACTTTCTTATTTGTAAGGTGGCATAACTATTATCTAATTCAGAGGGTTGCTATAACTACTTAAGTATTTATACAATGAGATAATTTAAGTAAAATGCTTAGCACTATATCCAACTCACAAAAGCCATTAACTCTTTAAAAAATTTTTTTTAGTTTTAATTTTTGTGGGTACATAGTTGGTATATATCTTTATGGGTTACATGAGATATTTTGATATAGGAATGGAATGCATAATATTCACATTAGGATAAATGGTATATCCATCATCTCAAGTATTTATCTTTTATGTTAAAAACCATCCAGTTTATTTTATTTATTTTAAAATGTACAATTAAATCATTGTTTACTGTAGTCATCCTGTTGTGCTAGCAAATACTAGGTCTTATTCATTCTTCCTATTTTTTTGTACCCATTAGCCATCCATCACTTCCTTGCCACCAATCCCCCACTACCCTTCCCAACCTGTGGTTACCATCCTTCTACTCTCTATCTCCATGAGTTCAATTATTTTAATGGTTATTTCCCACAAATAAGTGAGAACATGTGAAGTTTGTCTTTCTGTGCCTGTCTTATTTCACTTAACATAATGACCTTCAGTTCCATATATGTTGTTGCAAATGACAGGATCTAATTCTTCTTTATGACTGAATAGTACTCCATTGTGTATATGTATCACATTTTCTTTAACCATTCATCTGTTGATAGACACTTAGGTTGCTTCCAAATCTTGGCTATTGTGAATAGTGCTGCAACAAACATGGGAGTGCAGATATCTCTTTAATGTACTGATTTCCTTTGTTTTGGGTATCTACCTAGGAGTGGGATTGCTGATCATATCAATTACCATTAGCTATTAATATTTTATTTTCCCAATGTTGAAATGTGTGATCCATAGGAATAAACTACAGAGAACTCTGACAAAAATGGGTTAGGTGGCATAAGAGAGTCAAGCAAATGTATGTGGGTAACTTAAAAATTGAATCAGACTAACAACATGATAGTATCTGACACAAAAAAAGAAATTCACAAGCTTTGTAAGCCAAAGTCTACACACACTGGCTCACTCTACTCCTGCAGCCAAAGCTGCCCATCAAATGCTATAAAACACTGGAAAGGTATTAGAAACAAATAGGAAATCACCCTTGCTCCCATGTAAGGAAAGCCTCCTGCTTACTTCTAAAGGAGGAAATCGCACAGAAGTGAGAAGATAATCAAAGCCCAAAGCCAGCACTAAGGTGCAAGGGAGGTGCTTAGGGTGCAGAGTTTAAAGAGGAGCTCACTCTTAGGGTCTGCAAGTACCAACCCTGCAACTGTAGGATGCTAGAGTGAGTGCCTCCTTACGTGTGGGCACCATGAGGCCAGGAAGTCTTCTCAAAGCAAGGAGAATTCACACAGGCTAAGAGAAAAGTGACATTCTAGGAGAGACAGTGGTGTAGAAGTTGAAAAGTTGGTTCAGTAGACAACAAGCAAGTTTGTATGTTTGGAGAAAAATTATTTATTCTGGGAAACTGTAAGTCTGAAAAAGCAGATTGGGTCTGGGGTAGACTACCTTTGAATGTCACATTTTTATTATTCTTGATTTGATGCATATTTTTGTAAATAAAATTTTAAATTTTTGTAAATAAAGGAACCCATGCACACCCACTTGTCTAAATGTGATCTATGGCTGTTTTCACATTATAACAGCAGAGTCCAGTAGCTGCACCAGGGACAGGTAAGGCCCTCCAGGTTATTTCCAAAAAGAGTTTACTGGCCTCAGCTCTAAGTAACTGAAAGATGCCAGCTTATTTCTTATTTGCAGAATAACATATAATAATGACAGAAAATTATACTCAATTAAAATTTCATGAATTTCAAATTGTATTGATAAAATAAATCCAAGAACAAAGACAATAAATGGTAAGACTTTTTTATTTAGAAGTACAGCAGAATTTATATGTCTTGCAGAGGTCTGGCTTTTGGGGGTGGGCTGGGGTCTTGATTATTTGCCATAGAAAAGTGATACATTTTAAGTAAAAAATAAATGCTGTACAGAGAACACCAGTCATTGAGGAATAGAATGATTCCAAGACTTGGTGCAGTTCCTTTGTTCTGTACTGAAAGCGCAGGGACTTTAGGAATATGTTACCTAACCTGGCAACTTAATCCCTTCTCTGCTGCTTCTAAAAGTCAGTTTTCTTCTTAGCTTGAATTAGGCCATGGTAACAAAAACAAAGGCTTTACCTTGAGGTTCTGTAGGTAAAGCAAAGCTGAGTTATGTGACAAGGCTAACTAGGTAATTCTGTGTTTTGTCTTCCAAGGTTTTCTCCTGACACCAGCAATAAGGGTGGAATTGACTCAAAAGAGAGATGTGATTGAAAGGGATTACATCTCTTTTCTAAACACAGAATTCATTTATTTAAAAATGAATAAAATCTTTAAAGTTAGTGTGCATTTTGTTTTCTTTAAGTCCTCAACCCATATTTGCAAGCAAACACACACAAAAAAACAAGGGGAAATCATCCAAAGAAAAAAATCTGAACATGACCAACAGTGCAATTTATATTTTCTCAAGTTCCAAGATTGGTACGAAGATAAACTCATGATCTCTAAACAACCCTAATAATTGTAATAACTTAAAGTAATAAGCTCCACAGCCAGATTAGAAAAGGATAAAGCATGGGAAATCTATTTTTTAAAAAAAAAAAATATATAAATGGGTACTAAAGGAAATAGTGATAACAATGAAGCTTGCTTTAAAATCAGTTTGGTGTATATTTTTCCTATTACAAAATATTATGTATTTCATTTAAAAGTATTTGTTTAAAGTACGGATAATCAAAAAGAAAGAAATTATAATTTCACACTGTAAGTCTACAACTTATAGCTAACCACACCTGATATTGTGCCACTCACTGAGAAGACTATGGAATAAAGAATTACAGGAAAATATGAGAGTGAAAAACTGGAAACAAGTTCATGTCAAACGCTAAGGTATGAAAGATTGAGTCAATATGATGTATCTGAAGTACATAAAGTTATGCCTGTATTATAGCCATCTTTTCAAGAAATCTTAGTGGTATTGGCAAATTTTCAGAATATAAAATAAATGTAAAAAATCTGATACAAATTTGCATATATAATTTGCATATACAATTTGCATTATAGGTTGAATTGTGTCCCCTAACATTCACATTGACATCCTAACCCTCAGAACCTCCAAACGTTATTTGGAAGTAAGGTTGTTGTAGAGGTCACTGGTTAAGATGATGTGATACTGGGGTAGGGTGGGCCACTAATTCAATATGACTGGTTTACCTATAGAAAGGGGAAATCTGGGTGAGCATGGTGGCTCATGCCTATAATATCTGCACTTTGGGAAACTGAGGTGGGTAGATGGCTTGAGCCCAGGAGTTTGAGGCCAGTCTAGGCAACATGGCAAAACCTAATCTCTACAAAAACATAAAAAATTAGCCAGGCATGGTAGGGTGCTCCTGTAGTTCCAGCTACTCAGGAGGCTGAGGTGGGAGGATCACTTGAGCTCGAGAGGGCGAGCTGCAGTGAGGCGTGATTGCGCCACTGCACTCTGGTCAACAGAGTGAGACCCTGTCTCAATAAAAAGTGGGGTGGCGAACCTGGAGACAGACACCCACACAGGAAGAAACCTATGAAGTCAGAGATCAAGACAATGCTTCTACGCACCAAGGAACACAAAGACTGCAAGCAAACCACCAGGAGCGAGGGGAGAGTCCTGGAACTGCCCTCAGAAGAAACCAGCTTTACAGACACCTTGATTTTGGACTTCTAACCTCCAGAACCTCTAGAACTGTGAAACAGTAAATTTCTCAGAGTTGTTTTAGCTGCTCCACAGCTGTAGGAAACTATACATACGGTATCAGTTGAATTTTGCTATGAAGTTCTGCGTGTGTGTGTGTGTGTGTGTGTGTGTGTATAATTTTCTCAGTGACCCTTTCTGGTCACTTCTTCCCTGGTGACTCTATGTAAAATTTTTGTCATATATATATAGTCTTTTATATATATATATATATTTCAATTGTTTCGGGGGAACAGGTGGTTTCTGATTACATGGATAAGTTCTTTAGTGGTGATTTCCAAGATTTTGGTGCAGTCATCACCCAAGGAGTGTACACTGTACACAATGTGTAGTCTTTTATCCTCACCTCTCCCACCCTTCCCTCCAAGTCTCAAAAGTCCATTATATCATTTTTACACCTTTTTGTCCTCACAGCTTACCTTCCATTTGTAAATGGGAACATACAGTATTTGATTTTCCATTTCTGAGTTCTTTCACTTAGAATAATGATCTCTAGCTCCATACAGGTTGCTGTGAATGCCATTATTTTATTCCTTTTTATGGCTGAGTAGTATTCCATGGTATGTATATAGCACACTTTCTTTATCTACTTTTTGGTTGATGGGAATTTAGGCTGGTTCCATATTTTTGCAATTGCAAATTGTGCTGCTATCAACATGCATGTGCAAGTGTATATTCCTCATAATGACTTATTTTCCTCTGAGTAGATAGTCAGTAGTGAGATTGCTAGATCAAATGGTAATTCTACTTTTAGTTCTTTAAGGAATCTCCATCCTGTTTTCCATAGTGGTTGTACTAGTTTACATTCCCACCAGCAGTGTAAAAGTGCTCCCGTTTCACCACATCCATGCCAACATCCTTTTTTTAAAAAAAAATTAATACTGGCTATTCTTGCAGGAGTAATTGTGGTTTTTAATTTGCGTTTCCCCGACAATTAGTGATGTTGAGCATTTTTCATGTTCGTTGGCCATTTGTGTATCTTCTTTTGATAATTGTCTATTCAAGTCCTTTGCCCACTTTTTAATGAGATTATTGGCCTTTTTCTTGCTGATTTGTTTGAGTTTCTTATAGATTCTGGATATTAGTCCTTTGTCAGATGCATAGTTTGTGAAGATTTTCTCCCACCCTATGGGTTGTCTGTTTACTCTGCTGATTATTTCTTTTGCTGTGCAGAGGCTTTTTAGTTTAATTAGGTCCCATCTAGTTATTTTTGGTTTTTGTTGCATTTGCTTCTGGGTTCTTGGTCATGAAGTCTTCGCCTAAGCCAAGATCTAGAAAAATTTTTCCTTTATTATCTTCTAGAATTTTTATGGTTTCAAGTCTTAGATTCAAGTCTCTGATCCATCTTGAGTTGATTTTTTTATATGATGAGAATTAGGATACAGTTTCATTCTTCTACATGTGGCTTGCCAATTATCCCGGCATCATTTGTTGAATAGAGTATCTTTTCCCCATTTTATGTTTTTGTTTGCTTTGTTGAAGATCAGTTGGCTGTAAGTATTTGGTTTTATTTCTGTGTTCTCTATTCTGTTCCATTTGTCTACATGCCTATTTTTATAGCAGTACCATGCTGCTTTGGTAACTATAGCCTTGTACTATTGCTTGAAGTTGGGCAATATGATGCCTCCAGATTTGTTGTTTTCACTTAGTCTTGCTTTGGCTATGTGGGCTCTTTTTTGGTTCCATATGAATTTTAGGATTCAACATAGTATATATTTCATAAATTTATCTTTTCCATTGCTTTTTCCCTATTGGACTGTAATACTCACAGAAGCAGGGATTTTTATGTTTTCATTCCATGATGTTTCTGTGTACTTAGAACAATACCACAGGATAGAGATAGACAGTCCAAAAATATTCAATAAACAAGTAAATGAATGGAAAATAATTTAAATAAGAAATAAACTATAATGTTAAAATAGTTTTCTCTGGGTAGTGAGATTCAGATTTGTTGGTTTCAAGGTTTTCAAATGATCTACATATAATATTATTGTAATTGCAGAAAAATACTATAACATTTTTTAAAAAGCAAAGTAGAGAAAGTGAATAATGTAAAAGGTTAGAACAAAAGTTATCGGTTTCATTATACCTGCATATCTTTTGTGCCTAACTGCAACACAGTATTAAGAAATAGTTTTGTCAGTTGTCCTATTATTTGCACTGAAGCAGCTGATGTATTTATATGTTACCATATTCTAGAAGTGAAAAGGTATCCATTTTTGTGAGGAAGCTATAGAGAACAGTTATTTCGAAAAATTAAATTGACTTTCAGAATTAAAGCCCTGTTGCCTTCATCATGTCATGTAATTGTCATTCTTAATCTGGTGGGGCTATAGAATCTCACATTTCTACACCTGACTTACTAGTAACTCATGTGTACAAATTCTTCTGTGATCCACATGCCCACTCACCTAGGAATCCTCCCTGCTGTTGGCATGGAGCCACCAATGTGCCGGGCACTGAGCCAGGTACTTAGTCTACACTGAGAGATGTGCATTCATCCTCTGGAACAAATCAGAATAGGCCAGGATTATTACACAGATCATCACTAAACAGAGCAGTGTGTGTGTTAACCAGTCCAAGAAAGACACAAACAAAAGTATTTTTTAGGCAGAGGCAGCAATCAGGGAGATCAGACAAATACTTTATGATATCCCCCACTCAGAATACCTCAGAGGCTTTCCACCACCTTCCAGAAGCCAGTCTGGCATTCAAGGAAGTTTATTCTCTGATCTCATCCAACCTTCCCACTATTATCTCTTCTAAGTAGGTTCCCTATTGCTCTAGCCATGCAGTCTGTTTTCCATCCCACTCCTGAATTTTCTCTGACCCCAGTTTTATTTATTGTACCCTCTTTTCCTCACAAGTAAAATTGTGCTTGTCAGATAATGCAGTTGGTGTGGGGGTTGAGAAATGAATCGCTATGCTCATGGCCTTCCTGCCAGGGCCTGGTCCTCCCTTTCTCCCTCTTGCTTCAAAGTGAAAGGCAGATAAAGCCCTGGGAAGGTGGAGTAACATGATCTCCCTTCAGGGCTGCCACAGCGGGAGGTTGAGTGCCCGCACATTCCTTCTGGAGAGGATGGGTTGCTGGTCACACACTGAAGTGCAGGAAAGACCCTTCCGTGAGAGGACCCATTCTTCAAGGCTGTCCAGAAGGAACCTCTTACTTGAAGTCTTCTACAATCATACCGGTCAGAAGCGACTCCTTCTCTGGGCTCCTCTTAGATATCTGTACAAACCATCTAGACTAAATTGGCTTGTGCAGACCTTTGTATCCTACTGAACAGTAAGTTCCTTGAGGCTAACGACCTGTTTATACACTTAGTGTTTTCCTTTCTACCTAGAACAGCCTTCTAGGAAGGAACGTTCTCTGCCTAAGAAATCTTCAGGGTAGGAATGAGTGGCCATTTTTTGGTTATAGGGGAAGGAGTTATTTGGTGTCATCATTTGGAATTGTTTGGTTTTACTAAACAGAACTCCACTGAAAGAAACTCATAAAAAGGCAGTCTTTTAGAAGAATACCAGGGCATCTCATGGAACTTAATTGCGGCATTGCAGTCTGGATTTAGGGAGGTGTGAATGTTTCCAGTCACCTCCTGTCTGCATTCCCCTCTTCCAGGCACTGTGTGGTTCTCTCCAGTCTATCTGTCTGTCTGTTCTATTCTCTCTTGACCACTTCTAAAGGCTGTTTCTGCTTCCCCATACTTAAGCTGACATGCAATATTACCTTATTGTGAAGCAAACTCTGGCTTCAGTTCAATGCGGTCTTTTAAATCAGGACTCACCACCATCCCACTAACTACAATTTTTGTTAAGTCTTTAAAAATTCTCAAGGGAAAGAACATGGCTGGCATTGGCTAGCCAGGGTCAGATTAATACACTTAGAGACCTCAAAGCACTAAAAAGATTGTGTTCCACATATACTGCATAATCAAAATTTTACAGTAATTCTAAGCAAGGAAATAAGTGTAAGAAAGTCCACAATAGTCTGATTTTTCCCCTGGTGACTACTTTGATTTTTTAAACATCCTAGTAATAAATACTATCAAAGGAAAGTTGGAGTTTCCTCAATTTTTCCAGTGCATCAATCATTACCTATTTGGTAATCTGACTTGGGGCCACCCAGGGGATTATCTTCTCCAGGAGAGGTGATATGGTTTGGCCCCCACCCAAGTCTCATCTTTAATTGTAACTTCCACAATTCCCACATGTCATGGGAGGAAGCTGTTGGGAGGTGATTGAATCATGAGGGTAGGTCTTTCCCATGCTGTTCTGGTGATAGTGAGTGGGTCTCATGAGATCTGATGGCTTTAACAATGGGAGTTTACATGCACAAGCTGTCTTCTCTTGTCAGCCTCCCTGTGAGACATGCCTTTCACCTTCCACCATGATTGTGAGCGCTCCCCAGCCATGTGGAACTGTAAATCCAATAAACCTGTTTCTTTTGTAAATTGCCCAGGCTCGGGTATGTCTTTATCAGCAGTGTGAAAAAGAACAAATACAATAAATTGGTACCAGTAGAGAGGGTTGCTGCTGAAAAGATACCCGAAAACGTGGAAGCAACTTTGAAACTGGATAACAGGCAGAGGTTGGAACAGTTTGGAGGGCTTAGAGGAAGACAGGGAAATGTGAGAAAGTTTGGAACTTCCTAGAGACTTGTTGAATGGCTTTGACTGAAAGCCTGATAGCGATATGGACAATAAGGTCTAGGCTGAGGTGGTCTCAGATGGAGATGAGGAATTTATTAGGAACTGGGGCAAAGGTGACTCTTGGTATGTTTTAGCAAAGAGACTGGTGGCATTTTGCCCCTGCCCTAGAGATTTGTAGAACTTTGAACTTGAGAGAGATGATTTAAGGTATCTGGTGGAAGAAATTTCTAAGCAACAAAGCATTCAAGAGGTGATGTATATGTCTTTTAAATCTGGGTCTAGAGGTCAGAGAAAGAAGAAGTCAGAGATTTTGAGGCATAAGAAAGCCTCTGTTATTAGAGGGAGCCACATGGTATGGAAAGGAATGCAAGCAGCCTCTAGGAGACAAGAGCAGCCCCAGCTGACAACCAGCAAGCAAACAAGAACCTCAGTCTTACAACCACAAATACAGTTCACCCTCGGATAACACAGCTTGAACTGAGCAGGTCCATTTATACTCGATTGTTTTTCAATAACTATATTAGAACATGTTTTGGAGATTTGCAACAATTTGAAAAAACTCCCAGATGAACTGCATAGCCTAAAATATCAAAAAAAAATAAGAAAAAGTTAGGTATGCATGGCTGTATAAAATATATACAGATACCAGCCTATTTTATCATTTACTACCATAAAGTATACACAAACTTATTATAAAAAGTTTAAATTTATCAAAACTTACACACAAAAATACTTACAGATAATATATGATGCCATTTGCAGTTGAGGGAAATGTAAAAAAATAAAGATGCCGTATTAAAGCATTACTACATACAATTAACTGTAGTAAATGCTGTACTTCTGTAATAATTTTGTAGCCACCTCCTGTTGCTATTGTGGTGCACTCAAGTGTTGCAAGTATCCACTTAAAATGCCATGTGACACTTATCATCTTATCAGCAGTTCATCTCTCCAGTAAATTGCATATAACAGTAAAAAGTGATCTCTCATTGTTCTTACGTAGTTTTCATTGTGTTTAGTGCAGTACTGTAAACCTCGAACAACACCACGGAACCCATACGAAGTGCAACTAGTGATGCTAGAAGTGTACCCAAGAGGCAGAGAAAAGTCATAACATTACAAGACAAAGTTGAATTGCTTAATATGTACCATAGACTGAGGTCTGCAGCTGCAGTTCCCTGCCATTTCAAGATAAATGAATCCAGCATAAGAACTACTGAAAAACTACTGGAAAAAAAAAAAAAGAAAACGGAGAGAGAAGGACATTTGTGAAGGCATTGCTGAAGCTTTGCCAGCAGGTGCAAAAATGTTGTAGTTTTTACGAAATGCCTTTTAATCTTGTATTGAAAATGCAGCTTTTATGTGGGTGCAAGATTGGAATAATAAAATAAAGGCATACCTATAGACCTGAATACGATTCAACGAAAAGCCAAGTCATTATATGACAACTTAAAGCACAATGAAAGTGAAAGATCTAAAGCTGGAGGATTTATTATCGAAACATCCTTTGCTAGCGAAGGATGTTTTGATAATTTTAGAAAGACGTTTGACTCAAAAATGTTAAGATAACAGGAGAAGCAGCTTCTGCCTAGCAAGAGGCAGTAGATGACTGTTCAGATGCAATTAAGAAAATCATTGAGAAGGAATATATAATGCAGATTAAAGTGCCCCATTCTGGAAAAAAAAATGCTACAAAATACCTTTATTAGTAAAAAAGAGAGGCAAGCAGGAGTTGTGGCAGGAAAAGGTAGGTTAATGCTTATATATATATATATATATATAACAATGCTATTGGCCACTCAGAACCCATGAGTTCAACACCAAAGGCATCAAAGTGGTCTACCTACCCCCAGCCATAGCATCTCTAATTCAGCCTCCAGATCAGGGGGTTATTAGGACCTGTAAGGCTCATACACGTGGTTCTGTATAGAAAAGATTGTCTATGCTAGGGAAGAGAACCTCGATAAGGAGAACATCATTAAAGTTTGGAAGGATTGCACCATCACAAATGCCATCATTGTTATAGAAAAAAAACTGTGAAAGCCATATAGCCCGAAACAATAAATTCCCGCTGAAGAAAATCATGTCCAGATGCTGTGCATGACTTCACAGGATTTACAGAGCCAATTAAGCAAATCATGAAGAGTATGTGGGTATGGCAAAAGAAGGTGGGAGGCAAAGGGTTTCAAGATATGAATCTTAGAGAAATACAAGAGATAATAGACAATATATTAAAGGAAATCACAGAAGTCAACTTGATGGAGATGAGTACTTCTGAATCAGTGCCAATGAAGAAGAAGACATAGAAGCAGAGTGGTGCCAGAAAGCAAATTGACATTAGACAATCCATCAGAAGCGTTCTGATTATTCAAGACTGCTTTTGACTTGTTTTGTGACACGGACCCTTCTATGATGTTGACACTGAAACTAAAGCAAACCGTAGAAGGATTGGTACTACATAGAAACTCTTTTAGAGAAATAAGGCAAAAAAATCAGACAGAAATTACAATGTATTCCCATAAAGTTACACCAAGTATGCCTGCCTCTCCTACCTCTCCTTCCACTTCTCCCACCTCTTCCACCTCTGCCACGCTTGAGCCAGCAAGACCAACCCTTCCTCTTCCTCCTCCTCTTCAGCCTACTCAACATGGTGATGATGAGGGTGAAGACCTTTATGATAGTCCATTCTCAATTAATAGCAAATATATTTTCTCTTCCTTACTATTTTCTTAGTATCATTTTCTTTTCTTTAGCTTACCTTCTTTTAAGAAAACTGTATATAATACATATAATATACAAATTACATATTAATCACCTATATTATCAGTAAGGCTTTCAGTCAAGAGTAGTCTATTAGTAGTAAGTTTTGGGGGAGTCAAAAGATATACATGAACTTTTTTACTATGCAGGGAGTCAGTGCCACAACTCCCATGTTGTTTAAGGGTCAGCTGTAACTGAATTTGGCCAATGACCTTGGAAGCAAGTTCTTCCCAGGTCACTGGAAGACCTTGAGCCTCCCAGTGGGAACTGAACCCACCCAACACATTTATTTTAGCCTTTTGATACCCTGAACTGAGAACAATGTCATGCCATACCCATTTTACAATGATACATTTGTGGTAACTTTTTACACAGCAATATAAAACTAATACAGAAGTACTATAAAGATTGAGAATCATAACACTAGACAAAGGAGATTGGTTCCAGCATACAGTGAGTAAGTGTTTCTGTTTGCTCCCCATTCATTTCTCCTTTTTCTTAATGGTTATCCTTGAACACCTGCCTTTCCTCCTCTGTTAGTCTGATTGGTATGAGGTTGCCCCCCCAAGCCCCGCCTTCACCTCCAGAAGTGGGCATATGACCCAGGTTTAGCAAAAAGGATTCGATTTTGGAGTTTCCTTTGGAACTACTGAGGAGGAGAAGATCATTCAAAGGCTGAATAAATCTATCTTGGGAAAGTAGAGACTAAGAGATGGAGAGAGTCCTAATCCTGATTATATGGTTTGCCCCAATAGCCAATCATACCAAACCATAGAATCCTAGTACTATTCAGTTATGTAAGCCAATATATTTCCCTTTTTGCTTAAGTCAATTTTGAGATATCACTTGCAAGCCAAAGAAGCCTTGAAAAATCATAGCATATAACATTATAGCTTAAAAAAAGTAAACCCTATGTTTTCTAGTGTACAAGTATCTGAAAGAACAATATAAACCACAGTTCAAAATTAAAGATAAGCACTCTGACTTCTGTTACATGGAAGACTATAATATTTAAACATCACTTCCTCAGGGAAACCTTAGCTGATGCCTCTGTTGGCTCAGGTATACCTTTTACATTCTCTCTTGGCACTTATACACTTCCCCCTCCAGAGCACAATGCACTTATAATCAAATATTTGTTTATGTAATTGCCTATTTGATGTCTGTCTTCCTTAGGCAGTCCCATGAGGACAAGCATGGGGGCTTATCACTGTATCCCTGGGACTGCCACAAAATAGGTGCCCAATTGTATTGCTGGTTGAATGAATGATTACAAGGACCTTAGCATGACTAAAGTTTATAAAGGAATAATATCTTTTTGTCTATTTGAAAGAATTCCTGTATCATGTATGTGCTTGAAGTATAAATCCAGTTGCTTTTACTATAAGTAAATTTGATTTCATCACCATTCTTAAGATAATCTAACACCAATTAGCTTCAGATTTCCTTCCATAAATTCAACTGAAAGTAAGAGCTAACACGTGTAAACCAGTTCACAAATTAGGACGTGCTTTTCATATACATTAGCTTCCTTAATCCCTATAAGAATCCTGGAGCTGAAGAGCCAAGCCTCAAGGAGGTGCCTTGTCCAGGGTCCCATGCACATGGTGAGGTGGCACCAGGGCTAGACTAAATCTAGTGCCTTTCTCCTGAAAGTAATAAGCATGCGAGTCCACATTAACAATTTTTTCCTCTTTTTCTTAACCAAGGTATCAGTCATTTTGATATTATTTTAAACTGTATGTATGTGTCACAAATCATATGCAACAAAAAGCTGAATAATGGAGAACACACTGGAATTCAGTTATTCTAAAGGATAGCATTAAACTTTATATTTTAGCCAGATGAGTAAAGCACTCAAGTATGAATGTGTATGTTGCGGGGGGCGCAGGGGTGTATTGCCTTAAAGTGGGAGAAAAAGTCTTCTTACTTGTTGGGACCATGCAGAATTTCCCAGTTACATCTAGTTTAGCCCTAATAAACAATTTGAGAAGTTTTTTTTGTTTGTTTTGCTTTTACAAAAACTAGTATGCTAATCTGCTATATTATAAGAAAAGTAAATTACCCTTTAGGAAGGAATTACTTTTGGGTAACAAGTCATTGTTTCATTGAAGGTGCATGGTTAAAAAAAATCTTTATGGCAGTGGGGCCTGTTTTCTTCCTTTTATAATTGTTATAATCCACCAGAAATAATATATAATTTTGTGTAACTCTACGGCTGTCTCACAGATGGATGGGATAATATGTCTCTGTTTCTCCAACCCTAACCCCGATCCCCTACTTCTGTTTCTCCACTCACTCAAAGTCCCCGTAATTGTCACTCGGTAATGTATATAAGCATGCACGGACAGAGAGGTAACAGGGCATGCTCAAGTTTTCCTTCCAGTGATGTGCATTGCCTTATGTCATAAACAGTAAATCCTTTATGCTGAAAGTCTGTTCATTTTCACACCATTCGCTTGTCTGCTAACAGTTGTCCAGATTTTTTAATTCGGCCTCTTAACACTAATCCTGCAACTGCTGGTCTCAGACAGGTGCAGGGATCAGACCGGCTCAGTTAAGTAAAACATCTGGCCTGAAAATGATAATAGGCTCTTTTTACTCCCTCCAGCTATAGGAAGAATGTGGACTTTTCAAATGTTAAATCACACAACTAGGCTTTAATATTCACTTAAACATACACATCCCAAACACCACAACCAAATGCGTAAATGTCCACATTCACACACACACATAATCACATACACACATGATAAGTAACATTTCTTTTATAAAACAAGACCTCTATTTTTTTCATGTGTCTGTTGGCTGCATAAATGTCTTCTTTTGAGAAGTGTCTCTTCATATCCTTTGCCCACTTTTTGATGGGATCGTTTGATTTTTTCTTGTAAATTTGCTTAAGTTCTTTGTAGATTCTGGATATTAGCCCTTTGTGAGATGAGTAGATTGTAAAAATTTTCTCCCATTCTGTAGGTTGCCTGTTCACTCTGATGGTAGTTTCTTTTGCTGTGCAGAGGCTCTTAAGTTTAATTAGATTCCATTTGTCAATTTTGGCTTTTGTTGCCATTGCTTTTTGTGTTTTAGTCATGAAGTCCTTGCCCATGCCTATGGCCTGAATGGTATTGCCTAGGTTTTCTTCTAGGGTTTTTATGGTTTTAGTTCTAACATTTAAGTCTTTAATCCATCTTGAATTAATTTTTGTATAAGGTGTAAGGAAGGGATCCAGTTTCAGCTTTCTACATATGGCTAGCCAGTTTTCCCAGCACCATTTACTAAGTAGGGAATCCTTTCCCCATTTCTTGTTTTTGTCAGCTTTTTCAAAGATCAGATGGTTGTAGATGTGTGGTATTATTTCCAGGGGCTCAATTCTGTTCCATTGGTCTATGTCTCTGTTTTGGTACCAGTACCATGCTGTTTTGGTTACCGTGGCCTTCTAGTATAGTTTGAAGTTAGGTAGTGTGATGCCTCCAGCTTTGTTCCTTTGGTTTAGGATTGTCTTGGCAATGAGAGCTCTTTTTTGGTTCCATATGAACTTTAAAGTAGTTTTTTTCCTATTCTGTGAAGAAAGTCATTGGTAGCTTGATGGGGATGGCATTGAATTTATAAATTGCCTTGGGCAGTATGGCCATTTTCACAATATTGATTCTTCCTATCCATTAGCATAGAATGTTCTTCCATTTGTTTGTGTCCTCTTTTATTTCATTGAGCAGTGGTTTGTAGTTTTCCTTGAAGAGGTCCTTCACATCCCTTGTGAGTTGGATTCCTAGGCATTTTATTCAGAAATGCAAATCAAAACTATGATGAGATACCATCTCACACCAGTTAGACTGGCGTTCTTTAAAATGTCAGGAAACAACAGGTGCTGGAGAGGATGTGCAGAAATAGGAACACTTTTACACTGTTGTTGGGACTGTAAACTAGTTCAACCACTGTGGAAGACAGTGTGGCGATTCCTCAAGGATCTAGAACTAGAAATACCATTTGACCCAGCCATCCTATTACTGGTTATACACTCAAAGGATTATAAATCATGCTGCTATAAAGACACATGCACACATATGTTTATTGCGGCACTATTCACAATAGCAAAGACTTGGAATCAACCCAAATGTCCATCAGTGACAGACTGGATTAAGAAAATGTGGCACATATACACCATGGAATACTATGCAGTCATAAAAAAGGATGAGTTCGTGTCCTTTGTAGGGACATGGATGCAACTGGAAACCATCATTCTCAGCAAACTATCGCAAGAACAGAAAACCAAACACCGCATGTTCTCACTCATAGGTGGGAATTGAACAATGAGATCACTCGGACACAGGAAGGGAAACATCACACACCGGGGCCTATTGTGGGAGGGGGGAAGGGGGATGGAGGATAGCATTAGGAGATATACCTAATGTAAATGACGAGTTAATGGGTGCAGCACACCAACATGGCACGTGTATACATATGTAACAAACCTGCATGTTGTGCATATGTACCCTAGAGCTTAAAGTATAATAATAAGAAAGAAACTATAAGAAAAAAAAAAAGAAAATGTGGCACATATACAAAATGGAATGCTATGCAGCCATAAAAAAGGATGAGTTCATGTCCTTTGCAGGGACATGAATGCAGCTGGAAACCATGATTCTCAGCAAACTATCGCAAGAACAGAAAAACAAACACCGCATGTTCTCACTCATAGATGGAAATTGAACAATGAGAACACTTGGACACAGGGAGGGGAACATCACACAACAGGGCCTGTCATGGGGTGGGGTTAGTGGGGAGGGATAGCATTTGGATATATACCTAATATAAATGACAAGTTAACAGGTGCAGCACAGCAACATGGCACATGTATACATATGTAACAAACCTGCACATTGTGCACATGTACCCTACAACTTAAAGTATAATAATAAAAATAAATAAATAAAAATAAAACAAGACCTCTGAAGAGTAAGAGCCTGGGAAACATGAGGATCTGATTCTGGCAATCCCCTTGTTTCTGGGTTTCAGTAGGTATTGATGGTGGAGCTCTCAGGCCTAAAGGTAACTTTTTGCAGGAAGCACATCATCAGCTTCGATGACATTCTCAGGTTTTATGACTTCATGGGTTCAAAGCAAATTATAGAGGATTCAAGATGAGAAAGATGTATCATCTGGGGATGGGATTATTTTATGGAAGGCCTTTAGCCTCATCTATCCCTTTTAGAATCTAGTCATAGACAGGGACTGGATATGATAAACTACTAATATTTATGAGTCCTCCCAGCTCTAAATGCGTGGTAATTTTATGATCCCCACATATGTGTGGTGGCAGACATGCTGTCCAGTTCTCAAAAGGAAAATATAAATATTACAAGGATTCTTGATTTTCAACAAAGCTGAGAAACTCTCCAGAAAACCCACTATCGGTTGGCATCCTCTAGTATATTTTGAGGGGCTGAAGACAATTTCTGCATTCATGGCCAGAGCCACCCATCAGAATTTTTACCTCTGTGATTGCCTAGTGAAGAATATTGCTTTCATAAACCCAGGTCAGTGAAGTTTAATGAGGCTCAACTCTCAGAGAAAGATTGGACGAGGAACTAAAACAAAAACCTTGACCAGTAGTAAAAGCTGAGAAAGTAAATTTGCCTAGGCTTGGTGATATTGTCTGGCTGTGTCCCCACCCAAATCTCATCTTGAATTATAGTTCATGTGTCACGGGAGGGACCTGGTGGGAGGTAATTGAATCATGGGGGCGATTGCCGTCATGCTGTTCTCATAATACTGAATGAGTTCTCATGAGATCTGATGGTTTTATAAGGGGCTTTTCCCCTCTTAGCTCCCATTCTTCTCCTTTCTGCTACCATGTGAAGTAGGATGTGTTTGCTCTCCCTTCCACCATGATTGTAAGTTTCCTAAGGCCTCCCCAGCTATGTGGAACTGCAAATCAATTACACCTCTTTCCTTTAAATTACCCAGTCTCAGGTAAGCCTTTATTATCAGCGTTAAAATGGAGTAACCCGACTGGCCTTCCTGCCACCAAGGACTGGTACATAGTGATGAGGCCCAGTGCAAAATTAAAATGCAGGAACTCTTGTTCAAAAGTTAAGAAATTCAAGATGGCAATAGCAGAACATGAAACCAAGCATGAGGCCATTGTAAACACAGGGTTTTGTGGGACTGCACAGGTCATATGACCATGAAGCCAGCCTTGTGCCAACCACAATTTCAGAGCTATGCTTTGATCTATGCACTTTGAGACAATGAGAGTGACTTGTTCATCCCTGGATCCTCAGTGTTACTAAGCACAGTGCCTGCCCCACTCTCATTCTTTGTAAATAAAGGATGGGTTAGATATTAATAAGAAGCTTGGATTTTATTTGTTAAGTAGTAGGAAAGCGATTCTGGAGGGCAGGTAGAAACTTTTTGTTATAGTCAATGACAGTGAATCTCAAAGTGTGGCCCTTGAACCAGCAGCCTTGGCATCACCTAAGAATTTGATAAAGATGTAAATTAACTGGTCTTACTCCAACCTACAGAATCAGAACCTCTGCAGATAGGACCCAAAAATCTGTTTTGACAAGCTCTTAAGGTGATTCTGATCATACCAGAGTTTGAGAACCAAGTGGTCAGGTACTAGATAAAGGGTCCCTTTAATAGTATGGTGGTAGAAGGGCTGAGAGAGAGAGAAAAGATGCAGAAATAATAATAAGACATGATTGACAGATGTAATAATGAATTATTTGTGAGAAAAAGAGAGTCTAGGATAATTCTCAGATTTTTGGCTGCAGTGACTATTTCATTATGATACCACTCACTGGGATAAAAGGAGGAGGGTCAGGTTTCAGGAAATAGGAAGGACTTAGTTTTGGTATAAATGAAAACATAGATAAAGATCTCCAGTTCTCCATGTACACCTTTTTCTTGCCTTCAAATGTTTAGAATCTTTTAATGATAAATTCTTAAAATATTATGAATTGTGAATATTGTGAAAGTGTTCATATTTTATCTGATAAGCTGAATGTAATAAGATTGATGCTACCCGAACCTATGTATATACCTTCCTTACATTTGAGATACTTAATCCATCAGCCACAAAGGAAAATTGAAAACCTAGAGTGATAGGTAGTGGGAAAGGGTGATTGGAATCAACTGTAACTACTAGAGGACTAAAAAGAGAAAAAGGGAGAATGGGCTGAAGTATGAGTCAAGAAGAAATAATAACTGTCTTGGCTATTCCTATTATGTTATTTTATTTATATATTATATACCTTATATAACATAACATAGATAATAAAAATAAAAGAATAGAAAATATTTGCTAAATATGTATCAGATAATTTGCAGCTGTAATATATAAAGAACATTCTAAACAAAGTAATAAGATAACCCAATTCAAAAAGTGAGAAAAACAATTTCATTGGAGAAGAGATATAGATAACATATAAGCACATGAAAAGATATCCAACATCATCAGCAAACAGGAAAATGCAGTTAAAACACAGTTAGATATTACTACATACTTATCAAAATGCTGATGTAGAACAACTGAAACTCTTACAAATTGCTGGTGGGAATGCAAAATTGTACAACTATTTTGGAAAATTGTTTGGTAAGTTCTTAAAAAGTTAAACACACACTTATCATACAACCCATAAATCCCACTCCTAGGTCTTACCCAAGAAAAATAGAAACAATGTACTTGTGAAGACCTCTATATGACTATTTGTAACATCTTTATTCATAATTACCCAAAGCTGCAAACAACACAATGGCCAACAACTACTGAATGGATGAACAAATTGTGGTAAACCCATAGAATAGAATACAACTCAGCAGTATACAGGAAAAATCCTACTGATATATACAGCAACAAGGATGACTATCAAAAGCCTCTTGCACTAACAAAAGTCTGCTCTCCTTAGCCAAAGGACCAGGAAAGGAGAAGCCGAGCAAGACAGAAAGCTTATAGACAATAAATATTCTACTCTAGCCAAATATCACATTAAAACCTTGGCCCTATCTCCATCCATGCTAGAAAAGGCTGAATAAAGAGCAGGAAGAATAAAATAGACTTCCGTCCTCACCAGACTATAAAGAGATGCCCAACACACTGCTAGGGTGGTGTCAGAGGAGGCCACCCTAAGACTAAAGGTGTCATCCCCCACCATCCTGTAATAACACCCTGGCCTATGGTGTTAATAGCTCCAGCCCCACCCAGCAGTAATGAGGTATTCCTCCCTCTCCCTGCAGGAATGTCATCAGAGATGACCTGGTGGAGAGTCGGGACTTCACCATCACCCAGTGAGTAAGCCACTGTCCACATGGAATCAGTCAAGGCCATTGGGAGAGCCAGAATTCCCACTCCCACCCAGCAGTAATGAGGAGACTTCCTTAGAGGCTGAGTAAGATACCTGGAATTAGCAAGGTCGTGAGCCCCATTCCTCTGGCAGAACAGTGTCAGAGAAACCCAATTAAAGTAGAAGATCCATGGTCTCATAATATAATACAAAAATATCCAGGTTTCAATTTTAAAAATCACTCATCGTACCAAGAACCAGAAATATTTATCAACAGAATGATAAAAGACAATCAATAGATGCCAACATCAAGATGACACACATGTTAGAGTTATCTGGCAAAGATATTAAAGAAGCCATGATAAAAATGCTTCAACAAGCAATTATAAACATGCTTGAAACAAAAAATAGAAAGCCTCAGCAAATAAATAGGAGACATAAAGAATAATCCAGTGGAAACTTTAGAACCGAAAAATATAATAATTGAAATAAAAAAGCTCAGTGGATAAACTCAACAACAAAAAAGGGAGGGAATATAGGAGATAATCAGTGATCCAAAATTTAAAACAATGGAAATTTCCTAATCCAAACAATAGACTGAAATAAAAAGATGAATAGAGCCCAAAAGACATTTAGGACTAAAGCAAAAGATCTATTGTTTAAGTCATCAGAATCCCAGAACAAGAGAAGAAAGAGGGTGAGGCTGAAAAAGTATCTGAAGAAATATGGTTGAAAAGTTCCAAAATTTGCCAAGAGACATAAACCTACAGATTCAAGAAGCAGAGTAAGCCTCAAATAGGAAAAATCAAAAAAATACATGCCAGGGCATATCACAATTAAACTTAGAAAATGAACTACAAATTAAAAAATTTTAAATGGAAGTAGACCTAAAAAACACCTTACATCTAGGAAAAATGAAGCAAATTATAGCAGTTTCACATCAGAAACCATGGAGGCCAGAAGGAAGTAGCATACTATTTTTCAAGTGCTAAAAGAAAAGAACTGTCAACACTGAATTAACCATCAGCCAAGAGGATCTAATAGACATAAGAATACACCATCCAACAACAGAATACATGTTAGTTTTAAGTACCTATAGAACATGTATCAAGAGACACCATATCCTGGGCCATAAAACAAATATTAACAAATTTAAAATAATTGGAATCATATGAACTGTGTTCTCTGATTATAATGGAACCAAATTAGGATCAATAACAGAAAGATAACAGGTATCTTTACTCTCAAAACACTTCAAAACTAGTCCATGGGTCAAAGAGAAAGTCTAGAGGGAAATTTTAAAAATACACTGAATGGAGTAAAAATGAAAACTTGATTTATCAAAATGGAGGAAAGTATCTAACACAATACGGAGAGGCACATTTATAGAACTAAATATATACATTGGGAAAAAGAAAACTTGCAGATCAATAATCTAATCTCCTACCTCAAGAACCTAAAAGAGCAAACTAAACCCAAAGCAAACAGTATGAAGTAGGTAATTTAAATAAGAGCAGACATCAACTGAGAACAGAAAAACTATAGAGAAAATCAACAATACAAAGAGCTGATACTTTGAAAAGATTGATAAAACTGAAAAATCTCTAAAAAGACTGATAAAGAATAAATGAGAGAAGATGTAAATTACCTTATCAAACATGCAGCAGGGAGGTCACTACAGACTCTACAGACATCAAAAGGATAATAAAGGGCAACTAAAAAGAACTCCACAGAAATAAGTTTGACAATGTAGACAAAATAGAACCCTTTCTCAAAAAATACAAACCACGACAACTCACATCCAATATTAAATAGATAATTCAAATAACCTTAAAATTATTAAGGAAATTTAATTCATGATTTTAAAACTCTCAAAAAAGGAATCTCTAGGGCCAGATAGTTTCACTGAAGAATTCTGCTAAGCATTTAAAGAAGTGACACAAATTCTACAGAATCTTTTCTATGAAATGGAGGAGAACACAATTCATTTTATAAAGCTAGTATTATCCTGACACCAAAACCAAACACAGGCAGTACAACAAAAGAAAACTACAGATTATTATCTCTTGTGGTCATACCTGCAAAAATTATTTTTAAAAATAAACAAATGGATTTAAAAGTATACATCACTACAAAGTAGGATTTATTCCAGGAATGTAAGATTTGTTCAATATCTTAAAAAAAGCAATATAATCCAACATATTAAAAAGCTAAAGAAAAAAAACACATAATCATGTCAATCAATACTGAAAAAAGCATTAACAAAGTTTAACACCCATTTATGATAAAAATTATCAGAAGAAAATGAGCAAAAGGGAACTTCTTCAGCTTGATACAGAGAATTTACAAAACAAGGGGGGACGATCTGCAGCTAATATTAGGCTTACTGGTGAAAGACTGAATGCTTTCCCCTAAGACTGGGGACAAGGTAAGGATATTCACTCTAACCACTCATATTCAACACAGTGCTGAAAGTTCTAGCCAATACTGTAACACATGAAAGGGAAAAAAAAAAGACGTGTAAGATTGGAAAGGAAGAAATAAAACTGTCCATATTTGCAGGTGAAATGATTATGAACAAAATCCTAAGGAATATCCAAAAACTTCTTTGAACTAATAAGTGAGTTCAGTAAGTTTACAAGACAAATATACCAAAATCAGTTGTATATATACTGGCAAGAAACACATGGACACCAAAATTAAAAACACGATGCCAATTGCAATTGTTTAAAAAATGAAATACTTACGTGTAAATCTAACAAAACATGTATAAGACTTGTATGCTGAAAACTGCACAACAGTAATGCAAAAAATCAAAGATCTACATAAATGGAGAGGCATACTGTGTTCATGGATTAGAAGACTTGACATAGTAGAGAGGTCAATTTTCCACAAATTAATATGAAAGTTCAGTGCAATTCTTTTCAAAATACTAGCCAGATTTTTTTTGTAAATATAGACAAGATTATTCTAAAGTTAATATGAAAAGGCAAAGGAACTAGAATAGCTAAAACATTTTTTGAAAAATAGAGAATCAGTCTACCCAGTTTCAAGACTTAATACATAGCTACAGTAATCAAGACTGTGTAGTACTAGTGTAGGGATAGACAAATAAATTAATGGAACAGAACAGAAAATCTAGAAGTACATTCATACAAATATTTCCAAATAAGTTGTGACAAGAATGCACAAGCAATTCAACAGAGGAAGACTAGACTTTTCCACAAATGGTGCCAGAGCTCTGGAGACCACAGGCCAAAAAGATTATCCTTGACTCAAGTCTCACACCTTTTACAAAGAGTGGCTTAAAATGATCACAGACTTAAACAAGAGTGTAAAGCTATAAAACTGCTAGAAGAAAATATTCAGGATATAGAGCTAGGCAAACGGTTCTTAGATCTGACACCAAAAGCATAATTCACAAAAGGAAAAATAGATACACTAGACTCTGTCAAAATAAAACTTTTTCTCTGTGAAAGACCCTGATAAGAGGATTAAAAACTCAGCAATCTACAGAGTGGGAGAAAATATTTACAAACCATGTATCTGACAAAGGTCTACTATCTAGAAGGTAATTTTTTAATTCTGAAAATGTAATGGTCAAACAACCTGCTCCAATTAGAAAATACGCAAAAGACATGAAGAGGCATTTCATGAAGGAGTATAAAGCAGAAAGAAGCACATGAGAAGATGTTACTTGTCATTAGTCATTAGGGAAATAAAAATGAAAACCAAAATGAGATCTCACTATATGCCTATGAGAATGACTAAAATTTTTTTAAAGTAGTGACTACAACAAATGCTGGGAAAATGCAGATAAATTGGATCACCCATTCATTGCTGTTAAAAATGAATTGGTACAACTACTTAGGTAAATAATTTGATGGATTTTTTTAAACTAAATATGCAAATACAATATGGTCCAGTAGTTGCACTGTTGGGCATTTATTCCAGGGAAATGTAGATTTATGCTCACAGAAAAACCTGTACACAAATATTTATAGCAGTTTTGTTTATATTAGCCCCAAACTGGAAGCAACTCTGTTGTCTTTCAGTGAGTGAATGGTTAAATTGTAGTGCACTCATACTATGGAATGCTGCTAAGCAGTAGAGAAGAATAAACTATTGAGACACAGAACAGCCTGGATGAATCTCCAGAGAATTATGCAAAGTGAAAAAAGCCAATCACCAAGGAATACATGCTATATGATTACAATTACATTTTATTTATTTGTTTGTTTGTTTATTTATTTTACTTCAAGTTCTGGGATACATGTGCTGAACGTGCAGGTTTGTTACATAGGTATACATGTGCCATGGTGGTTTGCTGCATCTATCAACCTGTCATCTAGGTTTCAAGCTCCACAGGCATTCAGTGTTTGTCCTAATGCTCTCCCTCCCCTTTCCCCCCAACCCCCGACAGGCCCCAGTGTGTGATGTTTCCTTCCCTATGTCCATATCTTCTCATTGTTTAGTTCCCACTTACGAAAGAGAACATGTAGTGTTTACTTTTCTCTTCCTGTGTTAGTTTGCTAAGCATGATGGTTTCCATCTTCATTTATGTCCCTGCAAAGGACATGAACTCATTATTTTTTATAGCTGCATAGTATTCCATGGTGCATATATGCCACATTTTCTTTATCCGGTCTATCATTGATGGACATTTGGGTTGGTTCCAAGTCTTTGCTATTGTGAATAGTGCCACAATAAATATATGTGTGCTTGTGTCTCTATAGTAGAATGAGTTGTAATCTTTTGGGTATATACCCAGTAATGGGATTGCTGGGTCAAATGGTATTTCTAGTTCTATATCCTTGAGGAATTGCCACACTGTCTTCTACAATGGTTGAACTAATTTACACTCCCACTAACAGTGTAAAAGCATTCCTGTTTCTCCACATCCTCGCCAGCATCGATTGTTTCCAGACTTTAATGATCCCCTTGAGGTGACTTTATTATAGAAATGGAGAACAGATTATTGGTTGTCAAGTATTAAGGAGGGGTTGGGAATTTGAGGGAAGTGATTGTGACTATAAAAAGGCAATAAGAGGGATCATTGTGGTGATGAAAATGTTCTCTATCTTGACTGTATCAATGTAAACATCATGGTTGAAATATTGTACAACAGTTTTGCAAGATGTTACCGTTGGTGGAAACTGCGCAAAGGATACATAGGACTCCACCACTTCATACCTGTGAATCTACAGTTATCTCAAGACCATTTTTTAAAAAATGAAGCATTATGTTCAGTGAAAGAAGCTAAACACTAAAAGCTACATATTGTACGATTCCATTTTTATGATGAGATCAATTGTTTCCAGGGGCTCAGGTTGTGGGGAGAGGGAGTGACTGCAAAAAGGCAACAGTAAATTTGGGGGGTGATAAAACTATATAACAGTAGGTGATTAGTACTTGACTAGATACACATGTTTAAATTCACCAAACTGTGCATTGAAATAGGATGAATTTTACTCTATATAAATTATGCCTTCCAAAAAACCTGGCTTTAAAGGATGAAATAGTGAAATGCACAATATTTTAAATAATTTTATTTACTTAATAGTAAGAAAAATCTCACTGAATTTGTTTATTTTTAAAACTCTGGGTTTATTACTTTGTACAACAGTTCAAAGGTCTTGTTCTATATTCAATGCATTTTATTTGATATGCTGGTGTTCACAATTGTCAGAATTTGTCAGATGTGAATAGAGTCGTCAGCCCTATCACTTTTCCCTTGTACTTGCATTATTAGTAGAATCTTCAATTCACATTTCAAATAGGGGGTGGGGATCTTTTTAAGTATTTGTTCATTTTATTTAGCAACAATTCAATACTCTATACTGTAAATCCACTTAACTGAACTATAGCAAAATAACTTCTAGTGAATTGTTTTTTGTTGTTGCCATTTTTTTTTTGCTTGTTTGTTTGTTTGTTTTGAGATGGAATCTTGCCCTTGTTGCCCAGGCTGGAGTGCAATGGCGCGATCTTGGCTCACTGCAGCCTCCACCTCCTGGGTTCAAGCGATTCTCTGGCCTCAGCCTCCTGAGTATCCAGGATTACAGCTATGTGTCACCATGCCCGGCTAATTTTGTATTTTTAGTAGAGACAGGGTTTCACCATGTTGGCCAGGTTGGTCTCAAACTCCTGACCTCGTGAGCTGCCCTCCTCGGCCTCTCAAATTGCTGGGATTACAGGCGTGAGCTACTGCGCCCGGCCTTGCAAGTGAATAATTTAACGAAGGAAGCTGTATTGCATTAACACCAATCCTTGCATTGACGGAACTTTTGCCTTTCGCTCAGGATACGTTGCATACTTAATGTGAGAGTGTGTGTGTCATTTTGTATGTTAAATAATAGTAAAGAATATTTCTTCCTTATTTTTAGGTGAAACATTAGCATAAATATAGTATGCACTTTCCAGAACTCAATGGACTGTCTTAAGAGCCCCCTGGGTACATGCACCTCCTTACTGGAAACCACTAGATTTCTGTAAACTGTAAAAGAAAATAGATATGTCCTCCACAACAAATACTCTGTGATTTACTAGAACATTAATCTGTTGAATCTGATAAGGTTATAATTTAAAGGGCAGGCCTTTTTCATCTATTTCTGCTTTCAAAAGTTTATTTCTTTGAACATTTACCGTGAGGATCCAAGGTGTCTACGTGGATAGATTATGAGCACTTTTGACATCTCTTTCAACATTTAGTCACATCTATTCAGACTTGTCATTTCCCCAGGCAGAAAAATATGACCTTACTCTTGGACAATTGTAATATCTTCCTTTATGCTATACCTATATATATATTCTGTTCCTCAGAATACACTGAAGCTGTGCAATATTTCCAGCCATGAAACAGCAGTAGAATCGTAGAACTACCAAGCATTTAGAACTGGAACAAATCTCAGGGGTCAGGAGTTTACTGTATTTTATCACTGTCCATGTCCAGATTCTAAATGATGATTTTGAGGTGAAAGGCCCTTGTTTAAGTGAAACCTCTCAGATAATCCAATCCTCAGGCATTATGCACTTCTAAAATCGTGTATCATGAATGTCTATAGATTATAATGAGGCAAATATTATACAGTTGTTTCTAACATTTATTTCCATGAAATCAGAATATATGGATTTTTCGCTTTTGGCAAGTCACAGGTTAAGAAAAAGAAAAAAGATGGGGCAGGAAGATTCCAACCTCTGAATGTTATGTACTATTTTAACCAGAATGTTTCGGTTGCGGCACCCTGGGGAAAGCTGGTCTTCCACTTAGAGAGTGTGAGGTGTCTTATGAAGAGTGCAAAGAAAGCAGATGTATTGGCAAGGAAGCCTCTGCTTCTCTCAGATGTGCTTTTTACTTAAAAACAAGAGAGATGCCCCAGAATCAACTGGCTTTTTCAATTTGATATAATATTTTTCATCTTTAATTAATTTGCATGTTATGCATTGTTAACAAATACTTATGTTATATATTGTACTTTATAAACAAAAATATGTTATTTCTATTGTTAGGCATTTTTTTTTCTCTTTCAGTGTGTATTTACCTTAACTATAAAATATAAACTTCTTATAAACTAAACAACAGCAATATAAAAATGATCACATTTACATACATCCAACCAAGGCAATCCTCTAAATTTCATTTTACAAATATGGCATTCAAATTTTTGTGTTATGTATAATTTTAATTACCTCATATTATAATTTGCATATAATTCAGTTTCATTTTTAAAGTTATATCATCCATCTATAAATTGGCATTGTTAAAGACAACATGATATTCCATTGAGTTAACATCCAACATTTTGCCTAATGAACTCTTTACCTCAAGGTATTTAAATTATATGTAAGACACTGGTTCTTTTTTTTTTTTTTTTTTTTTTTTTTTGAGACAGGGTCTCATTCTGTCACCCAGGCTGGAGTGCGGTGGCATGATCATAGCTTACCACAGCCTCAACCTCTGAGACTCGGGTGACCCTCCCACCTCAGTCTCTTGAGTAGGTGGGTCTACAGATGTCTGCCATCATGCCCGGATAATTTTTGTGTTTTTTGTAGAGACAGGGTCTGGCCATGTTGCCCAGGCTGGTCTCAAACTCCTGGGCTCAAGTAATCTGCCCACCTTGGCCTCCCAGAGTGCTGGGATTACAGGTGAAGGGCACTGGTTCTTAAATTTTAATGGGCTTCAGAATCACTTGAAGGACTAATTAAAACACAGAGTGCTTTGCCCCATGTGTGCATGAACATGTGCATGCGCACACACGCACACACACACACAATCTTCTGACTCATGAGAACTGGGCTAAGACCAGAGAGTTTCCATTTCTAAGAAGTTCCCAGGGGATGCAGGTACTGCTGGTCGGGAGGTCCCACACTTTTAGAATAACTGATCTAGGGTTCTTTGTTGTGAACTCACCTGCTTTTCATGAACTTTGTTGCTATTACCTGTCTGGAAACTACTCCACCCAAAACAAAAATTCTTATTTCATTTATCAAATTAAGTGTTTTGAAATGCATATCAAGAAGACAGGTCCTATTTCATTAAATACTGGTCATGTATTATTTCTTAAAGACTTCCTAAACCTTAAAATTATGCTAGGCCTTAATTTGGTTCTATTCATTGTAGTGAGATGGAAATTACAGGACATCAAAAGGAGGAAGTTGCCAGGTATATACCCCCCAAAAGGAAATCAATATATCAAAGAGATAACTGCAGTCCCATGTTTATTGCAACACTATTCACAATAGCCAAGATTTGGAATTAACCTAAGTGTCGATCAACAGATGAATGGATAAGGAAAATGTGGTACATATACACAATGGAGTACTATTCAGCCACAGAAAACAATGAAATCCTGTCATTTGCAACACCATGAACGGAACTGGAGGACATTACATTAATTGAAATAAGCCAGGCACAGAAAGAAAAATTTTGAACATTCTCACTAATTTGTGGGAGTTAAAAATTAATTAAAACAATTGAATTCATGGAGATACAGAGTAGAATGATAGTTACTGGAGGCTGGGGAGGGTAGTGGGGGCAGTGAAGGGGATCAGGGATGGTTAATGGATACAAAAACATAGTTAGATAGAATGAATAAGAACTTGTATTTGATAGCACAATAGGGTGACTACAGTCAGCAATTATTTGTTGTACATTTTAGAATAACAGAAGTAGTACAACTGGAATGTTCATAACATGCAGAAATGATGAATGAGGTGATGGATATCCCATTTATCCTATGTGATTATTATACACTGTATGCCTGTATCAAAATAGCTAATGTACCCCATATATATATATATACTATGTATATATATATACACTGTGTGTATATATGTATATACGTATGTGTATATATGTGTACATATATATGTATATACTATGTGTATGTGTGTATATATGTATATACTGTGTATATATATACTATGTAACCAAAAAAATTAAAAATTAAAAAAGGCAAATGCCAGTAAAGGGATTTCATAAGCCCTTTGTTTTCTATAATATAGAATTACAACCAACATGAAAATATTCACTCATTGCTTCCAACCCTCTGCTGAAGATGGAATTCAATTTTCTGGTCAGCTCTGGAGTTCCCACTATCATGACTCTTCTGGGAATGAGAAAATCCAAAGGAATTCTGTGCAGCCCATAGTCAAACTTTATGAAGGATGCCTGGCAATTGTCCCAAAGGAGAGAGGTAGTTTAATTTCTTTTGTTACTGTTCCTTCAGGGCAGACATTATGGGTTCTAGGTATCAGCCTAACTTAGTATTAAGACATAGAAATTTTTTTTTAATTCTATGAAGTGGATGGAATGTTAGCCAGCATAATTTATAAACAAAGGGCAGTTTTTGTCATGAAATTTACAACTATGACATATTTTCTCTCTTGTGGAAGCATAGAGCCTATATTTTAAGAAAGAAATTCTTTGAATTGGGGCTTTTTTCCCATAGAAAGAACAAATTATTGCTTGATGATGTCAAAGAGTCTCTGATCATTAGGGTTTTTCTAGGGTTCCTCATTAAAAAGCTTATGAAAATTTTTCAGTAACATTTATTCATTCAGTCATTCATTTGCTCATCACCTTGGCATGCCCTAAAGAATCTTTGAATTTTCTTCATGCTTTTATACCATGAATTAAGATATACAGTTATGGACATAATTATGATATCTATCCTTCTTTGCATTTCCTCTAGAGAAATACTGCACATTGATATTTATCTTTCTTTGCCTCATAGAGTATCCTTTGTAGTATGTGAATATATCTGGATATTACCCTTCTGAAACCTCAAATTTTAGTTTTCTAGCTGTAGATTAGGCTGGTAAATTTGTCCTCATCTTCAATTAATGTGCTAAATCTGTCCTTTAGAAGACAATCCTTCTAGACTAAAGTGTAAACAAATCCTTTTTTTTTTTTTTTTTTAACATCAAAGCTTTTCCAGAATAAATCTAAGAATTCATTAAGGTTGTGCCTCAAAGAAGAAATAAAAATATTACTTGGGTCTACATATATTTGAGCTTCTTCTAAGGAACCCAATATCAACAAAGTCACATTTCTTTGTTCTTTCCATTGCTAGTTGAGGAAACAAAAATGAGTAATGATGCTTAAGATACTCCTCAGAGTGTACTTTGGGAAAACAACACAATCCATACCACACCCACATTTTGATTGATGTGCACAACCTGCTTTCATGTCTCTTAATCGGGGCAGTGCCCAGCTCTACCCATCTCTTTTTCCTCAATAGACAATGAGGTTACTCAAGCCAACTGGTGATTATGTGTACAATTGGGGATTATGCATGCTGTATGTATCTTTGGCGGCTGCTGCTGCTTCAGAAAGGCTGAATGTAAGTGATGATAAAATATCAAAGTTGGGGGCAGGGCCAAGATGATTGACTAGACACAGCGGCGATCAGAGGCTCCCGTTGAAAAGTTCCAAAACAGTGTGTGAATCCTGCAATGGCAACCGAGGTATCCAGGTTCTGTCATTAGGACTGACTAGGCGCCTGGAATGACCCATGGAAAGGAAGGAAGACCAGTGTGGTGAGGCGGCCCACCTGACTACCACACAGGGCAGGGGAGTCTCCACACCCAGCCAAGGGAGGCAGTGAATGAGTGTGCTACTCGGCTTGGGAAACCACGCTTTTTCCATGGAACTGTGCAACCCAAGGATTGGAAGATCCGACTCGTGAGTCCACGCCACCGGGGCCTTGGGTCCCAACCACAGAGCGGTGCAGATTCTCAACAGCCACTGGGCTAGAATTGACTAAGCCTGCCGAGTTCCCTGGGGGAGGGGCAGCCATCACCACTCCTGTGTCTGCCTGCTGTCTAAGCCATCTGAGCTCCTTGGGGGAGGGGCAGCAGCCAACACTGAGCTCCTTGGGGGAGGGGCAGCAGCCAACACTGAAGCTGCAGGGCCTCCCTGTAGAAACTCCAATGCCAGCCAGGGGCTCAGGGACAGAACTCTGATCTCCCTGGGCTTGACCCTGGGGTAGAGGTGGTTGTAGTCTCTGCAGAACAACAGACTTAGTCTTTCCTCCTGCTAGCCCTGAGGAATCAAGGGAGCCCAGGTGAGTGAGTTTGCCCCCAGTGCAGCACACTCCCTCCACCAAGAGACAGCCAAAGTGCTTTGTTAAACAGGTCCTGCTTCCTGTGCCACCTGAGTGAGACCTATGCCAGACATCTTATACAGGAGCGTTCCTACTGGCATCAGGTTGGTGCCTCTCAAGGTCAGAGATCCCAGAGGAAGGAGGAGGCACCCATCTTTGCTGTTCTCCAGCCTCCTCAAGTGACAGCTCCAGGTGTGGAAGTGAACCAGATGAATAGGGCCTGAAGTGAATGCCCAGCAAACGCAGCAGATCAACAGAAGATGGTCCTGACTATTGAAACAAAAACAAACAGAAAGCAACAACAACAGCATCAACAAGAAAAAGTCCCCACAAAAGCCTCATCCAAGGGTCAGCATCCTCAAAGCCCAAAACTAGACAAACTCATGAAGGTGAGAAAGAATCAACAACAACAACAAAAAAAACCCTGAAGACCCAAAACACCAGAGTACCTCTTCTCCTCCAAATGATTGCAACACCTTTCCAGGAAGGGCACAGAACTGCACAGAGGATGAGATGGACGAATTGACAGAAGTAGGCTTCAGAAGGTGGGTAATAACAAACTTTGCTAGGTAAAGGAACAGGTTCTAACCCAGTACAAAGAAGCTAAGAACCTTGGTAAAAGGTTAGAAGAGCTGCTAACTATAACAATCAGTTTAGAGAGGAGCATAACCTGATGGAGCTGAAAAACACACAGCACGAGAACTTCGTGAAGCGTACACAAGTATCAATAGCAGAATCAATCAAGCAGAAGAAAGAATATCAGAGATAGAAGACTATCTTGCTGAAATAAGGCAGGCAGACAAGATTAGGGAAAAAAGAATGAAAAGGAATGAACAAAACCTCCAAGAAACATGGGACTATGTAAAAAGACCGAACCTACAACTGATTGGAGTACCTGAAAGAGACGGGGAGAATGGAACCAAGTTGGAAAACACACTTCAGGATATTATCCAGGAGACCTGCCCCAGTCTAGCAAGATAGGCCAACGTTCAAATTCAGGAAATACAGAGAACCCCACTACAATACTCCATGGGAAGATCAACCCCAAGACACATAATCATCAGATTCTCCAAGGTCAAAATGAAGGAGAAAATGTTAAGGGAAGCCAGAGACAAAGGTCAGGTCCCCTACAAAGGGAAGCCCATCAGACTAACAGTGGATCTCTCAGCAGAAACCCTACAAGCCAGAAGAGAGTGGGAGCCAATATTCAACAGTCTAAAGGAAAATAATTTTCAACTCAACATTTTATATCTGGTCAAATAAACTTCATAAATGAAGGAGAAATAAAATCCTTTTCAGACAAGCAAATGCTGAGGGAATTCATCATCACCAAGCTTGCCTTACAAAAGCTCCTGAAAGAAGCACTTAGCACGGAAAGGTAAAACCAGTACCAGCCACTGCAAAAATACATGAAAATATAAAGACCATGACACTATGAAGAAACAGCATCAACTAGTGTGCAAAATAACCAGCTAGCATCATGATGATGGGATCACATTCAATAATAATATTAACATAACAATATTAATCTTAAATGTATATGGGATAACTACCCCAATTAAAAGACACAGACTGGCAAATTGGATAAAGAGTCAAGACTCATTGGTGTGCTGTATTCAGGAGGCCCATCTCATTTGCAAAGACACACAGAGGCTCAAAATAAAGGGATGAGGTTTGCTTGAGAACCAAGTAAATGGAAAGCAGAAAAAAGCAGGGGTTGCAATCCTAGTCTCTGAAAAAACAGACTTTAAACTAACGAACATCAAAAAAGACAAAGAAAGGCATTACATAATTGTAAAGGGATCGATTCAAAAAGAAGAGCTAACTATCCTAAATATATGTGCACCCAACACAGGAACACCCAGATTCATAAAACAAGTTCTTAGAGACCTACAAAGAGACTTCGTCTCCCACACAATAACAGTGGGAGACTTTAAAACCCCACTGTCAACATTAGACAGATCAACAAGACAGAAAATTAACAAGAATATTCAGGACTTGAACTCAGCCCTGGATCAAGTGGACCTAATAGATATCTACAGAACTCTCCACCTCACAACCGAATATGCATTCTTCTCAGTACCACATGACACTTACTCTAAAATTGACCACATAAGTGGAAGTAAAACACTCCTCTGCAAATGCAAAAGAACTCAAATCATAACTGTCTCTCAGACCACAGTGCAATCAGATTCGAACTCAGGATTAAGAAAGTCACTCAAAACCACACAACTACATGAAAATTGAACAACCTGCTCCTGAATGACTCCTGGGTAAATCATGAAACTAAGGCAGAAACCAAGAAGTTCTTTGAAACCAATGAGAACAAAGGGACAATGTACCGGAATCTCTGGGACACAGCTAAAGCAGTGTTAACAGGGAAATTTATAACATGAAATGCCCACATTGGAAAGCTGGGAAGATCTCAAATAGACACTGTGACATCACAATTAAAAGAACTAGAAAAGCAAGAGCAAATAAACCCAAAAGCTAGCAGAAGATGAGAAATAACTAAGATCAGAGTGGAACTGAAGGAGTTGAAGACAGAAAAAAAACCCTTCAAAAAAGTCAGTGCATACAGGAGCCAGTTTTTCTTAAAAAATTAATAAAATAGATAGTCCACTAGCTAGACTAATAAAAAAGAGAAGAGTAAAGAATCAAATAGACTCAATAAAAAATGATAAAGGGAATATCACCACTGATACCACAGAAATACTGTACCATAAGAGAATGCTATAAATACCTCTATGCAAATAAACTAGAAACCTAGAAGAAATGAATAAATTCCTGAACACATACACCCTCCCAAGACTAAACCAGGAAGAAGTCAAATCCCTGAATAGACAAATAACAAGTTCTGAAATTGAGGCACTAACAAATAGCATACCAACCAAAAAAAACTCAGGACGAGATGGATTCACAGCTGAATTCTACCAGGTGTACAAAGAGGAGCTGGTACCATTTCTTCAGAAACTATTCCAAACAATTGAAAAGGAGAAACTCCTCCCTAACTCATTTTATGATGTCAGTGTCACCCTGATACCAAAACCTGGCAGAGACACAGCAAAAAAAGGAAAATTTCAGGCTAATATCCCTGATGAATATCCATGCAAAAATCCTCAATTAAATACTGGCAAACTGAATCCAGTAGCACATCAAAAAACTTATCCACCATGATCAAGTTGGCTTCATCCCTGGGATGCAAAGCTGGTTTGACATACGCAAATCAATAAATGTAATCAATCACAGAAACAGAACCAATGACAAAAAACACATGATCATGTCAATAGTTGCAGAAAAGGCCTTCAATGAAATTCAACATCACTTCATGTTAAAAACTCTCAATAAACCAGGTATTGATGGAACAGATCTCAAAATAATAAGAGCTATTTTTGACAAACCTACAGCCAATATCATCCTGAGTGGGCAAAAGCTGGAAGCATTCCATTTGAAAACCAGCACAACACAAGGATGCCCTTTCTCACCACTCCTTTTCAACATAGTATTGGAAGTTCTGGCCAGGGCAATCAGGCAACAGAAATAAATGTATTCAAATAGGAAGAGAAATTGTCTCTGTTTGCAGACAACATGATTCTATATTTAGAAAACCCCATCGTCTCAGCCCCAAAATTCTGTAAGCTGATAAGCAACTTCAGCAAAGTCTTAGGATACAAAATCAATGTGCAGATATCACAAGCATTCCTATACCACAACAATAGACAAGCAAGGAGCCAAATCATGAATGAACTCCCATTCACAATCGCTACAAAGAGAATAGCATACCTAGAAGTACAGCTAACAAGGGACGCGATGGAACTCTTCAAGGAGAACTACAAACCACTTTCAAGAAAATAAGAGAGGACACAAACAAATGGAAAAACATTCCATCCTCATGGATAGGAAGAATCAATAAAATAAAAATGGCCATACTGCCCAAAGTAACATAGATTCACTGCTATTCCCATCAAACTACCACTGACATTCTTCACAGAATTAGAAAAAAAAACTACCATAAAATTCATGTGGAACCAAAAAAGAGCCTGCATAGCCAAGACAATCTTAAGCAAAAATAACAAAGCTGGAGGCATCATGCTACCTGACTTCAAACTACACTACAAGGCTACAGTTACCAAAATAGCATGGTACTAGTACCAAATTAGACATATAGACCAATGGAACAGAATAGAGACATCAGAAATAAGACCACACATCTAAAATTATCTGATCTTTGACAAACCTAACAAAAACAAGCAATGGGGAAAAGATTCCCTATTTAATAAATGGTACTAGGAAAACTGGCTATCATATGCAGAAAACTGAAAATGGACCCATTCCTTACACCTTATACAAAAATTAACTCAAGATGGATTAAAGACTTAAATGTAAAACCCTAAACCATAAAAACCCTAGAAGAAAACCTAGGCAATACCATTCGGGATACAGGCATGGGCAAAGACTTCATGACAAAAATGCCACAAGCAATTGCAACACAATTAACAAATGGAATCTAATTAAACTAAAAGCCTTCTGCACAGCAAAAGAAACTATCGTCAGAGTGAACAGGCAACTCATAGAATGGGAGAAAATTTTTGCAATCTACCCATTTGATAAAGGTCTAATATTCAGAATGTACAAGGAACTTAAACAAATTTACATTAAAAAAACCAGCCCTGTCAAAAAGTGGGCAAAGTATATGAACAGACACCTCAAAAGAAGACATTTATGTGGTCAACAAACATTTGAAAAAAACCTCAACATCACCGATTATTAGATAAATGCAAATCAAAACAACAATGAGGTTCCATCTCATGCCAGTCAGAATGACAATTGTTAAAAAGTCAAGAAACAACAGATGCTGGCAAGGTTGTGGAGAAATGGGAATGCTTTTACACTGTTAGTATAAACAGTGTAAATACTCTTTATACTATTTATAAATTAGTTCAACCTTGTGGAAGGTTGTGGAAGACAATGTGGTGACTCCCCAAGTATCTAGAACCATAAATACCATTTGACCCAACAATCCCATTATTGGATATATAATCAAAGGAATATAAATCATTCCAATATAAAGATACATTTACCTATATGTTTATCACAACACTATTCACAATAGCGAAGAGATGGAACCAACGAAATGCTCATCAATGATAGACTGGATTAAAAAATGTGGTAGTATACATCATGGAATACTATGCAGTCATTAAAAGGAGTGAGATCATGTCCTTTGCAGGGACACGGAGGAAGCTGGAAGCCATCATCCTCAGCAAACTAACACAGAACAGAAAACCCAAAACCACATGTTCTCACTCATAAGTGGGAGTTGAACAATGAGAACACATGGACACGGAGGGGGACAACACTCACCAGGGCCTGTCGGGTCATGGGGAAGGGGAAGGAGAGCATCAGGACAAATAGCTAATGCATGCAGGGCTTAAAACCTAGGTGATGGGTTGATAGGTGCAGCAAACTTCCATGGCACACGTATACTGATCTAAAAACCTGCATGTTCTGCACATGTATCCCAGAACTTAAAGTAAAAAAAAAAAAAAAATGAAAATGAAAATATCCTGGACATTGTAAATATAGAGATGAAGCCTTGTGAGAAGATAGACCTAAAGTTCTGAGAGGTATAAGCATAAAAATATGAGTTCAAGATACGAGAAAATATTAAGTTACTGTGAGAAAGAGTATAGTCTGGGAACAGAAGAAGAGATAAGAACTAGGAAGAGAAACAGAAACAGATAAGATGGAGAGGTAGGAGCATAACTAGGAAAACTTAGTGCCATTGCAGCCAAGAGGAGGGGTTTTGAGGTGATGGTATACCATGTCAGATAATTATATAATCTATGTCAAAAATATGATCTCCAAAAGACCATTAAATTTGGCAGTTGGGACATTATTAATGACCTCATGCAAACCTCAATGGTGAAATATTTACTGCTACTCACATAACATTCTCTTCTACATAGACAAGTTGAAGGGGGGAAAAAAGGTAATTTTTTATTCTTTCAGTGACAGGAAAAATATTCAAAAGATATCTGAGTGAAGAAAACAAAAGAAGACCTGAGAAAGCCATTCAAGATTTGCCCTAATCTGCCTTCCTTAGGAAGCTTGCCTAGATACCCCTAGAGATGCCAAGGTGCCTGTTCTCCAGGGACCTTGTGTCCATGACTAACTGGAACAGACTGGACTCAGTGCCTCAGAGCCTGGGCCTGGGGCTGTTGCCTCTCTATTGATCTAGCATGGCGTCTGACCCAGAGGAGCACATTTAATATTTATGTAATAAATAAATGAATGAAATGTCTATGGATTGGAATGGGGGAAGAGGAGGTGTTGATACTTTTGGGCAAATCCCAGTATGTCATATGAAAACCTCTTTAATTATAATATATTCATTTTGTCGGGATTGTTACACTTGCTCAAATTTGAAAGACACTTTTATGAAAGATTTTTATTCCTATTCACACACACACAAACCCCCCCACACATCAGTAACTGTCAAGACTGACCAGTCTATTTTCCCCTTTAGCTGGCAGCATTCATATTCACTTTATTGTGTGAGATAACATTGTTTCCTCCTCCCTTTATCTTGCTTATGTCTGACCTTCCATTAAAAGTTGCTTAGAAACTGCTTAGCAAATATTCAGGGTGCTCCTCACTGACATCTTCCTTTTGTGACTTGTCAGCTATTCTGTTGGTCCCTTCCCTTTCCATAAGCGTTTTTAGGCTTCTTTTTATCTCCTTTCAACAAACAAGACTAAAGCTCAACATTTTCCCTCCATTGAAAGGAAACATCCACTGCCTCTAAAGCTTTGCTGCATACAAGCAGGCTTCATACACCTGCCAGTTAAGAGGAGAGTAGATTAGCAAAGCTTTCATGGGCTTTTGATTTTTATTAATGGTTTTGCACAGTGTGCTAAGCAAGTCATAAGATTTTAAAAATGCTCAAAATACAAATTCCATGATGCTCACTGAAATCAACCAGGGTTGGAGGACGTGAAATAAGAGGTCAGGGGCTTCCTTTCACACACAAAAACAGTGCACGATCCACACTGTCCTGTAAATATAAGGCACTTTAGGATGTTAAAATTGAATTCTACCTTACCCAAGGAATGGCTCTCCCCGGAATTACAGCTTACACTGTAAATACAATTTGCACAACAATAAATCCCTCCTCTGTGTTTCTCAGTATTTCTACTGATGCAACTGATCACATTGAACTACATGCCAAGGACAATCCTGAAAAGGAAACCAATTCAAAGCCTTTATCGTATGCCTATTATGGGTTAAATAATATCCTAGAGTCTTGCCAGTAGGTTGTGGTGGTAAGGGGGAGATGGCGTAAGAAATAGGAAAGGCACAGTGTCTGCCCTCAAGGAATTTACAATTATAAGTGAGGAGGGGAATAGAAGTATGTTGCATAATTCTAAAATCCTTTCTGTGTTGAGCTGGCTCTATGGACAAAGTACTGCAGTGGCAATGGGAACAGCTGGACAAAATCTACCTAGAAAGGGGAAGAGAAAACAGAGGGGGTTAGAGAAAACCTCACATAGACGAATTCAAACTAAGCTTGCACAAAGGGGGTTGTGTTAGGTGAAAGACATCATAGAGACTTGAGTGGTGTCTATGGAAGAACAGAGGACAAGCCCCTATTTTTCCTTGAGATTGGAACCTGAGAGTAGTACTATTGAGTTAGTTGTTAGCTTCTGACCCAGTCACCTAAGCTAACTTTTCCCTCACCTACTGCCTGCCTTGCTTAGTGATATTGTGGGGTCTGGGGAAGCTACTCACATTATATATTCATATATGAGGTGTGTTATATATAAGTAAATATATATTTATCATGTAATACATTATATAAGTCATAAGTTTAAAAAATGAAAATATAAAGTTCGCGTGTGTGTGGTGTGTATGTTGCTGGTATTTTCTGGCCATAAGCCAGGACAAATAATAAGACTGTGATTTTTTTTTTCAGACTTGCAAGATTATTTTTATGAAAATCTGTAGGGATATTATTAAGCAAGCACATGCTACATACTATCCTCATTGTAAGGATCGTAGGAAGAAATTGCTTCCTGATTTTAGTATTAGAAGTGGTTGTGCTTCCCTTGAGCACCTGGGCACTGACTTAAATTTTCCCATTGACTGCTCATAAGTTTTGCATCAACACTGTGTCAAATAGTAGTGAGTATACAAAATCTGTTCCTATATAGTGTTGTGCTAGCCACAACCCTGGCTGTACTTTATAATTGTATATCCCTATACTTGCTTGTTCTTTTCTTTCTTATTAATCATAATTTTGTGTGATTTTCTATTTTATATATCCTTTAAATCCTTTTTGGAACCCTATAGATGAGAAACATGAAAATAAAATAAATATATTTAAAAGTAGATCGATTTAATAAATCCCATTTACTGAAAATAATTGTGCAATTATTTAATTTCCCAGGAAAACTAAAGAGGTAACTTTTGGTTTAAGCTCAGCTGCTGAGAGATGAGTACTTTATATTCTTGTTACCGCTTTGTTATTACCCTTATATAAGTAAAACTGGAAATTCAAGGTTAAAAGTTGACTTTCCATGCCTATAATTCCAAGTTACTACCACATATAATATTAAACAGAACTTTAAAGAATTAGATAATCATAAGAACAATGATCTGAAGAGAGTATTCAGCAATCTGGCTGAGAAAATTAGTGTCTTTGAAAAGGCCTGCTATTTTTTTTTTAAATTCTGAATACTGTACTCCATAGAAATTAATGCTTGGGAGACAGTTTCCACTATTTTTTTGACATGTATTAATGTTCTGCCATTTTGTCAAGTCCAGACTTATACTTGACATTTGTCTCTTTTAAATTGAAAACAAATGTTACATAGGTTTGGAAGAACACAGCATTCTCCAGAATGAAATGATTTTTCAAAAAAAATGCTTATGCTTTCATTGAAAGTCCTGCTTTTTCCACATAAACAAAAAAATCCATTTGCCTCTCAGTTTTTTTCTCCTCTTTTGTTTGCCCATTTTCAGAATAGTGACACATCAAGAAATTGGAGCTCTCCATAATGTCCAGAATCAGAAGCAGAAGAGTTTCTGTGCAGAGCTACCCTCTATATACAAATTGCCAGTGTTTTCAATTTCCTTCACTTTCTTGCTGAAAAAGAGAAGGAAACAGCTATTCATTAAGCACCTACCACATGGCAGGTGTTTTTCTGAGTGCTTTGTGTACATTATCTCCCTTAATCCTCATAGTAACCCTATGAGGAAGACAGTTTTATCCCCATTTTATAGCTCAGGAAACCGAAGCTCAGGGAGGATAAGTAACTTGCCCTGGGTCACCCAGCCACTGGATGGATTATTACCTTGGGCCTATCTGACTGCAAAGCACTTTGGCCCTTACACAAAACATGCCACCTCCCACCTTGCACATGGCTTGCAAGATCCTTTCTGTTTTCACTCTGATATTTTAAGCTTGCTTATAGATTTTCATTTTCAGTTATATAAACCTTCTACTAAGGTCCTTTTAGCTGAGTTTCAGATCATTTTTATTTGTTCTAAAACATTTTTATTTCTGAGTAAGCAGGTTTTTTTTCCTTAAATTTTAGATCACATTGTTATTACGAAAATACATTTCAAGGGTCATTGTAACTTAATGTAAAAAAATTAAGTTATTAACAAAAACTAGCATTAGCATCAAATTAAGAAAAAATACATAGCAACAACAACATATTGAGAGTTTTTTCTCTTTTATTCTCCTTTTCTGGGAGTCTGTTGCTACATAACAAATTATAGTCATGAGCTGCATAATGACCTTTTGGTCAACAACAGACTGCATATACAATGGTGGTTCCTTTAGACTATACTATCATATTTTTACTGTACCTTTTCTATGTTTAGATATGTTTAGCTACACAAATATTACCATTGTCTTACCATTGCCTACAGTATCCAGTACAGTAGCATGCTATACAGGTTTGTAGCCTAGCAGCAATAGGCTACATCATATAGGTTAGGTGTATAGCAGGCTATACCATCCAGGTTTGTGTAAATACATCCTATGATGTTTGCACACCCTAACAACACATTTCTCAGGATGTATCCCCATCATTAAGTGACACATGGCTGTACTACAAAAGTTAGCAATATGAAGCAACAACCATTTTATTATGTCACATAATTTTTGTGAGTCAGAAATTTGAGTAGGGCTTAGCAGGCCCATTTTTCTGTTCTATATGGCTTGGACTAAAATCATTGGGTAGTGCTCAGCTGGCTGATTGGCTGACTTGGAGAGTCCAAGGCAGCTTCACTCAAGTCTGTGTCTTGGAATGGCTGGAAAGCTGGGCTCAGCTGGGATTGTCCATGGAGGCATCTACACTAGCCTCCTGCACATGGTGATTTCAGTGTCATCAGGCTTCCTACACAGTGGGTCAGGGCTTCCAGAGAAAGTTTCTCAAGAGTTAAGAAGTGAACTGGTCCTGGAGACTAGCACAGCAGTGCTTCTGCTATATTCTGTTGTTAAGTTGGGAAGAAAAGGTACCCCACTCCTGGATGGAAGGAGTGTCAAAAGATTTTGAGCTAACTTTATCACAACCACATTTTCTGCGTAAAATATCTATTCTAAGAGGCTGATTATATAATGCAAACTTTAGATTTATCCATTGATAGACAATATTGTAAAAGCTTTATTGGAGCATTATCCTAATAAAAGGTATTAGAATTGTCAGACTAGACAAAAAATGTTAAAATCAAAACAAAAACCTCATGAGAATAAAAGTATTCTCCAATGTCCAGTTTAGTGCAGCTTGAAGAAACAGTAAATAAAGCTCTGTGTGTCTTATTAAATATCATGATTCTTGTGCTAGTTGTTTGTTTCTATTTTCTTTCTCTAAGGTAGAAGATGGTTTATAAACCAAATATTAGCCTTGTGTGGTTTCTACATAAAATTGGCAAAAATTCTAGTTACCTAAGCCTGAAGTTTTGTTTATTTATTAAAAAAATTTTTTATTATACTTTAAGTTCAGGGGTACATGTGCAGAACCTACAGTTTTGTTATATAGGTATACACATGCCATGGTGGTTTGCTGCACCCATCCACCCATCACCTATATTAGGTATTTCTCCTAATGCTATCCCATCCCTATCCCCCTACCTCCCTATAGGCCCGGTGTGTGAAGTTCCCCTCCCTGTGTTCTCATTGTTCAAGTCCCACCTATGAGTGAGAACATGCGGTGTTTGGTTTTCTATCCTTGCAATAGTTTGCTCAGAATGATGGTTTCCAGCTTCATCCATGTCCCTGCAAAGGACATAAACTCATCCTTTTTTATGGCTGCATAATATTCCATGGTGTATATGTGTCACATTTTCTTTACCCAGTCTATCATTGATGGACATTTGGGTTGGTTCCAAGTCTTTGCTATTGTGAATAGTGCCACAATAAACATATGTGTGCATGCGTCTTTATAGTAGAATGATTTATAATCCTTTGGGCATATACCCAGTAATAGGATTGCTGGGTCAAATGGTATTTCTAGTTCTAGATCCTTGAAGAATCACAACACTGTCTTCCACAATGGTTGAACTAACTTACATTCCCATCAACAGTATAAAAGCGTTCCTATTTCTCCACATACTCTCCAGCATCTGTTGTTTCCTGACTTTTTAATGATCGCCATTCTGACATGAAATGGTATCTCATTGTGGTTTTGATTAGCATTTCTCTAATGACCAGTGATGATGAGAATTTTTTCATACATTTGTTGGCTACATAAATGCCTTCTTTTGAGAAGTGTCTGTTCATATCCTTTGCACACTTTTTGATAGGGGTTTTTTTTTTTTCTTTAAATTTGTTTAAGTTCTTTGTAGATTCTGGAAATTAGCCCTTTGCCAGATGGATAGATTACAAAAATTTGCTCCCATTCTGCAGGTTGCCTGTTCACTCTGATGAGAGTTTCTTTTGCTGTGCAGAAACTCTTTAGTTTAATTAGATCCCATTTATCAATTTTGGCTTTTGTTGCCATTGCTTTTTGTGTTTTACACATGAAGTCTTTGCTCATGCCTATGTCCTGAATGGTATTGCCTAGGTTTTCTTCTAGGATTTTTATGGTTTTAGGTACTATGTTTGAGTCTTTAATCCATCTTGAATTAATTTTTGTATAAGGTGCAAGGAAGGGGTCCAGTGTCAGTTTTCTGCATGTGGCTAGCCAGTTTTCCCAACACCATTTATTAAATAGGGAATCCTTTCCCCATTGCTTGTTTTTGTCAGGTTTGTCAAAGATCAGGTGGTTGTAGATGTGTGGTGTTATTTCTGAGGACTCCTGTTCCATTGGTCTATGTATCTGTTTTGGTACAAGTATCATGCTGTTTTGGTCACTGTAGCCTTGTAATATAGTTTGAAGTCAGGTAGCGTGATGCCTCCAGCTTTGTTCTTTTTGTGTAGGATTATCTTGGCTATGTGGGCTCTTTTTTTTTTCCATATGAAGTTTAAAGTAGTTTTTTTTTTTTTTTTTTTTTTCCAATTCTGTGAAGAAAGTCAGTGGTAGCTTGATGGGCATAGCAGTGAATCTATAAATTACTTTGGGCAATATGGCCATTTTCACAATATTGATTCTTCCTATCCATAAGCATGGGATGTTTTTCCATTTGTTTGTGTCCTCTTTTATTTCCTTGAGCAGTGGTTTGTACCGCTGAATTCTACCAGACATACAAAGAGGAGCTGGTACCATTCCTTCTGAAACTATTCCAAACAATAGGAAAAGAGGGAATCCTCCCTAACTCATTTTATGAGGCCAGCATCATCCTGATACCAAAACCTGGCAGGGACACAATAAAAGAAAATTTCAGGCCAATATCCCTGATGAACATCGATGCGAAAATCCTCAATAAAATACTGGCAAACCGACTCCAACAGCACATCAAAAAGCTTATTCACCACAATCAAGTCAGCTTCATACCTGGGAGGCAAGGCTGGTTTAACATAGGCAAATCAATAAATGTAATCCGTCACATAAACAGAGCCAATGATGAAAACCACATGATTATCTTAATAGAGGCAGAAAAGGCCTTCAACAAAATTTCACAGCCCTTCATACTAAAAACTCTCAATAAAGTAGGTATCGATGGAACATATCTGAAAATAACAAGAGCTATTTATGACAAACCCACAGCCAATATCATACTAAATGGGCAAAAGCTGGAAGCATTACTTTGAAAACTGGCACAAGACAAGGATGTGCTCTCTCACCACTCCTATTCAACATAGTATTGGAAGTTCTGGCCAGAACAATCGGGCAAGAAAAATACATAAAGAGTATTCAAATAGGAAAAGAAGTCGTCAAATTGTCTCTGTTTGCAGATGACATGATCATATATTTAGAAAACCCCATCTTCTCAGCCCCAAATCTCCTTAAGCTGATAAGTAACTTCAGCAAAATCTCAGGATATAAAATCAATGTGCAAAAATCATAAGCATATCTATACACCAACAACAGACAGAGAGTCAAATCATGAGTGAAATCCCATTCACAATTGCTACAAAGAGAATAAAATACCTAGGAATAAAACTTACAAGGGATGTGAAGTTTATTTTTAAAATCTTTTGGTGCTCTCTCAAAGGCCGCTGGCTTTGAGCAAACGTTTCTTCCCTGTTCTATAGTAATAGGCTTGGCTTCATATGTGACAGTCTAGGTCTGAGGTTGGTGGGATGTCCGTCTGTTTTGTACACGAAGTTTAATTAAAGCAGTCATAACTATTCGTCGACTGCTGTGTATGACTGCTTTTATACTACAATAGTAGAGTCTCACTACAAAGTCTAAAATATTTACCACTGGGCCCTTAACAGAAAAAGTTTGTTGACCACTGGTCTAGGTCTCAAGTTCCCAGCCCCCTTTGTAGTTAAGTCTGGCAATGGAACTAATGCCTTGCCAGTGAGTGAAAGTGGTATGCCACTTAAGTTTGGCTTCTTGGAAAATGGGGATCCCTTCTCTCACCATCTACAACCCAAAGTGACAGCAACTTAGTTTTCCCCCATGCAAACAAGGACAATGTCCTAAGGGATGGCAGAAAATTAAAATGAGAGTAACTCTGGATGACTACCAGTAAAATATGTAAATTATCATTTAAGTTGATCAAAACCAGAGGTCATTAAATCCAGAAAAGAAGTTCCATCTCATTCATTGTTTTCATATATCATGTAAGGGTAGTTAGGAATTGTTTGTCTTCAGTAAATGGTCTACAGAAGAAAAAAAGCATAAAAATAAAAATTGTAGTTAAACTTTACTCTGTGCCCCACCACATTACAGATCAGATTAACATCTGTCCTTTCCAGCTACTTTATAAATATGAAGGCAAAATAGACATCCAAGGAGAATCTGCTTAGGCATTTACAATTTGATTCTATCAGCTTCAATGCCTTAACACTAAATTTGTGTGTTCTTTTCATCTTTTTACTTAAGATTAAGGAATCCATATCATCTATGGCTAACTAGAATGATGGCGACACAGGAAATAAGTTATGTATTGATCATTAGTGCAAATAATATTGACAACCATCTACTATAGCCTAGGGGTTAAAGTCAAAAAGTCATCTCCAAATACATGCTGAGATGGCATGCATCCCATGCTTCCTCTGTCTCTCTACTTTTCTTGTTTATAACAATTTAATACACAAATTATACCTCTATTCCCCATTCTTGGTTTCATGCATTGTTCTTTTGGGGGACTGAATAAACACCAGAGAGATAAACATATAAATAGATCCTCAGATATCCACCATCAAATTTAAATGGTTAACCAATAATTAAGAGTTCCAAACAGAACTCAGAAGTCTTGCTGGGTAAGTCAGGAAGAGTCTGGGCAACCTTGTGGTCTGGGGGGCTTTATTCTTTGTGCCTTTATTGTTAGATTTGTACACCATTTCCTGGAATGCCAAATTTAGGTATCCTTCCTAATTAATGATCCTTTCAAGCCCTTTTCAGAAGCCATTGGATTTTGATTAGGTCACAAAGGAAGGCTTTCTCTCTTGGGCACATATTTTCTGTCTCCTTAGCAGTTAATTGAGTAGCAGAATAATGGTTTCCTTACAGAAAGGCTCGCAGACTGCACAGAGAGGTTGATGGCTCTTTAGTCGCTGGGAACTTCAGTGACATTCAGTAATGCTTGGTAAATTTAAGCCCAGAATTAGAGACCAAATTGATGTATTTGGACATATCCCAAGCTGATGTTTCCTAAGCAGCTGGCTCATTGAAAGGCTATGGCAACTGGTTCTAGGCCTCTCCTTTCTTTCTGGGTGAATTTTCCATTACACTCCTATTCCTATACCTCACTGCTACATAGAAGGAACCAGAAATAGCTCCTCCTTCTAGAAATTAGATAGTTTTTATTTATACAGAGCAAACTTTTCTATGTAAAGTACAAGCGTTCCCAAATTTGGGTAGAAAAATTGTGTGTGTGTGTGTGTGTGTGTGTGTGTGTGTGTGTGTGTGTGTATTCCTGTCCTTACTCAATTATAGCTAAAACCATGGTTTATTATTTGCTGATCTTTCAAGTGAAAGAAGAAGCAATAGTCTCCTCTTTTAATTTTAGTAAACTATGTTGACTTTCCCACCTGGTAAAAAATATAGGCGACCACTTAGCCCTAAGCCACATGGAAAAATTATCCACAAAACAGATTAACATTTCTGTGGAAAACATGCAGAAATAATTAAAATCAAGGAAAAGGTAATCAATTCAAATATTTAATTTTTGAGAATGATAAGAGAAAAATGAAAACTGTCCTTCAATATCATATAAGTCACCGCAGTATTTGTGTTCACTAGGTCATAGGGATCAAAGAGGTCCAGTATCTCTCTAATGTATAATTCAGACAATATGAGGAGTCCTTGACCAGGGAAAGGCCCTTTCTCTCTCCCTGTGTGTGTGTGTGTATATATGTATATGTATTATAGTGCATATATAACCTCTGCTCTGTCCCTAGACTCCACTAGAATAACAATAAAAGGTATTTAAAACCTTAATTCATACATATGAACAGTTAAGAGATGCCAACAACACTTAGATCGAAAATAGGTGTATAAGTCCCCACTGTCGTATCGTAGTTGAGAAAGCTAACTGAGGCACTGAGAGTGGGAGGCAGGTGGACTGTAAGGCCACGAAAGTTTCTGGGCTTCAATGACTGAGAAAATCACCACAGTGAGTAGCAGAGTTGAAAATGGAATAATTTGGTTGAATATTTGTATCAGTAGCATTTGGACTCAGTCTCTGCCTTGCCAACTAAACATCCAAGTATCTGTCCTTTTCTACTCTTGCAAGAGAAGAGATTTTATTTTGTAGAGACTTGAAACAGGAATTCTCTCCCTTACTGAAAAAGAATAGGATTAAGTAAAGCTTCGGTATCCCCAGGGAAATTAACAAAGCTATTGAAAACATAAAATTAGAACAAAATATCATAAAAAACATAGAGAGGAGTATTAACATTGCTCTCCTCAAGGAAATACTCAGCTTTTTAAAAATTTCTATATGTTTTTCCCCAAAAAGGTGTGAGAGTATTATAAATAAAATACTTTCAATCATGATTATAACAGTCTCATTAATAAGTGTTTATATTTTCAATACACGAGTTAATAAGTTCACTGTAAATACTTAACCTTTATTAATTTATTAATTAAACGATAAATATCTTAAGGCTCATTCTTTTTCAAAACCTTTTAAGGGGAATTTAAGCACAAACGTGTATTACAGTGCTAATCCTCATAGGTGATGAAATGGCTGACCTAACAGAAAGTTGCTTACGTTTTTGATAATTGCCTGAAGTTAGTCTCAAAGAGATTGAACAATAGTGAGACAAAAGCAACTTTTACTGAGTAAGTTCGTTTGGTTTTCAGAGAAAAGAAGCAAAATCCACCTAAATCATCTTAACTCTTTCCAAAATTTCTTTTGAGATTGATTCCTTATTTTATTTCAGAAAAACTGTAGGATTATCAAGGAAAAAAGTGACATTTGAGAAGGTCTAAAAGGGAGAGTAGATTTTTTTATCTGTAACATTGAAACAATAATATTCTAACAGGCACAAACATGAAATCATTGAGCGAGCTAGGTATAATGTGGTTGGTATCCTAACATGTGTTATATTTTACTCAGCCAACATCCATTCCACATCGTCCCATGCCCAATTTCCATTTAAAAACTTATCCATCCCATTTTATATCATCATTGTGGGATAGTGAATCTAGGTATTTGCCATCCCAGAACAAAATCCAAAAGAGTCCTCGATCCTGTCTCCACCAGGTTCCATCTCTTATCAACACAAATCAGCATAAGAGTAGGAATGAGACCCAAGCTTGACCAGCCAATAGGTAATTGCAATCATTAGGGTTTTGGAGTAAAACCATGCACCTATTAGCTATTAACCATTCTCCTATTTCAAAATAATTGCTGGCTGACTCCAGGCCTGTGGCAGAGACTGAATCCATGAACAGAGTACATAAGACAGTCATGACACCCAAGATGGTCATCATGAATTTGGGGTTTTCTGGTTCACTGCTGCCACAGGACCCCTTATCAGTGCTTTTCACCGACATGTACAATAAGGCACTTTGTGCTTTGGCATACCCAGTGCCCAGCACAATATTTGACATTTAAAAGGCACTCAATAAATATGTAATTGAAATAAATTCATGAAACTCTCAATAATAGTATCATTTATTAATAAAATCAAACAAATGCTGAATGGATTATTAATATCCTTTCATAAACAAATGTATAGATGTCATTACATCTTTGACTTTCAGTCTAAATCTTTTATTAACTTAGACTTTCTATAATAGGTATTAAACTTTAAGCAAACAATATTCACTCATTTTGAGTATTTATTATGTGTTAAGTATAAGATACTAAAGAACAGTAACTATCCAACCTAAATTTAATGATGATTTAGACTTGCTCTGTAGCTAATATTTCAAGTTTAAATCTTGTGTTGCGGAAAAAAAAGGCTAGGATGAAGGAAAAATGTTGAATCCATTGACCTTGAGTAAAATTTCCCAATTTTATACCAGGCATATAATGGTGCTGACCTGAGTTGGAAATGCCTGAGATAGCTTTCTTGTCCATTTTCCCTTAACACAAGGTTACTAAGCAACATCTTCACATAAAACAAAATACGTGGGATCAGATTGTACCCACAACTCCTGGCAAAGACTGCAATATGTAATAATGATGAACTGTGCTTTTCACTGATGTTATACAATATGAGAATTTCTTTTCAAGACATTTCAAGGTGACTCTACTTCTGTATGTCTAAGTCAGTTAATTCATCTCAGAAAGACATCTATTCTACCACTGAAATATTTCTTAGTAGGCTCATGTAACATGGTCAGACAGTGAAAAACTGAGGGTGCTTACACAGGAGACTAGAGAGAAGAGGAGGGTAGAAAAAAGGGTACAAATGAATGTTGAGGACAGTTCATGCCAAGGACTGCATATTAATTATTTCAGGTAATTCTCACAGAAATTCTGTGTAGTGGGTATTATTATTCCTTACAGATGAGAGGAAACAGAAGTTAGAAGGAGTTGCTAAACTGGATTGAGATTATAATAGGCCTTAGGGGAAAAGTATCTTCTATTTACCATATTTCAACATTAAAATATAATTATCTTTATATATTTATTAAGCATTGTGATGGATTGCATTACTTTTATACACCTTTGTATCCACATCTCTTAGTAGTGCCATTAATAACTACTTAGTAGTAGCTTGGCCAGTATTTGCTTTAGTCATGAGAAAGTACAAACACTATGCAAGCAGAGGTTTGGAAATCACTTGCACATTTCCTCTTTGGCCACCTGCGTGACAAAAACAAACTTAGACTCACATGAAACTGCCTGAAGTAGTGCAAAGTCATCCTAGATAAATCCACAGGGCAGTCAGCCCCAACCAGCCAATCAGCAGAATCATAAGCAAGGCCAGCCAGGATCAGCAGAACTCTTCAGACAAACTGTTGATTTAGAAGAAATATTAAATCATCATTGCTTTAAGCCCCTAAGTTCTGGAGTGTTCTGTTAAGGAACAATAGCCAACTAATATAAGTATCCACACTATATGACATACTTTTCAATTAGTGCACAAAGAAAATTATACAGACATGGTATTTACTTTCAGGTCACATCACTAAACAGCATGGAACACCTACAGAATGGGAGAAAATGTTTGCAATCTATCCATCTGATGAAGGTCTAATATCCAGAGTCTACAAGGAACTTAGATTTACAAGAAAAAAAATTAAAAAGTGGGCAAAGGATATGAACAGATCCTTCTCAAAAAAAGACATACATGTAGACAATAAAAATATGAAAAATAAGCTCCACATCACTGGTCATTAGAGAAATACAAATCAAAACCACAATAAGATACCATCTCTTACCTGTCAGAATGGCCATTATTAAATGTCAAACCAATAGATGACAGCAAGGTTGCAAAGAAAAAGGAATGCTTTTACACTGCTATTGGGAGTGTAAATGAATTCAACCATTGTGGAAGACAGTGTGGTGATTTCTCAAATACCTAGAGGCAGAAATACCATTTGACCCAGCAATCCCATTACTGAGTATATAACCAAAGCAATATAAATCATCCTATTGTAAAGATACATGCACACATATGTTCATTGCAGCACCATTCACAATAGCAAAGACATGGAATCAACCCAAATGATAGACTGGGTAAAGAAAATGTGGTACATATACACCATGGAATACTATGCAGCAATAAAAAGGAAACAAGTCCTTTGCAGTGACATGGATGGAGCTGGAAGCCATTATTCTCATCAAACTAACTCAGAAACAGAAAACCAAACACTGCATGTTCTCCCTTATAAGTTAGAGCTGAACAATGAGAATACATGGGCACATTGCAGGGAACAACATGCATTGGAGCCTGTCGTGGCAAGTGGAGGGAGAGCATCAGGAAGAACAGATAACGGATGCTGGGCTTAATACCTAGGTGATGACATGATCTGTGCAGCAAACAACCATCGCACACGTTTACCTTTGTAACAAATCTGCATATCCTGTACATGTACCCCTGAACTTAAAATAAAAGTTGAAGAAAAAAAAGCATAGAACATTATTTCCCAATAAAATATTTGAAAGTAGAAGAAACAATATAAATGTATACTTATATGTATATATGTATGTGTACATAAGTATATACTTAATGTATTTGGAGATTAATATTTATAATCGTCGTCTTTCCAAATGTTTAACGTGTTCTTGCTATGTTCCAGTACAAAAGATAGGCATTAAGGATGAATAAAGCAAAGACCCTTCCCTCAACAAGTTCATTGTCAAATAGTGGAGACATACATGTCCATGGTTGCAAAAGAGTATAAATGCTAAAAGACATATACTCAAGGCAATACTGGAGCCCAAATGTAAATAGGATCAATTTCGCATACAGAGATGAGGAGCTTCACCAAGGAGATAGTCTGCAATAGACACTGAGGGATTTATTAGTTAGGGTTCTCCAAGGACAGAACTAATGGAAGGAATATACATATATATGTGTGCATATATATATATATAAAAAATATGTAATATATATTATATGGAATATTATATATATTATATGGATGTAATATATATTATATGGAATATTATATATATTATATATTATATAATATATATATATTATATATAAATATATATAATATAAGATTTAATATTTATGTATATTTATATATAAATATATAAATATATATAATATAGGATTTAATATTTATGTATATTTATATATAAATATAAGATTTAATATTTATGTATATTTATATATAAATATATAAATATATATAAATATAAGATTTAATATTTATGTATATTTATATATAAATATATAAATATATATAAATATAAGGTTTAATATTTATGTATATTTATATATAAATATATAAATATAAGATTTAATATTTATATATTTATATATTATATATTTTATATATAATATTCCATATAATATATATTACATATAATACATATATAACTACATATATATAATATAATATATATAATGGAATATATATATAAATATATATAAAAAGGGGAGTTTATTAAGTATTAACTCACACGATCACAATAGGCCATTTGCAGGTTGAGGAGCAAGGAGAGGCAGTCCGAGTTCCAAAACTGAAGAACACCAAAACCCTAATGACTGTAATTACCTATTGGCTGGTCAAGCTTGGGTCTCATTCCTACTCTTTTACTGATTTGTATTGACAAGAGGTAGAACCTGGTAGAGATGGGATCTAGAACTCCTTTGGATTTTGTACTGGGGTGGCAAACACTTAGATTCACTATCCCACAATGATGTTATAAAATGGGATGGGTAATTTTTTAATGGAAATTGGGAGTGGGAGGATGTGGAATGGATGCTGGCTGAGTAAAATATAACACATGTTAGGATACCAACCACATTATACCTAGCTCTCTCAATGTTTGAGGGCAGAAAGCATCCAGCACGGGAGAAAGATGTGGGTTGGGAGGCTAGGCCACTCTCTATTTTCACATTTTTCTGCCTGCTTTTGGCTCTAGCCATGCTGACAGCTGATTAGATTGTGCCCACACAGATTAAGGGTGGGTCTGCCTTTTCCAGCCCACTGACTCAAATGTTAATGTCCTTTGGCAATACCTTCACAGACACACTCAGGATCAATACTTTGTATCCTTCAATCCAATCAAGTTGACACTCAGTATTAACCATCACAAAGATAAACAGAATTTTAAGAGACAAATAAAAATATTTGTGACAGAAAGAATAGTACAACTAAAACACATAATGACAAGAGGATTTGGAGAGAAATGTGCATGCCAGTGTGACTTGGGGTATGATGTGCCCAAAAACACAGTAATGAATGAAACTGGAAAGGCAAGTTGGGACAAAACTGGAAGAGACTGAAGAGTATAAACTAAATTTTATCCCAGTGACAGCAGGAGTCATTACATGGTTTGGAGTGGGTAGGTGACATGATCAGATCTGGATTTTAGAGCAAACTATACTGGAGGGATGATTTTCCCATTTCTTTTCTCCCAAACTTGGTCAACAAAGACAAGGTTCTTAATTTATCTCTCTAGGAAAATATTTGTGAGTTACTATATTTTACAATTGTTTTTTCTCTTTTACTCAATTTGGTGTTCCATTTAACATTCAGCTTTTCATTAAGAGTATATAAAAAAAGCATTACAAGACCTAGTTAACCAAAGACAGACACAATTAAGATAGTCAACCTTGGCTTGTGAATCTGGGTAAGTAAGCCTCTATAATGCTGATAGAATCTCTGCTTTTCACACCTCACTGACCAGTTTACACTCAGGTAAGTTTTCCTCATGTGATGCTGTGTCTGCCATGGATGCTGTCTCTAATCTTAGAGAAGAGAATGAAATCCAAGCAAAGTTTAATAATTCCCATGAATGAATGAATGTTGATGTAATCAATCTGGAATAAAGACTGGCTTCAGAGAGATCCTCAGTAAAAAGAAAGTTCTGTAATTCATAAAACAGTTATTTCAGTACAATGTAGTCATTCATAAGAAAAATAGCTCCAGCTTCTTTTTCTTGTAATACAAGATTTCATCCTTTGTAGGGACATGGATGCAGCTGGAAACCATCATTCTTAGCAAACTATCACAAGAACAGAAAACCAAACACCGCATGTTCTCACTCATAGGTGGGAACTGAACAATGAGATCACTTGGACTCGGGAAGGGGAACATCACACACCGGGGCCTATCATGGGGAGGGGGGAGGGATTGCATTGGGAGCTATACCTGATGTAAATGACGAGTTGATGGGTGCTGACGAGTTGATGGGTGCAGCACAGCAACATGGCACAAGTATACATATGTAACCTGCACCTTATGCACATGTACCCTAGAACTTAAAGTATAATAATAATAAAAATTTAAAAAAAAGATTTCAATTGGCATTACATATATCTCTTTGTCAGTTTTCTCTGCTCTCTATGGGGGCCTAGGAAGAATATTCTGGTGTTTTTGTAGAGTGCTCTTGATTCTTGAGGCAAGCCCTTCCAGAAGAGACTTACAAGCTCTGTCATCAACTGAGCAAGGCTTGCTTTGAGTCAAGGGGGAGTTATGGTCCTGGATCCTGCCTCAGAAGTGAGAAGTCATCTGTGAATTTATCACTTGTTTTTCTGGTCCGCTTCTTTCTGTTACTTTAGAGGGCCTGGTAAAAGTTTTCTTTTAAAAACCTATTGCACCAGGCACAGCGGCTCATGACTGTAATCCTAGTACTTTGGGAGGCTGAGAGAGGTGGATCACTGGAGCCCAGGAGTTTGTGGCCAGCCTGGGCAAGACAGCAAGGTCCCATCTCTATAAAAAATACAAAAAAAGAAAAAGTAGCACAGGTCTGTAGTCCCAGCTACTCAGGAGGCTGAGGTGGAAGGATTGCTTGAGCGAGAAGGTGCTGGCTGCAGTGAGCTGGGACTATATTACTGCACTCCAGCTGGGAGACACAGCAAGACCTAGTCTCAAGAAATAAATTTAATTTAATTTAAAAACTAAAAAATTAAAAGCCTATTGCATCAAGGAGCTACAGATCATTCTACCTGTCATCAAAGTCTTGTCAAGAACTGTTCTGTAGAGATACTGCAAATTCCAATGGCTGTTAGAATGAGAAACTAGGGAAGAGAGGATGGGAAGGCTATAGCATCGTACTCAAATTCACATGGGAAATTAGGCAGAGAACATGAATGAGTGAAATTAAGCAAGTGAGGCCTAAGGCAAACTTGAGTGTTCCTGCCTGACTAAAGGAGAAAGCTGCTTCCACACATAGCAGATTACAGCCAGGAGGAATGTAGGTTGCCAGATGCTCCAATTATTTCAAGAGAAATGGAATTTTTTAAATTTTAATGTAAAATATCCCAATTTTTAATGTGCCGATTGAAACATCTGTGAGTAGGAGGTAGCCACTGGGCTGCCTGATTTCCACCTCCAGCCCCAAGGGACAAATGGCAAAAAGGAGATACCCAAGGAAGAAAGGAAGCCCTCAATATGTCCAAGATGTCTTCAGATGTCTGAAGATAATGAAAGACCCTTGCGTTTAGGAAAGCCAAGGCCCTGCCCCATCATAATGTGAGACACTCTAGAGAGAGTTATTTCGAGGATGTTGAGTCCCAGAAAGTTAGCTAGAGGAATGAAACACTATAAAAGTATTCCATATAACTTACTGCAATGATGAATGAAATTCTCTATAGTTCTGCCAGACAATAAAGTAACCCCCAGACACGTAGTTAACGAGCACTTGAATTATGGATAGTGTAATAAGGAACTGAATTTTAAATTTTATTTAAGTCAGTTAAATTTAAAAGCTACACTTAGCTAGTGGCTATCATTTTTGGATAGCATAGCTCTAGAAGCTTCAGTGGGTGGTTCTCAAAGTTTAGCATGCATCAGAATCACCTGTAGGGTTTGTCAAAACAAGTCACTGAAACCCACCTCCAGAGTTTCTGATTGAGTGGGTATGGAGTGGGGATCCCAGGATTTGCATTTATAGCAAGTTCCCTGGTGATTCTGACGCTGCTGGCCCACATGTTGAGAACAACTAAACAAACTGTTACCCAACTTCCAGGTTCCCAGGACAAAGTTATTCCTGGATTAAAAAAAAAGAGAGAGAGTGAGAGAGAAAAGAAAAGAAAGAAACACACACAATAACATGTGCATGCCCATGCACATGTGCACACACACACACACGCTAGTTCTAACTGGATTTCCTTTTCCTAGAATTGCCTCTACTACAGAAGGTCAGAAACAGAGAAGGAGGAGCTCATCAAGGACATGAATGATTTTGCTCTGGCTTGAAAAATAAGATGATGATGATTTTAAATCAGAACATAGTGCATACCTGCCTGTGTGGCCCTGAGTCTTAGTTCCACTCCAGCAGGAGGCAAAAGAGAAAATCCTATATCATCATGACCAAAGTGGACACCTGGCAAAACCCATATGTCAGGAAACTTGATTAGCTTTTTTTTCTTGCTATGCATAGTATTAGCAAAGCACCTAATTTATCCTAGGAATGTACTATTATATATCAGTGCAGGTCAACTGCAGCCTCAATCCATGGAAACCACGTATTTCAGGAGCAGGAAAGAAACGAAAGTCTCCTAATTCTCCTTCTAACTATCTACTCATTTAAAACTAGAAATATCAGGGTCTCTTGTAATACAGCCAAAGAATTTCAAAGACATGACCTTTGTGTCTTAGTCCTAATACTATAAATAAACTTATTTAAGGTGAAGGAATATCACCTAGCAGGTTGGTGGGCAGAGGGGATGGAAAGAAATCTTTCAGATGCCTGCATATCTCTTGGTGAGTCCAAAAGTTTACTCACTTGAAGGTTTCTCAGTGTTATAAGGAGCAAAGTATTTTAATCTCATTATCTATATTAAATTGTCAGCATTCTTTTCATCTGAAAATTAATTTTTAATCAATTTTGGATGACTGATTTTCAAAAAAACAGACTATAATAAAATACTTCAGAATAAACCCTAATCATGCCTGTTGCATTAATAATTTAGATGGAACACTTCTCCTTCTTGCGATGTATTCATTGCATGTATGGCCCCAATTTTTCATGTCTCCACGTGTCCACAATTATTGTTAGTCTGTCTCCTCCCACACTAACTCTGGGATTCGCCACATGACATGCATCATCCAGTGGGACAGTAGGAAACTTGACATGAGCACAGACTTTTTAAAAAAAATGTACATTTTTTTATTCTCCTCCCATTCCTCCCATCCCATACAGTTTTTTATTCTCCTCCCATCCCATACAGTTTTCTAGAGGATGAAACATGGAACAGAGAGCAAGGCTGCCCAGTTATCCCAGCTGAAGCCCCAGATATGTGAGAGAATTCAGCCAAGATTTGCAATGCTGCCTTGTAGAGCTGCTGCTAACCATAGACTCTTGAGTGAGTTCAGCTGATCACAGACCAGACTAGCAGAACTGCCCATCAGGCCTGCTTACTCAATGGAAAATAATAAATGATTCTTAAGTCACAAAGTTTTTGGAGTGATTTGTTACACAGTCATAGTTAACTTATAGGTTTCCTTATTAGGCTATTAGCTATAATAGCACTGTAACATATCTAGGGTAGATGATGTGGACTGAAAATAACTTATTATATACATTTGCATTCTTTTGCTGTTTTTACATTTACTTCAAGCCTTTGTTATGGAATCCATGAAACAAGAAAGTTAAAAGAAGGAAATTAAAATCCTTATTCCATTCAGATATCAGAAAGTCTTCTTCAGTCTTAAAAACGTCAACAAAAGTTTTTAAACAAAGTGAGAATGCTGAATGGGAGCTTATTTTTACCATATGATGATAGTCCTAAAGATAACCCTAAAGAGAAAAAAAAAACCCTCCATCTTATGTACATCCGTTCTTCCCCCTGCCAACTTGCAACCTACACTCAGTTTCCAGTGGTACAAATTGTCCGCCAGCATCAGACAGGCAGCCTGATGGAGTCTTAACAGGACCCCTGCTGCTGTGCATCTCTGTTCTCTACTCAGCTGTCCCATCCTGCAGCTATAGTTCTAAAGTTACAGGACAGTTTCTAACTTTGTGCTTGCCCCAAGGCATCAGAACCAAGGCACATGATTTGTAATTTATGAGGACACCCACAGAGCTGTCACTTGCAAGGCAGGTGTTGGGAAAATGGCAAGCAGCTCTAGGAAAGAAAAGAACTCTGATCTCACCCCTGAATAATGGTGGCCAACCTAGTCATGGATAGGAAGCGTTGACATAAGCGAGCTTTAAAAATAAAGCGATGGCTCATCTTGCTGAAGGCACTCTCTGTCTTTACGCAGTTAAAGGTAACAGAATTTAAGTAATCTATGAACAAATTAGGCGTTGTGTGTACCTGAGGCTTCTTGTATACTTCTGAACTATGCTTTGCCATCTAAACTGCCAATTTCAGGTGTCTTATGGATAAACAGGACAAGTTAAAATTCAAATCAGTAGTCCCACAGAATGCAAAGGATAACGATCTCCCAACCTCCCTAAATAAAAAATACAGTATGGAAACCAAAACAAATTGACTCAAGAGTCAGATTAAAGGAATTTTAATAAATTATTTAACCAGTTAACATTTTAAAATACAAATCATCAATCAATATGTTAACTGCCTAATATTTTTGTGTCAACTGAGTCTGGTCTCATTGCAGCTTATTTTAAATTCCAATTTATGGTAATATTTCAGAGACTAATAAAGTGTAATTTAATCTGAAATTGATTTAGATGGAGTGGAAGTCTATTTATAAGTAAAAGTAGAGTGAAACTCTTGAGGCATTTTCAAGGCACCACAAGGCACACATTGCTACTCTGGATGGAAAGAATATCAGCTAGGAAGCAATCTGAGCTGTGAAACCAAATGACATCATGATGGAAAGGTTCCAAGATTTAAAAAGTATTGCTTGCTGATTGACAGCTCAGCTTTCCATCTTGGGCCTGAGAGCTCCAGTGGGATGTCTGCGTTACAATGCAAGTCTAGCCAACTTCACACTATGGGAAAGCCACAATGAACATAGAGACTCAAATATCAGGTGACTGCTGGTTGCAATTGGAACTTTCACATTACCAAACTAGAGGAGTTTTTTTCCTTCCTTTGGTAAGGACAGATTGGATTGGCAGATATTTCTCATTACCACATTCTTAAAATCTTCCTTCCTTGTAACTCGCATCCTGGTATTGATAGCTCACATTCTTCTTACAGATTTCTCTATGTTACCTACTAACGAAGAGTCAGCAAACCACCCAATGACATAATCCATTGTGTCCTGCACCCTCCTGCCTCTACCATAAATGATCAGGGCTGAAAAGAACAGTTAAGGAGGTTCTGGAAAACTCCAGGCCACTTATTTGGCTCTTAGCCTGGAAAAACTCCTGACAGAAAGCCTGTCTGGTGCCCTTGGCAGAGCCCCACAAGATCTAGTAAAATGCCAAAGAGGAGGCAGCATGACATCAAGAGGGAAGTGTATTGTAAAGCAAAAGTGTTCCACCTGGCCAGGGCAGATTTGAGAGAGTATTATTGACTGGTTGGGTGATTGCAATACAGGTATAAAAACACAGAGCCAGTATTCTCGTGTCAATTTTTATTTGGTGGTTTCAGATCAAACTTACTTCCTATTATTTGCTTTTATTTTCTAAGAACTGGAATATAGAGTCTTGATGAAAATGAAAGGATATCTCTGAGCTGTCCTTTTCCTTCTTTGCAAGAATCCAAAGGGAAGACAAAGAGATTGAAAGCTCAAGGAGGAAGTCACTAAAATAGCTGGAGATCATCAAATATTTAACATCGAATCTCAGCTCAGCAACTGTGCACACCAGCTTGATCTCCGTTGTAAGAGCCTCTGAAGTCGGATTCTTCCATTGTTGCCCTCCTATCTTTCCTACCTTCACCATCCCATATGGTAGGCTGATCTGAAAGTGTGAGATCCTAAGAAGGTGTGAAGGGGGAAGGTTTGTCCTGAACACTCAGCTGTTGGAAAATCGCTGAAGATCCACTAGCAAGCAAGTATTTTAGAATGCTCTGCATTTCATTAGAATGCATGTTCATGAACAAACATCAAGAAACTTCAAGCCTGAGGGCTTGAAGAGTAGGAGATCGTGGAAACAGCCACAAACTTATGCTCAGACTCAAAAATCTCTGGCCTATCTGCAAGGTCTGCTTCAGGTTAATAAAAGAACACATTAAAACCTGAATTTTACCATTCATTATATATTCTTCATTATTACGGAGATGATGATAAGAAAAAAGCTCAGATGTCTTGATGTGTTGACAAAAGGAACTAAAGACAAAGACAAATGATGTTAGGTTTCTGGTCTTATAAACCTGAGTATGAATCATGCCTTAGCCACTTATGGGCTATGTGAACTTGGTCAAATTACTTAATCTCTCTGAGCTTCATTTTCCTTATCTGCAAATAGGAAAAAAATGCTTACTGTGTGGTGTTATGATAAAAATGAATCAAGATGATATATGTGAGGCACCTAGGAAAATAATAGTCTATTCTTATCACATGGATTGACTTATTGCTAGTAGCTAGTTGCCTTTTAACATGGATAGGTATATTTATTTAACAAATATTTATTTCCCACCTGCCATGAGCCAGGCATCTTTTAAAATAAGTTCTCTTGAAATAAATGAAAACACGCTATTTTAAAAACCCAAGAAGATTTTTATCATCTCTTTTATATCTGGCTCCATCCAAGGCATTGAGGGAATATAAAATTGGAATAATCAAATGGGTAGATGACACATCATGACATGTATTGAAAAAAGCAGTGCGTGACTAAGTTCCAAAATGAAACAACACAGATTTAAACTCTCAGGTTTTATTCAGTATAGCACTCTAAAGATATGATAAACTTTTAGCTTTCTCAAAACTATATTAAGAATTTTCTCCAAAGACCTGATCATGTCTAATGTATGTTATTTCAAGGCTTATAGAATTATCTTACATTATGTCAGAATAATAGTACTTCAATTTGAACTTCTATAATTAGATTGAAGAACTTCCTCAAACTTTGTTTCTGTCCCCAATATTTATACTGAAATGGAAATGCTAATTTGCATATCACCAGTTGGACTTAGAACCAGAAGTAACTGTATTTCAAGTTACTTAAAGTCCCTGACCCTCAGGTATTTTATCTGTAAAATAAGAATAATCATTTCTTCTATAATACTGTTATAAATAATGTATGTCAAAATACAATAAAAATTAATAAGAAACCAAATAAACATTAGCCATTTTTTGGCATATTGATTCTGTTGCCTCATGTTTTTCTTTGTTATCCACATTGAATAAATAAATAAATGAACAAAAACTCCCACATTTCCAAGAATTTATGTTCTATTTAAAGTGTTTATCCAAGTCCCATGCAAGTCATCTTCAAAGCAGTGGATTTAAGATTAAGTTTTATTTTATCTGAACGAAATGCCTTCAATCATAACCATTTTATGAACATTTAATGCCTAGAAATTAGAAGGCATTGGGTTGAATCAATGAGTTACTATTTTAAGCTACACTGCAAAACAAATAGATTTTTCAATATATTTGGCTTCTAGCTCCTAGAGTAGCCTCATTTCCAAAAGTTAGACTAATCATGAAATGGGAAGATTAAGGGTTTTTCAGAATCCTTTAAACAGCATTTCTTCCACCATCCACTATACAATTGTTCTGCATGTATTTGTACAAGTGACATGACATGACATGACTATTATCTTCCTTCAGTTTATCCTTGTGTATCTGAATGTGACCTCTCTAAATATTTTCTTTTCATCCTTTCTAAAAATCTCATTTTGTTTTCAACTGAAGTACCTTTTACACAGAAAAGCATCTTTTACACAGCGAGCTTTTAGCTCTCCACACCATCAATTTATATTTCCTTCTATGTCAGATTTTTGCCTACCTATTTGGCATCAGTAAGTGTAACAATTAGTTATAGCTGCATAACAAACCACCCCCATAGCTATTGTGATAGCTTATTCACCTGTGGGTTAGCCAGAGATTGGCTGATCTAGGCTTGGGTCATCTGGGTATCTCTGCTAATTGCGGGGATGCTTGCTCATACATCTACAGGTTAGCTGGGATCAGCTTATCTAGGCTTGGCTTCCTTCCCTTTTTCTATCTGAGGATGAAATGGGGGTTCTGCTTCAAGCTGGGTTGGGCAAGGGAAGCTCTAGTCTATGTGCTTCTTGTTTTCTTATTTTCATCTAGCAGGCTAACCCAGATATGTGCTTCTCATGGCAATTGGAGGTACAAAAGGACAAACAGAAACATATAAGGCCTATTGAGGCGTAGGCTCAGAACTGGCACACTCTCACTTCAGACTCATTCTCTTAGCCTAAACAAATCACACATGAAGCCCCAAATTAAGATACAAGGACACTCCTCCCATAGTTAGAGAACACTGAAAAGTTACATGGCAAAGTGAGTACCAGGAGTGGTAAAGAATTGGGGCCAGTAATATCTAGCATGATAAGATCCCTGCAGATGTCAAAGCAGCAGCATTTAACCCTTCCTGGGCATCAATATAGCCTTTTGTTTCCAGAGGCCACTTTGTAATGCAAGGTGGGAACAGGAGGAACAGCTGCAAGCAATTTGTAGGATTTCATGACCAGCGTAACACCTCTCGTCATGACAGACAGAATATTTACAGCAGAGATTATGGTGTCCCACACAGTCTTTTCCATAATAATAACATCATTCAGAAAAAAACTTGGTTTTCAAGATTGAGTTCAAATTGCTCATGGCTCATTTTCAGTGAGTTAACTTTAGGCAACATTTGAGAGAAAGTATCCTCTGATAGTAATTCATTTTAGCTGCCAAAGTTAGGCTAGTTAAAGTTGACTCTAGTTCTGAATGAGCCCAGTAGTAGATGTAGCATTGAGATAATCTTGCCAGCATCATATAACTCTCTTTTAGAATATCAATACTGATTTTTTTACATGTCTGCCCTTTCTATCCAAAGATCTGTATTTTTATATTCTTAGTGTGGAGGTACCATAAGTAAATATGAGACCCTGTAATATTTAACCAATTGCCATCATGATAAAAATGAGTACTTAGAAGTATTAAACAATAAGGATTATAGGTAATATGGGTAGTTATGCAGTATAGTTTTTAAAATTCAAGCATAGTCACTTCTAATGAGATTTACAATATGAAAAGGAAGCAATTAAAAGGGCATAAAGTACATATCAGATATGAAGTAAGAACAATATAACAATTCAGCATAAACTGTATTAGCTGCACCTAGGTGACAGTGAATACAAGTTTCTCTGAACAGTTTCCCAAGATGTATTGATATGTCCGTCGGTCTCTGAAAGGGAAGTTTGACTGTGACACTCCTCTCAGAGCCACTTTAAGCGTCTGAAAGAGCCTGCCAACAGTGGCAATTTTTGTTTGGCACAGGCAGTCCTCCATATTTCTCACCCAGGAAGGGCAAGGTGACTCCTTACCCATCAGCTAAAACAAATTCTGGCTTCCAGCCTGGATCTTGTAAACCTGTTCATCTCTTTCCTATTAGCCCTCAAGTGGTGGTTCTCAAGATGCACCAGCATCATTAGCATCACCTGGGAATTAGTTAGAAAAACAAAGTCTTATGTTTTACCCTAGTCTTGCTGAATCAAAAATTCTGGGGGTGGAGCATAGCAATCTGTGTTTTTACAAAATCTCCAGTAATTCTCATGCTGCTAAAGTTTGAGAATGACTGCCCTCAAGCATGCAGGTACGAAAAATAACACATTTACAAGAAGTGAGGAGGGAAATGTCAGGGAACCATTGCTCCTCTTTCTAAGAAAGCCTGGTATCAGTCTACTCACTCTGTTTTTATTCTCCCACTGCAAGTCCTGGATAAACAATCTTCCATCCGCTAACCTCCACACACACTAGATAGGTACATGGATGATAGATAGATACATAGATAGATAATAGATAGACATTTCATCCTGGATAAAATGTATTTACCTAGATGAAGGCAGATTTTAAATTTATATCAGGACAACTATGAAAGTGATGAATCACAAAAGGGTAGTCCATGTGTGTGACGGTGGAAAAGAAGGAAGTGGAAGAGAAGAACAGTTATGTTCCTCTATGTAGCTGAAGGGGGAATCTCAGAGAGGCAACATCTCTCTTTTGAAGACATCTTTATTATTATTTTTTTCTGAATAGCCCCATCCTTGAGCCATTGCAAATACCGGTAGCCCAGGACCTTCGAAGAGTAAAATGCAGAATAACAAGTATTAACTCTATGTGTTGATGATTCTTAGGCTTTTCTCAGAAAGATTAGGATATCTTGTTCAGAATCACAAGACAACTGCAGTAGCACCTGGGGAGAGAAATAAAGACCAGGGCTGGACACGGTGGCTCATACCTGTGATCCTAGCACTTTGTGAGGCCAACTCGGAGGATCACTTGAGCCCAGAAGTTCAAGACCAGCCTGGACAACATAGTGAGAACCCTCTATATCTACAAAAAATATTTTTTAAAAAAATTAGCTGAGTGTGCTGGTGTGTACCTGCAGTCCCAGCTACTCAGGAGGCTTACTAATTAGCAAATGTTTAAAAAAACAAGGCAATGAAATTTTTGATTCAAAAGTAGATAAAAAATAGGAATAAAAAAGGTGGCAAATTGTCAGTAAATATTATTGGAAGGTGCCTGGAAGATTTAAGGAACCAAATTTAATTACACAATGTGTGCTGTTTGCAATACAGTTGGATGAAAGAACAAATGTTTGCAATTCCTCTCAGTTTATGATATTTGCTGGATTCCATTTCAATAATAAAATACACAAGTGATTTTTATGAGTCAATAAATAAAAGATGTACCAAGAAGATATAATGTCAATAGCTATTTAACTTATTTATTAATAACAATGTTTATAGGAACACTGTAAAATAACTGCTGTTAGAACAGCTGCTTTGAAACCATAAAAAGATTCCAGGGTAAATTGCAGAGATGGCACTGCATTGTATTCTTCATAGGCAAGTTTTTACAACAAGGAAGGTAAAACCAGTGGCACACTATGTGCTATAGAATAGCATAAATGAGGTTAAACCTCATTAAAACAAGAACTTTGAAATATCTTCACACTATTTTCTAATTAGATAGGAGTATATGTTTTTTTAAAACCTTATGTCACTCAGAATACCACTGAATATCTTATTGCAGATACTTTACAAAGTGCTGATAAATTTAAAGGTGACATATATTTATCTTTACAAAAAGACAAGCATTCCCAACTTGTTGATCTTTCTTGTGATGACAAAGCCTGTCTGTCAGTAGTATTCTGCCCAGCATTAACCAAAAAACACCACACTAAATATTCTCTTTCAAGGTAAAATTAATGTTTTTGTAATGAGTGAGAAAGTAATTGCTTTTTGAAAGAAGTTCATTCTCCAGAAAAAAATATTTGGAAGTGAATTTGTGGAAGTGTTTCTCTGACTCAGTGATTTTGTTGCTAAAAGTGATTTATCACCTAGAAAAATCATTTTAAAGGGCTTGTGGCTAAAAAAAGAAATCATTGATATTTTGAACTAATTTGGCAAAAAAAAAAAAAAAAAAAAAAGAAAGAAAGAAACAACCCTAAATGCAGTACTTTCCACCTAGTTTCCTTGAAACACTGATTAACATCTGGGAAGACAGAAATTTACTAGCCAAATTTCATCAACAAAAAAGGATTAAATGGGATTGAAAAGTGAGCATTTGGCTAGGCGTATGCAGAAGAATGAAAGTAGACTCCTACCTCTCACCAGATACAACAATTAACTCAAGATAAATTAAAAATTTAAATTTAAGACCTCAACTATAAGAATCCGACAAGAAAACCTATGAAACACCATTCTGAACGTGGGCTTTGGGAAAGAATTTATGACTGTCTTCAAAAGCAATTGTAACAAAAACAAAAATTGACAAGTGGAATCTAAACTAAAGAGCTTCTGCACAGCAAAAGAAACTATCAACAAAGTAAACAGACAACCTACAGAATGGAAGAAAATATTCACAAACTTTGCATCTGACACAGGTCTAATATCCAGAATCCATAAGGAACTTAAGCAATTGAACAAGCAATAAATAAATAAATAACCTCATTAAAAAACATGAACAGACACTTCTCAAAAGAAGACCCCCACATTTCCAACAAACATAGGAAAAAAAATGCTCCACATCATTAATCATCAGAAAAATGAAAACTGAAACCACAGTGAGATACCATCTCATACCAGTCAGAATGGCTATTACTAAAAAGTCAAAAAATAACAGATGCTGTCGAGGCTGCAGAGAAAAGGAAATGGTTGTACACTGTTGGTGGGAATGTAAATTCATTCAGCAACTGTGGAAAGCAGTTTGGAGATTTCTCAAAGAACTTAAAACAGAACTATCATGCAACTCAGCATCCCATCACTGGGCACATATCCAAAAGAAACCAAATTGTTCCGCCAAAAAGACAAATGCACTCACATGTTCATTGCAGCACTGTTCACAATAGCAAACATATGGAATCAACCTAGGTGCCCAGCAGTGGTGGATTGGATAAAGAAAATGTGGTATATGTACACCATTGTATTAGTCCATTTACACGCTGCTGATAAAAACATATCTGAGACTGGACAATTTACAAAAGAAACAGGTTTATTGGACTCACAGTTCCACGTGGCTGTGGAGGCCTCACGATCATGGCAGAAGGGGAAAGGCAAAGAGGAGAAAGTCACATCTTACATAGTTGGCAGCAGGCAAAGAGAGCTTGTGCGGAGAAACTCCTGTTTTTAAAACCATCAGATCTCATGAGACCCATTCACTATCATAAGAACAGCATGGGAAAGACCCACCCCCTTGACTCAGTCATCTCCCACTGTGTCCCTCCCAAAATACATGGGAACTATGGGAGCTAGAAGATGAGATTTGGGTGGAGGCACAGAGTCAAACCATATCATTCTGCCCCAGCCTCTCCTAAATCTCATGTCCCCACATTTGAAAACATAATCATGTCTTTCTAACAGTCCCCTAAAATATTAACTCATTCCATTAACTCAAAAGTCCAAGCCCAAAGTTTCATCTGAGACAAGGCAAGTCCCTTCTACCTACGAGCCTGTAAAATCAAAAGCAGCTTATTTACTTCCTAGATACAATGGGGGTACAGGCATTGGGTAAATACAGCCATTCCAAATGGGAGAAATTGGCCAAAACAAAGGGGCTACAAGCCCCATGCCAGTCTGAAATCCAACAGGGCAGTTAAATCTTAAAGCTCCAAAATGATTTCCTTTGACTCCATGTCTCACGTCCAAGTCATGGTGATGCGAGAGGTAGATTCCCATGGTCTTGGGCAACTCTGCCCCTGTGGCTTTGCAGGGTACGGGCTCCCTCCAAGCTATTTTCATGGGTTGGTGTTGAGTGTCTATGGCTTTTCCAGGTGCACAATGTAAGCTGTCAGGGGATATACCGTTCTGGGATCTGGAGGACGGTGGCCCTCTTCTCATAGCTCCACCAGGCAGTACCCCAGTAGAGGCTCTGTGTGAGGGCTTGAACTCCACATTTCCCTCCACGCTGCCCTAGCAGAGGTTCTCCATGAGTGTCCCACCTCTGCAGCAAACATCTGCTTTGGCATCCACGCATTTCCACACATCCTCTGAAATCTAGGCGGAGGTTCCCAAATCTCAATTTTTGACTTCTGTGCATCCACAGGTGCAGCACCACATGGAAGCTGCCAAGACTTGGAGCTTGAACCCTCAGAGGCCACAGCCTGAGCTCTATGTTGGCCCCTTTCAGCCGTAGCTGGAGTGGCTTGGACACAGGGCACCAAGTCCCTAGGCTACACACAGCACAGGGACCCTGAGCCTGGCCCAGGAAGCCACTTTTTCCTCCTAGGCCTGTAATGGGAGGGGTGCCTGAAAGGTCTCTGACATACCCTGGAGACATTTTCCCCATTGTGTTGGTGATTCACATTCAGCTCCTCATTATTTATGCAAATTTCTGCAGCCATCTTGAATTTCTCCTCAGAAAATGGGATTTTCATTGCATTGTCAGGCTGCAGATTTTCTGAACTTTTATACTCTGCTTCTCTTTTGAAACTGAATGCCTTTAACAGCACCCAAGTCACCTCTTGAATGCTTTGCTGCTTAGAAATTTCTTCCACCAGATACCCTAAATCATCTCTCTTAAGTACAAAGTTCCACAAATATCTAGGGCAGGGGCAAAATGCTACCAGTTTCTTTGCTAAACATAACAAGAGTCACCTTTACTTCAGTTCCCAACAAGTTCCTTATCTCCATCTGAGACCACCTCAGCCTGGACCTTATTGTTCATATTATTATCAACATTTTTGTCAAAGACATTCAACAAGTCTCTAGGAAGTTCCATACTTTCCCACATTTTTCTGTCTTCTGAGCCCTCCAAACTGTTGCAACCTCTGCTTGTTACCCAGTTCCAAAGTTGCTTCCACATTTTCGGGTACCTTTTCAGCAATGCCCCACTCTCCTAGTACCAATTTACTATATTAGTCCATTTTCATGCTGCTGATAAAGACATACCTGAAACTGGACAATTTTCAAAAGAAACAAGTTTATTAGACTTACAGTTCCACTTGGCTGTGGAGGCCTTACAATCATGGTGGAAGGTGAAAGGCAAGGAGGAGAAAGTCACATCTTACATAGATGGTTGCAGGCAAAGAGAGAGCTTGTGCAGAGAAACTCCTGTTTTTAAAACCATCAGATCACATGAGACCCATTCACTATCACGAGAACAGCACAGGAAAGACCCGCCTCCATGACTCAGTCATTCCCACTGGGTCCCTCCCAAAACACGTGGGAATTATGGGAGCTACAAGATGAGATTTGGGTGAGGACACAGAGCCAAACTACATCAACCACGGAATATGACAGAGTCATGTAAAACAAGATCATGTCCTTTGCAGCAACATGGATGCAGTTGGAGGCCATTATCCTAAGCAAATTAATGGGGTAACAGAAAACAAAATATCGCATGTCCTCAATTAAAAACAGGAGCTAAACATTGGGTACTTGTACATATAAAGATGGCAACAATTAACACTGGGGACTACTACAGGGGAAAAAAAGTGAGGAGGGATAGGATGAAAAACAGCTCTTGGAGTACATACTCAGTACCTGGGTGATGGGATCATTCATACACCAAACCTCAGCATTACACACTACACCTGTGTAACAAACTGGCACATGTACCTCCTGAATCGAACATAAAAGTTGGAAAAATAAATAAATACATAAATAAATATGTAAAAAAAGAAAAAGAAGTGAACATTGTATTTAGTAAATGCAGCCAAAGATACTTCCTTTACATTGAACTACGTATCTTCATGAAGTATTTTTTTTCAGCTATGGCAGTCAACTTAGTATCAGATCTTTGAAACATTGTATCACAAAGGTTCACACCAAGATTTTCCATAATAAGTATTATCAATCACATAATTATTTTTGAAATATGCTCTATTGTTAAAATTTTGTAGTTAGATGAAATTGGGGCCAGAGGCAGTGGTTCACACCTATATCCCAGTACTTTGGGAGGCTCTGCCAGGAGGATGACTTGGGCCCAGAAGTTCAAGACCAGCTTGGGCAACTGTGTTAGTCCATTCTCACATTGTTATAAAGAACTACCTGAGACTGGGTAATTTATAAAGAAAAGAGGTTTAATTGACTTACAGTTCCACAGGCCATCCATAAGACGTGGCTGGGGAAGCCTCAGAAAACTTACAATCATGACAGAAGGGCAAAGGGGAAGCAAGCACATCTTCACATGGCAGTAGGAGAGAGAGAGCATGAAGGGGGAAGTGCTTCACACTTTTAAACAACCAGATCTCATGAGAACTCACTCACTATCACAAGAATAGCAAGGGAGAAATTCACCCTCATGATCAATCACCTCCCACCAGATCCCTCCCCCAACACTGGGGATTACAATTCCACATGAGATTTTGGTGGAGGCACAGAGCAAAACCATATCAGCAACATAGTGAGACTGCAACTCTACAAAAAAATTAAAAATTAGCCAGGTATGGTAGTGCATGCCTGTAGTCCCAGCTACTCTGGAGGCTGAAGTGGGAGGATCAATTCAGTGTGGGAGGTCAAGCCTATAGTGAACTGTGATCATACTACTACATTGCAGCCTGGGCAGCAGACCCTGTCTCAAAAAAATCAAAAACAAAACAGAAGACCAAAAAGGGGATTTTTACTATTAATAAATTCTTTATAAATATGTATTTTATCTGTATATGACCCTTTAAATATATGTTTTGTCTGTTTAATAATGTGCATAATAGAGTAGCACATATATGTACTTTTAAACAATTATGCAAATATTAGTACTCAATATTTTAACTTTAAACAAATATGTAAATATTAGTACTCAATTTTTGTACTCAATATGTTTGCTTAAAAATCTTTTATTGATGGATTATTTGATTACAATCAAAACAATTGGAACCTCTTCTGTAATTTATCTATCACATTACCACCTACACCTATATTAAACCTATTAAAAATAGAGCCATAATATACCTAATAATGCAAAAGCCCCTTTTAGTTCTTCATCTTTAAATTCTCTGGGGGAAAAAAGGTGTTACAAAAAGTATATTCTCAATCATGGCAGAAGGGGAAAGAAAATTAGCAAAATGTTTTTGTTAAATTTACATCAAGAGTTTTTAAAATCATGACACTTTCAGACCTCATAATTCAACTTCTGAGAGCCTATTCCCAAAGAGATAATCTGAATTGGAGAAAAAATTCTGTGCACCAAGACCTCTTTTCCACATTCCTTTTAATAAATTAAAAATAAGAAACTGGGAGAAAATAAAACCAAGAATATGAGAATTTTTTAAATTAGGAGAATAACTTTACATGGTTAGTCTCCACTAAATGAAATAATGTGGATATAATTATGTTTATAGTTATAACAAGGAAAAAATGCTGAACAATGACCTCGTCCTTGAAAAGAGTAGACATCAAAACAGGAACAAAAATGCTTAGATAAGAAGAAAAGACAAACACATTTATATTAAGGTGGTTGCCTTTGAAATATTTCAGTTTTTTTCTTTTTCTTTTTCCCTTCAGTGAGCATGAGTTCTTTTATAATAGAGAAAAAAGAAGTGCCTGTAACTCACATTATCCAAGTCCTTTACCCTGAAGACGCTCCTGGGTTTCTTAGGCCCCAGCCCCACTCCCCAACACCCCACCTCATACCCCTCTGGTCACACACATGCAGGTATGCTTTTTCTTGGCCCTTCCCTCCCATAGGGCTCCAGTGCTGAGCTATTCTACCACTGACTGTATTCCTGATGCCCATTAATGTCACAGCTTCTGCATGAAAGTGGAAGACCTTGACATGCCCCTAATACTCATACGAATACTTACCCTCCACTTTGAGTCAGACACACTGATACAGCCCTTAAGACATGACTAGTTGTGATTTCGACCCCAAGAGTATTTTTCTCAACTACATTGATGTGGCCTAAAAACAAATCATTAAATTGTCACTGTGCTGTTATTACGAAGTAAGACTTCAAATGGATATCTTCAACCACCTACATATCCGTCAACTTTAGGATGGATAAAGCCACTGTGGATAAATATCATATTTATATAATGGAATACTACATGGCAATGAGAATGAACAACTCAGAGATCACAACATGGAAGACTTTTACAGGCATATTGTTAAATGGGGAAAGTCAGACCCCAAACTACGTTACATATGATTCCATTTATATCAAGTTCAGAAACTGGCAGCACTGATATATGCTGTTAGAAGACAGGGCAGTGAGATGGGGAGAAAAAAAGGGGGCCTTCTGGGATGCTGGTAAGTTTTGCCTATTATCTCAGTGTCATGTTTACTTTGTAAAAATTCACATATGGTCCATATAGGATTCATGCACAAGATGATGAAATTGTCTAAAATTGTAATTTTTTGTTTAAAAAGAGTGACTGTTTGAGGCTACCATAACTTACCATACTTGGCCCCACAGCATAGAAACATGCTTGTTATCTGTTGCTGAACTCAACTAAGAATTGCTTGTTTGACCTATTCTTGAAACCCCTGGGTCTGGCTTCTCTACTTTTTCTTTGGTTTTCATCACCATTTCGTTCTTTCATGTTTCACCATGATGTTGTCTTCCCAGTTAGGACCTGTTGTTTCCGTAGAAAATTATAACTATCCTTTCCATTTAGAAGAGACCTCTCCCAGGTTGTTTAGGATTCAGGGTCTTCTTTCTGTTCTACCCCATGACAAATGTTCCCGTCTAGCTTGTTCTCAATAGGCAAATTTCGGGTCCTTATTTTTTTGCATAAACCAGTACAATGATAAAATATTATGAATAGATCTTTCCTCTGCATTTTGGAACCTTATACAATTATCCTGGATATGGCTAAAACCTTGATGAATAAGTAGTGATCCTTTATTCACCACACACCAAGAAAAGACCTGTGAGTGTACCTTGAAGGTCTTCTGATCTACAGCTATCCAGTCTTGGCTTGAGAAAAAAATGCATACGTATGCAAGCATTTGAGAGCAGAAGTTCAATTTTTAAAATGGTACATACATAAATAAAATTCCATCAGTCAATTCACTTTAAGTATGCTATATTTAGGAATTTTTAATGCAACAATGTTGTATGTTTTGTCTAGGATATCTGGGTTGTTCAGTGACTCTTTCCTTGTATTTCTTAGTCAAGGTTTGGTCCTTTTGTTTGTGTTCCCTAATACAAAATACTTCCCCATAACATTTGCCTCACCTGTAATCATTTGCTTTATATCTGTTTGCCCCACTACTCTCTAAGTTCTATGAGTCTAGGACAATGTCTATTTTATTTGCCACTGACACTAGCACTATATCTAGTCCCAACACATAATCATCACTAAATAAATATTCACTGAATTAATGAAAAAATGACTGTATTATAAGCACAGAACATGATACTCTTTAAGTGTGAAGTCTGCTTCTAAACAATCGCATGTTACTGAGCTGATCACTAACCGTTCTGAGCCTCAATATTCCTATCAGTAAAAACAGGAGGAGCGTACCTGTCCTGCTTACCCTATGGGAGGCATCATAATGACCACACAAGGAAATATATGTGAAAACAAAATACTTATTGATATTATTAAGTAAACATCATTTCTAAGGAATGGGTTTGTCTTGGACATCTTGGTTTGCCCTAATGCATTGTGAGCCCTGTAAATTTAACAAAGAGGAAAAGTTGCTGTTTACATTACAAAAGATCTCACCCCAAAACTGCTTCTCTATCTCTTTTACTCTGCATTTTTTTCTTCATACTATTGATTACTATTTGGCATAGAATGTGTAATTGTCTGTCTGTTTATGTGCTGTCTCCACCACCTAAAATCTTAGCTCCTTGAAGGGAGGCATTTTGCTTGATTCACAGCTGTACCTCTGGTGCCTGCAATGGTTCCTGATTACATAGTGTGTTTTTACTAAATATTTGATGAATGAATGAACAGAAATTTGCAAAAAGCAGGGGTACCATGAAAAATCAGCAATCAGGTATCTGCAAACATGTCGTTGGTTGTTGCTGCTGCATTTCTAGACTGTGATTGATAATACTGCTGAGGCATAAGTTGATTCCTTGTTCCCAATTTGATTCCCATTTCAGTTGCTCAGGACCTTTTCCTGCTAAGTCACATAAGGCATCCTCTTACTTGGAGCATGACATTCTTACAAAGAACACAGAGCAGGTGTCTTTGCTCTTCTCTGACAATTCTCTACAATGTCTTTAGAGCTCAAACTCCAGCAGGAGCATTCATTCCTCCTCTAAGCATTCAAAACTCTTTGGGAGACAATTTCTCACTCTAGCCAAGTCCCAGCTGGGTGGCCAAAAAACAATATATTTGATCCACAGAAAGCAGTGGATTTGGAATGTCTCCCATTACTGGGAGTCGAACACAAAATCAAATTGACTAAATCCTTCTGGAATTCCACAACACAGCACTTTCTCTAACTCCCAGCTCCACCACATTTGCTACTTTTTATGGCTGCAAAATGCAAACTTTTTAACACCTCTTCCCAATTTGTCACTCCACCCTTCAATTCAGCTTCAAAGAGTGCCACAGAGTTTGAAAAGGAGGAAGAAATGAGCTGCATAATACTGAAACAAAATTGTAAAACAATTAGTGGATTTTTTTGCTTGTGATGTAAATTTAAATAACCAATTATAGATGAATATAGTTATATCATATGTCTTTCATTAAGCTTTCTGGTCACTTTACATTTTGATTATTTCTATAGGTCTGCCACATTATAGAATTATGACATTTTAATTAGTATCTAACTGTACGTCAGTCTGAGTCGAATGGACATTCCTTTTAGAAAACACCTTTAGGCTTTAACACTATATTTTCTCCTGTTTCATAGTTTGGAATTAAACTCTCCCTCCACACTCACATCAATTCATAGCTCAATTTAAAAAATTATACCCAGTTTTCAATACTCTAAAATAGCAACTGCTGCAGCCGAAGGAAGATTCTTTAAATAGAAAGTGCTTTGTCCTGACCACAGCAGACAAAATTGCAGCTGGCTCTCGCTAGGGATATGGCTTTGGCAAAAAGTCCTTCACTACTCACCATTGCTCCTTATCCACATTCCTTGTCTTTTCTTCGTCTCTCCTTCCCTAGGTCAAGGCTGGGCCTACAATGTCAATACACACCAGACGTGAATGGGTGTGGATAACTGAATGAATGCCAGCATTTCCAGCACACCAGTAGAAGGTGCATTTTGGCCCACCAGGAGAAGGATGCAGGGCACATGTAATCTTAGTGATGGATTTGCCAAATTAATCAATTCCATTGTCACAGTGGTCGAGTTATTTGAATTTAACTTAAATCTGGATCTTCAATCGCACTTAAAATACCTTTGAAATATTACAGTGAGTTATAACATTGAAATTAAAATTGCTTGTGCGTGCCAAAGCACAGGAGTAGGGTTGTCAAACACAGATTCATGAAAAGTGCAGCAAATATTAGTCACTGAGGGCACAAGTGAACTTCTCTCTGTTCTTAGAATGGCCAAAGAAGCGGAAAACACAAAATAAAAATTGATCAGTTGGGCTTCATCAAGATTTAGAAAGCTTTCTCTTGAAAATACATGAATAAAAAATAAAAAGGCTAGTTATGGGATGAAAGAATACATTTGCAATATAGGTATCAGCAAAGGACTTTTATCTGGAATAAGACGACAAACTTGCCAAAAGATTGGAAGAGAGAAAAGAAGATGTATAAAAGGGTAATAGGAGTAAGGGAAATACAAATTAAAACCACAAAAATAGGCCTGGCACAGTGGCTCACACCTGTAATCCCAGCACTTTGGGAGGCTGAGGCAGGTGGATCACAAGGTCAGGAGTTCAAGACCAGCCTGGTCAATATGGTGAAACTCCATCTCTACTAAAAAAAAATAATAATAATTAGTCAGGCGTGGTGGCATGTGCCTGTAGTCCCAGCTACTCGGGAGGCTGAGGCAGGAGAATTGCTTAAACCCAGGAAGTAGAGGTTGCAGTGAGCCGAGATGGTGCCCCTGCACTCCAGCCTGGGCAACAGAGTGAAACTCCATCTCAAAAAAAATTTAAGCCCCCCCCACACACACAAACATACTAATAACTGCATATTAGAATTGATAAAATTTAAAATGCTGGTAATACCACATTTCAGTGAATAGATGGGGCAACTGGTACTTCCATATCTTGCCGGTGGGAATGGAATACAGTACAAACACTTTGGGAAACTGTTTGGCAGTTTCTTAAAAAGTTAAATACATGCCCCAGTCATTCCACTTCTAGATATTTATCAATAAGAAATGAGAACATACGCTCACACAAATGTCTACATGAATATTAGAACCGCTTTATTCAAATAGTCAAAAACTTAGCGTATTCGTTTCCTAAGGCTGCTGTAACAAATTTCCACCAATCGTGTGGCTTAAAACAACAGGATTTTTCTTCTCTCTCTCTCACAGTTCAGGAGGCCAGAAGCCTGGAACCAAGGTTTTGGTAGGTCAGTTCCTTCTGGAAGCTCTAGGGGAGAATCTGTTCCATGCCTCTCTCTCGGCTTCTGGTGGGTGCTGGGCAATCCTTGGCATTCCTTGGCTTGAAGCAACACCACTCCAATTTCCGCCTCCATCATCAGATGTCCTTGCCTGTGTGTCTCTGTGTATCTATCCTCTTCTTATCAGGATACCAGTGATTGAATTCAGGTCCCACTCTAATCCAATAGGACCTCATGTTAACCTAATAAATTACATCTGCAAAGACCCTATTTCCAAATAAGGCTAGGTACCAGGGGTTAAGACGTGAACGCCTTTTTTGAAACACAATTCAACCGGCTACATTGAAAGAAAAATGTGCAGCAATAAGCAAATGAATAACAATATGCAGTATATCCATACAATGGGATCACTACTTAATAACAAAGAACAAACTACTGACACAAACAACAAACAACATGAAATTATGCCAGGCGGAAAAAGCTGGACCCAAAAATGTACATACCTATGACTCTATTTATATGAAATTCTATAAGATGCAAACTAATATACTGTGGTAGAAATCAGAGTAGCGGTTGCCTGAGGCTGGTGGCTGAGGGAGAGGTAGATTGCAAAAAATCATGAGGGATCTTTAGGAGGTGATGAAAATGTTCTGCATCTCGATTGTGCTGATGGTTTCATGGGTGTATACGCTGCCAAAACTCATCCAACTGTGGATTTTAAATGTTCACTTTAATTTGTATATTTCTTGGCTGGATGCAGTGGCTCATGCCTGCAATCCCAGCACTTTGGGAGGCTGAGGTGGGAGGATGGTTAGAGTCCAGGAGTTCAAGACAAGCCTGGACACCATAATGAGACCTTGTTTCTATAATGGACACCGTAATGAGACCTTGTTTCTATAATGGACACCACAATGAGACTTTGTTTCTATAAACAATAATAATAATAACAATTTGTACACTTCATTAAATGTAAATTATACCCCAATTTTTAAAAGCAAATTTGGGCTGCCTTTTAAATAAAGGAGTTTAAGTTCTAGCTATAAATAATTTAATTAAGGGGAAAGAGTAACTATAGATTTAACTAATCCAAAGATGTAGACAGGAACATCAGCATTCTTTGACATCCTTCACATTCATAACATCAACCCTAAAAATGCTAAACAGGTGAGGATAACCAGTGTGTATTATGAACAACAGCGTGTCATCAGAAGGCTATACGTGACTTCTATCATCAAAATGATTCACAAATCCCTTTAGACACTGAAAATACAAAAGGTCTAGGTTCAAACTTTGTGATTTTTAGAGAGCAAATAAATGTGTTTCAGTTATAAATTGTATAGTCACAAAAATTCAGTGTGTCAAAATGCCATTTTCTTTATTTTTCCTTAACTGGAATTATCTTAGCTCTTGAGCTCTCTTTTCCACTGATGATAGAAAATTGCTAAAAGTAAATCTCAAACATCTCACCACAAATGTTAAACACTATATTTGAGACAATGAATATGTTAACTAGTTTGATTTAATTATTCCACATTGTCTTCATAAATTACAATATCTCTTTGTACACCGTAGATTTATACCATTATAACTTGTCAATTTACAATATTAAAAAAAACTGAAACTGGCCAATGCAAAGTAATGCAGCCTCTTCCAATGTAAGACTCGTCTGTGTGTAGCATTCTGGCACTCAGATGGGCTACTCCTCTTCTTTATTCCTCCATCTGCATTTTTGTTTTTTGAGACAAGGTCTAGCTCTGTCACCAGGCTGAAGTGCAGTGCAGTGGCATGATCATGGCTCACTGCAGCCTCAAACTCCTGAGCTTAAGGGATCCTCCCGTCTCAGCCTCCCAAGTAGCTGGGATGACAGGTACAGGTCACCTCAGCTAATTTTATTTTTTTGGTTTCTTGTAGAGCTGAGGTCTTGCTATGTATGTCTCTGGTTGGTTTTGAACCCCTGACCTTAAGTAATCCTCCAGCCTCGGCCTCTCAAAGTGCTGGGATAACAGGTGTAAGGCTGTATTTTCCTCTCCTGAGGGACAGCATGCCTCAGCTCATCTGGTCCCTGTTGTCATGCACGGGTTGCCACTGCTGAGGTTGCGGGTCTCACTGTGGCCTCTACTCATAAGTATTCCCTGCTCTGGATCTTTCCCGTTCATACAGATTTCTATCACAGCAACCCTGGCCACAACCCTCTCTTTCCAATGCTCCCCGACACCTCCCAGGGATGCAGAGGACACTGAGGCTCCTCTCAGGCCCATCCACATAGAACCTGGCCTTATTCCCTGATAGCCACTGCTCGGGGGTTGTGTTGGATGAAAAGCTTCTCCCTGAAATTGACCATCTTCCAGGCTACACCTTAGGAAGGCTGCCAATAGTCCCGTCTGTGAAAGGATGCCCCTAAACCTATTTTGAGTATTTATTGCCCAGGCAACCCCCAGGGGTTCAGCTCAGAAAGGGGCCAGGATGTTGTGCATTTCTCAAAGACATACTACAAATTAGTTACATCCTCTCCATGTTTCCTCCTTGCCAGTAGTTGGTCAAACGTTTAATCCTCTTTTGAGTTATAACTAGCTTTTCATCATGGGATATTCTACTAACAATGTATTATTTAGAGATAAACTCTGTGACTTCTTTGTTCAGTATATGGCACTCGATCTTTCAAGCCAAATTATTTAAAATTCTAATCCAGTCTTTACAGACAAGTAATTAGGAAATCCCACTGACTTTGAGACCTTCACAAATATATCCAGAATCTGACAACATTCCACCTGTTCTCCCACCCCTCTGACCCAAGCCACTCACCTCCCACCTGGACTACTGTGGCAGTCTCCTGTCTGGACTTCTTGCTTCTCCCTTTGTTCTCTTATATTCCATGTCCCACATAGAAGCTGGAGTGATCTGCCTATAATGTAAGTCAGGTTCTGCTTAAAACTAGCAATCGCTCTTTATTTCCCTCAGTAAAAGCCAAAAACTTTACCATGGCTTCCAAGGTCCCACATGACCCAACTCTCCCCTACCCCACCCCAATTAACTTTGACCTCAAGTCAGCTCCAGCCACCCTGGGTGTCCTGATGCTCCTTCAACATACCACGCTTGTACCTGCCTCATGGTTATTGTCCTAACTGTTCTCTCTTCCTTGAATTTCCTTGAATGTTCTGCTCCCCAAAACTTATGAGGATAACTCCTTCCACTGCCTTCCCACTTTGCTCAAATCATCTTCTCCACACTGCCCACTCTGAACACCTGGGTAATGCCACAACCCCTCCCCACGCCCCCCAACAACACAATGCATCCCCCTTTCTTTTTTTTTTTTTTTTATCATGATGCTTATCCTTTGCTCTCAGGTATGTTCCTTGAGCAGCAGATGCTGGGACAGAGAGGAGCAAGCAGGATATTCATCAGGGAGCACTTGTGACCGTGACCAGCCCTGGTGAAAGCGAGGGCAGGAAAGTTGGGTGGGGCAGAGAGAGAAGGAGGAGCTGAACTGTAATGCTGCCCTAAAGAAGGCCTCAGCAGACACTACAGGATTTCTGGAGCTGGGACATTCTGAGTTGAGATGAGAGACTTGGACTTTCATATACGTGGATGTGGGCTGTGCCTGGAAGCAAACATTACCTTGGATGAAGTAGTTTTCTTTAGCCAAGGCAATCCCCAAAGAAGGCAGACAGCTGAAGGTCAACTTCAATCAGTAACTGCGGGAGGGGAGTCCTTCATTTGTGAAGGGAATTTTGGGTGGAACATCGCAGCATCCATCACATCTCCTAACAGTGTACTTGCTTATCATGTGCACTGTCTTCCCTTCTCTAGTAGAATTCAAGCTCCACAAGGTTTTGGCTCTTTTGTTTTAGATATTAACAGCACCTGGTTGTACATAGTAGGCACTTAAGAAATATTTCCAAAGTAACTTTGTTAAGGGCCCAACTCACTCTTCTGCTTGAAAGTTCAAGCATGTCATCTCTGGTATACATCTAGAAAAGTCTACTTAATTGCTCAAAGGATAAGAACTTGGCCCTTTGTTGCCTTCAGGTGTTGGAGGTTATGTTTTCTTCCCTGAAACCAATAAGCCTTAATCTTGGTCTATTTTTAATAGTGGAAGGACTACTGCATGACTTGGAAAAGAAATGAAAAAGGCACTACCACAAAGTAAAATTAATATATCTTCAAGTAATGTATCAAAGTAATACGATACTATGAAAGAGAAAAGAAAGACTAATGTAATTGTGTGGATAAACGTGTCACTATCCAGTCTCAACACTTAAGATACTGTCTTTTTCTCCCCCTCCTTAAAGTTGTTATTAAATAAATAATGCAGTGGATGGTTATTTAAACAGAAGAAATATGGAACAACTCTACCTTTGGAGGTTTTCAAAGCATATGATATTTCAAAGGTTCTGAAAGGTCTTAAAGAAACCTAATTTACCCTATTTAATCTATTTAACTCAGTTTACCAACTCTCCTGTCCACAAAATCTCTTAGAATTTAGTGTGTCAAGGAACACACTGGAAAGTGATATCTTGGATAGGTAGCCCTGAAGCCACACAACTGAAAAGCTTAAAATACAAAATTCAGTATATAAAACAACACTTACATAATTTTTCCAGGGATATTCTCTTTTTCTCCTTCTCTCTCTTACCATCACATAGAATGTATTTTTATAACAGTATTTCTCTCAAAGTTATATTCTGTATTTCTAAATAAATGGAGAAATATTAGGATCTCTAGAGTCTAATTATATGCTATTGGTTTTTATATAACCCTGGGAGAACCAGTGATCACCATCAAATATGGGTTGGTGTCTATTAATGAAGGTTACTAAGATCAGCCAACAACTGCATTTTTATTAAGAATTAGTATGGCAGATACTGTTGCCTACGCCATATTCTTTCCTGCCTCCTTCTCTGCCAACAGAGTCCTGATTCTGCTATTGAGGCAATTTACCCAATTGAATACTTACTAATCTACAGCCAAGAATGGTTGCCACATGACATAGACCGTATGTCAACAAAGGGTTTTAGGGAAATATTTTGCCTTTCTAATTCTAATAAAGAAAAACATATCCTAATTCCCTTTAATTTATGCCTTAGTAGAAGTAATTCAACAAATGAAACTTGAGAAAAATCTGTATTCTGGGATACAGATTCCAGAATAGCTTACTCTGTACTATATAATATATAAACTAGTGCTCAGTGATGGAGAACCATGTGTAGTATATGGCCTCACTGTTCTGGTTTTGCACTACATGGTATATTCCCTTTATTTCTTTCCTGAAATGTTAAATTTCTAGCTTTAAATTCTAGTTCAAATACCATCTCATGTTAGAGATGTATTAAAGTCAAGCCTAGAAAAATCTCTAAATAGCATAAACAAAGAATACCGATTTCAACAACCCTTACAAATAGTTTTATTTCTAAGTACAATCATGTGTATACCATAAAAGAAAATTTTCAAAAATGACTTTGGCCTGAAAGAATGATTATTCTTCCATAGCAAAGGTTCACTCAAAGACTGAGAAAATCTAGGTCAGATTATCCAGACAGGACACATATCCTCAAACAAATGCACATCAGAATCCAATCCAATATTTTGTTCCATGTAGTCTGGATTTAAATTCTACTTCACTTTTCTGCACTCTCACATTGACTCTATTCCCATCAGATTTCTTAAGAATAGATTTCCTTTTATTATAGGGCATTGATGATTTAAATCACCTTGTCATCATTATAGTTTCCTGGTATTGAAGAACACATTTGAAATAGCTGAGATTCATGACAGCATCATAGTCCAAACACTGATGGACTGAAATTACTTATGTGTCTTAAAATCTCTCTGAGGATCTGAGTAACTGGTAGGCAAAGACTCCTGGTTGATATTCAATTGCTGAATCACAAGTAAGATCATGCATAGACAATGCTAATTGGATTTGCTCATCCTTATTTTGTGCCTGTGGTCCAAGAGTCTTTTTCCAAATTACCACTGGAAACTTTTTACAATTTTTTTTAATATAATTGAGATCATATTGCTTTAACAGTGTTGCCTATACTAGGTTGAAATCAATTTACTCTAATCTCCCAAGCCTCCAATAGGCCCTTGATCCAAACAGGCTGCTCAATTTCAATTTAAAAAAATACAAACCAACCATGAGGCTGACTGTCAGAGTCACACTCTACACGTACACAAAGAACTAATAGATTTATATGAAGGCTTACTTGTTATACGTCCATTTTACTTTTATGAGTAAAAATCTAAGTTTTCTGAGCAGCTCAAATTTCACAATCCTGTCTTTCCTCATTTGTTCCACTTACCAGGCAAGTAGGTTGTAGGTTGTGTCACCCACTAAAATAAACTATCCAAGTCCCTCCCCCAAAGCCTTTTCAATATTTTTGAGAACTATAGAAATTTCAATATATTTAACTGCATAATGACTTTTTTGCAGCTGGCTTTTCCTAAGCTAGAGAAGAAGCTGTAGTCTCCTCAGTGTGGGAATGACAGAAATGACTTTACAGAGGATAGAAATACTAACATTAAGTTATTGATCTTCACATTGCTAACATATTGTCATTTTCATATTATGAAGCAGATTAATCAAATTTCCCAGCTTCACATTAACAATAATCAATTGTGTCTCAAATATTTATCTCCTTATTTAAAAATCTTGTTACAAATGTTATGATGAAGAAAATTTGCTTTAGTGTGAATCTTGTCATTAACAGACACTCAGAAATGCAAATCACAGGCTTTCCTGAAGCCCTTAGAATATTTTGTATTTTATTTTATTTTAATGGCTTGACTTCACTTGAAATTTTAAGAAAGAGGTTCTCTTTATGTTCACCAAAGAAGAATGGGCACTGCTTTCATGACATAGAGAGCAACTGGCCCTCGACAGCCTATGGATTAACCAGTTAAGCTTGCAGTTGCTGCTCTGCCTCTTTTTGTTTTGTTTTGTTTTGTTTAAGACCCAGGAAGTACTGACATCATTGTGGAAGTATAGAATTCAGTTTCACCAATAAATCAAACTTGGCTCAAGCTGTTAGTAATACTGTCACATTTACAAAGTCGGGCTGAGACTAAGTGACTCAAGGGACTGATAACAAGATATAAAGCTTTTCACCTCCAAGCCTCTGTCTTTAATCAGGCCAGGTCCATGTTGTTGGCCAAGACCTGGCAGAACCCAGAATCAGGGGTCATTCTCAGAATTGGCCTGATAAGACTCCACATGGGAAGAGCTATGAGGACAGTAAAGCCAGATGTTGGGTTTTCATACACAAGTAAAGGGCCAAAGAGCTGAACGTGGTCAATAAAGATGGACAAAGAGCAGGTGGTAAAGGTTTTAAAGGAAAAAGAAAATTTTATTTTTCCTTTAAAAAGAAAGGAAATGCCTATGGCGTGGCAGAAAGGATGGTCATCCCCACACTAGAGAGTGCTACTTTGTTTCTTCTTTGACACAAAGAGCCAGTGATAAAGGTCTAGAGAGAGGTGTGATTGCTGTCAGGTGTGATTGTTAATTTTGTGTACCAACTTGGCTAGGCCAAGGTACCCAAATATTTGGTCAAACATTATTGTGGACGTTTCTGTGAAGATATTATTTAGATGAGAATAACATTTAAATCAGTAGATTTTGAGTAAAGCACATTACCCTCCAGAATGTGAGTGGGCCTCATCCAATCAGTCAAAAGCCTTGATAGAAAAGGACTAAACTCCCTCCAGAAGAAGAGAGAATTCAGCCAGCAGCCTGCCTTAAGACTGCAGCAGCAACACCAACTCTCTTCTGTGTCTCCAGCCTGCCTGCTTATCCTGCAGATTTTGGACTTACCAGCCTCCATAATTCCACGAGCCAATTTCTTAAATCTGTCTCTCTCTCCAATCCCCCTGTTTTGCCCTATTGTGCTCCCTTTTTCCATGACGTCCAAACCCATGAAACATTTATCCATACTTGTATGTCTTCCCTTTTTTTGAGTGTGAGAGATGTCTCTGATCCCTTCCAATGATGATTCTTGCTGTTAAGCTCACATCTACCTCCTATTGAGTCCTTCAGCAACTTGACTTAAAAGCCTTTACCTTTTTTGTTTGAATATCAGGTCTCTGAGTTCTCTACTGGCTATTATCTTTGAATATACACCCATGCTTAAGTTGCTTTCATCCAAAAAAATTATTACTTCAACCTCACCTGAATCATAAGTGAACACCATAAGTCTGTCTTCCTTCCCTACCAGACTTTCCTTCCTAATTTCCTGTTTATATTCTATCCCCCACTCTACTGAAAATGCTCTTAATCATCATAATGATAACTGGATTTTAACATGCCTATTATGGACACTTTAAATAAAATACTTTGTTATTAACACACCTTGTGAAGCAGATAGTATCATTAACACTATCATTTGTAAAAGAAAATTAAGGCTCAATGGCATTAAGTAGCTTCTTCAAGGTGACACAGCTATCAATATTTAAACCCGAGTTGATGTGATGTCTTTTAACATCTAGTTCTGCTTGCTTACTCATTGACATTTTCTGACATTCCCTGACATCACAGTCCCTATTTGCCTGTCTCTGTTCTCTTTTGCAAGCTTCCGTTTGCCCACTGGGGGAGCTTGCACCCTACTGTTTTTCTGTTGGTGACCCACAGTTTTCTTAACAGCAGATCCACTAGCAGAACAGCTTCAGTGATTCTGCCTTCAAGTCAAGTGTGCTGCCTGTTAAGCACAGGCATGTGGCCACCACAGAAGCATGGTCTGAGAAAGGGAAGGCTGTCTGCACCTGCTGTATCCAGCCAGGCTCTGAGGCATGTGGTGGGTCCCTAGTGGAAAGTGAAAGAAGCAGAGGGGCAAACGTGGGCATGCCTTCCACACCCTTCAGGGAATGCAGAAAGAAACCAAGACCAAGAAAGAAGAGAAGCACAGCCGGAAGAAGAGAAAGACAACCCTGAATACAATCCTAAGAATTTAGTTTCATGAAGAGAGCATGACCCTCTAACCACACTTACTTAGAAGGAAGCTGGCTCACCACCAGAAAAGGCTGTTGGGTACCAACAGTAGTTTCACCACCGTGCGAAGAATGTTTTCCTCACACACAGCTGCAGCATGCCAAGCTTCCAAGCTTTCCCTCGGGCTATCATCTGAAATAGACTCATTCCCATGAATGTTCTCAATTCTGAAAAATACCTGGTTATCCTCTCCATAACATGTTTAACTTTTAACAGGTGCCTCCTGTGCCCAAAGGAGTAATTACAGTGAAGCCTTCAGGCATCTTTCCTGACCAGTGACAGGATATTTGGTGGGACACCAGATCAAGTTGGGTGGACATTTATCTTGTTCCTTTAGAGATAAATCCTGGTTAAGGCTGTGACCCATGCGTTCCCTAATTCCACATTGGATCCATCATCCATGAACTTAGATACACATCTTTGATGCCATTTGCATTTTCACATTCCTCCTAGAATCCAAAGTCTAGTTTTCTCATGCCCTAGGAATAGGCAGTGGAGGCACCATCACTGCAGAGATTTGGCATTTCCTGTGGAAGCCATTATGTTCCTGATCCAGAGCTTTGTGGCACCCATTTCCCCCACTTATGTGAAGAGGCTGTCAAAAAGCTTCTCTTAGCAAAGCAGTGTTGCGTTACCAACAGCTGGTAGCTGTTCTCTGCAACCAGGCTGCAGGCTAGTGGGCGATTATGGGTTAAATGTGTGAGGTTGGCTGTGGGTGGCTGCCCTATAACCTGGGCCTCCTAGAGACACGATGCCTTAACTGGAGGATGGCTGTCATGGTAGGAATTACAGAACCTGGCAAGACAGCAGGGAGAGATATTTCAGGGCAGTCAGGCTTTCCAGAACCCAAAATAACAACCAGTAGGAGGCTGACTGTATGGCCCCCGCAGAAGGTCAAGCCACCTCTGCTCTGTCAGCATGAGCCCTTTGAATCATCTCAACACTTTCCATTTAGCCAAACTCTCCCTTCTCCCTGCCCACCACCCTTCTCAGGCTTCAGAGTTATCTTTGAAATGGAGAGGTAATCAGGAATCATTTATCTTTTTACTCAGACTTGATAGAGAATGTCAGATGGGTAAGGCACAAGCTACTGGGGAGCCAGCACCCTCCTCTGATCACAGGACTGGAGAAGCTCAATGCTGAGTCAGTCATAGAGAGCTGGCTAGAACTCCACGTTACAGCGACTGCTCCCACAAATCCCAGTTATCCCAAGGATACCCAATCTGTTCCTTGAACCACTGCTCCATTTCCCTCAAAATGAGTGATGTAAGTATGACAATCATCCACACACAGGATTCCTCTCCCACCACTCACTTTCCATTCCTGCTAGAGGCTCCAAGACACAGCCAGTTAAGCTAAAGATTCCCTGGATTCCCCACGACATAGCAGCCGTGCTTCAGAGAGGTGCTGCAGCTTGTTATGAGAGATGCCACGCGTGGTTCCTGGAGGGTGTATTTTCAATTAATCTGGATGCTTGGCACACTCCAACCGTGAACAGAAGCCCAAGGTAGAAATAGATGCCATGACTGGTTTACTCAGAAAGTGTTGAAAATGTTTAATCAATTAATGGTGATAATAAAGAGTCGCCTTGGAAGATAAAATGGCAATTCCCCAAGCTGTAGCACATTCACGACCAGCCTAACAGCTTACAAGCGTTTACGGTGACTGATGGACAAACACGAGAACTATGCAAATTATGAGAGTCCCCTTTTGTGTTTACATTTGTGCATATTTCTGGCTATTTTTGCAGATAGGCAGATTAGCAGCCCTGCTGATAATTTGATCTCTCTGACAGAAGTGAAAAATCATTCACTCTTCCCAGAAACATGTTCCCCATTCCCTCAGTGTGTGGATGTAATAAGCCGTCTGGTTGTTACTGTGCAGACAGCAGCCACACACATGAGCAAGCACAAGGATTTCTAAGAAAAAATCATTACAAAAACTGCCCCCCCCCAAAAAAAAGCAGTCAAAGCACAAGTAGTATGTGGTGAAATAAAATTTAAAATATTTCATTCAAATAATTTAACCCCACAAAAATTTGTGACATGACCATAAAAGAATGTCATAGTGTTTACTCATTCATTGTCCAACTTTATTTATCAACACCGGAGCTTCTTAAGTGTCGGGATCTTTGTCTGTTTTTGTTCACTGCTATGTCCCCAGTACCTCTATAGCTGTCTGCTATGTAGAAATGACTAAAAAAATTGTTGAATTAAATGAAGGAGTCCATTCATTGTTCAGCAAATATTTAGCAATCAAATAATTGAGTACACAGGCTCTTCCCTTCTACATTTGTCTGTTCTCTGATTATTGGGCAATATTACTTGTTCAGGATATTCCTTTTGGGGGGATATGTAAATATCTTGGCTTCTTACCACATTAATTTGATTCTTGAAAATAAAAATGAAAACTTTAATATATAAAAGAAAAAAATCATAATTTTAAGCCTCTATTAAATAAATGAAACTATTGACGTGTAAGAAAATTAAAAATCAATCTTTGCATTAATAGTATATTTTACAGGAAGCAAATTATCTAGATGCATTTCTATAGAAGAATCACATTCTTCACTACTGTAGTTATCATAAGTGTTTATGTTTCTTTAAATATATTGAGGTATATGTGGAGATCTGAAAAATAAAGTAAGCAGGATATTTTTTAATTCAATCATTATTTTAAAAACAAATGCTAATCAGATGTATTAGCTAGATACAGGTGGTTATATGATTTAATTCACCATTAAAAACCTATTTTAGGGCAGCAATGTGATACTACTACACATCTATTAGAAGGGCTAAGGTACAAAAAATTGACAATACCAAATGATGGCAAGGACGTGAAGCAACAGGAACTCTCATTCGGTGTTGCAGGGAATGGCCAGTTTGGAAGACAATTTGATTGTTTTTTTAAAAAAGAAAAACATAACTTTACCATCCGACCCAGTGACTGTGCTACTGAATATTTACCTAATTGATTTGAAAACATGTTCACACAAAATCCTGTACACAAATATTTATAATAGCTTTATTCATAATCTCCAAAAATAGAAGCAACTAAGATGCTTTTCCATGGGTGAATAAGTAAACCCATAAACTCATAAAATGTAGTATTATTCAGTGATGAAAAGAGGAAGCAACTCACAAAAGACATATGTGAACCTTAAATGCATGTTGCTAAGTGAAATAAGCCCGTCTGAAAAGGCTACATACAGTATGATGCTAACTATATGACATTCTGGCAAAGATAAAGATAAAAAGATCAGTGGTTGCCAGAGGTTTGTGGGTAGAGAAGAGAGGCTGACTATGCAAAGCATAGGTTTCTTTTAGGGCAGTGAAAATATTCTGTGTGATATTATAATTATACATATGTAACACTATGCATTTGGCAAAATCTATAGAACACTATAACACAAAGGATGAACCTTACTGTATTAAAAAAAAAATCATTTAGGAGGTTGGGGAAACCACAGGATGGAATGTAGAATGTAACAAAACAATCTAACTCTATTGCAAATATATGAAACAACCTCACTGAAGTTGGGGAGCAAGGAGAAAGAGGTGCTGCCTTCAGTAGCATTAGAAAAAAAGTAGTTCATGTAAAGCTAAAGGCAAAAGAAACAGTATGTAAATAGTATACTGTAGTTGAAAAAGTGATTTCCAACAACCATAGAAGTTGTCAACTCTGATACCATTATCTACATACACTAGAATTAAATGATTGTGTAAATGGATGGTGAATGATGACAGCCAGATTTCTCACACTTGGAGTGGTAGTTTGCAGATAACCAAAGAAAGGAGACTAGAATAATTATTTTGTAGTGGATTAAAATTGGAATTATATTTAATTTAATATAGTTACATACAGAAACATCTATAGATATGTGTATATATGAGGGGACTAAAAAGTTAAATCAAAATGTGTATTACAAAAAAACAATGCATGGACTTCAAAAATTTTTTGCATCAAATAAACTCATCCTAACTTGTTAATATGTTTGAACAGGATCTAGTTTGAGGAACCAGGAAGGATAAGACAGTAGCTTGAAAGGAGCCTCTATTAAAGCAACATTAATTCTGCTAAAATTGAAGCAAGAACTAACATCAAATTTATGTTGAAGATTGGGACGAAGAATGATGAAATCATTGATGCTTTAAGAAATGCTTATGGGGAAGATGACCCCAAAGAAATCGGCAGTTTACAAATAAATAACTTGCTTGAAGAAGGAATGAGACATGAAGCCCATAGCAGCAAACCATCCACATCAATTTGCGAGGAAATAAACTCATCTTTTTCATACCCTTATTGAAGAGGACCAATGATTGGCAGCATAGACAATAGGCAAACTATAGACATCTCAGTTAGTTCAGCTTACATAATTCTGTTGGTAAAAAAGTTAAGTTGAACAAACTTTCCACTTGATGAGTGCCAAAACCATTGCACCAAATTAGTTACAGGGAAACACAAAGATTTCAATTGATATTTTAAACAAGTAGTATCAAGATCCTAAAGCTTTTCTTTAGGATCAAAAATTAGAATTCAAAAATTGTAACAGGAGAAAAATCATGGTTTTACCAGTATGATCCTGAAGGCAAAGCACAATCAAATCAACGGCTACTAAGAGGTGGAAATGGTCCAGTCAAAGCAAAAGCAGAACAAGCAAGAGCAAAGGTTATGACAACAGTTTTGAGGATACGCAAGGCATTTTGCTTGTTGACATTCTAGAGGAGCAAAGAACAATAACATCCACTTATTATGAGAGTGTTTTGAGAAAGTTATCCAAAGCTTTAGCAGAAAAACTCCCAGTAAACCTCTACCAGAGCCCTTTTCCACCATGATAATGCTCCTGCTCATTCCTCTCATCAAAAAAGGGCAAGTTTGAGAGAGTTTCAATGGGAAATAATTAGGCATCCACCTTACAGTACTGATTTGGCTCCTCGTAATTTCTTTTTGTTTCCTAATATTAAAAAAATATTAAAAGGCACCCACTTTTCTTCAGTTAATAAAGTAAAAAAGACTATATTGACTGGTTAAATTTTCCCAGGACTCTCAGTTCTTTAAGGATAGACTAAACAACTGGTATCATCACTTACAAAGCATCTTGAACTTGATGAAGTTTATATTGGGAAATAAAGTTTGCAGTTTTTAGTTTTGCAATTCCATTATTCTAAGAACTTTTTGAAGTCCCCTCATATATAGAGTTGCCTACACACAAATTTCACTGCTCTGTCAGCTGAGAATACCTAGAAGCAATAACATCTCAGTAGCAATGAGCACACCTAGTGCCCAGATCTTGTTTCTAAAACCATTTTCCAATAAAAGGACTCAGTGTTTCTTTGAGAAATGTCTGATGCTGAAACTGAGGTGTAAATTACACAAGATAAGCCTAGAGCATATTATAGTGCCAGAAAGTAAGACTGTACTCAAAACAAATATCAGTTAATTTAAAAATTAAAAACTGCCTTGATGGGTGTATGTCAAAGGGACACAAAAGAAAACTAAAAGAAATGGCCAACCTCCAAATGACAAATGACAAATGACAAAAGTAAATGAACAAATTCGAGCAACACAATAAAGTTATATTGAACTATAACTCAAAGTATAAGATAAGTACCCATTAGTCCATATGATAAAAAGTAAATTATTGAATAAATAGATAAATAAATAAATGAGGGAGAAGAGACAAATCTTCCATGAAGAATAAATCCAAATAATTTATGTAGATGCTCTGCATTCAAGCAGTGGAGCATAACTCCCACTCCATAAGCATAGGCTCCACATAGTGACTTTTTCCCAAAGAGTACAGTGTGGATCACAGTTTTAAAAAAACTAACTTTATAGTGGAGAAAACTGAAAAATGGTACATCAGCCAGGTGACCAGGTCAATATCAACCATGATAAACTGTGTAGGTAGTATGTACACTTGTGATGAGAATGGCACTTTGCTTCTGTAGTCTTCCACCCAAAATTTGTAACTCCAGTCTAATTATGAGGAAAATGTAAAAAAAGAAGAAAAAAAGAAAGAAAGAAAGAAAAAGAAAAATATCCAGGCCTGGCACGCCTGTAATCCTAGCACTTTAAAAGCTGAGGCAGAGAGATCACTTGAGGCCAGGAGTTCTAGACCAGCCTGGCTAATAGTACTAAAATTACAATACCCCATCACTACTAAACCCCATCACTACTAAAATCCCATCACTACTAAAATTACAAAAAATAGCTGGGCATGGTGGCACACACCTGAAATCCCAGCTACTTGGGAGGCTGGAGAATCACTTGAACCCAGCAGATGGAGGTTGCAGTGAGCCGAGATCACGCCACTGCACTCCAGCCTGGGTGGCAGAGCAAGACCCTATCTTAAAAAAAAAAAAAAAAAAAAAAAAAAAAAAAAAAAAAAAAAAAAAAAAAATTCCAGTATAGGAGCATCCTACACATTTTCTGACCCATACTCTTCAAAACTGTCAAAATCATCAATATCAAGAGAAATCTGAGAAACTGTCTCAGCCAAGAGGAGCCTAAGGAGATATAACTACTAAATGTAATGTAGTATCCTGGATGACATCCTAGAACAGAAAAAGGGCATTAAGTAAAGCCTAAGAGATCTAAATAAATTATGGACTTTGATTAATAATCATGTATTGATATTGGCACATTGTAGCAAATATACCATACTAGTGTAAGATGTTGATAATAGGGGAAACTGGGTACAGGGTTAAGGGGCTCTATGTACTATCTTTGCAATGTATCTGTAAATCTAAAGCTGATCTAAAAATGAAGTTTATTTTTTAAAATTCTCATTGTATAGCAATAAATACTGAAGCATTTACATGTGAAAGAAAAACATGGTATCTTGGATTCACTTAAAACATATTCAGTCAAAAAAGTGTGGGTGTATTTGGTGATTAATTTCATGTGTCATCTTGACTGAATCATGAGGTGTCCAGACATGTGGTAAAATATTATTCTGGATATGTCTGTGAGGGTGTGACTAGATGAGATTAACATTTGAACCAGTAGACTGCGCAAAGCCAATTGCCCTCTTTCAGTGTGGGCCTAACCCAATCAATTGAAGTCCTAAATCGAACAGAAAGGCTGAGCAAGAGGAAACACCTCCCACATGACTGCTTGAACTGCTACATCGGTTTTTTCCTACTTTTGGACTCTTTATTATGAACCAAAGGACAATAAAAAGAAAATAAAAGAAACACAGAGAAAGTCACCAGCACAGATTTCTACAAAGCAGAGATTCACATTATTAGGTAACTACAGTCTGGTCACAGACAAGCTGGTATAAAAATGCCTCACCTCAGGAGCAGCCCAGTCAGGGGCTTATAGATAAAACTCCCAACTCCCTGGGATAGAGCACCTGGGGGAAGGGGAGGCTGTGGGCACAACTTCAGCAGACTTAAATGTTCTTGGCTGCCAGCTCTGAAGAGAGCAGCAGATCTCCCAGCACAGCACTTGAGATCTGCTAAGGGACAGACTGCCCCCTCAAGTGGGTCCCTGACCCCCGTGCCTCCTGACTGGGAGACACCTCCCAGCAGGAGTCGACAGACACCTCATACAGGAGAGCTCAGCTGGTGTCTGGTGGGTTCCTCTCTGGGATGAAGCTTCCAAAGGAAAGGGCAGGCAGCAAACTTTCCTGTTCTGCAGCCTCTGCTATTGATACCTGGGCAACCAGGGTCTGGAGTAGACCTCCAGCAAACTCCAGTAGACCTGCAGCAGAGGGGCCTGAATGTTAGAAGGAAAACTAACAAGCAGAAAGCAAAAACATCAACATCCACAAAAATGACATCCACGCAAAAACACCATCTGAAGGTCACCAACATCAAAGACCAAAGGGTAGATAAATCCACAAAGATGAGGAAAAACCAGATCAAAAAGGTGGAAAATTCCAAAAACCAGAATGCCTCTTCTCCTCCAAAGGATCACAGCTCCTCACCAGCAAGGGAACAAAACTGGATGGAGAATGAGTTTCACGAACTGACAAAAGTAGGCTTCAAAGGGGGGTAATAACAAACTCCTTCTAGCTAAATGAGCATGTTCTAACCCAATGCAAGGAAGCTAAGAACACTGGTAAAAGGTTACAGGAACTGCTAGCAAGAATAACCAATTTGGAGAAGAACATAAATGACCTGATGGAGCTGAAAATCTCAACACAAGAACTTCGTGACGCATACACAAGTATAAATAGCCAAATCGATTGATCAAGCAGAGGAAAGGATATCAGAGAATGAAGATCAACTTAATGAAACAAAGCATGAAGAGAAGATTACAGAAAAAAGAATGAAAATGAACAAACTAAACTTCCAAGAAATATGGGACTATGTGGAAAGACCAAACTTATGCTTGATTTGTGTACCTGAAAGTGATGGGGAGAACACAACCAAGTTGGAAAACACTCTTCAGGTCATTATACAGAACTTCCCCAACCTAGCGTGACAGGCCAACATTCAAATTCAGGAAATACAGAGAACACCACAAAGATACTCCTCGAGTAGAGCAACCCCAAGACACATAATAATCAGATTCACCAAGGTTGAAATGAAGGAAAAAATGTTAAGGCAACCAGAGAGAAAGGTCGGGTTACCCACAAAGGGAAGCCCATCAGACTAACAGTGAATCTCTCAGCAGAAACCCCACAAGCCAGAAGATAGTGGGGGCCAATATTCAACATTCTTAAAGAAAAGAATTTTCAACCAAGAATTTTATAACCAGGAGAACTAAGCTTCATAAGCAAAGGAGAAATGAAATCCTTTGCAGACAAGCAAATGCTGAGGGATTTTGTCACCACCAGGAGTGCATTATAAGAGCTCCTTAAGGAAGCACTAAACATGGAAAGGAAAAACCAGTATCAGCCACTGCAAAACCTTACCAAAATGTAAAGACCATTGACACCATGAAGAAACTACATCAACTAACGGGCAAAATAACCAACTAACATCATAATGACAGGATCAAATTCATACATAACAATACTAACCTTAAATGTAAATGGGCTAAATGCCCCAATTAAAAGACACAGACTGGCAAATTGGATAAACAGTCAAGATCCATCGATGTGCTGTATTCAGGAGACACATCTCATGTGCAAAGACACACATAGGCTCAAAATAAAAGGAGGGAGGAATATTTACCAAGTCAATGGAAAGAAAAAAAAAAGTAGGGGCTGCAATCCTAGTCTATGAGAAAACAGACTTAAATCCAACAAAGATAAAAAAAAAAACAAAGAAGGGCATTACATAATGGTGAAGGTTTCAATGCAACAAGAAGAGCTAAATATCCTAAGTATATATGAACCCAATACAGGAACACCCAGATTCATAAAGCAAGTTCTTAGATACCTACAAAGAGACTTAGACTCCCACACAATAATACTGAGAGATTTTAACACCCCACTGTCAACGCTGGACAGATCAACAAGACAGAAAATTAACAAAGATATTCAGGACTTGAACTCAGCTCTGGCCCCAGCAGACTCAACACACATCTACAGAATTCTTCACCCCAAATCAACAGAATGTACATTCTTCTCGGCACCACATTACACTTATTCTAAAATTGATTATATAATTGAAGTAAAACACTCTGCAGAAAATGCAAAGAACAGAAATCATAACAGTCTTTCAGACCACAGTGCAATCAAATTAGAACTCAGGACTAGGAAACTCACTAAAAACCGCACAACTACATGGAAACTGAACAACCTACTCCTGAATGACTACTGGATAAACAAGAAATTAAGGCAGAAATAAGTAAGTTCTTTGAAACCAATGAGAACAAAGACACAACATACCAGAAACTGTGGGACACAGCTAAAGCAGTGTTTAGAGGGAAATTTATAGCACTAAATGCCCACAGAAGAAAGCAGGAAAGATCTAAAATCAATACTCTAACATCACAATTAAAAGAACTGGGGAAGCAAGAGCAAACAAATTCAAAAGCTGGCAGAAGACAAGAAATAACTAAGATCAGAGTAGAGCTGAAGGAGATAGAGACATGAAAAACCCTTCAAAACAATCAATGCATCCAGAAGCTGGTTTTTTGAAAAGAGTAACAAAATACATTGACCACTAACCAGACAAATAAAAAAGAAAAGAGAGAAGAATCAAGTAGACAAAATGATAAAGGGAATATCACTGTTCATCCAACAGAAATACGAACTACCATCAGAGAATACTATAAACACTTCTATGCAAATAAACTTGAAAATCTAGAAGAAATGGATGAATTCCTGGACACATACACTTTCACAAGACTAAACCAGGAAGAAGTCGAACCCCTGTACAGACCAATAACAAGTTCCGAAATTGAGCCAGTAATTAACAGCGTACCAATCAAAAAAAGTCCAGGACCAGACGGATTCACAGCCGAATTCTACCAAAGGTACAAAGAGGAGCTGGTACCATCCTTTCTGAAACTATTCCAAACAATAGAAAAAGAGAGACTCCTCCCTAACTCGTTTTTTGAGGCCAGCATCATCCTGATACCAAAACCTGGCAGAGACACAACAAAAAAAGAAAATTTCAGGCCAGTATCCCTGAAGAATATCCATGCAAATATCCTCAATAAAATACTGGCAAACTGAATCCAATAGCACATCAAAAAGCTTATCCACCATGGTCGAGTCAGCTTCATACCTGGGATGCAAGGCTGGTTCAACATACACAAATCAATAAACATAATCAATCACATAATCAGAAACAATGACAAAAACCACATGATTATCTCAATAGATGCAGAAAAGGCCTTTGATAAAATTCAAGACCGTTTCATGCTGAAAACACTGAACTAGGTATTGATGTATCATATCTCAAAATAGTAAGAGCTATTTATGAAAAACCAATAGCCAATATCATACTGAATGGGCAAAAGCTGGAAGCATTCCCTTTGAAAACTAGCAGAAGACAAGGATGCCCTCACTCACCACTCTTTTTCAACATAGTGTTGGAAGTTCTGAGCAGGGTAGTCAGGCAAGAGAAAGAAATAAAGCCTATTCAAATAGGAAGAGAGGAAGTCTAATTGTCTCTGTTTTCAGATACTATGATTGTATATTTAGAAAATCCCATTGTCTCAGTCCAAAAACTCCTTAGGCTGATAAGCAACTTCAGCAAAGTCTCAGGATACAAAATTAATGTGCAAAAATCACAGTCTTTCCTATACACCAGTAATAGACAAACGGAGAGTCAAATCATGAGTGAACTCCCATTCACAATTGCTACAAAGAGAATGAAATACCTAAGAATACAACTTATGAGAAATGTGAAGGACCTCTTCAAGAACTACAAACCACTGCTCAAGGAAATAAGAGAAGACACAAACAAATGAAAAAACATTCCATGCTCATGGATAGGGAGAATCAGTATCATGAAACTGGCCATACTGCCCAAAGTAATTTATAGATTTTTTGGTATATCAAGCTACCATTGACTTTCTTCACAAAATTAGAAGAAGCTAATTTAAATTTCATATGGAACCAAAAAAGAGCCTGTATAGCCAAGACAATCCTAAGCAAAAAGAACAAATCTGAAGGGATCATGCTACCTGACTTCAAACTATACTACAAGGCTACAGTAACCAAAACAGCATGATACTTGTAGCAAAACAGACATATAGACCAATGGAACAGAATAGAGGCCTCAGAAATAACACCACACATCTACAACCATCTGATCTTTGATAAACCTGACAAAAACAAGTAATGGGGAAAGGATTCCTTATTTAATAAATGGTGTTGGGAAAATTGGTAGCCATAGGCAGAAAACTGAAACTGGACCCCTTGCTTAAACCTTATACAAAAATTAACTCAAGATTGATTAAAGACTTAAACGTAAGACCTAAAATCATAAAAATCCTAAAAGAAAACCTAGGCAATACCATTCAGGACATAGGCATGGGCAAAAAATTCATGACTAACACACCAAAAGCAGTGGTAACAAAAGCCAGAAATGACAAATGAGATCTAATTAAACTAAATAGCTTCTGCCCAGCAAAAGAAACTATCAGAGTGAATAGGTAACCTACAGAATGGGAGAAAACTTTGCCATCTTTCCATTGGACAAACAGCTAATATCCAGAATCTATAAAGAACTTAAACAAATTTACAATTTTAAAAAAACCATCAAAAAGTGGGTGAAGGATATGAACAGACAATTCTCAAAAGAAGACATTTATATGGCTAACAAGCATGTGAAAAAAAAGCTCATCATCACTAGTCATTAGAGAAATGCTAATCAAAACCACAATGAGATACCATTTCATGTCAGAATGGTGATCATTAAAAAGTCAGGAAACAACAGATGCTGGAGAGGATGTGGAGAAATAGGAATGCTTTTAAACTGTAGGTGGGAATGTAAATTAGTCCAATCTTTGTGGAAGACATTGTGATGATTCCTCAAGGATCTAGAACCAGAAATACCATTTGACCCAGCAATCCCATTGCTGGGTATATATCCAAAGGATTATAAATCATTCTACTATAAAGACACATGCACACGTACGTTTAATGCAGCACTATTCACAATAGCAAAGACTTGGAACCAACCCAAATGCCCATCAATGATAGAGTGGATAAAGATAATGTGGCACATATACACCATGGAATGCTATGCAGTCATGAAAAATGATGAGTTCATGTCCTTTGCAGGGACATGGATGAAGCTGGAAACCATCATTCTCAGCAAACTAACACAGCAACAGACAACCAAACACTGCGTGTTCTCATTCGTGAGAGTCGAACAATGAGAATATGTGGACACAAGGAGATGAACATTAACACCAGGGCCTGTCGGGGGTGAGGGGCTTGGGGAGGGATAACATTAGGAGAAATACCTAATGTAGATGACGGATTGATGGGTGCAGCAAACCCCCACAGCACATATATATCTATGTAACAAACCAGCACATTCTGCACATGTATCCCAGAACTTAAAGTATAATAAAAAAATAAAAAGGAAAAAGAATCCCTTGCCTCATCCCATTCAAGTTATCCCCCCAAAGAATTTCCCCATCTCTTCCAATATTTGACACTTCTCCCTTTCACATTTTTGTCATTTATGAATTCACTCAACAAACAGTTGAATGTCCACCCTGTTCTAGGCCTTGGAGAATCAACAGAAATCAAAAGCAGCCAATCCTTGACCAGTGAGACTTCTAAAAGGGAAAAAAAACAATAAAACAATCTAAAAAGAAATGTAAAACTGTTATTGTGAGTTATGCTATGAAAATAATACATATGGTGCTAACAAAGGAGTTACTTGGCCTAATGTGGAGTTCAAAACAAACAAATAAACAAACAAACAATGTCTACAGTCCAAAAATTAAAAAGTAGCAGTGAAAGTGTATCATTTAGAGTCTTGGTGGTATATATCAAAGTAATCACCTAAAAGAAATGAAAATGGAAGAAGGAAATGGGAGAAAGGAGGCAGAGTACTACTGTTTTTTGAAAACTGTTTTTTTTTTTTAACTATTTTACTCTCTTAATTGCATACTCAAAAATTTTTGATAAAAATTATTTTAAAGGAAGAAAACAAATATATACTTTGGCAACCTTTACCAAGGGGAAAGCAAACATCAAAATTACTAGTATGAAACACACTCCTACTAAAAAAGAAAACAGCCACGGATACAGAAGAGATTAAAAAGATAAGAAACTACTACAAACAAATTTATTCCTATAAATTTGAAAGGTAAGATAAATGGCTAGATTTCTCTCTTGAAAAACTTATCAAAATCAACTCTGAAGAAAATCGAAGTCATAAGTAGGTATTTCACAAATGCCCGATAAGCATATAAAATATTTTCAACTTCAATTGAAATTAAAGAAATATATATAAGATCTCAATAGTATAACATTTTAAAGCCAATCAATTGCTAAAAGTTAAAGACATGGAAAAACCAAGCATTGGCAAGGTAGAACAACAGAAACTCTTGTTCACTCCTGGTACAAACATTGAAATAAAATTGGGATTGTTGTTTTAATGCAAGCACATGCATAATCTTCATTCCAAGGGATTCACGTTAACCTAGGGAAACTCCTGGGAATTTGCACCATACAACATTGAATGAAAATGTACACAGTATTCATTAAAAACAAAAGGAAAAAAGAAAATTTAAGTATAGGTAAACAGAAGAACAAATGAATACCTGTGAAATAGCCAAAAATGGAATGTTACATAGCAGTGAAAATAACTATAGCTTCATGCACAACTTGAATGGATTTTGTAAACATAATCTTGGGGAGGAAGGCTCAGAAGACTAAATAAAAGCAATTTTATAGAGCTCAATAATATTCTTTGAACACATACATATGTGATAAAATTATTATGTTTTTACAACCAATAATAAACACAAAATCCAGGATAGCGTTTACCTCTTGTTGAAGAGAAGGAGGTAGGAAGAGGGCATTTGGAAAATATACCTTTGTATTTCAAGAGTACTGGGAAAGTTGTGCCTATATTAGGAATTAGAATAAAAAAATTTTTTTATTACTATGCCTGATTAATTACAGATGTTACATTTATTCATTTATATAAAATATTATATACTATAATGTTTTATAATATCATTACTTCTGTTTCTCCTATCATACTGAAATTCAAATTCTAACAATTCTCAGTTAAATAAATGTACAGAAGATTTCTTTCTGAAAATGTATACCTCCTTAGTCTCTAATCCACTGATAAGAGAATCTCTCTCACACACACACACCCCCTAAATTTTGTGGCAATGTAGAGTTGATGCTCTTTTTGATGCTTTTCTTTCCTCACTATGTAATATTGTTAATACACCTTTTGAAATGATCTTGAAAGAAGGTAATAACTGCCATTAAATTACTCACATTGATGGATATATAAAAGTGGATAAAATAGCCTATTAAAGAAAATACGGAAATCTTTGCCTCTTTTCAGCACCCCCATGTGGTCATTAGAGAAAAAGGCAAGCATTGTTGCTAATAACATAAATTATGGGTCCCCTGTATCAGTATCATGCTGTGTTTATTTGATATGTTAGCAAATGCCTTATTAACAAACCAAGAGAAAGTTTTTATTTTGCTTACATTTTAATAGAGTATCCAAGAAGAAAAAAAACAAAGCGTATTCTACAAGACCAAAAACCAGAAAGCAACACTCATGTAAAGCAGCAGTGCTACGTATGTTTCACTGAACAGTAGTGCATAAGTTGTTCCTTGGGGGAGGAAAAAATATATCTTGGTAAAATAACTAAGAAATTCAGTATGCTATCCCCACTGGGATATTAACAGTGAACATCAGCTTAGTAAACACTCTAAAAAGTCCTAGAGTAAAAAATCTGTTTAACTCTGTTTCACTTATCATTACTTTTAGTTCTGTGAAACTAAAATGAAATAGTTAGATATTTCATTTTAAGACATGCTGAAATGAAACTTTAAATTCTCATAGATTTTTTAAACTTACTTAGGAAATTCATAATGACTGGCATTGTAACAGCCATCACACAAGTATAGAATTATGTTGTTGATATGGTTTGGCTTTGTGTCCTCACTCAAATCTCACGTTGAATTATGATCTTCATTGTTGAAGGAGGGGCCTATTGGAGGTGACTGGACCATGGGAGTGGTTTCTAATGGTTTAGCACCATCCCCTTAGTGCTGTCTCATGCCAGAGTTCTCACGAGACCTGGTTGTTTAAAAGCATGTGGCACCTTCCCCTTCGCGCGCTCTCTCTCTCTCTCTTTCTCCACCATGCAAAGATTGTGCCTGTTTCCCCTTCACCTTCCACCATGTTTGTAAGTTTCCTGAGGCCTCCTGTACAGCCTGTGGAACTGTGAGTCAATTAAACCTCTTTTCTCCATGAATTACCCAGTCTCGAATATGTCTTTATAGCAATGTGACAATGGACTAATACAGCTATTTATGAGTATTTGATATCAGGTGCTCAGTTGAGTGGATTGTGGTTAAATGGATAAATGAATGAACCAATCGAGTGCAGAGAATAATAAGAATTATTCATTAGAATCCAAGTTACTTTTAGACAGCATTTTTAATTGGTTGGGTTTGTTTTTGCTAAGAACAATATTTCAGTCTAGCCTCATCTCTGCTGTAGTAGTTATCAGTTAAGCACATCAATAGTGATCTATTTCAGATATTCTTTGGATTAGACGGAATGAGTGGCATCAAGGAAAGCTTATGTTTGCAATGATTGGTAGTTTCTATTTGTTCCTGACTGTCACTGTTTAAAACTGCTATCACACATATGCCAAAGAAATGATCATGCATCTATTAGTGACTTTTTGTAAGGACAAGCAATACAATGCCTGTCTTAGGCTCATCACTTTTCTCCCAAAGTCGTGCTTTCAAAATAGTCTCTGAGAGTCTTACTATTAAGAATTCTTCATTGGTGTGACCTGTGAGAGAGGTACTTATTCAAAAAGTACAGTGGATTTAGTTCCTGCCTTGATAAGTAAAATTTTAGTTATTAATCGCAAGAATTGGCCCTAGATCAATAACATCAAAGAATAGTAAGGAATAGTAATATTAGCAGCTTCTTACAAACCTACCTTCTTTTTTCTGGCATATGTAAATGTTCTCTCTCTCTATCTCTTTCTCTCTCTCTCTTTCTCCCTCTCTGTCTCTCCACAAACAGATGCTTCTCACCTTAGATAAGGTTATAACCCAACAGATTCATTATAAGTTCAAAATATCCTAACTTGAAAATGCATATAATAAACAGAAAACTATAGTTTAGCTTAGCCCTTAAACATGCTCAGACACTTGCATTAGCACTGCTAGCTGGGAGCTGCAGCTCACTGCCTCTGCTTGACTTTGCAAAAGCATTGTATAATGTATCTCTGGCCCAGAAGAAGACCAAAATTTAAAGTTTGGAGTACAGTTTCTACTGAACACATATTGTTTTTGCATCATAGTAAAACTGAAAAATCAGAAGTTGAAAAATCATAAGTCAGAGACTTAGGGAGATACATATGTATATCTCCCACTAAAGGTTTTTGTTAGAGGATAAACATTCTCAATCATCACATTTCATAAGAGGTAATCCCACTCCAACCATTCTTTGGAAGTATGAACTTAAAGGTGTGTTGGCCACATTCAGACAGTGAGAAGTCAGTTACTGCATAAAACACTGACATTGCATTTTTTACATATTTTTAACGCACTAAAACTTATTTTTTTATTGCTTTTAATGTCACAAAGTTACTGTATTAATTAGCATTCTCCAGAGAAACAGAACCAATAGGATATAAAGAGATATGTATACAAGAGATTTATTTTGAGAATTGGTTCACATGATTAGGGAAGCCAATAAGTCCCAGGATATGTCATCTGCAAGCTGGAGAACCAGCGGTATAATTCAGTCATAGTCTGGAGGCCCAAGAACCAGGAGCTCTGCTGCCCAAGGACAGAAGCCAGATATGTCAGCTCAGGAAGAGAGAGACGGTCTTCATCCTTTCTTTACCAAATCTACTGATTCAAGTGCTAATCTCTTCCAGAAACACCCTAACAGACACACCCATAAATGTTTTGCCAGCCATCTGGGCATCCTGTGTGTAGCCTAGTCAAGTTGACACATAAAATTAACCATAATAATAATACAGACCTATTGTAGAAAGTTCAAATAAAAGTAAGCTTGAGAACTTAGCCCAGACAAGTAGGATACAACCCAACCAGCAGTTTCACCAAAACAGGCTGCCCTCACTCAAGGAATATATGTACACCTGACACCACATCTAGCTGTACCCAATAATCTGTTTTACACAGAACTAGGCTTCCTGTCCATATAAACAAGAATTTTCAAATACATATTTGAGTACAAAACAAGGAAGCAACAAGTGTCTGAAGAAAACAGAAAGAATTAATAACCAAAGAGGAAAGGTATTATAATAAATAGACTTTTAATAAAATAGGAAAATCAAAAATAATGTAAAATAAGTATAACTGACATGCTCAAAGCGGTTCTCAAAAATAGGGCATCCTTGGGCCAGGCACAGTGGCTCACATCTGTAATCCCAGCACTTTGGGAGGCCGAGGTGGGTGGATCACTTGAGGTCAGGAGTTCAAGACCGGCCTGATCAACATAGTGAAACCCCATCTCTACTAAATATATATATATATTTATTTATTAATATATTAATTTATATATATATATATTAATATATTAATTTATATATATTTATTAATATATTAATATATATTTATTAATATATTAATTTATATATATAAATTAATAGCAATTCTCTAATGTTATCTAATACCCAGTCCATATTTAAAATTTCCCCAATTATCTTAAACGTTTTCTGTGTAGTTGGTGTGCCTTTGTACAGTTAACCCAAAGAAGTTCTTCATAATTTATATATGTATAAAAGCTGGGCATGGTGGCACACACCTGTAATACCAGGTATTTGGGAGGCTGAGGCAGGAGAATCGATTGAACCTAGGAGGCAGAGGTTGTAGTGAGCCTAGATTGTGCCACTGGGCAACAGAACAAGACTTCATCTCAAAAACAAACCAACAAAAAGAATAGGGCATCTTTGATAAAGAAATTACTAATGAGTTTGGAAATCTAAAATCAGATTGTTGCCCCTTAAAAATAGTCAATGCATAGTTGACGAGCAAAACAACTATACATGAAAAGCAAATCAGCAAGTTGGCCCATGAATCAGGATCATTATGCCAGAATAGCATGCAAAAATCAAAGAGAAATTAAAATAGAAGAAAAGAGATACAAAGACAGATCCAGAAGTTCCATTATCTGTAATTTTTAAATTAAAAATGTTTTCCTTCTTTTGAGACAGGGTCTCCCTCTGTGGTCCATGCTGGAGTGGAGTGGTGCAATCGGTTACATGCCTCCATTTTTTATGCAATTGCAAAGATAGATTAGATGATGGTGGTTAAAATGAATTTAGATGACTGCTGGATAGATAGACTGATAGATAATAGAGATGGCTTTTCCTGTTTTTTCTTCTTTTCCTTCTAAAAAGCTTGATCTAGTGCTTTTGTAGAAATGCATTATGGAGATGCTCACACATTCTCTACTGAAGACAATGATATAAGAAATCCGTATACACCTATTACCCATCTCCAACAATTATCACCGTTTTGTCACTCTTGCTTTCTCTATCCTGCACCACATACTTTTTATTCTGGAGAATTTTTAAGCAAATCCTAAACCATTCACCATTTCACTTACACTCACCTCATTTTGCTTTTTCTCTAACTGATATGAACTTCGCTTTATAATACCTATAACCTGTATCATACCTAACAAAATTAATAGCAATTCCCTAATGTTATCTAATACTCAGTCCATATTTAAAATTTCCCCAATTATCTTAAAGATTTTCTGTATAGTTGGTGTGCCTTTGTACCGTTAACCCAAAGAAGTTCTTCATAATATATTTTGTTGTTTTTCCAGACCCTCTGCAACACTGGTGTATTTAATGCTTGCCACACAACAGGCAAAAAATTGCCTTTTGTTTTTTATTGGAATTTCCACATGAGAGGAAACTTCAATTACCAGCGAGGTTAGACATATTTTAACATACTTATTTGCCTTTTAGTATGCTTTTGTGCTTGTGTGAATTATATGGCCATATTCTTTGTCCATTTTAGTGTTCTTTTCTTATGTATTTGTGGGAGCTTATTATTAGGTTGGTGCAAAAGTAATTGCAGTTTTTCCATTCATTTTAATAGAAAACCGCAATTACTTTTGCACCAAACTAATAAATTCAGGTATCTTTTCTGTATTTTTGTTACATTGTAAGTGTTTTCTTTGAACCTGTTTTGTCATGTTGAGAACTTTTTAACTTTCATATGTTTGCCAATCTCTACAATGACCTCTGAAGTTTATATTCAATATTACATTCAATAGTTGTCTGAAACTTTTTCCTGAGTATTATTTTCTCACCAGTTAGAATTAAAAATATTGATTAATAAACTCTCCCTAGTTTGGCGTTTAGCCTAATTTATAGCCTGAGCCTTAAGAAGATATTTTGCAAATGATCTCAGTTAGGCATACAAAGTTTTACCTTCTACAGAAAACATGAAAAAAATCATACAAATGAAAAAATTAAAATAGAATTCCTATCCCAACTTTCTATCTTCAAAATCACTAAAAGACTTTCTTTCCCAGAAAACTAGTTCACTTATTATGAGCAGGAATGGAAATGATAAAATTCCAGAACAGCCAAAAACAATTTTAAGCAGGTTATTGAATACTCCCCAAAATGGAATGTTGGTTTTTCAGGAATATTCACAATGACCTCATGCTCTTTTATCAGAATACCATTTCGAGGAGATTATTTTAAATGTATCCTTGAAATCTTACCTCATGAAACCTAGAGCTCTAAAACTAAGCTTGAGTACTCTCTAGCTATCAGTGTGAGCAGGAGGAAAATAGCATGACAATTTTGATGCATATTTGTAGAATACTCTTTTTATGCATATTATTTCCAGTGTGGGTAGAACAGCTGCAGGAGAGAGAGAGAGAGAATGCACACTGGGAAGTAGAGAGGAGAGGATCTTGTAGACCTTGTTATAAAAAATCAAAACTCATTTCAAAGTAATATAAATGAGAATTTATGTATTTGTCTTTTCTCTGGCTTTAAGGAATAATCTATTAGCATTTCTTCTTCTCATTTTTTTAAATGTTTTATAGATACTGGGGGTCTCAATATGTTGCCCAGGCTGGTCTTGAACTCCTGACCTCAAGTGATCCTCCTGCCTCAGCCTCCCAAAGCACTGGGATTACAAGCACAAACCACTATTCCTGGCCTTCTTCCTCTCTATTTACTCAATCATTCCATTGTTTTCCAGTCCCAATATATGTAGGTCAAGAGTTATATCCACACATCGTGGGATTTCAAGATAAAACATAACACTAATGAAAATGGCAGTGTCTCAAATTAGTAAGTGTCTGTCTACTTTTTAGCTACCTTTGGTTTGTGCAGAAATCTCTCCACCTCTCTTTTTCTGCACATTCAGTGTCATAAGCCTTGAATCCTTGAAGCTACTCTCTCAATGCATGTCATATATCCCGTGTCCAAGTATGGCCAGTATGAGGTAGCTGTCACTGAGAGCCCTTGCGGAAAATTAATGGCTGACTACAGAGGGCAAAATGATAGGACAGATGGCTCTGTCACCACAGCCAGCCTGGAGGCTGAAAGAAACTCAGAGTCTGGGCAAATACCACTGTGTTTCATACACTTGCTCCTTTGTTAATCCTGTCTCCCTGTCAGCAGCTGTCCTTCATTGTTTGGTTGAGTGGAAAGGTTGTTTCATTTTCTACAGGCGTTTTCTCCTTTTTTTCCCAATTTGTTAATGATTCAAAGAACACATTTCAGAAATTCTTTGAGACCCCCTCCACACCAGAAAGGAGTCTTCTCTGTCATTTATTTAAAGAAAAGCAGTAAATTTATTTTGTACAATGCCAAGAAAATATTGGTCTGTATCCTGTTATGGATTGCTGAATTTAAATGCTTTTAAGACATTCTGGGGAAAAAAAATCAGCTAAGGACACTTAATATCCTAAGGTTACATCAAGCTAATACCAGCACATAATTAGGTTAATACAGAGAATGAGGGGAAAAGGTCAATATTGTAAAAGTTAGTCACATTAGCACGACTGGATGATTCATAAATTTTGCACTTTTCAACAATGTCTCAAAGTCATTAATTATTCTTTGTTTTCCAGTTGAACTTCCAGGCCAGAAAAAGACAACATGAAATGAAGTTTCAAGAAGTTCACAAAACCTTTTCCCTTTTCCTCCATCGTCTTGGCCAGTCTTAAATCTCATTTTCCCTTTGTCAGGACACCTCTGGTGTTAACAGCTAGCTTCAGAAAAGAAGCAGAGTGGTTTAGCTTCTCCAGTGCCAAGGTCATTCCCAAATTGAGAAACTCAAGGCGATGACTCAGAAGCTTACCTGCATTCTACTTCCTTTAAAAAGGCCAAATATGCATTCTGACCAAGGAAATTCTCTGACATGTAAATCCTTAAAAGTTCTCATCAGTGTCTAACACTTCTCCCCTTCTTCCCCTTCCTATTACTGATGTCTGATTTTTAACCAAAGAATTACAGTGACCCTGCACAAAAGCGGACCATCAATTTCACTGCAAACGTTATTGATGCCTTAGTCTTTCTCTTTAGTCTGTTCTGATGTTTTTCTAAAGAAACAGTCCTAAAGCTCTGAAGAGTCAATTGGTACTTTTATAGACTTTTTGAAGGTCTTCTTAAGGAAGATCTTTTCATTCACATGCCCTTCCTACAGACCAATCCATGACTTAAAGTTGTCACATACTCCATAAAATACTAAGGAACTTTTCATTCCTATTTATAGGAATTTAGGAAAAGTGCCCTCAAAGTAACCCATCCAGTTAGCAAGTCTTTCATCTGGCTTGTGAGAAGTTCATGCTGGGAAATTTCTGGGCACAGCTCTTGCAGTCAAATCTGTCATTTCCCTCTGATTATATGATTCTCTTTTATTAACAAATCTGATTCATAAGCTCTTCTGCAAAGGCCATTTGTAAGAGGATTCAGGAGTACTCAATTACACGGCATCTCTATATCTTTTACTAAACTTTATTAGATATTATATCCATGCCATAAAAAGTCTGGAAGTACTTTAATAGCAAGCCAAGTCATTTGAGATTTATACATGATTAGAAAGAAAATTACTCTCTACAAGTTTCCATTCTAGCCTTGCAAGTGGGTTTTCCACAACCGATTAGATCTTGCAAACTCCCACTCCACACTCTTGAGCATTACTATCACATTGACTGAGCACTTCTTGTATTAACAGACCAAGCCCTGACCCCAAATCCACTCCTCTCTGTACCCTCTCAGGTTCCTGAAATTCCTGCAGTCCCAGCTTTCTCCCTCTGAAGTATGCAAGGCTATCCTCACATGACAATGCAATGTATGTGTTCCATATTTCCCCCATCCCTCCACATACATTGATCATTTCACAAAGTAAACCATAATAATTCTAAATTGGCTGGAAACTGATGGGTTTCTACATCTTCTTAAGTACAGGAATAACCAAATTACAAGCAGAAAAAATTAAACCACATTTTGATTTCTATAGGTAGCTAAGTACACACTGAGCATCTACTTTGGGCCCAACACTATGAGAGAAATCAGAAAAGTATGAGGAAATGGTTCTCAAAATGTGCTTCTGGTGACCCTAGGGCTCTCTGTAACATTTTAGGGGACTCCATGAAGCCAAAACTATTTTCATACTGTGACTAACATGCTATTTGTCTTTTTCGCTCTTACTCTTGTATGAATAAACAGTGGGGTTTGCTAGAGAGTGTACAACATGTGATATTAGAACAGATTGAATGCTGAAGCAGGCATGAGAATCCAGCTGTCCTTTGTTAAGTCAGGTACTAAAGAGACTTGGAAAAATGTAGAACAATCCCACTCTCTTTACTAAAATAATATTGTCTTGGAAAATCTAGTTATATTTTATAAAATATGTGACTTATATTAGTGTATAATGGATGAATTACTTTTAATAAATTAATAAATGAACATTTTATTTTTGTCAGTGTTAATATCTAAAATGATAAATATCAGTAGATATAACTACATAAACAAAAGCTCTTTGGTGTTCTCAATAGCAATTGAGAATGTAAAGCCATCCTGATTCCAACACTTTTTGCTAGAGGTTGGCAAAACCAAGTTCTGCCTCCATGCTGGGATGGTAATATTGGATCCTGGTATTTCTCAGAGTACAGAATCTGCAATATAAACACATCTTTATCTTCCATTGCTCCCTCCCAGAGTGTAACTTTGGTATAATTATGCTAGCTCTCTTTATCTCACCAGCTATGAGGATTAGAAGTGACAAGGAGTCAACAGGACAAAAGCTCCATCCTGATGCAGGGATGTAGGTGGCTGGTGGGATGGTGGTGCAATGTGCAGATTGAAGGTGCACTGGAAGAAGGGCAGAGATGGGAGCCAGTGGGGGGCTATAGCTAGGTGCTCGTGAAAATTCCAAACAGAATTTTGGATGTAGAGAGTAGACTTTTCGATGTAGAAGTAGAAAGTTGAACACATGAATGAATTATGTAAGGAAGTCATGGGCATAGAAAAGTTAATTTAAACAATGGAAACAGATGGATTTTTTCAAGGAGAGATTACAGAATTATAAGACAAAATGCCCGGGCCACAACTCCAAATGATCCCAATATTTAAGGCACAGGTAATAGAAGAGAACCCTGCAAAGGACACTGAAAGAAAGGGGTCAAAGTGGAAGGAATACTGAGTGTGGTGTTATAGCTGCCAATGAAAAAGAACATTTCAGAAAGAAGAGAGTGTCATCACTGGAATGCTGCTAAGAGATCACATAAAATCAGCATTGAAGTGTGCCTGTTAGTTTTAACAACAAGGTCACTGCAATCTTGGCAAAAGCCATTTCATGGAATAAACATCTTTTTGTTTCAGTCTGGTTATAAAATCAAACTAAGAAATTTTGATTATGAAAGAGGCTTAGCAAAACCTTTTTCAATTTCCTATTTTCTTATTCATACAAAAACATAGTACTTTTTAAAACATGATATCTTTTGAACCCAACATATTTAAATGTCTTTTGTCCTTGTTGGTCACTACTGAGAATGAATTAAATCTTCTAAATAGTGAAGTGTTGAAATAATTTATTATAGATAGGAAGTATCTCCAGCCTGAAAATTCCTGTGTAACAGAAGTGTTGGGCATCTACAGGAAGGTGCCCATTCTAGAAATCTAGTCATAAACTGTGTTTGAGCTCTGAAGGTGTCAAGAGAGATGGGATGGGTCGCAGCTGTAACTGAAAGGGAAGAATCAACCTACTATAACCAGGAAGGATGGATCCTTTAACTCTGAAGTGATTACATTTGGAGGGGAGGTGTTATTTGGTTGATTCTATTTAGTTTTTTGCTTATTTATGTTTTGGCTGTGATTTTAAGTATTGTGTGATGGAAAGAGTAGCAGCCTGAGTCTGGTTGCCCAGACTTGAGTTCCTTCCAGAGTTACAGCAAGCTTTCTGTCTTCAGGCTTCCTCTGGACTTAGCAAAGCTTAATGTCTCAAGTAAATATAAAGGTGCACACCTGCTATAGGCATGTCCAGTGTGAAGACAGCTAATTCCCTACGTAAGCTTCCATCAAAAGAATGTACCCACCATTATCTGCAACCTTTCTTCTAGTCTCCCTGTTTTCTTTGCATCATTATCTCCACAGATCTCTATATATTCTTGGAAATCCTTCTTCCATAATCAATGAAAACAGAAGTTATTATTTTCCTCTAAATTCCACTATGGAAGGCATGTGGCAGTTAAACGGTTAATGATTACTACTTTTTAAATAGCTCTTCTACTATGAGCTCAAATTGCCATTGAATTATTTTGTTGTGGTAAATTTTTCCTGCATTTATTTCTTGCCTCTAAAAACAGATCTTATACTCCTTGATGGTAGAGAAAATGTTTGATTCATCTCTGATTTCTCCCATGATACCATTTATGGTAACACCCATAAAGTGGTCAATCAAAAGATATTTAGTGAGAAGTTTGAAAAACTAAGTGTAAAAATATTTTAAAAGGTAAAAATATTACACATATATAAAGAAATGTTGTTACTGTCCTTTGCTATAATTTCAACGACAATTCCACTTCTGTAAGACACCAGTCAAATGAAAGAGAATGCCTTGATTCTCAAGCCCCAACACATTCTTCCTATGATATAAAAGGTTTCCAAACCTTGAAATCATAAAATTACATTCATCTAAAATATATGGTTATATCTGCTTGCTCTGCTTTTCATCATTCATGTCAAGAGTTCATTATTTTGCTTTTATTCCCTAAACTCTCCTACAGCTAGATAGGACCTTTAGCAACAGAATTGGGCTACTCTGGCAATATTAGATGGCTAAAAGCCAGAATGCAGCCACTCTAGTTAGCTGGTCTATTTTAATTTTGTTTCTGCACAATGCAAACAGTCTGCTAAGATGCATGTGACTTATATTGACCCACGGATAGATCCATTTTTTTAATAGACGTCTCTTCTTTATTGAAGACAAGTATGTCTTGTCACAATTTGACTGCCTAATTTTAGCTCCAGTGGGGTTTACTTAGCCACCAAGCTCCAAATCCAGGCCAGAAATAGGCAGAAGAGTGATGGTCATGTGTTTAACAAGATCCCAGGCAACGGGCCAACACCCATTGGAGCTAGGTCGGAATTTCTTGCCCTGCGAAAATGCAGTGCTAAATCTTCCTCTCCCTCTTCTCTCTTTCTCTACAAGTGGATCTCCCCTGTACAGTGAGCTGTCACCTGAAACTAACGAGGAGGATGTGACTCCCAGCAATCTGAGCTACAGTGAAAAGTGCATGACCTACCAGCCTTGACATGCCAACTTGGACTATCATTTCTGGAATGGTTGAAAAAAAAAATATTTTAATGTAGTTCACCTCGATATATGATTTCATTAAAAACTTCTAAAATTGGTACATCTTTACAGGCCTTTGACACTCTCAGCATGTAACACATAGTAGTTCTCTCTCTTTCTCTCTCTCTCTGTCTCTCTCTCACTGTAGAAAATTGCTCCTTATTCTTGTTTCACTCTTTCTTTCTCATTAGGGTTTTTAAAATAAATATATCTATAGAGAGTGAACTCCTACACTCCCCACTCTCATCCTTTTGATTATTATTTATAGTAGATTTACTGAGAAAATTATTTTTAAGCTTATAAGTACACCTTGTTGTTTTTAAGATATCTAAATTTGGTTATATGTCCATGATTCCCCAACTTTATAGGGCCTTCATATCCTCTTTCATAGGAACTTTGCCATATGTTAAGATAGTCTATGGAGCCAAAAATAAAAGTAGCACATTTATAAATGTGTTTGTCTTTTCTATGACTGACTCTCTAGGATACCTAAGAAGGAACATATAAGAACGAAACAGTCTCTATCAGAAAAGATAGAGAAGCCTGCAACCTCAAACAGCATAAAATCTTTGGGTAATTTTCTGAAGATTTTTTGAACAGTTATTAGCTACTTACAGTTGCTAAAATCAAAGAATCAACATATATTACAACCAATCACCATATTTAAATATTTAATTAAAGTTCCGAACTCTAGTAAAACCATTTTACCCCAGGGAAACTCTTAGGGTGTATTAACTGTGTCCCACTCAAGGGGAAATGTGAGTTTCACATTGGAGCTAGAAAACCAGACTTGGGTTCCTCTTGGTATAAAGGGGGCATCGGCTTTAAGAAGTTTTTTTCCAGCAGTGGTAGAAATGGATATGCCGTGATCTTTCCTTCTTACCTATATCTTATTGTGACCTAAACATGGAAGGTAGGGAAACCATCTCTGATTATAGACCTAAGTCACACCCCCTACCACATACCCAGAAAAGAACATCTGTTACACCGGCTGATTAATTCAGTGAACTATCCAATAAGACCAACAGCATCACTGCTTAGCTAATGAGCTAATAGATGGAGATGAGCCAGGGACTTATATAATGATCCAAACTTTAATGATAAAGGAAAGTTCTAAGCATGATGTTAAATATTTTGTCTTTGAAATATCTCACTGTCATTATTACTGATGTAGAGATGGGTCTTAAAAAGCTTATTTGGAGGTCCTGGGAGGAAAAAACAGCTAACCCTGTATTCTTAGACACAAAACCCTTCCGTCTGTCTCTGTGAAGACCTTCCTCTGGGAACAAGGATGCCCCTTGAGGAGGAAAACCCCTTCAGTTCCTGGGACTCACTGTGCTCTCTCCTGCTTCTGGGCCATTGCACTTGGCACCCCTTTTGATGCTGCACTCTTCTCGTCAGTCCCCCTTTGCTGACTAACAATGTATCCTTCAGGTCTTAGGTTCTTCTGTCACTTCTTCAGGAGTAAGGCAATAAGAGGACAGGGACACTTGCTAAGTCGACCAGACACACTGGAGAAACCCTGCTCAATGCCTTCGCCAACTTATCTGCATCTCCTCATTATCAGTTTTGTTGACTGTTGTTCTCCTCAATACTCTATACTTAATTATATTCATTAAACTCCTAAAATAAGAAAAGCACAGTACAAGGTACTAAGAAATAGTAACTATTAAAGAGGTAGAGTAATTGCTCTCAAAGAGGTCAAAGTCTAGCTAAAGGGAGAAACATACAAATAGATCATAATAGCACAAAACAGTAAGACTATACAGAATGTGTGGTCAAAGTGCTATAGCTCTTTTTTTTTTTTTTTTTTTTTTTTTTTTGAGATGGAGTCTCGCTCTGGCGCCCAGGTTGGAGTGCAACGGCAAGATCTCGGCTCACTGCAAGCTTCGCCTCCAGGGTTCACGCCATTCTCCTGCCTCAGCCTCCTCAGTAGGTGGGACCACAGCCGCCCGCCACCACGCCTGACTAATTTTTTGCATTTTTAATAGAGACGGGGTTTCACCGTATTAGCCAGGATGGTCTTGATCTCCTGACCTCGTGATCCACCCGCCTCGGCCTCCCAATGTGCTGGGATTACAGGCATGAGTCACCGCGCCCTGCCATGGTATAGTATTTTTATAGGTGGAGCTGAGTAGAAGGTTGAGAGATATATAAGAATCCTACAGGTGAGGAGGCAGGAAGAACATAGTAAGCAGGATACAAAACATAACCAAAAGAAAGACATGACTGGCAGTAGAAAGGTGTGTATGAGGTGCCTACTTATAGGAGATGAGCTATGCTAGAGAGACTGGGCAGGATCAGTTATATAATTTGTAGGACCTGGTGCAAAACGAAAATGTGAAGCCTATGGTTCAAAAAGTAGGGGGAGAAGTTCAGTTAAAGATATACCGACATATAAAACTTTCTCCTTTTTAACAAAAAGGAATGGAGTGATTGTGATACAGGACTACAACATAAACTTGTAAACTGCAAAAAATATATATATTTTGGGGGGATCATCATTTTATGTAATATAGTGAATAATAATATCTTATTAACATGCTATCTTGGTTGATCATATGATTTTCTGGTCATTTTTCTACAAATCTATTTATAAGTTCAAAATATTGACACGTTTAGCAACTTCATTTTCAAACAATATAATTAAAAGCAAGTCACTATTGGCAAATGCAAAATTGCAAACAAATTTTGATTTGTTTTAAACTTGATTTTGAACTTCAGAGTGATCTTTCCACTGTTTCAAACTTAATAGAATTGTTAAGGTTATTTTGCAGGCTGTGGCAACATTGGGATACATTTCTGATAAATTGTTTCATAATATAAATGTTGGTATACCTGGAGGTGATGATCCTTGCAGAACCACTTTTTAAAGATTTGACTCTTCATACAAATCAATTTCATGTATGTCTTAATTTAACTTTTTAAATGTAATTTCAAATGTAAATGTATGCAATGACATTTTTGTTTTCTCTATCACTTCTTGAAACTTGTGGCAATTATACAAGAAACTGAAAGCAATTTCACAATTTACATATAATTCAAAATACTTGTTTATGCATTTCACCTCTGTATCTTCCATTATAAGGAAAAATTAATTTTAAAATTATCTTTCCTATTAATGGTTCACGTGCAGTTTCATATGAAAACATTAGTTTCTGTCAAATGTGACAATTATTTAATTTTTATTTCCAAGCCTGTGGATATTTGCTTTGCAATGTTGCAGCAGTTTTCAAAACCAGAAATTCAAAATTCTTTGGAGAATTCTAATAATTACCTGAGACACTTTTATCCTATGTCTTATGTATGCTTCTACTTTGTAATAATTTACTGACAGTGTTCCTAATCATTGATCTCCAGAGTTCCTGACCCTTCACTTAGGCCAGAGAATTCCTATTTGCACAGATGCACAGGGATGGACTCCGGGGATCAGCAGGCAAGCTTGGCACTGGCCTCATGCAAAACCCTTCTTCTCTACCAGAGCCATAGTCCCTGCTGCCATTGCAGCCACTGCTATTGCTTCTGCTTCTACTCTGCCATTGCCACCTCTAATCTGGGCCCAGGTTCTAGCCTTGGCCACCCCCTTGGGGCCAATGACTCCCAGGGTACCCCAGGCACATGTGTACCAGTAGGCCAGGCCAACTGCCCAACTGTTGCTGCCACAGACCTGAGCCCACACATGTACAGTCTGCTGCCTGGCATGCCACTGCTGCTCCTAGCTACACTCTGTTGTTTCGTGTGACATCACTTACAAAACACAAAATCAAAGATAAAATCATTAAGAATTTCAAGAAGTCCATAGCAGAGGATTAAGTTGAGCATGGGGCCTCATCAGAGGGCAGGAACTCTGTGATTGCACTGCCATTTGCCCATAAAGCCTGCCTTGGGGATGGGGAATACCATCTAGGAAAGGGAGTTTTAAAGTGTTCTGGGGACAGGTTTTAAAGTTATTTCAATGACTTAAGGAAAGAGCTCGTGGTGTCCTTTAGGTACAAAAGATTTTGACATGGGGAAGGACATTAAATTTGTTTTTTAAAAAGTTCACTCTGGTGTCTAATCATGTAGAAAGACTAGCAGATAAGTCAACTAAAAAACTGTTGGATAGTCTAGGAAAGTGGTTTTGAAAGACTGAATTTAGGGACAGTAACAGATTCAAGAAATAACCATAGTATTTTGAGTAACAAATGTGTAGCAGGCACTTTAAAAACATTTCGGCCAGGCACAGTGGCTCACGCCTGTAATCCCAGTACTTTGGGAGGCCGAGGTGGGTGCATCATGAGATCAGGAGATCAAGACCAGCCTGGCCAACGTGGTGAAACCCCATCTCTGCTAAAAATACAAAAATTACCCGGGCATGGTGGTGCTTGCCTGTAATCCCAGCTACTCAGGAGGTTGAGGCAGGAGAATCACTTGAACCCAGGAGGCGGAGGTTGCAGTGAGCCGAGATCTTGCCACTGTACTCCAGCCTGGGCGACAGAGCGAGACTCCGTCTCAAAAAGAAAAAATAACCCAAAACATTATTTCTCATCTTCAAAAAACGCTCTAAGGGAGTTATTATCCCTGATAATATCCCAGATAGTCAACTGAGGCAGTTGACAACCTCAGGGTGTAGTTTCTCAAGGTTACAAAGTAGGTAGAGCAGAGCCACCTTTAGGCCCTGGGCTTTCCCCCACTTCCCCCGCCCCCACTGCATACCACTTCTTTTCAGCTCAAGGAAGACACCCCACAATGTGGTGACTGATCTATGCAAAGTGTCAGGGAGAAGAAAGAGTCTAAGGTTTCTTTAACATTTTCCCTCCCTGTCCTACCCCTCCAAAGTCCTTCAGCTTGTCCATATTTATTTCACTTGTATTTGTAAAATGAGTAAGTTCTGGAAATATAATGTACAGCACGGTGACTACAGTTAACAATACTACATTGCACATATATTTAAAACTGGAGAAGAGGTTGAATCGTAAGTGTTCTCTCTACATCAATAAAAGAAAATGGTAATTATGTGAGGTGATCAATATGTTAATTAGCTTGATTGCATTCATCACTAATGTATACAAATATCAAAACATCAAGTTGTATACTTTAAATATACATAATTTTGTCAATTATCCCTCAATAAGGCTGGAAAAAATGTCCTTTGAGCTAAAAAGGGCCAAATTCTGAAAGGGGAAACACTGCAGTAGGCCCTTTCAAGGTCACAGATGTACAGTCAACATTATATACACTCCTTTCCTTTCCTCACTACTTCTCTAGTCACGTCGCACAGTGCTCAAGTTTGATCTGGTTTGGTTTAGTTTTTATTTTTCTTCCCCTAAACTGATACCCCACCTATCCCCCTGCCCCAACTCCAATAATTGTAAATTGCCCAAAAGTCCACATGAAGTGTGTGTGTTTTCCAAGCTGTGGAGACACTGCCCTCCCTCATTTAGTTCAGGAATAGTCCATGGGGAGTCTTGGTTGGGAGAAATGAAAGAGATAAGGATGTAAATGAGTGAGGTGATTAGCACCCAGGCAGCATCCGATAAATGTCAGCAGCCCGTCAGCCACAAGAGAAAGATTTCTAATGGGCTCTTCTATTACCTACCACAGAGAAGTTGAGAATTCTTCTGCAATGAACGTCCCCAGGCTGCACACACAGGGCAGCAGAGTCCCAACCTCCATTCTGAAAATCACCATGCATTCATCATTCAACAAAACTTATTGAATGTCTACTATGATAAAGACATCATGCTTCGTATTTTAAAAAATCTGATCTTTCCTATTCATTTAACCAATAAGACCTTGGAAATTGATAGCATCAGCATATATTATATTTGGTCAAAAGAGATTAAAAACACAGAGAATTATTTCATCAGGTCTTGGGCCAACTTTCCACAACCAATTACATTCAGTTATCAGTTTGAGTAAATCAGAAATGATTTTAGAACACAAAGTTCCAAATGACCATTTCATTTCCCTTTGTGGCATAATTCCTTGTCGTATTATCATTAAGAAATGAATATAAACTAATTTAGCCATTTTTCAAGATTGAAATGAAGGTCAACTATATACTCAAGTCCATGTAACACATATTTATTGGTGGGGCGAGTATTCACATTTACTAAGCAATTACTTTGTTGTATAAACTGAGAGGCCCCTTTGCATATATGTTCTCATTTATGTTCATGTTGACTGTTAATCACATCCATTTTACAGATGAAGAAATTAAAACTCAGGAAAGTGAAGCAACTAAGCACATATCACAGCACTAGTACAAGGTAAAACCAGAACGTGATTGTACCTCTATTTGATTTCAAGCAACCTCCATGTGTCAGAAGTCATAACTTGTACAGGCAAACACAGTTGATCTCAGGTCACTTGATTAAGTACTACAAAAAGCTGGCACCGGACAAACCTGCCCCAATCCATATCTGTGCCTTACTGTATAAGACAGTTCCAATGCCCTCTATTTCTTTTGTTACTTCCTACTACTCGGCAGAGCTAATCATTCTCCTGCAAATGTTATAGACTGAATATTATTTTGCATCTCAGAATTTTAGTAAAATTAAGGTCATAGAACATAGCTATCATTTTTACAGCAGGTCATCAAGGAACAACAGCTTGTGTAGTAAACTGAAAAATCATTGCTTCCTCGATTCATAATCCAGGCAAATAGAGAAATACCATGAATAGGCTTGAGTTAGACAGTTGGCTACAGTTGTGCCTTGTATATTCTGCCTAGCAACAACCGTCTGGTCTTCCAAAGATGACAGAGCCCTGGGAGCTGGGTACTGACCCCGTGGAATGTGTGGAGCGCTGGGTGTGCAGGTTGCTGGACGGCAGGGATTAAGGGAGGGCTGGCAAGCATGGGCTGGACTCTGAGGGCAGCACTGAAAGATGTGTGTGTGTCCTATGTGTGGAAGAGAGTTGGACCACACAGAGGGAGCTGAAAAACAAAGCAGAGGCAAGGGATACCTTGTTGACATTTTTAAAGGAAGACCAGAGGTTTTTGGGAGATATCCGACCCCCTAAACCACACATCCAGGTGCATACCTTCTTTTCACCTCTGCCCACTCCTCATTTCTCACCAGACTTTGTGAAACCTATACAGGGATCATGTTCTTGCATATTGGATGCCACACGTCATTGTGTCATAATTATGCCTGCTGACGTGTTACTGCCCTAAAGAGCAACAGTCATCCCTTACCCTCTGCTCTTCTGTCTCCTTCCTTTCCTCTGTTTTCCTCATCTCTCCAACGTTTCCCTCAGTCACAAAGATACAGTTGACAGCAACAGGACTCAAGTAGGGCTTAAGAGGTGACCACAGGCAGCATTGGTGAGGCTTCATTTCAGAGGGTACGGTCTTCAAATCAGAGCCTGAAAAAAATGACCTCCTAACACCAAGGAATGAGTTCAATGAAAAAGACTAAAAATTATCTGTAATCTCATCTCCAAAAGAGACAGCCACTCTTCATATTTTGGTAATTTCCTTCCAGCAGTTTTTACCTAGAACTTTTCTTTTATAAAATTGGCACTATATGTGTGTGTGTGTATATTTCTCAATAATTATATATAACCTATAATATTAATATATGATATATTGTTTATATTATAACCTATGGAAATCATCTTAATATATCATTGAGATTACAAATATAGTACATATGTGTATATGTATGCAGATATAGATATTTGCTGTAGATATAAATATAGAAACAGGTTTAGATATACATAAATAGTTCAATAGCATATTCCTTCATTTAAGATATAATCAGCATTTTCTCAAGTCAATGAATATTCTTTTTCTTTTAATTTTTGTGGGTACATAGTAGGTGTATATATTTATGGGGTACATAAGGTATTTTGATACAGGCATATAATACATAATAATCAAATCAGGGTAAATGGGGTATTCATCACCTCAACCATTTATCCTTTCTTTGTGTTATAAACAATCTAATTATACACTTTGTTTTTAAATGTACAATAAATTATTTTACATATAAGCACCCTGTTGTGCTATCAAATACTAGATCTTATTCATTCAACATAATCATATTTTTGTACCCATTAACCATCCCCACTTTCAACTCCAGCCTTCTAACTACCTTTTCCAGCCTCTGGTAACCATCCTTCTACCCACCCCTCTAACTACCCTTTCCAGCCCTGGTAACCATCCTTCTACTCTCTATAACCATGAGTTCAATTGTTTTAATATTTTTAGCTCCCACAAATAAGTGAGAAAATGTGGTTTGTCTTTCTGTGTTTGGCTTATTTCACGTAACATGATGACCGTTTATCTGTGTTGTTGCAAACGAAAGGATCTCATTTTTGTTTATGACTGAATAGTACTCCATTGTGTATATGTACCACATTTTCTTTATCCATTCATCCGCAGATGGAAACTTAAGTTGCCTCCAAATCTTAGCTATTGTGAATAGTGCTGCAATAAACATGAGAGTGCAGATATCTCTTCAATATACAAATTTCCTTTCCTTTGGGTAAATGCCTATTAGTGGGATTGCTAGATATATAGTAATTCTATTTTTGGTGTTTTGAGGAACCTCCAAACTGTTCTTCATAGTAGTTGTACTAATTTATGTTCCCACCAACAGTGTACGAGGGTTTCCCTTTCTCCACATCCTCACCAGCATTTGTTATTGCCTATCTTTTGAATATAAGCTATTTTAATTGGCATTAGATTATATCTCATTGTAGTTCGGATTTACATTACTCTGATGATCAGTGATGTCAAGCACCTTTTCATATACCTGTCTGCCATTATATGTCTTCTTTTGAGAATTGTCTATTCAGGTTTTTTGCCCATTTTTTAAACAAATTATTAGATTTTTTTCCCCTATAGAGTTGTTTGAGCTCCTTATATATTTTGGTTATTAATCCCTTATCAGATAGTGAGTTTGCAAATATTTTCTCTCATTCTGTAGATTGCCTTTTCACTTTGTTGATTGTTCCCTTGGCCATGCAGAAGTTTTTTAACTCAACGTGATCCCATTTGTCTATTTTTGCTTTGGTTATTTGTGCTTGCGAGGTATTACTTGAGAAACCTTTGTCCATTACAATGTCCTGGAGGGTTTATTCAATGTTTTCTTGTAGTAGTTTCACAGTTTGAGGTCTTAGATTTAAGTCTTTAATACATTTTGACTTGATTTTTGTATACAGCAAAAGATAGGGGTCTAGTTTCATTCTTCTGCATATGGATTTCCAGCATTCTCTATTCTGTTCCATTGGTCTATGTGTCTGTTTTTATGCCAGTATAATGCTGCTTTGGTTACTATAGCTCTATAGCATAATTTGAAGCCAATTAATGTGATTCCTCCAGTTTTGTTAGTTTTGCTCACGATAACTTTGGCTATTTTAGTTTTTTTATGATTCCATATGAATTTTAGAATTGCTTTTTCTATTTCTGTGAAGAATGTCATTAGTATTTTCATAGAGGTTGCACTGAATCTGTAGACTGCTTTGGGTAGTATGGACAGTTTAACAATATTGATTCTTCCAATCCATGAGTATGGAATATGTTTACATTTTTTGTATCCTTTTCATTTCTTGCATCAATGCTTTATACTTTTAATTCTAGAGATCTTTCACTTCTTTGGTTAATCTAATTCCTTGGTATTTAATTTATCTGTAGCATTATAAGTGGGATTACTTTCTTGATTTTCATATTCTTCCCTGGTGGCATATAGAAATGCTACTGATTTTTGCTTGTTGGTTTTGTGTCCTGCAACTTAACTGAATTCATTTATCAGTTCTAATACTTTTCTGTTATAATCTTTAGGTTTATCCAAATATAAGATCAAACAAGGATAATTTGACTGCTTCTTTCCAATTTGGATGCCCTTTATTTTTTTCTCTTGTCTGATTGCTCTAGCTAGGACTTCCAGCACTGTTGAATAGCAGTGGTGACAGTGGTCATCCTTGTCGTGCTCCGTATCTTAGAGAAAAGGCTTTCAGTTTTTCCCTGTTTGGTATGGTGCTAGCTGTGGGTCTGTCATAGATTTTTTTTTTATTACATTGAGGTATATTCCTTCTATACCCAGTTGTTGGAGGATTTTTATAATGAAGACATGTTTAATTTTATAAAATGCTTTGTCAGCATCAATTGAACTGATTATATGATTTTTTGTCCTTTTTTCTGTTGATATGATGCATCACAATGGTTAATTTGCATATGTTGAACTATCCTTGCATCTCTGAGATGCATCCCACTTGGTCACCAAGGATGACCTTTTTAATGTGTTAATTTCAGTTGGTTAGTATTTTGTTAAGAATGTTTGCATCAATGTTCATCGAGAATATTGACCTGTATCTTTCTTTTTTTGATGTGTCTTTGTCTGGTTTTGGTATCATGGTAATACTGGCCTTGCCAAATGAGTTTGGAAGTATTCCCTCTCCTCCTTTGTTTATTCAGAATAGGTTGAATAGAATTAGCATTAGTTCTCCTTTAATATTTGGTAAACTTCATCAGTGAAGCTATCAGGTCCTAGGGTTGTATTTACTGGGAGGTTTTTTGTTTTTTTTTTTTTTTTTTTTTTGAGACGGAGTCTTGGTCTGTCACCAGGCTGGAGTGCAGTGGCATAATCTCAGCCCACTGAAACCTCTGCCTCCCAGGTTCAAGTGATTCTCCTGTCTCAGCCTCTCAAGTAGCTGGGACTACAGGCACGTGCCACCATGCCCAGCTAATTTTTTGTATTTTTAGTGGAGACAGGGTTTCACCATGTTAACCAGGATGGTCTTGATTTCCTGACCTCATGGTCCACCCACCTTGGCCTCCCAAAGTGCTGGGATTACAGGCATAAGCCACTACACCCAGCCTGGGAGACTTTTAATTACAGGTCCAATCTCATGACTGATTGGTCTGTTTAGGTTTTGAATTTCTTCATGGTTCAATTTTTTTGTAGGTTGGATGTGTCTAGGAGTTTATCCATTTTTCTAAGTTTTCCAATTTATTGGCATATACTTGCTTATAGTAATCCTAATGATCCTTTGAATTTCTACAGTATCAGTTGTAATGCCTCATTTTTCATCTCTGATTTTAGTTACTGGGCCTTCCCTTTTTTACTTAGACTAAAGGTTTGTTATGTTGTTTATCTTTTCAAAACACCAACTATTTGTTTAATTGATCTTTTGTATTATTTTCTTCATTTCAGTTTCATTTGTTTCTGCTCTGATCTTTCTTATTTTCTTCTACTAATTTTGGGTTTGGTTTACTCTTGCTTTTCTATTTCTTTAAGATGCATTGTTAGAATGTTTATTTGAAGTTTTTCTACTTTTTGATGTAGGCACTTATTTCTATAAACTTCCCTGTACTACCACTTTCACTGTGTGTTAGTCTTCTCTTGTGTTCCTATGAAGAAATACCTGAGACTAGCAATTTATAAACAAAAGAGGTTTAATTGGCTCACAGTTCTGCAGGCTGTACAGGAAGCATAATATCAGCATCTCCTAGGCTTCTAGGAAGGTCTAAGGGAACTTTAACTAATGGCAGAAGGCAAAGAAGGAACAAGCACATCACATGGCAAAAGCAAGAGCAAGGAGGAGGTGCCACACACTTTTAAGCTAGATCTTGTGAGAGCTCACCCACTATCACAAAGACAGCACCAAACTATCAGGGATTCACCTTCATCACCCAAACACCTTCCACCAGGTCCTATCTCCAACACTAGGGATTACAATTTAACATTAGATATGAGTGGGAAAAAATATCCAAATGATATCACTCTGTATCATATAGGTTCTGGTATGTTGAGTTTCCATTTTCATTGGCTTCAAGAATTTTTAAAATTTCCTTCTTAATTTCTTCACTGACCCACTGGTCATTCAGAAGCAAACTGTTTAATTTCTATGTGTCTGTATAATTTCCAAAATTCTTGTTATTAGTTTCTAGTTTTATTCTATTGTAGTCAGAGAAGATACTTGACATAATTTCAATGTTTGTGAAAATTTAAAGACTTGTTTTGTGGCTAACATATGGTCTATTCTTGAGAATAATCCATGTACTAAAGAGAGTAACGCGTATTCTGCAGCCATTGAATGAAATGTTTTGTAAATATCTATTAGGTCCATGTGGTATATGGTGCAGATTAAGTCCAATGTTTCTTTGTTGATTTTCTGTTTGGAAGATCTGTCCAATGCTGAAAGTGGGATATTGAACTCTCCAGCAATTATTGTGTTAGGGTCTATTTTCACATTAGCTGTAATCACATTTGCTTTATATGTCTAGGTTCTCCAGTGTTGGGTGCATGTGTATTTACAATTGTTATATGTATGTTATATTTACAAATGTTATATGTATATACTTGTTTTGCTGAATTGACCTCTTTATAATTATATTATGATCTTATTTGTCTCTTTTTATAGTTTTTGTCTTGAAATCTATTTTTTCTAAGAATTAGCTATCCTCGATCTTTTTATGGTTTTCATTTGCATGGAATATCTTTTTCCATTGTTTTATTTTTCAGTCTATGTCTGTCTTTATAGACAAAGTGTGTTTCTTGTAGGCAACAAATTTTTGGATGTTGTTTTTTATCCATTCAGTCACTCTGTGTCTTTTGATTGGAGAGTTTAGTCCACTTACATCCAATGCTATAAGTAAGGACTTACTCCTTCCATTTTAAAATTTGTTTTCTGGCTGTTTTTTGGTCTTCTCTTCCTTCTTTCCATCCTTCCTGTCTTCCTTTTAGTGTAGATGATTTTCTCAGGTGGTATGTTTTAATTTCTTGCTTTTTATTTTTTGTGTATCTATTGTTTGTTTTTAGACTTGAGGTTACCATAGGGCTGGCAAATAATATCATATAACCCATTATTTTAAAATCATGATAACTTAACACTGATTGCATAAACAAACAAGAAAGCAAGCAAAGAGGAAAGTAATAAAAGGTCTATAGTTTAAGTTCATCCCTCTACTTCTTAACTTTTTGTTGTTTCTATTTATGTCTTATTTTACTATCTATGTCTTGAAAAGTTGTTGTAGCTATTATTTTTGATAGGCTCAGTGTTTAGCCTTTCTTCCAAGATGTGAGTAGTTTACACATCACAATTACAGTGTTATAATATCCTGTGTTTTCCTGTGTGCTTATGATTACCAGTGAGTTTTGTGCCTGTAGATGATTTCTTACTGCTCATCAATGTCCTTTCCTTTCAGATTGAAGAGCTCCCTTTAGAATTTATTGTAGAACAGGTCTGGTGCTGATGAAATCTCTCAGATTTTACTTTTCTGGGAAAGTTTTTATTTCCACTTCATGTTTGAAGGATATTTTTGCTAGACATACTATTCTAGGATAAAAGTATTTTCCTTCAGCACTTTAAATATGTTGTACCACCCTCCTCTGGCCTGTAAAGTTCCCACAGAGAAGTTTGATGCCAGACATATTGAAGCTCCATTGAATGTTATCTCTTTCTTTTCTCTCGCTGCTTTTAGGAACCTTTCTTTATCTTTGACATTTATAAGTCTGACTATTACATTCCTTGAGATAGTCTTCTTTGGATTAAATCTGCTTGTCTTCTAGAACATCATCTAGTACTTGAATATTAATAGCTTTCTCTAGGTTTGGGAAGTTCTCTTTTACTATCCCTTTGAATAACTTTGAATAAACTTTCACCCCAATCTCTTGCTCCCTATTCTTTAAGGCCAATGCCTCTTATATTTGCCCTTTTGAAGCTATTTTCGAGATCTTACAAGTGTGTTTTGTTCTTTTTTATTCTCTTCTTCCTCTCCTCTGACTGTGTATTTTCAAATAACCTGATTTCAAGTTCACAAATTCTTTCTTCTGCTGGATAAATTCTGCTCTTAGGAGAATCTGATGCATTCTTCAGTTTATCAGTTTCATTTTTCAGCGGCAGAATTTCTTCTTGATTCTTTTTAATTATTTCAATCTCTTCATTTAATTCATCTGATGGAGTTCTGAATTCCTTCTCCATGTTATCCTGAGCTTCCTCAAAAGAGCTATTTTGAATTTTCTGTCTGAAAGAACACATACTTCTGTCTCTCCAGGATTGGTCCCTGGTACCTTATTTAGTTCATTTGGAGGTCATGTTTTCCTGGATGGCCCTGATGCTTGTGAATGTTCTTTGGTGTGTAGGCATTGAAGAGTCACATGCTTATTGTAATCGTCACAGTCTGGGCTTATTTGTACCAATCCTTTTTGGGGAGACTTTTCAAGTATTCAAAGGGACATAGGTGTTGTGATTTAAGTCTTTGGTCACTGCAGCTATATCTGCTGTAGGGAGCATCCCAAGTCTAATAATGCTATGGCTCTTGCAGACTCATAGAAATACCATCTCGATGGTCTTGGGTAAGATCTGGAAGAATTCCGTGGATTACCAGGTAGAGAGCCTTCTTCTCTTTCATTACTTCCCCTAAACAAATAGAGTCTCCCTTTCTGTGCTAAGCTGCCTGGAGCTGGGGAATGGGTGTCACAAGGACCCCTGCGGCTACAACCACTGGGACTGCACTGGGCCAGATCCAAAGCTAGCACAGCACTGTGTCTCTCCCAAGACCCACAGTGACCACTGCCTGGCTACTGCCTATGTACAATGAAAAATAGTAACATTAGTTGAGGACAGAAGAACTTCATAGGAAGCAAGTTTATTAACAGAGTAATGTTGGGTATGTGGCTTCTGTTCCAAATTTAAACACATTTCCTCCATTTGAGAAAAGGAAATATGTGCATTGTGAACTTCCAAAATATCTCTGCCTAAAATATGTATGGAAGCCATGGGAAGAAGAAAGAAATGAAAAGCCATTGAGTGAGACTACCTGTAATTCTAATCGCTTGTACTTTTATACAATCATAGGTTGATTAGATGCATCTACCATTTGTACAGTTTTATTGCTCTGAGAAAGGGGAAAATTTAAAGGGGTAGGACTGAGAATGAAGAGAGTAACTCCAGTGCCTACGTGGGCACATATCTGTTCTCCATTCATGAAAATTTCCATTTCTCCTAAGATATTAGTTAGGAGAAATTGGAAAGCACCCTTTTGATCCTAGAAGCAATCCTATTCTTCTTGTGGGGTTCTATATTTTTGTTGGCCCTGCTGTCATTTAAGTTTTCTGCAATCTTTTTTGAGATGGCCAAGCTATTTACAATAGAAGCAAATACCCCTTCTATCATTAGAAGGAGGCACCTGTCCTTTCTTAAAAGGCCTGGTTTGACAAATCAATTGTTATAGTTGTCAATTAATAATCTTTGAGGCCCTAGTGGTTTCTTCTTTCTGAATAGTTTTAGAAAGTTTATCTGCCAGACTTACTAACTCACAGGTTCGTATAGTCACTTTGTCTCTGGTTGCCCCCCGGAATTTCTATTTTCGCAGTCTTTTTCAGGGTAAAACCCACAGCAAGAGGCGAGCCTGTTACTATATATTCCCCTTGGACAAAGATTGAACTTAAGAATACCATGAAAGACTTGCCAGGTCCATTCCAAGATCCTATAGGGTTTGCAAAAGAATTTTATTTAATTGGCCGGGTGCGGTGGCTTGTATCTTTTAACTAAGATAACCAAGTCATCATTTAAGCCATCAAGGGAAGAAGAATTTATAAGGAAATCGTTCTGATGATCTTGGAGGCTAGCAGCAGCCATTTGGAAAATTGTTTAAAGGCTTTTTCAAACTGTTCAAAATAATCAAGCATAGATTTGTCTAGCCTTTGAGTACGTTGTTGAATTCTTCTTTAATCTACGTATTTAGATTGCAGACCTGGAGAATAAAATCATAAAGAGCCTTGGCCAAAGTGTGGACCCTTTCATGGTCAGTTTCAGTCTGTTTTTTGAAAATCCTCTAAAGGATTATTTTAGCTTCCTTTTTTCAATTGTTCAGTGGCCATGCCTTCTGATACCAGCATGTGAACTAATTGATAGATCTCAGAACATCCAGGCTCATAATTCCAGACAATTAAATCAAATTCTTTTTTTTTTTTTTTTGAGACCGAGTTTTGCTCTTGTTGCCCAGGCTGGAGTGCAATGGCGCGATCTTGGCTCACCACAACCTCCGCCTCCTGGGTTCAAGCAATTCTCCTGCCTCAGCCCCACAAGTAGCTGGGATTACAGGCATGCACCACCATGCCTGGCTAATTTTGTATTTTTAGCATTTTTAGCAGAAGTAGGGTTTCTCCATGTTTGGCAGGCTCGTCTCAAACTCCCGACCTCAGGTGATTCACCCACCTCAGCCTCCCAAAGTGCTGGGATTACAGGCATGAGCCACCGTGCCTGGCCGATGAAATCAAATTCTTTTGCAAACCCTATGGGATCTTGGAATGGGTCTGGGAAGTCTTTCGTGGTATTCTTAAGTTCGGTCTTTGTCCAAAGGGCATATATAATAACAGGCTCACCTCTTGGTTTGGGTTTTACACTGAAAGAGACTGCAAAAATAAAAGTTTCAGGGAGGGAACCAGAGATCAGGGGAGTTTCCTCAAGTGATGGTAGTAGAAGGGGAGGTAAGTCAGGGCAGGAAGTTTGGATAAGACAGGATATAAAAGCGCAGGGTTAGGAGGAGGAGGAGGAGGAGTTGGAGATGGAAGGGAGAAGACCTCCATCGTCTTTTTAAATTCGGAAATAGTATCAGATATCCTTTTGTTTACCTTCTGAATGCAGGCAATTTTGTTACAATTTCTTTTAGAAGCTTCTAGGTGCCATTGAATGGGTGCCCCCATTCAATTTGTCGGGTTCTAAAACTAGTTTTTTTTTCAATTGTGCATACAAGTAAATTATTTTGGGACTTTCAAAGGACCCCTATTTCAGCCATTGCTGCTTATGACCATCCTGGATTACGTGGGTTCATTTTCTTTAGGTATTTATAAGAAGATGCCCCGTAAGTGTTATACACAGAACCAACTTGTATTTCTAAAGGAGACTATCCTTTAAAAGAGTGCTCAGATTCTGAAGGCCGATTTCCTGTAATTTAGGAACTTTTCAAAAGTGACCAAGGCCAGAAATGTGCTTTGGGTCAAAGTGTGCTGCTTATGAGCATCACTCCTCCAAGTGCTATCAGAGAGTCTTGGATCACTCTCTTACATGTGTCAAAACATCTGATTGCCTTGTAGTGGCAGTGTGTTCAAGGTGCCAGGTGACCAACCCTTATGTGCACCTTCTGGTTGAACTGAAAGTTGCAATAGGTGTTCTTGTGGGGAGGCCCTATAAAACCACTACATGTCATGGACAAACAACCTATAACCTTCAAAATCTCTCTTGCCACCAGATGCCAGTGGAATTAAATTGTTGATTAATTGGAGGGAGCAAGTGTCTTTTAATTTTGGGGTGAGAGAATTCACTCTCATGCACCTTTTGGGTTGAAACTAATAAAAATTAGTCGCAACTGAAAAGACACATTTGAATTATAATTAAGAGGAAGCAGCTGTAATTTTTAAAACATGCTATGTAATTTTAGACCAAAAGTAGTGCAACCACCAGTGCTAGACTGCAAATACTGTGACCCAGACCTTCTGCTGTGAGACAGAGGCAGAGAAGGTAAAAGTTCTCTTTTATCCTGAAATCCAAATCTCCTGACCTTAGATAGAGATGGAAAATCCCATTCTTGGAAGGGAGATCTGAGAAAAACAGCTCACGCAAACACTAGACCTCAGCCTCAGGGTAGGAAGGTCCGAATTCAGGACTCATATGCATGTGACAGTGCTCTTAGATCTGGAAAAACACAAGAGGCTCCAGCTGACCAGGTGCTGAATCCAAGAGGACTGTCAAATTGTGGGGGTCGGGGGTTGCTCTGAATTCTGCTCATACTGCCAGGAATGTTGACTTAAAGGAAAAAAAGTAAGGCACAAAGTATAATTTTAAAGAGTTTACTTGAGACAAAATGAGACAGCTGCATGGAAGACTCAGACCCAAGTAACCTTGGATATGAGCTGCATTTGGCCTTTGTTTTACAAGCAGGTTTTTAAAGGCAAAAATCAGGGACAAAGAGTTGGCTAATACAAAATTTTGTCAGGAATTCTCATTGGTTTAAAGAAATAACACTGATTAATGATACTGGCTATATGTTGTATAAGTTATGGTGTCTAACATTGATAGATTAATGTATAGCTACTTGTGATTTTAACAAGTAGTTTCAAGAGCAGATTACTTAGCCTAAAAGGGATAATAGGACATGACCACTGTCTCATTCCAATGCCTCTCTAGCCTGATAATTTAGAGGAGCCTGGCATTCCTCAAATAAAAGAGTTGTTTTTTTTTTTCTCAATACTTCTGACACCAAACATGATGGGGAGATTTCTCCCACACCAACCAATTATATGACACGAGCTGGGTGTTCAAAAATTTAATTCAATTCTAACAATAACTACCTGAGTTAGTGTCAGATTCACAAATTTAAGGGTTCAGTCCCACAAGACTGCCCCAACCTCAGATGCTAGTCACAAGTCCTGGGTCACCTGTACTTCTAAACAACTGACTATATATTAGGGATTCTTATGACTCCCCTCTCAGGTTAATATTTTGCTAGAATGGCTCACTGAACTCAAGGAAATACTTTACTATTATAAAAGATAAAACTAAGGAACAACCAGATGAAAGAGGTGCTTAGGGCAATGTATGAGGAGGAGATGTGATGCTTCCATGCCTGCTCCAGGAGTACCACCCTCCCAGAACCTTGATATGTTCACCAACCTGGAAGCTTATCAAATCTCCTTGTTCAAGAGTTTTTGTAGAGTTCAATACTGAGCCTCCCCTATTCTCCTCTTCCAGAAAGTCAGTGGATGGGACATGAAGTTTCAACCCTTGAATTACTTGGGCTTTTCCTTAATTATTTGGGCTATAGCTCATAGTAAGGCTATTTAGTGGTCTCACTCTAAGTCACTAAGCATAAACTGAGGTATGATCAAAGGAACTTACTATGAATAACAAAAAAGACACTCCTATAACTCAGAAAATCCCAAGGGTTTTAGGAGCTCTGTGTCAGAAACAAGAGATGAAAACCAAATATATATTTGTTATATCACACTATCACATTCACTAATTGGGCTCCTCAGGAAGGAGCACTCTGATATGAAGATGAGTATGTAGAAAGTTTATCATAGAATGTTTGCTAGATGAACACCTGTGGAAGGGAAGTGAAGGAAAAGAAACTAGATAAGACAAAGAAAGAAGTTAAAATGTGATGGATGCATCCCAACAAAGACCTTACTCAGCAAAGGCATGAGGAATTTATACACCCCATTTACAAGCATCGACTGTAGGATGTTCCAGAATCTGGGTGTTTTGACGCTGTACAAGGCAGCTTTTTTCAACCAGGAGCAAGTTCTAAGGAGGGATTCGGCTGAGTAATAATTTCAGTCACCAACACTCCTAGCATCTAGAAGAATGAGTGAATGGCACATTATGATATCTACTACTGGCTATGCCTTACACTATTCACATCTACTTGTTTCACATAATGCTTTTTTTTTCTTTCAGCCTGTTGACCAGGATTTTTTCCCCCACATAATACATTTTAGAAGCAGCTACTCCAAAATTACATTGGGCCTCATTTCCTGGAAGAAGGTTACACATGGGAAGTTAGTGGGATAAGATACAATCTCCACTACTGCAACTGATGTCCAGGCTGAAACTGATCCTCATAATCCTCCTTCTTCACCATACACTTTAGATTCTCCTTTCCCTTGGTTAACATTTCCCTTGGTGAACACTTCTATCTTTTCTAGTAATGTGACCTAGAACTTCATCCTTGAGGGATATAAGCTCCTTGTCACCATACCCTTATCAGACCATCTAAATAGAGCAGGGAAGTGCCAAGAAATGCAAATGTATTACTTGAGTGCCTACATATTCAGCCCTGTCCCCATTGTATAACAGCAGCCCTATCCCCTGATGATCAGTGTCAGCCCTGTCAGTATGATGACCCTCTTCCATGCCTGTTGGCCTCTTTAACTACTACAGAGAATCTAAAGGGAACAGGAAACAGCCATAACTTGAAGTTCAAAGGGATTATAGTTATGTCTTCTTTTGGAAGTCTTACTGCTGCTATCTTCTGAATGTGTTTCCCAAAATTTGTGTGTTGGAAATTTAATCTTCAATGCAACACTGTTGGGAGGTGGTGCTGTTAGAGTATACAGATAGCCAGACATGAGCAGGAGGAAGAGTTCTTGAGAAAGGAAAAGTCTGAGAAGTCTCAGGCCTGAGGGACCACCCAAAATTTGGGTGTTAATAGCATCTCTAATGCTGGAGTTGGTGGGCAATTAGTCAACTGTGAGTAGGAAGGAAGAAAGAAATTCCCTGAAACACCTCTTAAGATGGCCCAATAATCATTTACTCTGCAGTTACAGTATCAGAAAGTTGCTATGTACATCCTGATAAGGAAGAAAAGAGGACAAAAGGGGAAATTCCTAAAAGATATGCAGGTTTGATAAGTATAGATTTGACTGCTAGACAACCTTCCTTGGGTGGCAGTAATGAGCAATGCTTCCATTAGGCAAGATTTGTATTGATTGCTGGCCAGCACAATGCATTAATTAACACCAAGGGGCGGGGGAGGTGTGTCCCACAAGCCTGAGCAGGAATTAGGTGGGGACAAAGGCAGGAACCAAAGGCAGAAGCAGTAAAACTAGACAAAGAAAAATGGTGGAGACTTGAGACAAGAAGCAGGAACTTGAAGAGGGAGCTAACATGATAAAACTCACAGTCAGGACCCTCAGAGCTGTTTTCTTGCAGGATCAGCCCACTTCTCTCTTACAGTGTACTTGTTTTTTTTCCTACCATAAGCTCTTTTGTCCCTATTTCTCTTCAACAAAGCTCTCTGCTATCTTTGAACCTTCTCTTGACAGAAATCTTTCCCCCAAGTTAGACAAGAACTGGGGACTTCTGCACTTGACTGTAACAGTTCCTTTTGAAAGGTTTTTAGATCATGAGGGCCCTGCCCCTGTGAATGGGTTAATGCCATTATAAAAGAGTTTGACAGAAGGAGTTTCTCCTTTTTTGCCCTTCCACCATCTGCCATATGAGAACACAGCATTTCTCCCCTCTGGATGACCCAGCGGTCAAGGTGCCATCTTGGAAACACAGAGTGAACTCTCAACAGATGACAAACCTGCTGGTGCCTTGATCTTGGACATCCAGACTACAGATTGATGAGAAATAAATTTCTGTTCCTTATAAACTACCCAGTCTATTTTTTTCTACATCAACACAGATGCTAAAACAACCCCTCTAGGAAATGGGCCCTTAAACTTGCATAATTCAGAATCGTGGGGACAGAAAACACAAATTCCCCAAGTGGGTCACTAGAACTGATGATAGCTAGCTCACTCCTGTACCCATCACTTGGGTCCTGGATCAATATATTCTGCCTACTGGGGACAAATAACCATAAAATGGCCATTGATTGAGGATGTATGCCTACTTCTGAAGTACAGTGCCACATGCTCATTGGGTATTCTCTCTAAGCCAGCATCTCAGGTGTCTTCAACAAGCTATTCCATTGTTATCTCAGTCCAGCAACTCCTGGATCATGCAATATGTGATTGCACCAGTGAATTCCTATATACTGCATCTCCTTTGTTGAAGAATGAGCTTCTTTGTTGCATTAGATGTTATAAAAGGTCCTGCTCCCTAGGCCCATTCACATGCTTCTTCTCAGAACTCCTGGCCTCTAATATTCCAGTCTTCCTCCTTTCAGGCACCTCGCCAATGTGACCAAGCTACTCACCACTGCCCATAATTTCATATAAATACTAACCTTGGGTCACTTATGTTTCCAAAAGACAAAGTAGATGACCCAATGCTCTTCCCATTGAGATTTACCCTTACTGTTGTTTTTCATAACCACCTCTGAATAGAGCTACAGTGCAACTATGGTTCTTTTTTAGCTTGCACCCACATAGTCATGAACTAAGTTCAGCCATTTCTGAGTATCTGTCATCCAACTTCCAGCCATATTTGTGAACAAAAAGAAAGTTGAACCAGTGTGAAAATGTTGAATTATATGTACTTGGAGGCCACCTAGTTTGTGGCTTCTTTATGCCTTCTATCCCTGCTCGTGACCAATTCCAGATGTAGGGGTTCATTTTACAATGAATTCTGCTAGGGATTTCAAACCTTATAATTTGGCAAATTTGGCAAAACTCAGATCATGGTAGGCAGTCCTGGGCACCTAGCCATTTAAAGTCCCATGGTCAGGTGCTCCATCTCTACCAGGTCTCAGTAGCCATCAGACGCTGTTTTTCAAAGATGCGTAATTCTCCACTGCCAATGGCATGGTCTCATGCCAGAATGCTATGGGTCTGTGTTGTGATTCTCCTATTGAGCTTTGCCATAAACTGCACATGCTGTTTGTCATAATCCATTTTGTGCTGCCATAAACAGAGTATCACAGACTGGGTAATTTATAAAGAACAAAGCTTTATTCTCACAGCTCTGGAGGCTGAGAAGTTCTCAAGGCATAGGCAGGTTAAGGCCTGCGTTTCTCTTCTTGCAAGATGGTGCCTCGAACACTGCATCTTCCAGAGAAGAGAAACACTATATCCCCACATGGCAGAAGAGCAGAAAAAAGAGAAAACTTACTTCCACAAGCTGTCTTTATAGCAGCATTAATCCATTCATGACGATAGAGCCCTCATGACCTAAACATTTCACATTAGATCTCACCCCCCAACACTGTTGCATTAGGGATTAAAATTTTAACACTTAAATTTTGAAGGACATGTTCAGACTATCACAGTACTTTTACTTACTACAGATACATCTAATACCACAGAGTCTGCTAGGTCATATGTCCAAATAAGCAGAGCTTTTTGTAATATGGTCTGGATCTGCTGAAATATAATACGGTCTGGACCTACTGAAAGCCCTTTTCTGCTCTTGATCCCACTCAAATTTGGGAGCTTTTGTGTTGCCAATAGTGTTTTAGAGCAGTATTATCAAGTATGGAACACCTGAATTTCCATAAGGTTTATTGTTAACCAAATTCTGGGGTACATGTTACTTATTAATGCCTTCAGTGTGATTGCCACTGATGATCTGGCCTAAATTAACTTGGTATCACCAATATTGCAAACCAATGTGATATTCTGTGGGATTTTTAGATGGTACGGGTCTCCTCAAGCTATATAACAGAGAACAGAGAATTAACATAGTCCTGAGGCTAGACCATAAATATATATATACAGTTGTCTTTCCTAATCCTAAAGGTAGAAAAGTTCACACTTACCATATCAATGACCACATTCCTTGTACCTAAGGCTATGTTTATCTGCTCTGAGAAAGACATCACCTCTGATATTGCTGCTACAATGGAGACCACTAATTGGAGAAGTTTTAGGTAGTTCACTATCATCTTCCAGGATTCATGTGATTTTAGAAGAAAAAAACAAAACAAAACAAAACAAAAACATGGCCTGTAAATTAAATGAGAACATTATGGATACCACCACCCTTTGAACTTTTAGGTCTTTAAGAGTGGCAATAATCTTTGCCATTCCCCCTAAATCCGATATTGGTTTTAATCCACCCTCTTGACCAGAGGTTTCTACTTAGCCTGTTTCATTATGATAGCTCTTATTCCACAGGCCAGGGATCAATTTCACAATTGAATAGACAGATTAGTTGTATATCATGGGACTGGAGTTACTACTGGGCCTCCACTCTAACAAGAGATTCATGAGAGTGCTACTGGTTTCCTAGCATCAACGCCATCTTGGAACCTCTGCCAACAGTTCTGAGGAAAGGTACATACTTCTCTTTGCCCAGTGTATGGTTAAGTAAGTAAATGGTCATCGATTCCTTTAAGGAAGGACTGAGAAACCACTTGCTGTAATGTTGCAGTCTTTCCTCCTAGAGACCTACCCTTTCCTTCAGTCTAAGGGATCCCAGTCTGTAACATGGCCCATGGCCAGAAAAAAGGCAAAGGATCATGATATTTTATTGGGGCAGTTTCCCTACCTCATGATCATCCATCCTTGATTTATTTTTGTTGTATAAATTGAGCAATACTCTTGTTGGCTGTCCAACTATCTTGTGACTAGGAACACTGTGTTTTATTAACCATCTTCCTACCTCTCTGCATGTTGGCCCCCTCTGGCTGCCAGTGTGCACTTGTAGATCATTATAATAACTGCACTCACCTTATTTCTGATGACTAAGTGCTACCACCTGGCTTCTATCATTTTGGCATCCTGTTGTCTCCATTCTATCATTCTGATACAGCATCTTCTACTGTTCATGTTGGCCTACAAAGTACTGCCATAATTGACTTATCTTTAATGCTGGTGACCCTCTCACCAGTGCATGCCTTATAGTTTTGGTGGTATCCTACATTGGTCAATAAAAGAGTATAAAAGACACAGTTCCTCCTCCAAAATTTGGAACAATTGTGAAGGGCTATCCTAGCTCCAGAGCTGCTCTAGAATTTGCTGAGGTCTTTATTACAACTGCATCCCTCCTCACTTTATTTCTCTGTGCAGTCCTGCTTCCCTTACTCCCCTAAAAGCATTGACCCCAAGAGGCCTCCCCAGTAATTTCCTGAATGCAAATATCTAGCTTAGAGTCTTCTTCCCAGAAATGGAGAGAGCAGGACCTAAAATGAGATTTTGGAGCTGAATCACCAGCTGATTGGCTAGCAAAGATGACCCCAATATGATTCTGGGCCAGGTAGCTCTCTTCAGCTAAGGCAAGGCTCAAAGAATAACTTAGCTGGGAGTTGTTGGCTGTCAACAATCCCAACAGCTGGAGGAATAAATGTTTCCATCCTAGAAGAAGGAACCTGGTCAGTGCACCAACAGTATCTACTGCAATTATGCTATCTGATTACTCTTTTTTCATAGTAGCCTATTCTTTCTGTTGTTGTTGTTGTTTGAGACAGGATCTCACTATGTTGCCCAGGCTAGAGTGAAGTGGCATGATCTTGACTCACTGCAACCTCTGCCTCTTGGGTTCAAGCAATTCTTGTGCCTCAGCCACCACACCATTACATTACAGGTACATTACAGGTGTGTACCACCACACCCAGTTAATTTTTGTATTTCCAGTAGAGACAGGGTTTTGCCAATGACAATGTTGGCCAAGGCTGGTCTTGAACATCTGGCCTCACATGATCTGCCTGTTTTGGCCTCCCAAAGTGCTAGGATTACAGGTATGAGCCACTGTGCCCAGCCCATAATAGCCTATTCTTGTTTTATGCTGCAATATCTGCTTGAACTTTCTAATAGGATAATAAACTTTGTGAAACATTCTTGCTATTTCTTAAATCAACAGTTTTTTTAAGGTCAGTGATTCTATGATCCATTTTGATTTTTGGTTTTTCTGTATTGTTAGTTTCCCTCAAAATATCGTGCCTTTTGGTTGTTTGAGGATGAAAGGCTATGTTGATTATTATGGGAGTCTACTGATCTTCTACGGGTCTGTTTCCCCAACATGCTTTTCTCCTAATTGGGAGTGTTGACCACAAACCAGAGGTAGTATTAGCTGGCAGGCTTTTCTTCAAGGTGCTCTGGAAAGGTCCACACAGGCAGTCTGTATGCCTTTATCCTAAATGTCAAAATGAGAGGACTTCCTCTGAAACACTACCTCCCACTTTAAACCTTAAACTTTTTCATATACAGCAATCAGATCCTTTAAAGGACAGTCTTCTTTTTTTTAGCATGGGAGGTAAATGGTGTTGCTACTAGTCAATATATATGTGCAGGGGAGTGCCAAATATTTTTGAGGATTTTGGTGCTTACTGTTCAACTGTTGTGTTAGTCCATTCTCACACTGCTATAAATAGTGAGACTGGGCAATTTACAAGAAAAGAGGTTTAATTGGCTTATGGTTCTGCAAACCTGCCTGTACAGGAAGCATGGCAGTATCTGTTTCTGAGGAGACATCAGAGAGCTTTTATTCATGGCAGAGGCAAAGCCAAAGCAGGCCTCTTCACATGGATGGAGCAGGAGGAAGACGGAGAGCAGGGAGGTTGCTACACACTTTTATTTTTAAATATTTTTTACTTTTGTTTAAAGTTTATGGGTACATTGCAGGCTTGTTATATGGGTAAACTTGTATCACAGGGGTTTGTTGTACAGTTTATTTCATCACACCGGTCCTAAGCCTGTACCCAATAGTTTTTTTCTGCCCCCCTCTCTCCGCTCACCCTCCACCCTCAAGTAGGCCCCTGTGTCTGTTGTTCCCTTCTTTGTGTTCATGAATTCTCATCATTTAGCTCCCAACTATAAGTGGGAACATGTGGTATTTGGTTTTCCACTACTTTGTTAGTTTCTTAAGGATAATAGTCTCCAGCTCCATCCACATTCCCACAAAAGACATAATCTCATTCTTCTTATGGCTGTATAGTATTCCATGATGTATATGTACCACATTTGCTTTATCCAATCTATCACTAATGGGCATTTAAGTTGATTCTATGTCTTTGCTATTGGCTACACAATTTAAACAACCAGATCTCATGGTAACTCACTCACTCACTGTCACAAGAACAGCGCTGAGAGGATGGTGCTAAACCATTTATGAAAAATCACCACCATGATCCAATCACCTCCCACCAGACCCCCACCTCCAATACTGAGGATTACAATTGAACATGAGATTTGGGTGGGACACAGATCCAAACCATATCATTCTCTTCTTAGCCCCTCCCAAATCTCATGTCCTTCTCAAGTTGCAAAATACAATCATGCACTCCCAACAGTCCCCCAAAGTCTTAACTCACTCTGGAATTAACTCAAAAATCCGAAGTCCATTCTCGCACTCTATAAAGAAATGCCTGAGACTGGGTAATTTATAAGAAAAGAGGTTTAATTGGCTCACAGTTAAAGGCTGTACAGGAAGCATGGCAGCATCTGCTTCTAAGGACACTTCAGGGAGCTTTTACTCACGGCAGAAGGCAAAGCCAGAACAGGCATGTTCACATGGCTGGAGCAGGAGGAAGAGAGGCAGGGAGGTGCTCCACACTTTTAAACAACTGAATCTCATCATAACTCACTTGCTCACTATCATAAGAACAGCACTGAGGAGATGGTACCAAACCATTCATGAGAAACCACACCCATGATCCAATTGCCTCCCACCAGACTCCACTTTCAACATTGGGGATTACAACTGAACATTAAATTTGGATGAGAACATAAATCCAAACCATATCAGCCGTCCTACATACAAATTTTGGCAATTTATTCCCATCATTTCACCACACTCTTGAAAGTGCAAAGTATTATTGTTTTTAAAATGTTCGCCAGTTGTATAAGCAAAAATATTACATTATCATTGCATTTTCATCAAACTTTGTTTCATATATTTATGCTCATAATTTTTAAGCCTATAGGAAAAGTAAGAGAAGAAGACAAACAGAAATTCATGTCACTGCTTTTTTTTTATTTACCTTTACATTCTAGAAAGGTTACTGCTTGAGAGGAAAAATGAAATGTTTTATTGCTATGCCATTTTAAAAATATTTACTTCTTAGACTTCTTATAATCTATTAAAGGATACATTAACTCTGTACTGTTTTTACCAGTTGGATTTAATTTGTAATAATCAATTTTTCAAATTTCAACTCCTCAACATTAATAATTTATTTAGACAGCCCTATGAGCTATGTCATTTTGCCCAAAATAACACACTCACCCTAAACCACGCGCTCAGATAATAAGTTAAGAAATTACTATGCAATAATACACTGTAAATAGACATTCTGAGTCTGAGAAGTATTTGACCTAACAAAGGACTGATATATTCATATATTCCATCATGACATTATGAGGTTTTCTTGCGAGCCTGAGTAATGATTACTTCATTTAACAGTTAGCAGTCAGCCTCTCCTACCCACAGGCAGGTCCTAGTACACTCTCCTTATTGGCCAGGGAGAGAGTGATGGATGGCAGCAGCTGCTGTCCTCAGTCAGTCGTGGGCTCTACCTTCAGTCTAAAAAGATCATTGACTGAAATGTATCAGAGACCACTCAGCTGTTCAGTGAAGAACCCACATATAGGGCTGACGTCTTATGTACCTATGCATGAAATGAATCTATGTCCAGTTTATAGAATAAACAGTGTCCAGTCCCATCCTCACCTCCGCACAAGCCATAAACCTAAAGCACAAACTAGGTCCTAGTGCTGCATGGATTTGTATGCAAACTTGTAACTAGTAGGCCAGCCCTCATTTCTGGATGAAATTCTTTTGCTAGCTAGCAAAAGCTAGGCAAAATGTAAAGGGTTCAACTAGGCATCCTGTAACCAGGTCCATAATGTGAATAGTGTTGCACAAACTGGTGTTTACAACTCTTGCCAGGTGTGTCTTAGAAACACTGAATTCACTGAATCTGTGAAATAGAGTGTGAGTAATCAAGAAGAAGTGAGACAGGAAAGAGGCAACATCCCATTGGTGCTAGGACCTCTTAGAGTCTCTGGAATGGGGAGATGAATAAATTTTACACAGCTGCTTTTCTGAGAGTGCAGACTTTTGGGGGCATACTTAGCCTCAAGTTTTGATTTGATTACTATGTGTACACCAGCATATTTTCCTGGATTTGGGACCCATGTTGACCCTAGGACACCTCCACTGAGCAGCTGACTGGTCTCCAGTGGGTATCAATAATCTCCAGAGGCTGAGCAAAGGAGCTGGGCTGACAGCAGCATCTGCCGTTCATCCATCATCTCTTCTGGCCAATAGAAATAGGGCATGGCCGGTGTGGCCTGGGAAGGCCCTCATTCTCCCTCTTCAGTGGCTGTGCCGGATGAAGAAGTCATTTCTATTCAGGGCAGGAAAAGAAACGGAGGATGTCTGGAGGGAATAAAAGAATGAGAGAACAAGATACAGTCAGCCAGTTGGTCACCGAGACACATTACATCCTCTGGGCACTTTTTCCAGATGCCTTGCATTTTTCAGTGTGCAGCCACTTTCCCAGTCCCTTCACTAGGGGAGTTCAAGGTTTCAACATCCTTGCACAATGCAGTCTTTGGGAAAGTGATAGGGATGTCCTCAGAGAGGGAAATCAATGTGGCAGCCCTGGAAGAAATTCAGTTTCCTCATTTTCTTGAGATTAATGCTGAACACCCAGTGAGAAACACTGGCCCTCAGGAGCCCCAAAATGTCATTTAGAGAAAAAGAAAAATTGTGACACAAGCAAGCATTCAATGTTTTTTTTTGTTTTGTTTTGTTTTGTTTTGTTTTTTTATGAAGTCTCACTCTGTCACCCAGGCTGGAGTACGGTAGTACAATCTCAGCTCACTGCAACCTCCGCCTCCCCCGGGTTCAAGTGATTCTTCTGCCTCAGCCTCCTGAGTAGCTGGGATTACAGGCATGCGCCACCACTCCCGGCTAATTTTTTGTATTTTTAGTAGAGACGGTGTTTCACCATGTTGGCCAGGCTGCTCTCGAACTCCTGACTTCGTGATCCGCCCGCCTCGGCCTCCCAAAGTGCTGGGATTACAGGAGTGAGGCACCGCACCCAGCCTCAATGCTTCTTAAAATGCTGTCAACCTTACCGCAATTCTCTCTGCACTCAGGATGTGTGGGTGTCTTTCAGGGTTGCTCCTCACCACTATTTTCATAGTCTTATCTCTCAAAAGCCTGTGGTTATTAATAGTGATAATAATACTAACAATATCTTCCCTCTGAACCATGCACAGCATTTACATAGCATTTTCCACGTTCACAACTACATCTGAAACTCTAGGAAATAAGAATAATATGCGGTGGCATCCCCATTTCAGAGATGAAAACACAGAAGGTCAAAAGAGGTCCCAGGTAGCAGAGCTGAAAAGAAGGCCAAGGTGAAACTTGTCCTGAGATGTTATGTTTCCAAGTCCAGGGTTCTTGCTATATTCATGGCTGATATTCAGCCCAGTCTGTAACTCAAGTGACACCAGTCAGCTGTGATCCAGAACTGGGGTCAAGGTGAAATACATAGAATGGGAGAAGTTCGTCTGGGGTGTCATGCCATCACTTCTGTGAAGGAAGTCACATCCATGTGCATGTGACTGTGTGTAACAAAATTATAATTATAATCTTTCTATTCACCAGCTCACTGACTACTGAAATAGGGTATCTGGAAAATCTCAGCCCTTTTATGAACAACATCCCTCGCACTTGAGACTTGGTGTCCTTTTCTCAGATCTTTCACAACTTGATTTACGCTGAGAAGATATGAAAGGTAGAGTTCTGTGCTTGCTCACACATGTGTGTGTGTGCGTGTGTGTGTGTGCGTTTGTGTGTGTGTTTTAAAAAGCAATAGAATTCACTTTACTAGACCATAGAGAACAATTCTTAACATTTAATAGTAGTATTAATGGAGAAAAGCATTAAATATGGCAAAGCAGAAAGAGCAGAAAGCTAGCTGTCCTCAAACTATTGCCAACTTCCAATAAATGCCATCTTTTCACTTTCCCTCCCTCAGGAGCCATACCTTTAAGTGATCCTTTTTAAAAAACCTTTTTCTCTTTGTATAAAAATGGAATATCTGACAATAAAACATTTTCCCCACTCTCTCAAAAATATGCAAGATAAAAGGACTCCATTGCTAGCTTAAACCAAACAAAGTGAAACAACATGACTAAACAGTATCTCATTATTTTGGGGATAATTGTTTTGCTGTTTTACTTTCCACACCAATTAAGAGCTTTGGATTAGACACTGAAGCTTGGACAGAGTTTTGCAGGCACTCAGAGTAACTCTTAGTAAACTTTAATTCATAAACCCAAGAGTGCATGATGCACCATAAAAACCAACTCACAAAGCACACTAGTTAAGAAAGAATAATAATAATTCTTGATCTTTTTTAGATTAACTACCAGACAGATTAGGGATATTGAATGAGATCATTAAGAATGCATAAAATGGAAATTCCACTAAGATCCTAATTATTCTCCCTATGAGAAGAGCAATGGAAGCTTTGGTTCTTTCCCTAACTTGGCCCAGTTAATTAGTTCTTTCCCTAACTAATTAATATCACAATTAATTAGTATTTCCTTGGTTCCGAATTATGTGAAGAATAGGAAAATAAATTTAGAGATCAATTTTTAAAGTTTTAGAGGGGAAGCCTAAGATTATGACACTAACGTTGCTGGTGAAAAAAATGTGTAGAAACCAGAATCTTAGCTGAAAATCAGAAAACATTCTTTCTGTCAGGTACAATGCATAGTTTGAATTTGTTACTAGGAGACATAAACTCTACTGTGAAGATAATAAATTTGGGGAATAGTTTTAACAACTACATACAATATTTTCTGGATCTGCTCAAAGATAGAACATATTGATTAAATGTGACTTTTAAACCACTCTCAAATACATGACAGGAATTTTGACAAAATGTTGTTAAAGCAATTAAACTTAATTTAGCCAAGATATGAGATGCATGAGGAGAGGTAAGCCAAACCACAGAAGATCCTCAAAGAGTGAGTCATGGACATTGGCAGGAAGTGAAACTAATTTTGAATTTGTGATAGCCATAGCTATTGGTATGAACTGTTGCTTGCTATTAATAATATTAGCAAAATTTATCTTTAAAAAGATATAAATTTAGTAGATCCACTTTTTAATAAATTTTATTTTTTTAATTTAAAGGCAATTGTTAAATTTAAAAATATAAAATACGTTCCAAAAGTAATATTCCAATAAACTACAAGGAAATTCAAACATGGGGGAGTCTACGTGACTATGAAATTGATGATTCACATACAAATAATTCTGAAACAAATTTCTATTTGTACTATTTTCTGGCCAATATAGATCAAGTTATCGTTGATCAATGTACTGCTATTTTTTAATTTTCTTTACAATATATTGCCATTAAAATTTCTGAAGGAAAAAGAACTTAATAAGTACAGTTTGAGATTTAGATACTGCCATAAGAGATGATGACTGTCACAATCTAAGTGGTAGCAATTCATGTGGTGAAATTAAAAGTATCATGTAATATTATCTGTAATAATTTTTCATATGCTAACCCATAACAATGTTTAACCTGATCCATAAAGTACATGGTTCACTTTCAAATCTAATTATTCTTTCAAGTTAAAACTAGTAAAAACTATGAAAGAACTACAATGACTTAAGAAAAGTTGTGTAGTTTGACATTATTAATAGAAAATAAATTACGTTAAAATCTTCATAACAACCTAATTAGCAATTTTACTGAAATAAAGGCAAGAAAAATCCATTTTGTCATTTTTGGCTATACTGTTACTCATCCAAACATCAACAGAGTTCTTAAATGTGTGCAATAACAATGAAACCCAGTTGTCTTTTATTTTTTGACACATGTGAGTCCCATAAATATAGCTTCACATGTTGTGTTGTATTTATTGTTATGAAGTATATTTTCGAAGTAGGAAGTAGAACCTATTCTGTTGAGCAGTTTCTTAGCTTGATTTTTAATTGTGAAATATTCAGACAAATGGTACATGGGTTGCCATTTGCGCTCCCGTCCCAGTCCCCATACATGCTTTTACTCAACAGAGTGAGGAGACTCAGGCTTCAGATTCTTCCACCTCTGTAGTTGCTTTAGACTGAGGAATTTCATAACTAATCTTCCCAGGTCTTTGTATCCTTTTTGTCCTCCAGATGCTGCTTCTCAGATCATCTAACGCACATCCTTTCCTGTATTCCTACCAACACTCCAACTTATCCCAGGCCCTGGAGCTTTTAAGTCTCCACCAGCTGGCTGCCTGAGAGGGGAAGGCAGTCAGACAGGACAGTAATACAAAGTGATGACTCCTAGAAGATGGAGTACCACATGTTTCCAGGATGAAGGGAAGCAGTAAATAGAGGAAGAGGAGAAAAAAGAGAGAAAAAGAGAATATTGGCATGATTTATATGACAAGGTACTGAAGGATTTAGGGAGAGTGGTAAGAATGATAGTAAGGAGATTAGTAATAGTTACAGTGGTAGAATAGTAAGGGGTTAGCCATGAAGGAAATGATACGCATTTCTTCTTCTGAGAAAAATATAAATAGACAGAGAGGCAGACAGATAGATAGAAGAAAGATAGATAAATGAATGAATTATTTTGAGATGTGGAAGATGAGATGGACTCAGAAATGCACTAAGGGAAATAATTTGCTTAGACTAATAGTGTAAGGATTCATGCCTTCCACAAATACTTATTGAGAGCCTACTATGGGCTCTGCGTTGTGTAAGGTCCTAGGGTAATAGTGGTTGGTAAAAGGAGATAGGGCCTCCTTCCTATGGAGCTTAAAATCAATTGGGAAGTATAGAAATTGATCAAATATTCAAACCACTGAATATATTATTGTAACTTGAGTTCTGAGATAAGGTCATGCTTCCATGAGAGGAAGATCAGTGTGGAAAGGTTTGAAAATGCAGTTTCAAGCACGTCATAAGACAGAAACTCTAGAACTTAATAGGCAAGCAAAAGGAAAGCACAGGTAAGAGAAAGGATCAGCAGTGTATCTGAAGGCAGCACACATTCACTATGTGACTGGGAAATAACCTGTCACATACTTTTATTCATTTATAAATTGTGGCTTAATTTTAAATCTTAGAAAATGAAAAATATAATACAAAGGAAATATGCAAAAATCGAAAAAAAAAACAAATGTTCTTCATCTGGCAAATGGATAAGCAAATTGTGGCACATCATTACAATAGAATACTACTCAACAATAAAAAGGAAAAAACGGTTAATTCACACAACAACTTAAATGAATGTCAAATATATATTGCTAATTGAAAGCAGCTACATCAAGAAAAGCTAGACATTGTATTCCATTTATATGGCATCCTAGAAAAAGCAAAACTACAATGACAGAGAATTGCCAAGGTGGTTGCCAAGGTCTGGGAATGAGAGGTGGCAGGGTTTAACTACAGGCATACTTCGTTTTATTGAACTTTGCTTTATTGTACTTTGCAGATATTACATTTTCTTTTAAACAAATTGAAGGTTTCTGGTGGCAACCCTGCATCAAGCAAATCTACCATTACCATTTTTCCAACAGCACGTGTCTCTGTGTCACATTTTTGTAATTCTCTCAGTATTTCAAACTTTTTTATTATTATTATATCTGTTAGGGAAATCTGTAATCAGTGATCTTTTTGATGTTGTTTTATTATTATTATATCTGTTAGGGAAATCTGTAATCAGTGATCTTTTTGATGTTGTTTTATTATTATTATATCTGTTAGGGAAATCTGTAATCAGTGATCTTTTTGATGTTGTTATTGTAATTGTTTCGGGGTGCCACAAACCATGCCTATATAAGATGGCAAACTTAATGGAGAAGTGCTGTATGTGTTCTGACTGCTCCAATGACCAGTCATTCCCCCATCTCTCTCCTTCTCTTCAAGTCTCCCTATCATCTGAGACACAACAATATTGAAATTAGGTCAATTAATAACCCTACAATAGTCTCTAAGTGTTCAAGTGAAAGGAGGAGTTACATGTCTTTCACTTTTAATCAAAAGCTAGAAATGATTAAGTTTAGTGGAAAAAACCCAAAAGACATCTAGGCCCTTTGCATCAAGCAGTTAGCCAAGTTATAAATGCAAAGGAAAAATTCCTCTAGGAATTTAAAAGTGCTAGTCCAGTGAACACATGAATGAGAACAAAAAGAAACAGCCTTACTGCAAAGATGGAGAAAGTTTTGGTGATCTGGATAGAAGATCAAACCAACCACAACTTTCCCTGAGGTCAAAGCCTAATCCAGAGCAAAGACCTAACTTTCTTCAGTTTTGTGAAAACTGAGAGAGGTGAAGAAAACAGAGAAGAAAAGTTTTAAGCTATCAAAGAATGGTTCATGAGGTTTAAGAAAAGAATCTGTCTCCTTGTAACATAAAAGTACAAGGAGAAGCAGCAAGTGCTGATGCAAAAGCTGCAGCGAGTTATCCAGAACATCTAGCTCAGATCATTGATAAAATGGCTGCATGAAACGACAGACTTTCATTGTAAACAAAACAGCCTTGTATTGGAAGAAAATGTCATCTAGGACTTTAATAGCTAGAGGAGTCAATGCCTGGCTTTAAAGTTTCAAAGGACAGTCTGACTCCCTTGTTAGGTGCTAATGCAGCTGGTGGCTTTACGTTGAAGGCAATGTTCATTTACCATTCCAAAAATCCTGGAGCCCTTAAGAATTATGCTAAATCTACTCTGCCTGTGTCCTATAAGTGGAACAGCAAAGCCTCGATTACAGCATATCTGTTTACAGCATGGTTTACTGAATATGTTAGGCCCATTGATGAGACCTACTGCTCAGAAAAGAAAAAAAAATTCTTTCAAAATATTACTGCTCATTAACAATACATCTGGTCACCCAAGAGCTCTGATGAAGATGTACAAGGAGATTAATGCTGTTTACATGCCCACTAATACAACATCCATTCCATAGTCCATGAATCAAGGAATAATTGTGAGTTTCAAGTCATTAATTAAGAAAAACATTTTGTGGATAAGCGTGGTGGCTCACGCCTGTAATCTCAGCACTTTGGGAGGTCGAGGCAGGTGGATCACAAGGTCAGGAGATCGAGACCATCCTGGTTACCAAGGTGAAACCCCGTCTCTACTAAAAATACAAAAAATAAAATAAAATTAGCCAGGCGTGGTGGCGGCCGCCCGTAGTCCCAGCTACTCGGGAGGCTGAGGCAGAAGAATGGCATGAACCCAGGAGACGGAGCTTGCAGTGAGCCGAGATCTTGCTACTGCACTCCAGCCTGAGTGAAAGAGTGAGACTCTGTCTAAAAAATAAATAAATAAATAAAAGTAAAACATTTTGTAAAGCTATAGCTACCATAGAGAGTGATTCCTGTGATGGATCTGGGCAAAGTAAATTCAAAACCTTCTAGAAAGGATTCACCATTCTAGATGCCATTAAGAACATCCATGAATCTAGGAACAGGTCAAAATGTGGTCAAAATAGGTGACTTTGAGGGGTTCAAGACTTCAATAGGAGAGGAAACCGAAGATGTGGTGGAAATAGCAAGGGAACTAGAATTAGAAGCGGAGCCTGAAGATGTTACTGAATTGCTGCAATGTCATGATGAAACTTGAATGGATTTGGAGTTGCTTCTTAAGTGTGAGAAAAGGATGTCTTGAGATGGAATGTTACTCCTGATGAAGATGCTGGGAACGTTGTTAAAGTGATAACAAAGGATTTTGAATATTACAGTCACCCATTGGATGAATCAGCAGCAGGGGTTGAGTGGGTTGACTCTAATTTTGAAAAAAGTTCTGCTATGGGTAAAATGCTATCAACAGCATTGCATGCTATGGAGAAATCTTTTGTGAAAGAAAGAGTCAACTGATATGGCAAACTTCATTGTTTCCTTATTTTAAGAAATTGCCACAGATACCCCAAACCTTCATTAATGACTACCTTGACCATTGAACAACCATCAGCATCGAGGCAAGACTCTCTACCAGCAAAAAGATTAGATTATGATGGCTCAATAGATCATTAGCATTTTCAGCAACAAAATATTTTTAAATCAAGGCATGTACATTTTTTAGACATAATGTTATTGCACACTTTATAGTATAGTGTAAACATAACTTTTATATATACTGGGAAATCAGAAAATTTGTGTGACTCTCTTTATTGCAGTATTCATTTATTGCAGTGATCTGGAACCAAATCTATCATATCTCTGAATTATGCCTGTACAAAGGAGGGTGAGGGTTCTGTGTTTGTTTTGTTTTGTTTTGTTTTGTTTTGTTTTTGAGTGATGAAATTGTTCTACATCTTGATTGTGGTAGGGGTTATACTTTTGTATGGCTTTGTCAAAATTAACTATACACTGAAAAGAGCGAACTTTTCTGTATGCAAGCTATACCTTAATTTAAAAATTATTTTAATACACCAAAAGAAAAAGGGAAAGAAAGAAAATATTTTAAAATGTTACAATATTACAACATGGTAGGTAATTTTTCTCCAACTTCTTACATCTTCTATTTTTGACACTCTATTCACTGCCTATATTTAGATAGGTCTTAACTGCAAGTTGGAAATCAAGAGTAGGTATCAGTAATTGGTGTATTTTCAGACTCTCCTGACAAACCTCAACAGTTAGTCTGAAAATGCAGATGCAGGTGAGGTCACTCTCACATGGTTCACTTATTTATTCTACTACATTTAAATTCTGAAGTGCACTTATGTCTCAAATTTAACCCAGACAAGAAAAGCATCTCACTTGAAGCCTATCTTGTTTATGTAGAGATGGAATGTGTTAAGTAAAATGTTTTGAAAGTCCTTGTTATGAGACTGAAGAACGTAAGTGAGCAGTTACTAGAAGCGGTAACCTAATCCTCTAACAATTGTAAAGGAGCTGAACTTTTACAATAATGGTTATATGGGAAATGTTTCTCTGAATTGGTTGCAATGATAATCCACTGGAATAAATTGGTATGGGGACCCAATCTAACAACTGTGAGCTTCAACCATGTAATAGTTAAACAAGGAACACTTGTTCCTGAAGAAGATGCTGCGTCCCCTGAGTTTCTGAGGACATTGTATTTGATGAGCTACTGTAAAGGAGATCTTCCTTTTCTATCAGCTGAGGATTGGAACACTTGAGGTATAATTGTAGTTCCCCTGCCTAAAACTTAAAAACCTAAAACCTCACCCTCCTCAGCAAGAAAATCCGAAAATTTTAGCAAGCAGAACTTTTTTCTCAAATTGCTGGATACTTTCTGAGACTACTGATGAGTTAGAAAATGGTAAATTAATACCTCCCTTTTTCTCTGTATCTAACTGTTATAAGACTTCATACACAATCAGACCTCACTGTAAAGATGTGAATTACTTCCATCATAAAGAAGATTATAGGTGACAGAGGCTAGGAAAAGATGAATATACTTTCTCTGCTGCTATAATAACCCCACAATCTAATCTCTTAAAATGCCAATATTTAAATTTCCTAAAAACAGGCAAATACAATGTCTTTAAAAATGACTCCAGGAATAGGATCAGCTGCTTTGGTGTTGACCCCTGCAAGCAATAGTGCTAGAACATCCATCATAAGCAACTTCTTTCAGAAAATAAGTAAGGGAAAACATTCCCAACTCTTTACTTGAGGCTAGCATTGTCTAGGTAACAAAGCAATCTAAGGGTACTATAAGAAATGAGAATAACAATACAATTTCACTCATAAACATAGATGAAAAAAATCCTATAAAAGACATTAGCAACCAAATCAAAAATGTATGGAAACTACACTAATTAAGACAGTATGGCATTGGTAAAGGAAGAAATAATCAATGTAATCAATGAAAAAAATCCTATAAAAGACATTAGCAACCAAATCAAAAATGTATGGAAACTACACTAATTAAGACAGTATGGCATTGGTAAAGGAAGAATTAATCAATGTAATCAATAGAAGATAGAGTCAGGAAACAAACCCATGCATATATAAAAACTTGGTTTTTCTCAGACAGTAAATCGCTGGGAAAAGAGTAAACTAGTCAATTAATGCTGGGATGATAGATTATATAGAAAAATATGAATCTCTACCTCACACTCTAATAAAAACCACTATAAATTAATTTCTGGTAAGTTAGAGAAATAAATGTGAAAGGGAAAATGTAAAATGTTTAAAAGACAACATATAACAATATTTTGTTTTGATTTCAGGAAGGCGAAGAATTTAATAAGCAAAACATGACAACAAAACAACAAAGGAATAAATGATAATTTTTCAACATTAAAATTAAGAGCTTCTGTTCATCAAAAGAAACCATGAAAGAGTGGAAAGGTGAGTCATAAGAGAAGATATTTACAGCACATATAACAAAAGATTAGTATCCAATATATATGTAAAACTCCTATAAATCTATAAGAAAAAGATAAGCAACCAATTAGAAAAAAAAATGAGCAAAATAGATAACAGACATTTCACAGAATAGAAACATTAATGGCTTATTGTCATCAGGAATCAGGGAAATGAAAATGAAAATAAGATTTCAATATATGTAACACATATTGGCCAATTTAAGAATTGACAAGGCAGTGTACTGGAAAAAAATACTTAGAAATAGGAATTTTCTCATCCTTTATTAGTAGAAATATAAATGAGTACAATCAGAAAAACATGGTGGTATTACTTAGTAAAGTTAAACCTGCATAAACCCTATGACTAGCAATTTCACTATCAGGTATATAATTTAGAGAACTTCTTGTACAAATATGTACCAGGAGACATATTCAAAGCTGCATTTTTTTAATATCAAAAAATTAAATAGATCGAAAAACCTTAACTGTAGAATGAATAAACTATAATGTTATTGATATGATTTGGCTCTGTGTCCCCACCAAAATCTCATCTTGTAGCTCCCATAATTCCCACGTGTTGTGGGAGGCCCGGTGGAAATGATTGAATCAAGGGGATGGGTCTTTCCCGTGCTGTTCTCGTGACAGTGAATAAGTATCGTGAGATCTAATGGTTTTAAAAACGAGAGTTTCCCAACGTAAGTTTTCTCTTTGCCTGGGGCCATCCACGTAAGATGTGACTTGCTCCTCCTTGCCTTCCACCATGATTGTGAGGCTTCCCAAGCCACATGGAACTCTGAGTTCTCCATTAAACCTGTTTCTTTTGTAAATTGCCCAGTCTCAGATATGTCTTTATCAGCAACATGAAAACGAACTAGTATTAGTATACAGTAAATTTTTGCAATAGACTATTAAACAGTAGCGAATAGAGTACAATTTATATATCAACATGGATAAATGTCAAAAACCCAAATTTGAGTGTAAGAAGCAGGTCACAGAACACCACATGCAGTATGAATCAATTTACATGTAATTAATAAAAGACAAAACTACACAATCTATTATTTAAGAATATTTATCACAAATGATAAAACTAGGAAAAATATGTAAGGTGATGTTCATTTAAAAATTCAGCTAGGCACAGTGACTCAAACCTGTAATCCCAGCTGCTAAGGAGGCTGAGAAGGAGAGATTCCTTTAGCCCAGGGCTTTGAGACCAGCCTGGACAACATAACAAGACCCTGTCCTCTAGATAGTGAGTTCTGTCCTCACGATACTGAGTGAGTTCTCAAGAGATCTAGCCATTTAAAAGTGTGTGGCACCTCCCCATCTCTCTCTCTTATTTTTGCTTTGGCCCTAAGATGTTCCTGCTGCCCCTTCACCTTCCGCCATGATTGTAACATTCCTGAAGCCTCCCTAGAAGCTGAGTAGGGGTCAGCGCCATGCTTTCTATGAAGCCTGCAGAACCGTGAATCAATTAAACTTCTTTTCCTTATAAATTACCCAGTCTCAGGTATTTTTTTCTAGCAATACAAGAGCAGGGTAATACGTGGGGTACATGTGATGTTTTGATACAAGCATAAATATGTAATCATCAAATGAGGGTAATTGAGATATCCACCACCTCAAATATTTATCATTTCTTTGTGTTAGGAGCATTCCAGTTCCACTCTCTTAATTATGTGGAAATACGCAGTAAGTTATTCTTAACCATAGTCACCCTATTGTGTTACCAAACACTAGACCTTATTCCTTCTACACAACTGTATTTTTGTACCTCTTAGGCATCTCCTCTTTATCCTCCACCTCCACCACCCTTCTCAGCCTCTGGTAACCATCATTCTACTCTCTATCTCCATGAATTTCAATTTTTTTTATGCTTTCACAGGACAGTGAGAACATGGAATATATTTGGGTTTTGCTATTACAAATAATGCTTCAAAGGAATTTCTTGTACTTATTTTCCTATGCACATGTGTGTGAAATTCTCCAGAGTATATACTACCTAGAAATGAAATTGCTGGCTTGAAGAATATGTGAATCTTTGTAGTAATACTACACATTTTCTTTTTTTTTTTTTTTTTTTTTTTTTTTTTTTTTTTTTTTTTGAGGCGGAGTCTCGCTCTGTCGCCCAGGCTGGAGTGCAGTGGCGCGATCTCGGCTCACTGCAAGCTCCGCCTCCCGGGTTCCCGCCATTCTCCTGCCTCAGCCTCCCGAGTAGCTGGGACTACAGGCGCCGCCACCACGCCCCGCTAATTTTTTTGTATTTTTAGTGGAGACGGGGTTTCATTGTGTTAGCCAGGATGGTCTCGATCTCCTGACCTCGTGATCCGCCCGTCTCGGCCTCCCAAAGTGCTGGGATTACAGGCTTGAGCCACCGCGCCCGGCCATACTACACATTTTCAAAGTTCTTTCAAATTTGACTGTAACAATTTACATTTCTATCAAGTGTTTGAAATTTTCCTTTGCTCCATATCTTTGCCAAATTTTGGTATTGTTCAAATTCATGTCATTTTTTTCCAATCCAGTGGTTGTAAAAGTTATCTTATTGGTTTCACTTTCATTACTCTGGTTACCACTATTAGTAAGATTTTTATATTTAATAATTATCTAGTTTTTCTTCTGCGAATTAATGGTTCATATTCTTTACTATTTTTTCTAGTAGACTGTCTTTTTGATTTATCTATAGGAATTCTTATAAAGTCTGGATTCTAATTATTTATTGGCCATATGCTTCACAAATATCTTCTCACAACACAACTTGTATTTCCATTTTTGTTGTGTATTTTATTAAACTGAAGTTTTAATTTTAACAAAGTCAAATTTACTAATTTTTCCCAATATGGCTCACCCTTTCTCTGATGTATTTTTAAAAGTATGTTCCTTACTTTGGGAGGCTGACGCGGGCGGATCATGAGGTCAGGAGTTTGAGACAAGCCTGGCCAACATAGTGAAATCCCCATCTCTGCTAAAAATACAAAAAAAGTTGGCCTGGTGTGGTGGCAGGCATCTGTAATCCCAGCTACTCCAGAGGCTGAGGCAGGGTAATTGCTTGAACCTGGGAGGCAGGCTTGCAGTGAGCCAAGATCGCGACACTGCACTCCACCCTGGGCGACAGAGCAAGACTCCATCTCAGAAAAGAAAAAAAAACAAAAAGTATGTTCCTACAGCATGTTGATAAAGATATATCCTTTATTTTCTTCAAGGTTTCTTCAAGGTTTAATTTGCATTAAAATAAGTCTGATGAGTATACTTTTTGCACATGTTGTAAGTTAAACATCAAATTTTATTTTTAAATATGGAAAAGGAATCATCCTAGCACCATGTATTTGACAGCCTATCCTATTTCTGCATCTTTTAATATTACCTCTGCCATTTATTGTTTCTACATTTATATAGATCTGTTTCTAGGTTGTATATTCTTATTTCATTGGTCTATAATATGAATGTCATTTTGTATAAATTACTATGACTTTATAAATGTCTCAATCTCTTTGACTTTATAAATATCTCAATCTCTAAGACAATTAAGAAGCACAAAGAAGATACTTCATGCTTCTTAATTGTCTTAATTATTCTTAAGTCTTTGTTCTACTAAAGAAATTTTAGAATCACCTTGTCAAATCTGACGAAAAACCTCTTGTTGGATGTTGATTGAAATGAGATTGGATTTTTAAATTGTTGATGGAAAAATCGCTATTTTTATAATGTTAACTGTTTCCATCCATAATGTGATATCTGTTTATACTTATTCAGGTCATTTATGTGGCCTTATATAATATTTCATAATTCTATTTCATAATCTTGAACATATTTTATCTCTGCATACATTGTAGTATTTGATTGGGATCTTTTCCTATTACATTTTCTAAGTTATTATTACTTAGTATATTAAGGTTACTAATTGTTTTAAGTTGATCTCTTGAGTCTAGCAATCTTGCTGATCTCTGTTAGTAGTTTTATTTCAATGTCTACAAATTCTTTTAAGGTTTCTAAGTATATAATCATACGGCTAACAAATAAGTATATTTGGCCTCTTCCTTTCAAATGTTCATGACTTTTTCTACCCTTTAGTCTTGTTAGATTGGCTAGGACCAACAAAATAATGTTTGTGAGGAGTAACTATAGTAGACATCTTTATCTTGTTTTAGTCTTCAGTGGGAAAGCTTCTAAAATTTATCCATTGTGTATGTTTATGCAGATTTTTGATGACTACACTTAATCAAATTAAGGAAGATTCCATCTATTTGGATTTTCTTTCTTTTTTTTTTTCAATTATTTTACTTTAGGTTCCAGGTGCAAGTTCAGAACATGTAGGTTTGTTACATATGTACATGTGTCCATTGGTTATTTTGATTTTCACAATGAATGAGGGTGAAATTTTATTGAATGCTTTTTCTACATCCATTGAGATCATCATGTATTTTTTTCTCCCTTTATCTGCTAAGGTGGTATGTTTTAATTGACAGACCTTAACTTCAATTCTAGGACAAATCCCTCCTACCTGTATCTTTTTTCTAAATTATACTGTGATATGGTTTGGCTCTGTGTCCCCACCCAAATCTCATCTCAAATTGTAATCCCCAAGTGTGGACGCACCTGGCAGGAGCTGACTGGAATATGGGGGCAGTTAGTTTCCCCTTTGTTGTTCTCATGATAGTGAGTGAATTCTTATGAGAGCTGATGGTTTAAAAGTGTGTGGCAGTTCCGCCCCCAACTCCTGCCGCCCTGTTAAGACGTGCCTGGCTTCCTCTTCACCTTCTGCCATGATTGTAAGTTACCTGAGGCTTCTCCAGTCATGTAGACTTGTGAGTCAATTAAACCTTTTTTCTTTGTAAATTACCCAGTCTCAGTAGTTTCTTATAGCAGTATGGAAATGGACTAATATAGACTGAAATATATTGAAGATTTTTTTCATCAGTGTTTCCAAATGATCTGGTCAATAACCTCATTTTCTTATTATATCTTTGTCCAGTTTTGTTAGTAAGGTCATCTAGTCTCTCAAACACTCTGTTAAAAAAAGGATTTGATAAAATTTCTCCGTGGAACAATATGTATATGTTGTATTTTGAATGAAATACTATGATTTTTTAAATGCCTCATTATTTTGTATAAGATACTTCTAGTTGTCTACCCAATATCATTCTCCCTTCTTTCTTGTTGACAGAACCCTGATTTGACATATATTTGTTTTGGGAAGTATCCTTACTTCCATGGTGAATTCTGACTAAATAATAACAATGTATTTTAGTATATAAGCAATTACTCCCTTATCTTCCCTGCTAACACTTTTCCATTTGCACCTGTCCCTCCCATCACCACATGCACACGTCTCAGTCCACTGCCTGTTCTTGTGTGTTTCAGAGCTCCTGCTCTGCTGTGATAGCAGAGATAATGCAAATCCCAGTACAAAGTCAGAGGACCATCTAGCCCAGTTCTTGGTCATGAGTCTATAGCTTTTTCCTCCTGCTTGGTCAGGGCAAAAGCTTTAATAAAGATATAATCAGGGCAGCAAGTCAACAGTAATCATTTTCACTTTCCTGTGTAGGCATGAGAGCCGCAGACAAGCCTTTCTCTAAGTGAGCCCAGCTCAGGACTTTTAGCCGTATTCCCCTGTAAGAGTCCAAAGCCTTATGGCCATCTTCCAGCCCAGAGCCCAGCAAGCCCATGGTACCAGCTCTGCTTATCACTTTGTGTCTTTTTATTATGGTTTGAATGTGTTCATGTGTGTTGGAAACTTAATCCCCAAAGCAACAGTGCTGAGAGATGGGAACTCTGAAAGGTGATTAGGTCATGAGGGCTCTGTATGCCTCACACCATGTCATGCCTCCTACATGACATGGTGGGAGGCATCATATGGTGAGAAAACATGTGAGAGCTGAGCTCATCCTTCATAAGGACATTTCTTCCATAACAGACTAATGACATTAATCTATTCATGAGTGCAGAACCCCTGTGAATAGATTAATGCCATTATCAAGGGAGTAACGTCCTTACGAAGGAGGAGTTCAGCTCTCACATGTTTTCTCACCATGTGATGCCTCTTGCTATGTCATGACACAACAGGAAGGCCCTCACCAGATGTGTCCCCTCAACCTTGGACTTCCCAGCCTCCAGAACCATGAGCAAAATAAATTTCTGTTCATTATAAATTACTCAGTCTGTGTTACTCTGTTATAGCAGCCTAAAATGGGCTTTTAAATTTTTTGCCTCAAAATGCTTACCTAGTTTGGGGGGTCTAGTCATGTTTTCTAGTTGTCTGTTTCTACATTTTATTTATTTCCACAGGTTTGAAACAAAATGGGTGAGTCTAATGGTAAATTTACTGTCAGCTCTGCAAAAAGTGATTTTCAAATATTCTTTAGAATAAACAAAGTAACAACATTTTTGACTAAGCTAAGAACCCTAACAAAATATGTATTATTGCTCATTTTCTTCCAGAAATCTATTATTTAAGCATTCACCTATCCTAGGCAGGAGGGTTTGGGGATCCTAATCACCAAAAAGGATGCTGTAATTAATAATGCTAGTAATTTCCTCTATTAAATAGGCTATTTATTACTGCACATTGAAATATACATGAACTATATAATAGATGAACATGAAAAAGTTCTAGTTTTGAAGCCCCAACTTTGCTAAATATAAGAATGGGTATCTTTTGTTCTTAGTCTCATGAAAGTTAGAAAGGTTGAACTTTTATTTCTCAAGGAGCAGCCACTAGATATACATACCATGTTGACTCAAGCCCACATAAAACACATGGATACTTTGGCTTCTGAAAATGGATATGAGAGATCTCAACTTCATTCTCTGAAGCTTGGAAAACATGGCTCCTTTTTGAGTTACACTTCCCTGGAATTCTAAAGAATCTCTGGCTATTACTGCCAGGCCTTTAATAATATGCCCCACAGAATTACTGGTTTTCCAGTAAAGTTTATAATATGCTATTCTTCAAGAAAGATCTCAGGTTGAAAATATAGCTCATGTCAGAAATGTTTGCAAACATTATATTCCACTTTCAAATTTCCAGTTTCAGAGTCTGGTGCCATAAACATCGGTAGAGATCATCTAGTGCTGTTTCCTTATTGCACAGATGAATAAACTGAGGGCTAAAAGGGTGACTCCGCTTCTCACCATGGGTTCGAACCGAGGGTACTGATATCCAGTTCATCATACTTTCCACGGTACTTTTCAGGCTCCTACATTCTTAAGAAAGTAGCTAAGATAATTTCATCTGGTTGAAGCCGTAGGGCTGTCCCAGAGGAGGTAGGGCAATGTCCCATGAAATGAGACCAGTAGGCTGAGTTCCCAAAATATGTGACCTTTAGAGCTCTGGGCATCCAGGGATCAGGTCTGCCACTTTGTGTGCTTCAAAGGTGGCAATCAGCACCAGGTTTCCCTCTTTCCATTCCTCTTCTAAAACCTGGGGGTTCTCTCCAGTTCTCCAGTTACTCGCCTACATAACTATTTGACAACATGTGCTTTGACATGTCTTCTTTTTAACACCTACTATTGGGACTTCCTTTCTGCTGAGGTAATTCTCCATAGCTTTGAGGTCTGCTACCCAAGGTAAAAAAGCGTAGTTGTTTCTTTTGAATTTGTTGGTACGGTTGCCTCAATTTAGCACTTCGTTTTATTATATTTTAATTACCAAATAAAAATTGTATATATTTATGTGTGTATACTAGTGGAATAATGAAGTCTAGCTAATTAACATATATATCAATCCCCTCACATGCTTATGATTTTTTTTAGAGGGTGAAAACACTTAACATCCACTCCCTTAGCAATTTTTCAGTACAATTTATGAGCTATGGTCACCATGACCTACAATAGATTTCTTGAACTTATAGCTCCTGTCAGTGGATTTTTGTGTCCTTTGACCAACATTTCTCAATCTCCCACCCCCATAGCACTTCACTTTAAATGCACAGATGCAGCCTGTTTTTCTAAAGACAATAGTTGTTTCATAATTGAGCTATTATGTTGTATTACTGAAAAGATGTTTTACCACATTCATTACCAAAAATAATAAAAGGCATTAATTGCCTGGTAATAGCCACTCCCTCATAAACACAGGGGCAAAGTTGCATAAATTGATACAGATTACAGTGTTAATTTATTTTGCCACTGAATATCCACAGAGAAAAAGACAGCTCAGGGGTAAAAATATGTAGTCGTTTTGAAGCACTTGAGAATCACTGTCTTCTTAAAATATTTCCAAATACCAATAAACACGACTAAGGTCATGGCTATATTCTGAGCTCATGTATGTTTGAAGAAAGAATTAGCTATGCTTAGGAGGATAGGCAATAATTTACTAAATGGGAAGAACTTTTCTTAGTGAAAGCCTACTCTGAGACCTGAGTTGTTCAGTATTATTTATTATATGGTCATATTTAGCTGTTTTGTTTTTTGAATTATCTGGACAACTGCCAAATTTCCACTCTGATTCACTGTGACAGTACACTGCATGAGCCATATAAAATGACATATAATTTTTTAAAATTTACATTGCAATATTTTAAATTTGTTGGATAATACTGTGAGTTTAATTACTTTAAAAATTGGTTGTCTCATCCTTCTCCTAAAGAAAGATGAAACAATAACACCACCTGGGGAGGTTTAATTTCATAGTCCACAACTGAACTTTCATCTTCAAATATGATGTGAAGCATTTATAGTATGAAGTTAAGAACAAAAACTAAAAGTACCTTAATTGACAACTACTATTTGCACTTCCTTTGCGCCGAGGTAACTCTCCATAGCTTTGAGGTCTGCTTTCCAATGTAAAAAGGACCTTTGTTTCTTTTTTTTTTTAAATTAATTAATTAATTTATTTATTTATGTATTTATTTATTTGAGATGGAATCTTGCTCTGTCACCCAGGTTGGAGTGCAGTGGAGCGATCTCGGCTCACTGCATCCTCTGCCTCCCGGGTTCAAGCAATTCTCCTGCCTCAGCCTTTCTAATGTGTATGGTTGCCTCCATTCAGCCCTTCTTTTTATTATGTTTTAAGTGCCAAATAAATAAAATAAACAATGACAGTGTAGCAGTCCATGCTAAAAATTATTCCATGCATGCAAAGAAAAACTTCCTATGAGAATTTTTCAAAAGCTGTTTTAAGAGCTTTTGATACAAGTGACAGGTCACCACACTCAGATGGATGTCTTCACCTTCGGTCTGTTATTGCTGTGGTCTCCTTTTAATCCCTTCAGCATCCTGCTGAAATCAAGTTTATAAACAGAAGTTTGAGAATGGATCAACACCAACACTGTCAAATATCTAAGTCAACAGTTTAAATCCTTTAGTCTACTTCAACTTTCTGAATCCATAAATTCCTCTATATCCCTATATTTTACAAAAGCAGTTTCACAATATGTTAGTTATGCGGTTTTCTCCAAACTGTGTATCTTTAAAGAAAAGCAAATGATAGCATCAGAAATTATAAGCAATTAGAGTTACTTTTCCAGGCAAAGCAGAGATGAAAGGCAATTTCTTCCTATTAAGAAATAATTGATATGTGCTCTCAGACTTAGTTATGAATGTCCAAGTATATCTTATATAATGTAAATTTCCTTCTAATTTTTTCTCTCTTGTAAAAAATGACAAGGCAAAATATTTGACACACATCTATTTTAAGTGTCCCTTTTTTGCTATTTGTATGTTACCATTATTAAAGGATTAGGTCATATGAATTGAATTTGTACAACCTTATCTTTATATAACCATTTCACAAAGACTTATTAAAAAGAACTCATTTCTAAAAGATGAATATGGTTTTAGTCATATTCCCCAGTCTTAGAAATGGGCACAAATGTTAACGTGAACACAAGATAAACTAAATTCAAAAGATTGTAATTATTTCACCAAAGCTAAAGTTGACATGTACATAACATAAAAATAGGGTTTTAAATATGTAAAGAAGGAAAAGTTCAACATTCTTTTAATAATCATCTATATGTCAATAAAAGTAGCTTTATCTATTCATTTGAACTGACTATGGAAGATTTTTACCTGGAAGCACTGTTAAGACCTACTTAAAGTTGTATGAAAATAACTGAACCATCTTCTACTTATTTTTTGTCACTAAGTCAAATTGTAATTCCTCCCCACTTAGCTTTTTAGTGAGGCTTCAGGATATGTAGATTTCTCTATTTCCTCCTTTTTTTCTTTAAAATTAAATCACCATGCAGTCCATTACTAGAGTATTATTCCTAAGTAACAGATCATGCCTGAAAACCCCACCTTTTACAGAAATGTTTTTAACTAATATTATTAACAGCTTGAATCCACAAAATCTTCTCAGCTACTCTCCCAAATCCAAACACAACTCCTGTCAGTAAAACAGGAAAAAATGAGTTTGTGGGGGAAAATCTCTGAGGTTACCATTGTGTTTATCCCCTTTGGTTGGCAGAATAAGGTAGCATGAAATGCCAACTCATGATTTAAATAAACCACTGGCAAGGAAGGCCCTGGCTGGCTGCAAGTCAGTTCTCCAAATCAGCTCTATTCATATATCCTTGCTAAGCAGTGTCTTTGCAGTTTTCAGAATAAGATGACACAAATGACAGATAGATTCAGAGATAATGAAATCAGCTAGTTTACGAAAGTGACAGGTAAACCTTTCTGAAGAGAAAACAATTATTTCATTGAGATTCTATCTTGAAACATTTACTAGTGCTAAAGTGATTTAATTTCACTTATTAACTTCAAGACTAAAGGTGTCTTTATTTTCACAGTATAGATACTGTTAGAATTGCAGAATAAAACTAGGATATTAAAAAGAAATTTTGGTGGAATTTACTTTCATGCAGCTCCTTCCTAGCAGTTCAGTAAATTGCCATTAATCGATCATAAAGTGAAATTCATTTCAAAGAGAAGTTTTGATACTCCCTCTGCCCAATTAAGGAGTTAAAAGCCAATTCCACGCAATTGGGAACAGTTTATCTCACTGGGGGCTTGGGGCTCAAATTCAGGGACATCTCACTGTTTTTTTTTTCAGTCTCTTCTTGAGGAAGAGGACTCCAGTGGGAAGGAAAGAGAATTTTCTCAACCTGTAGCCCATTCCCAAGGCTCTGAATCAAAATCTAACTTCTTCAACCTTGTTAATGTGCTGGTGGTTTGAATGGCCGGGAGAGTAAAGGGGATCAAATTTAGCTGTGTTTTACTTTCTGCTTCAGCGTAGAAACAAGAGGCAATCTCAGGCGATTGAGAAGTACCACCCTCCTGTAAATGACAACTTTTCAGACATAGAGAAAAGACAAAACATTCTCCAATCTTTGGAACGTGTTTTAAAACTCTGGGATGTTTGTTTTTCTTCCTTCACTGTGGATTTAGGGGTAATAAAATGGTTTCCTTCCTAAATTCTAGATTGATGCTCACCGACCCAATTCCTTGTGTTCCTTCCAACTCCTGTGCAGTCCATACCCTCGCTTAGTTTCAGCGAGATTTTTAAAATTGTTTCAAATAAGAGGAGATTGAGCAATGTGAATATAAAGCAGCCATAGGCAACTAGAATAACATTCTCTTCAATTTGTTCGTCTAAAATATGCAAAATCTTTCTTCTGTAATCCTTTTCGAAAATAACTTTCTGCTGGACCTTGTTGGACTTGGAGAGGTTGTTGTGATTTTCTCTGGAAACTGGGGAAAAAAAAAAAAAAAAAAAAAAGGTGAAAGTCTTCCAGTACTATAGCCATAGTAAAATTTGAAAATGTCAAAGTGACCGGGTACAGGGAATAGGAGGTAGCTACTGGAAGATGAGCGAGGACAAGAGCAAGGTTTCCATGCATTGGCTGGACATGCTAGTGGAGCTTGCCTCCGGCCGCTTTCCGCCCACCAACCCCCATTCCCCCCGCACAGCACTGCCAAGCCCAGGCTGCTCGAAAAGGAGCGGGCTTCAGCGACGGATGCTCACGCCCAGAGATGCCCAAAGCGGAACCTCTAGGTCCAAGGAGGTACTGCGGGACTTGCGCGAAAGTGGGGTAAGGGAACCCCCGGGGCCTCACCCACCCGCCGCGCGGCGTCCCTGGCGCGATGGTTGCGTTGGCACCTGTACTCCTGCGGGCCTGGGTGGAGCCGACCCAGCAGAAAGAGTGCGCAGCAGTGGCCAGCGAGACTGGGACCTGAAGTCCCCATCTCCCGCACACAGAAGAGAGCACCGTGGCTCTTCGGATAAGGGTTTCCTCTCTTGCCCCAAAGAAAATGCTCATAGGCGGTTGTACCTATCTTCAGAAACTCCTAGGGAGGGCGCATTGGGGTGGAGGTGGGATGGATGTTCTGCTTCACCCTTGCGCCTGGATAATCAGAAGCTAAAGAAGCCGGCGGAGCTCATCCAAGAGGCAGCTTGGCCCCTAAAAAGAGGTTTGCATGGAAATGTCTACACTACAAGAGTGTCTTTAACTTTTCATTGATTACATAACTTTACATAGATTATATTGTAGTTAATTAATGAAATTGTCGAATCTCTCAAGATGGCTCACCAGTTACAAGCAGTTGGAGACACAGAGTCATTTCCCATCTATGAACTGGGCAAAACCAAAACTGCAACCCTAAAACAATTTGGCTTAAAATACTTACTTTTAAAACACAAATAGATCTTCAAGGGTTCATTTATTCAAGGTCTTATAGCTTGACAATCTGTAAAGACTTTCTGTTGTATTTAAGGTGGGGAATAACTAAGGTTTGAAATCTATGCTGCCTTTTTCTTGAGTCTAGACACTTAATGCTCCCAACCTGTTCCCTTGGTCCCCTGAGTCTGGCCCGCCACTATTCCCGTAATGCCCCTTCCACCACCTGACCGAGCCATGGAGATAGCCTTGTCTCAATGCATTCCTAAACTTATAGAACTGAAGACTCCACTGTTACACCCCCCTTTCCAGAGGGCTTGGTGGGGGGTAGGCTTGAGGAGGATGGGGAGAGTCGCAGGAAGGAGGGCGAAGCCAGCAGAGCTCTCCGGGAGGGCCTGAGAGGCAAAGGGGTGAAGGTTTTATAGTTGGAGTGTACATATTTCCAGCTCTCCAAAATGAAACATACCATCGCAGCTGGTATTACCGGCTGAATAGGCAGCAAAAGACTTCTCTCTGTGCGGGTCCTAGCGTGCTGCTGCTTAGCGCCAACGAGTCCTTGTCCCCAAAGTTGCCAAAACTTTAAGGGACGCCGGCCAAGGAGTCCCCAGCATGGAAAGCCAGGCGTCCGGGGCCGGGTAAAGCCTCCTGGACTCCTCGAAAGCAGATCACACCTGGAGCAGCCGGAGGCGGGGCGAGATCTATGCGAAGCTAACGGGTTCGGGTGAAGAACATCAAAGAGAAAGGAGCAGGATCGAACTTTAGAGGGACTGAAGGGCATGGCCCAAGAGAGCAGAATTGGGCTGTGGGACAGGCGGCGGGAGGACCAGGTTAGAGGGAGCGAAAGGAAGTGGATTAGAGGACAGCGGTTACAGGTTTCAGTCACTGCCATTTCCCCGCAGAGGGAGCTGCTCCATGCCCTGGAGAAGTATCCGGACTCCCACATCCTGTCTGCAACCACCCGACTCCCTAGGGGATTCCATGGGACAGCACCGTCCTCCCCACAAATCATCAGGAACCGAAAGCAGAGAACTTGCCCTACCTGGGCACTTCTGGAAGCGCCCACTCAACTCTACAGTATGAGACAAAGGCTATCCTAAGAGACCTTTCTCCAACTTTCTTTCTCTGCATGTATGAGCCCGGATCCCTCTGTCCCCGCCGCCTTCTCTCTCTCTCTTTCTCTCTGTCTCCTATTTTGTCCTGGGAGATTCCTACTCGCGGTGCGAAGCCTCGGATCCACTGAGAACCGCATAGTCTCCTGCACCCTTGGCCTCATGCTTGTCGGAGGGGGGCCCCGGGAAACACACCGGCTGCCCCTCCAACAGGCGTCCCTGGCTCCCCATTGGCCCCCTGGTCCCCGCCCCCCACCACCCCCTCCCGCTCCGCAGCCCCCGAGTGGCGTCAGCACGCCCGCCGGGCGTGGGCTTTAAATGCCCACTAGCGGGAGCTCAGGCGCTTCTGCCCTGGAGCGCGGTCTGTAGTAAAATCGCAGTAGTGGGAGGGGAGTGAGCCAGCGGGATTTCGAGCCGCGGAGCGCGCTGACCTCGCTCCGCCTGATGACTCCGGAGCTCAGGTCCAAGCACCGCCCATGCAGCACCCCTGAGCTCCGGGGAAGGAGAGTTAATGAAAAAACACTTAACCTTCTCCGCTGCGGAGAGTCATGAGCTGTCTGGATGTTATGTACCAAGTCTATGGTCCTCCGCAGCCCTACTTCGCAGCCGCCTACACCCCCTACCACCAGGTACGTGTCTCCTCCGGGGATTTTGGGGAGGAGTGGCGCGCCCCTGGCTTGCGGCGGCACGGCCTATACGGGAAGGTCCGCTGCGCCTCCGCGCGTCTCGGGCGTCCGACCAGGGCGGGCGCGGCCGGGATGCGGGGATTGCCGGAGCCGCCCCCAGTTGGTAGTGCAATTAGCTAACCCCTTTAGCTCGCCTGTTTGCTCTCGGGAAGCAGCTAAGCCCTGCTAATGTGAGCCTAGGTCTTCCCTGGAATAATCAGAGGAAGATGGCACGGGCTGGATTTTCTTCTTAGGGTCTGTCGGACTCCAGATTCTTCCAAGCCAGGTGCAGGTACCAGGAAATGCAGGCAAAGCCGACGCAAGGAAAACCAAACTTTGGTCCCAATGGTGAAAGTAACAACAAAACCAAAAACAAAGGTCAGCCTCTTTCTGAGATGCAAGGGCCAGTGTTCTCATCCTTGCAAGTTCGTCTCAGGAATAATTTCTTCCGTTTCAATTCTCTGGCGACCAGGGCAATTAATTCCAGATCCAGCGAATTCGTTTCAAAGAGCACCACGCAGTTTTATAATTTTTCCTTTGCGAAGTTCTGGGAGTATTTTCCGGAGTGCGATTAACCCAGCAGAGGCGAGCTTGATAGACAATACTTTGCCTTTCTCCAGCCTGAGTAGCTGAATGGGGAAGTCCTGCTCCCAACTAACACTTTAAGAAGACCACTCAACCCGGCTTCTGCAAACTCTTCAAGTTCCATTTAATTCTGCCAATTTCTCTTTTCTTCAGGCAGCGTCTGTTTGAACCATTTTCCTTCCATTTCCTCAGCTGAGGTAGCAGAAACTGAGGACAGTAGTGTAGGAAAAGAATGAAATCATACACCTGGGAGGCAGTAGGGGGTCCCCTCAGGGTTGGAAACCTACTTTGGGGAAATTGAAATACACCCCAATGCCCCAGTGGATGCTTTTGCTAATTTTATCTGCAAATTTAGAATGTCTATTCGGAAATTTCCTGATGAATTAATGATGGACCGGGTAGGGCTTTTTTTTTTTTTTTTTTTTTTTTTTTTTTTTTTTTTTTTTTTTTACCTCCTCTTCTCCTCTTTTAAACTTCACAACTTGCAGTTTGTTTTGCCTCCGTGTTAATTTTAGGAATCACCAGAGTTACTCATTGTAGGGGAAGATGGCATTTAGGAAGTGGTGATATTGCTAAATCTTACATCGTTTTGGCCCCAAATAACTCAAACGTTTTGGCTCCAGCTTCTGAAATGTACTTCTTCCCAGGGTGGGACTATGGCAAGCCAAGAGGAGAGAGGTGGATTGGTTTTCTGACTGGCCCTTTCTCCTCCCAGACCCTGAACCAATCTATTGCATGAAGATCTCTGTTCATTTTTGTATGATTCGGGCCGCCTCTTCAAGGCCATCTCTGCCTGCAGAATGTTTTAACACTTCTTTCAGTCCGTTGCTCGTTTCTAAGAAAATGTTCACAGAAGCTGCGCTTGCTTTTTAAAATCACTATCAGACCTGACGATTTACACCACCTCACAGCCAGGATCTTAACTTTCTTCTGTCTGCTCCTTTTTATCATTTCCTCAATGTGTATGGAGATGATGGGGTGGAAATACTCATAATCCACTGGTCTTTCCTTATTAAAGAGAAGATCTGTTTAAAAACTGATGTAGGGGTAATCAAACAAATATCAACTTGCATTTATTAAAATGACCCGTATTTCCCCAGTCATGTTACCCCAGATTTTTATCCCACACAATTCATTACTAAATGTAAAATTTCTTCCTTTATATTTCTGGTTGCCTTCCTTCACACATCCGCAGTTGCAGGGAGTGGATTTTGTCGGGGTAGGGGGTTGCCCCCGCTCCTATTTCCTCAGGAGGATGTTTATCCTGTATCCTGTGCTCCTGCCCTGGATTCTCAGGCACGGACCAGTCAGGTTCTAACTGGACTTGGGTGCCCTTTACCCTTGGAGTCTGATTTTAAAAATATATCTGCCCTGAGCCCAGCTATGTGGTCAAACTCAGCTCCAAACCTATCTGCTTAGGCGTCTCCTGAGACCTTCACCCAGACATTTTAGGAGAAATTTTCCAGGAGTCAGAGGGACCAAGGACAGCAATCTTCCTTTAAGGAAGCTCGCCCTTGCTTGGGTGCAGGTTGGGAGGCCTGCTAACTAAGTTGCCCCACTATTGCTAGTTTTATGCGAACAGCACAAGGCTTAGGCCCATATGCCAGTTTCCCCATGAATACCTTAGGGATTAGGTTGAGGGAGTTAGTCTGAACTGAATTTGCCATCGCTTTTGAAACTGACATCTCTGTTCATTCTCTCTCTGAACAGAAACTAGCCTATTACTCCAAAATGCAGGAAGCCCAGGAGTGCAATGCCAGCCCCAGCAGCAGTGGCAGCGGCAGCTCCTCATTTTCCAGCCAAACCCCAGCCAGTATAAAAGAGGAAGAAGGCAGCCCAGAGAAAGAGCGCCCACCAGAGGCAGAGTACATCAACTCCCGCTGCGTCCTCTTCACTTATTTCCAGGGGGACATCAGCTCCGTGGTAGATGAACATTTCAGCAGGGCCCTGAGTCAACCCAGCAGCTACTCTCCCAGCTGTACCAGCAGCAAAACACCAAGGAGTTCTGGGCCCTGGCGAGGTGAGTATGGGGCCCTGCTGGGAACGACCCATAGAGGGTCCTTTCAGCCTGGGGTTCACCTACAGGAGCCTAAAGATATGCAGCTGAAAGAATATTAGGTGTCAGCGAAGGTGTGCAGAGGAGCATTTGGAAAGGGTAAGGAAAACGCAGGGGTAAAGGGCATGGGTATAAGAAAAAAACTCCTTGAAAAAAACACTATGCTTGGAATTGGAAGACCTAGGTTTGTGTGTTGGTTCCACCACTTCCTAGCAATATAACCTTGGACAAGTCTTTTAACCTCTTTGAGGTCACTTTATTTACTGCTTTCTTAAATTAGAATAACACCCTCCTAACGATCCCCAGAGAAGGCTGTAAGACCAACAAGAAAATGGATGTAAATATGCTGTCAAAAATGTGAGGTTTCCAGCACCCTCCCAAACCAGTGAGCAAAGGACCTTCATCGCCAAGAACACTTTCCCAATTTGCAAACATTTTCCCAGAGGAAACAGTTCTAGAGCTCCATACAGACAAAACCTGCTTGAGAATGTCTCCAAAAACCTACCTTTGCCTTTCACCAGGCTCCAATTACTTGAGAACTCTTGAAGCAGAAGCGTCTCAATAGCAAGTAAAATAACAAAGAAACAAAAATTTAGATACAGCCAAAACACTTCTAAGAGTTTTCCCAAAATACATCCCCTTTTTATTTTTCTACCTTCCCCCACAAAACACTGCTTTTTCTACCCTAGGACAATTATTTGTTGGACAACTCAACTAAATCTCCCTTCTATTCTGAAATCTCAACTTCCCTTTATTACCAACAAGACAAAGTGGGGGAACCATTAAGTAAACTTGGCTCACTAAGCGGTATTTGATGTGTACCAAGGGGAGAAAGGAGGACTTTGTTGTAAAAACCAAAACATTTTCATTTGTCTTTGGGAGGGAAATGACAACCTTCACCCTCTTTTTTTTCCTTAGGAGACTCTGGCAGTTTGCATAAGCCTTGCCCTTAGACAAGATCCAAAAAACATTCATTTTAAATACAGAACATTCTTTTTATTCTCTGTCTAAATATGTTTAACAGGAAGATTCTTCACCACTTAGAATGCATTTTCAAATCTTAAATTCTCTAGTATATAGTGCAGATGCCTTCTACAGAGGAGGTGTACCATAAAGGCTCCATGAATTACATATCTGTCTTTCTCTCCCTTCTTATTAATGGCAACAAATTTGATCTAAATGCTGTTCTCTTAAAATGCTATCACGGGCTAGGAACCAACAGTGAAACTGACAATAGTAATAATGATTATTATTATCCCTGGCGTCCTTGCTTTGATGCAGAAAGTTAATGAAAACTTAGGATAAAAGACCTGTCTATTCGTGTCCTTCTGTGCAAATAATAGAGCTGCCCTTTAAGGTGACTAGTTTACTCTTTTGCTTGAGTTCTTGGAGAAAAATATTTGAAAGAAGGTTTCTAGAAAGAAAACTAATAATAGCAGGACTTCAAAATATGTCGATGGACTTTCAGTCTGTCAGAGACGTTGTCGGGGGGCACATTTTCCGGAGCAAGACGGCTGAAACGCGAGAGGGGGTAGTGAGATCACTAGGCGGCCGACCAAGAGTGGGAAGAGGTCTCTTCAGCTTGAGGAGACGTTAAGGCTGGGAAAGGGAGACCGTGTCTGCGCTGAGCCTCGGGAAGCTCCTTGAGCTTCAAGGACTTGAGTCCGGGAAGGAATCTCTCCTCTGTTACTACTCTCCCCGCCGCTTGGTTTCCGCACTGAGGACCAGGCTGCGAAATGGGAGAAAGCAGGCCTCCTCCTCAGAGGGTTCCCAGAAGCCCCCATTTTGCAGTTCCCCCATCTCGCTTTCACAGGCTGCAGCCCCCTTAGAAAAAATGCCGCTGCAGAGGCGGGGGCGGCCCATCCGCCCCCGACCATGGCTAGCTAGCCCTGTGCCCGCCTGGCGCCTTCGGCTCTCGGGCGGGGCGTGCAGGTCGGCCCTGATTCCAGCAGCAGTGACACGCACCTCTCTTCCTTTCCTCCAATCCGCCTCCCCGGCCTACAGACTGCTCCTTCCCGATGAGCCAGCGCAGCTTCCCTGCCTCCTTCTGGAACAGCGCGTACCAGGCGCCGGTGCCCGCGCCGCTGGGTAGCCCTCTGGCCACCGCGCACTCGGAGCTGCCCTTCGCCGCCGCCGACCCCTACTCGCCCGCCGCGCTGCATGGCCACCTGCACCAGGGCGCCACCGAGCCCTGGCACCACGCGCACCCGCACCACGCGCACCCGCATCACCCCTACGCCCTGGGCGGCGCCCTCGGCGCCCAGGCCGCCCCCTACCCGCGCCCCGCCGCGGTGCACGAAGTCTACGCGCCGCACTTCGACCCGCGCTATGGGCCGCTACTGATGCCAGCCGCCTCTGGGCGCCCGACCCGCCTCGCACCCGCCCCAGCGCCCGCGCCCGGTAGTCCTCCCTGCGAGCTCTCCGGCAAGGGCGAGCCGGCGGGCGCCGCGTGGGCCGGGCCCGGGGGGCCCTTCTCGAGCTCCTCGGGAGACGTGGCCCAGGGTCTGGGCCTCAGCGTGGACTCAGGTAAGCAGAGGAAGAAGTTTGGTCTCCGCGGAGCCCCTCGGCCCCGTACCCGACCCTGGGCTGTACCTAGACCCCCCTTAATCCTCCTTGGACACCTTTAATTCTGTGACTCTAGGATCTACATGCCACGGTCGTGTTTCCACTGATAGATGGCCGTGTGCCATGCGTGTAGTAGGACCCTACCCTAACCTGGCTGGTAAATGTTACAGAGGACTTTTAAAATAATAATAATAATAATAATAATAATAAAATTTAGTGGAAAAGTTCTAGCTCTGCGCTGTTCAATACTGTAGCTGCTAGCCACGTGGGGCTACTGAGCACTTGGCACGTGGTGAGGCTGAATTAAGATGTGCTGTCAGTGTATGATACACACTGGATTTCCAAATCTTCGTGCAGAAAGAGAATGTAAGCTTCATCTCGTTAATACTTTTATATTGATTACATGTTGAAATATTTTCGACACATTGCATATCGATTATAAAAATTAATTTTCATCTCTTTCTTTTTACTTTTTTCCCAATTGTGGCTACTAGAATATTTAGAATTATGCTTATGGCTCCCGTTGCATTTCTATTGGACAGCGCTGATCTAGAATAGCTGCTGAGAATACAATTTAAAATCTTCTGTGTCTTGGGGGATCTTGTCACGTAGTGACAGTTGTAAGGAAAGAAAAATGCGATACTGATATCAAGTTAATTGCCAAATAAAATAGATCTCTTAAAAATGTAAATCTTAAAGAATATTTTTAAATGACAATCCTAAATCTTTGGCTTAAAGTATTTGAAACGTACAGTCTAATAAGGGTTTGCTTTTTTGCTGTCTTGTCTTATTTTTAGGGCAAATGAAAGAAATAGTTATATAATAAGTGAGATCGCTGGGTTTATAGTCTGCCCACTGCCCCTTTCCTCAAGTGATTTGAGTTTTCTGTTTGCTTTGCTTTTACTTTCAGTCACCCACCCCCGCCCCGCCCCCAACTTTAGGTGAAGTCTGTGACTTTCACAGTAAAACAGTGGTGTTTTGTCTTTCTTTCCTTAAATATCTTGTGCCTTCCCTCCCCCATTCCTTCTTTCTCCCTCCCTTTCTCTTCCTCCTCCTCCTCCTCCTCCTCCTCTTCTTCTCTTCTTCTTCTTCTTCTTCTTCTTCTTCTTCTTCTTCTTCTTCTTCTTCTTCTTCTTCTTCTTCTTCTTCTTCTTCTTCTTCTTCTTCTTCTTCCCTCCTCCTCCTCCTTCTTCTTCCTCTCTCTCTTTCTCTCTCTCTCTCTCTCTCTCTCTCCCTCTCTCTCTCTCTCCCTCTCCTTCCCTCCCTCTCCACCTCCTCTCTCTATCTTCTCTCTATTTTCAGGTTTGCAGCCTCAGGACAAAAGCAAGGATGTGTACTGGTTTTAGACTGCCCACCTTCTTCCCTGTAGGTCTCTGCATAGTGCAATTGATGGCACTCAGAGCTGAAATGGAGTGGGTTTGTAACAGCTTCTGATCTTGGTTTGCAGCTCGTCGTTATTCCCTCTGTGGTGCATCCCTCCTGAGCTGATCTGCTGACCCAGGGTTTCCCCTTCCCCTTCCCTTCCGACCAGCCTTGGAGGCTCAGCATCTGTGCCTCTCACTCCGTGGATGAGGACATGGGGGAAGGCAGAGACTTCAGACTTCTCAGTGTATTGGGAAAACCAAAAACCACAATTACAGAAATTCATCTAAAAATAAGTCCTGCTGCTGAAAGAGCAAATCCAAAGACTCCGAGTTATGTTTAATGACTTTTGGCCGAATCACTGGAAATATCTGTGGTGAGATTGCTGAGTCAGGTGATATGATATCATAAGCTTTCTTGGAAAGGGGGAAAGAAAATGAAACTTTTTGGTGTGAATATTTTTTATGCTGATGTGAATTATTTGGTTAGGTAGTGTGATTGTAGCACTACTACTGTCAGATTTTAAATTGTATGTGTACTTGCATTTAAGACTGTGGTAGAGAAGTAAAGAGAAGTCAATTCCTTCTTCCTCACCTCTCAGCCTCCAGATCCCTTCCTGCCCATCCCTTCCCTACAATGCCGACTCCAGACGCAAAGATACATTTTTTTCCTTTGGACGGTGAACATGGAAGCCTCAGCCTGAATGTGAGTGGCAAGTGGCTTATCTGGAACCACCTGCCCAAGTCTTACTAAAATGCAGCTGTTGTTAGACAACTGTTTAAAACTCCAGAAATACATCACCCAAGGTGGCACTTCTCCGTATTTGGCAGAACAATTGCAATTGCACTGGATATATTTTATATATATATATATATATGTATGCATATATATCATGTTTTTTACAAGGAACATTTTACGATGAAAGAAGAAACACTTCTCTGCCTTCTCTCCCACGAATTCTGTCCCTGTATCCTCTGGATGTAAAAAGCAAGGAAAGACCCCAACTGTCTCCATGGAGAAGAACTAGGAATCACCACAAGGGGACAAAATGTACATGAAGTCTCCATTACCTCGAATTTTTTTCTCAGCCTCTCTGGTTGCGATTTGGTCACTTTAGTGTTGGGGCAGGGGAAAGGGTCTGTGCGTGGGCAAAGCTGAAGGTGATAAGGAAGAAGAGATGAACATTAAAGATGTCTATTTACTATGAGTTCACTGTGTTGTTTCATAAAAAGAAAATAAATAACTTAGTTTTTTTCTAGTAGAATAAAATAACACAGTAGTATGATTTGATGTCAGTAGTATTACATATGTATAGATATAGATAGATGTAGATAGATAGATAGATCTTTACGTGTTTCCATCGTGTTTGCTGTGCTATGAATATGTTAGCTGTTCCCATCTCACATCAACCTTGGAGAATGAGAAGTTAGGTACCCCTGTCTGTTTTACAGATAAGAAAATTGTGGCCTACAGAGGCCAAGGGCTTGCCTGTTAGCATTCAGAAGTTAGAAGCAAAGATGGTACAAAAAGCACTACCTGTAGACCATTCAGTCAAGTACAGATTTATTATTTTCCAGAAAAGAATTATTGTTACATGTTTAATTCTAGACTCAAGACAGTAGAGTCATCAGTTAAAAGTGTTTTTGAAATATTGGCTATTTTATATTTTAATAAACTAGGCTAAGAAACCAAATCTCTCACTAGGCAAAGAAGATGCTTAAGAAAGAAACTGGTAGTTTTTCCCCTTGTTTCCTCTTGATGCCAAAGTTCGTTCTGTTCTTTCACAAAAGTGTCTGGTAGAGAGGTTTTGTGTGCTGCTCAAATTGCCCTTGTACCTCGTTAATGCATAAAAATATTAGTCCAAATCTTGATCTTCATTATAACATGAGAGGCAAATATAATTTATCTTGGATAAGTCTCAAGAATTGGAAGCAGTTAAGGGATCTAACTCACAGCATGAGCTTGGCAGAGCTCCCCATACCCTCTTTCTGTCATTTGGCTACCTGTGAAGTACACATGATCATTCCAGAAATATGGTTTGCACTCTGATGGAAGATACTCTATGATTACGTACATCACATGTGAAAGCAATAATCATAACTAATGTTAATTGTTTATCATGCACTGGGCACTGATCTCTATAGATTAACTCATTTAAACCTCACAACAATTCTATATGGTATTTATTGTGATGTTCTCCTTCTTACCTATTAGAAAACTAAGGCACACAGAGGAGAAATAATTTGCCTAGTTATGAAGCTCATCAGTGGCAAAGTTAGGCTGAAAACCCGGGTAGCCCCCATGCAGGGCTGCACTGTTATTCACTGCATGACTGCTTGTCTAATTCTGATTTGTCTCTTTGCTTTTCAACGTTGGGCTTATTTTCTCCACAATAGATGTATAAAGAAAGGAAAAAAGTCAGAGAAGCACAGATTGATGATGCTTTGGTAGAACTTACAGAATCCCAATTCTCAAAAGAACTGTCATAAGGCATTGTCCAAACTCCATCAAATGACACTACTTAGACTATTCAGTAAGGTACAGCTCTCTATTCTCCAGGAGGGAATTATTATTGCTTCTCTTATTCACTTCAGTGTTTAACAGCCTTCACCACTCTGAAATTCTTCACACCCAACCTGATCAAGCTGTGTAAGAGTTAGCCTGAGGTTTGGACATTGAAGCAACAACTAAAATTAACTTTGGACTTCTCTGTGGATTTTTTTAATCCATGTTCCACTGGCATGAATCCCTGGTATATACAAGTGTAAATAAAATGCATTAAGTCCCAGTGCGCTTTTCAGAATTTCCTACTAAATATACTGTTGAAGAAAGCATGGCAGTGCGTTATCTGCTGGACATCTCCATGTATTCCCCATTGGAAGAGGCTGTTTACCTGTACCCCACCTGCGTTAACACTCACAAGATCTGTGATCAGAACCCACAGGGAACATTTTCCCACCCACAAGGTTCTGATTACTGAAACTTCTCTCCTAAGCTACATCTGACCCGAATATCAGGTTGCTGGTGAGGAGACTCATTCACTGGAACTGGCCTTTGGGGCGGTCCTGAACAGACCGTCCAGACTGCTGAGCCAGTCCAGGCTCCAGCGACCTGGCACGTATGACACACGAACCACAGCTTTTTCTCCATTCCACACCTTCGTAAGGTAGAAATGCAAGATGACCTAGATCCATAATGATTCGGTTCTGTGTAATAAGAGCATCAAAGAGAACTTTGGAGAAATGGTAGCCCCAACTGACATTCTTCGGGCTTACTTCAAGTCACACAAAATGTGAACTCTCATACCTGTCTTGTTAATAGTAGTCAAACCATGCAGATTCGATAACGTTCCAGCAGTTGAAAAAAGGACATTCAAGGAAACGAGGGATGGCATAAGGAAAGGCAAACATGACTTTTTTACATATGTTATACCTGGTCAGGGGGCTCAGAGAAAGGTTACATTCTCCTCTAATCACCCCCTTTGGCACTAGTGTCCTCCTTGCCCACAGCTTTCTCTTTGCACTTGGCCTTGGTCGAAGGAGAGGTGATGAAAAGGAAAGAGACGGCTCTCCACCACCAAGTAATCCTTTTGCCGATTGCCCTCTGGCTGAGAATTTGGTCACCCAGCTACAGGGAATTCTATCTGTTCTATTCCTTCAGTGTAAAAAGAGTTGCTATCCCGTCTCATTTCCCCTTTGAAGTTCTATTTAAATGCATGGCAAATTCTAGCAATATCTTAAGATTGATTTGGGTCTGGATGGGAGATGGCGGATGTTGAGACTCAGAAACCCTGCTGAGCACTTCTGTTTTCGCTCTTTCTGGGTAAGTACTGTATTTTCTGTGCCCTTCTACATCTGGAAAAAACAACTCTTCAGGTAACTTTAATTTTCATTTTGCTTAGAATCAAAAAGCCTGCATTTCTGTGCAGGCGTGCACATATTCTGTCAAAATAAAGAACTTTTTTAAGCACTTAGTGATCAATTACTTTGGAGTTGGAGGGGATAAAAAATAAATAGAATTAAACAAACTGCTTTCATGTAAATGCTATGTCCATACATTGAATTTATTAATGTAATTAATTAGGATGTCATCTAAGCATGGAAGAAAAATGGAAAGATATGTGAAAATACTTTAAAAATAAATGAAACTGAAAAACCTAAGATCACTTTGTAAAATTGCTTTAACAGTTTGTTGACAATTCGCATGCAAATAGTTCACATTTTTATGGTACTCGCCAAGCTGTTTTCTCTGTATATTTCATTTTTTCTTACTAGATTTTTAGGATTTATTATATATTCCTAAAATCTGGAGTAAAGGAATAAATATAAAACAGTATCATTATTACCATTGCTGTCTGTATGTAACTGAAATTGTGACATTTATAAAAGCAGCAGGGTTAAGCAAACATAAATTTCACATTTCCTAAACACCAACTTTTGCTTATTGCCTATAAATATAAAGCTTTAGTAATACAAATATGGTGTCTGCACAATAGAATCTATCCACAAATACACACACACATGCGCGCGTGCGCACACACACACACACACACACACACATACACACAGATGCAGACCTAAAGAGAAATCAGAGACATTATGCCCTCAGACAGGCACAGGCACAAATGATTATTCTCACTTGACAGACCAACTGTACTGCTCTTTCCTTGTATTTCACTCCAGCCCCAGAGGGCTGGATCAGGAAAGAGACACTTGATAGCTGCTGTTTCCGTGGTTGAAATATTTGTGAAGTTAACGCATAATCTGAAAGCAGAAGCTAATAAATTATAGGGTGCTAATTGGAGCTAGAATGGAGCTGTCAATCATGTTATCCTAAACACAGAGAGACCCTCATAACCTAAAAAGGCAATGTAGCCTCCAAAAACAGCTCCCATTTGTTTCCAGCCATGACCTCCAAATATCACGTCCAGGCAAGGAGCGGCCACTGACAAGTGTCAGCAGAGGTGATTCTGCTAATCCAAGTTGACTTTAAGAGACAGGCAAATTTTCTTTTCTAGGGAAAAGAGTAAGATATTTTGCTGAATAATTAATTTTTAATCTTTAGAGAAATACATACATTATGTATGTGTATGTATGTGTGTGTGTATATATGTATATATATATACACACCTTATTAGAATGTGTGTCTATATATGTACCTTACTAGAATAATTATTACTTTGGTAAAGCATGTGACCCTTCATTTGGAATTTTTCACTTTAAAATTACTGAGTTAACTCAGTAGGAGAAAACCTGAAGTTCTCCACAACACAGTGTCAGATCTACCTCAAATTATAGTATTTCTGTGAGTTTCTGGTGTATTCTTGTGAAACTAAGCTCCTCTAAAACAAAAATGGAGACATCCGAATTTGCTCTGTCTTACTGGAATTCAGTTATTTCACTTAGAAAAGCAGCAGCAGCATGTTTCCCATTCCTTTGTTTTGTCCTTAGACTCAGTAAGCTTTACTTCTGCTTATCTCCAAGTGTTTCAAAATGGCTACAATGGCTTTGCTCAAACTATCCTCTCATAATTGTTTCCACTTTCTATCAAAAATGTATAAATGAATAAATATATTATTATTACATGTAAGAAATTTAGGTTAAAGG